>NC_080837.1:81845816-82463691 GCF_030435755.1 Ochotona princeps
CCGCCACCCAGGGGTGTGAGTTGCCCTCGAGGGCGTTTTGTCTCACTCCGAGGCCCCGCAGCCGCAGGCCACTTTTACAAACATATTGGCGAAGCCGCCCGTCGCCCGGTGGTCTTTTGCCCCTCGGGCGCTTTGGGCTTCTGGCCCTTGGTGGCTTAGGTCCCCCGCGTCTAGGAGCTGTGGGAGCGCTCCCCACAACGCCCCGGGGCTGGTACGAAGTCGAGGGGCCTTGGTTAGCCGCGATCTTCGGGGAGCGCGCGTGGGGAGTTCCTCCCCACCCCAGTTCACTGAGTTCGGCACCATCTCCAGGTTCTGTCTAACCCGCTGACGCCTCCGTTGCCCTGTGGGGCTGGGGACAGGCGGGCTGGCAGCGCCCGAGGGTGCGGGAGCACGTGTGTGTGGTCGGAGCCGAGGTGCGTTAGCCTCTCGCTACACTCACACGCACACACGTGCTCTCGCGGCCCGCGCGGATTCCCAGCCCCGGCCCCGCTGCGCTGAGCGCGCGGGACCTGGGGCGGCGGCGGGCGTTTGCGTGCGAGCGCGAAGCCCTGGCCTGCATTCGGTGGCGGCCAGGGTTGCGTGGCACCGCTTCTCCCGCTCCGCACTTCCTTGTGCATAGTTAATCAGTGGTGTCGTCCGCACGCGCGCCGTCTCTTCGCCACCGGTTGGCTTTTGTTTTGGAGGCGTCGCGGAGGGCAGCTAGGAGCAGGGCTGAGGGGAGCGAGCGCACCCGCGGTGTGCGGGCGCGGGGAGGGAAGATCCCGGGTGGATCATGGGCACGTTCGAGCTGGGAGGGTGGCCGGTACACGATTCAAAGTTAAAATGCAGCCGCAGAATCGGGACTGCGAACGCTGAGGGCGTGTTGGTGAGTAATGTTTGCCGAGGGCATGCATGCAGGTGGTGCCTATTAACTGAAAAATCACGACGGAGCCAGAGGCAGCGTGGGCGGGGGGTGCTGTGTGGCCACGTCACCAAGGCCTAGCAGCGGCAGTTTCCACCAACAGCCCCCTCCATCGCGCCTTGCACACCCCTCCCCCCCCCTTTTTTTTTTGCAACCCTTTGCCGCAGCCTTCTGAGCGCTGAGCCCGGGTTGGAGTGGCGGGCAGTTCTTGATGGAATGCGCGTGTTGGCTGCGTGCGAAGGCGCAGCTGGGGCTGGGCCGCGCGCCGCTGTCCTGTTCTTTGTTTTTCCAACTTTGAGCGCGCGCGGGGTCGAAGGGACGGACGCGTTTCTGTTCGCTCCTTCTCCCCTCCAGGCGCCGAGGTTGTGTTTTTGGGGCCGGGGTTTCTACTTTTAGCGGATCCGTTGTAATGTGGCACCAGGTGGTTTTTATTTGGTTCTCCTCTGGAGTTGTGCAGTTGAGAGCAGCGGCCATGGCCTTGCTTCTCCGTCGGCAGTCTAGGCGCGGAACACGTCGTCGTGGCCAGGAGGTTCGCCCGTGAAAGCGCCAAGAGTGCTCTCAACAGGGTGTGTTGATTAAGATTTGCAATCCTGGCACAGCCCCTGTCCCCCCTCCCCAGGTCTCCCTAAAATGGTGAGTGCCTTAGGACCCCAAGATGGCCACAAGGCACCCAAAGACCTCTGAGGTTGGCTGAAGTCCCGTGCATTGCCTGCCCCACCCTCATCTTGGGCCGTTAGGAGGACTAAATGAAAAATGGATTCCGTTTTCCATCTGAAAGGCGCCAGACTCCCCCAGAAGTCGTCTGGCCAGGCCCTCGCGGTGCGGAGGCCCCTCAAGGCTGTTGTCCAGCGCAGTGGAGGGGTTGGCTCTGCGGTTGCGCCACCGCCCTAGTTGGGCCTAGCGTTTTCTTCTCCGAGTGTGCAGGCCACAGGGACAGAGTCTAGTCTTAGAACATTTATAGGGTTCTTTTTTGGGGGAGGGGAGGGTTGGAGAAGGGCACTGACATGAAGTTTGTAAGTTAGGAGCCGTATCTGAGTGTCCTCGTAACTGGCTTTTTAAACCACCAGCCTTACCCGTGCTTTGGCCACGTCCTTAGAGGGAGCCAGCCATTTTTCTGCCTTAGGCGTAGTAATGTGCATTGTCAGACAAGGCTAGCCTTGACCAGTCAGGGATTTCTTAACAGAAGGAGAACCCAGAAGTTTGAAACGAACCTCAATAGCCAAGTGCCTCCCGAGTCTGGAGGCATGCTTGTAAGCAGGCAAAGGGTGGTTTGTGGTTGGGCTTTGAAGCCTGATTTGTCTAAAGGAATTAGAAAAGTCCCACCGCCAGGAAGAGCGTTAACTGAGTAGATTAACTTAAAAACAAATTAAGAGGCGAAAAACAAAACAAATAAACAAAAGAAACTCAGTCACGAAGATGGCCCTTGCATGAAGTGTCCAGATCAAGCAAGGCCAAAGAGAAATTGGACGAGTGGCTGCCAGGACGTGGGGGAGGACGGTCCGTGGAGTGGCCACTGATGGGGCCTCGGCTGCTTTTTGGGGTAGTGTTTATACAGTTCTGAGTATACCAAAAACTGCTTGTACACTGTAAATTGGAGATCTTTGTGGTATTTTTAAGATCTCTCAGCAAATCTACCTTTAAAAAAAATGTCAAGGTTGAAAAGAATGCCTTCTGGAAGACCTAGGCATGAGGTTAAATTTTTTCAGGAAGCCTGGCCCTGCAGGTCGGTGCCTTCTCTTGCCGTCTGGGAGCGTTCAGGGTGGGGATTCACAGTGGTGGGGATTCACAGTGGTGGGTGAACGTGACAGCAGCCGGGCTCCTGTGCCGTGGCAGAGCCGAGGCGCGGGCGTCCTCCGCAGCTCCAGCTGAGGCCATGGCCCGGGTTAACAGGCACGTGCGGACAAAGCCGGGGTTGTGACGGTGGACTGGTGGACTGCTCCAGGAGCTCGTCGAGGCGAGAGGTGAAAAGCTGAGTGTGCGAGGCTGCGTTTCGATTTCACTACGTCTGTTTTCTTTCCAGCAAAGAAGTAATGTGCCGTTTAACAAAAAATTTCCACTCTCTTTCTGGTAGGTCCTGTTAACCGCAAGTGAGGGTGAACTGTTCATTTTTATGCAGGTTTTTTTTTCCTTGTTGCAGATTTTATTTCTTTATTTCTTCCGCAGCTCCAGCTGGACACCAAGGTTGTAGGAAGCACGTGGTGTCTTCTGTTTCACAGAATTACAATTTCTTACAGAAGATTCAAACTTATCCCAAGCATTTTTGTTGTTACACTGTCTCCTGGAACCAGTTTTACCTGGGCCTTTCAGTAGGAAAAGGCCCAGGGGATAATTACTCTTTCTGCTTGTCTGGGGGTCTTTGTCTAAGGCCTAGTTTACTAATCAAAATGTTTCCGGCCCTTCCTATTGTTGCCCGATCAGGCCAGTAATGAGAATCCACTGTATCATTTTCACTTGTTGCCTCTGGCTGTTGCCAAGGGGAGCCCCCCAGGGAAGCTGGTTTCCTTTTTAATCTGGTTTCGTTTGTTTTGTAAGAAGCACCAGCTCTTGCTGGGCACCTAGTGTATGGAAAGCGAACCTTGTGCCGCAGTGTGAGATGCAGGCTGCGTCCATCTGTGTGCTGCGTTCTGTCACCAGCATTTGGAAGTCCCTTGAGAGCCACTCCTGAGGACTTGAACGCTGTAGTAAGCCCTGTGCCCACTTTGTCTTGTACTCGGGAGTCTTGGTGGTCATGACCCCCAGGAACATTGGGCCCAACTGACCATGGGCACTGTAGCAGGTATGTTCCATGGCACCTTTGAGTTGAAGCAAAGATGGGATCAGTTTCAGGATTTTTTTGGATTCACGCGTTGCTTGATCAACCTTCTGGAACGTGGAGAGCGTAGTTATAGTTTCAGGGCTTTCTGTCCTTTAAAAATAAGTTGCTGTTGTTAAAAGTGGGGGGGGAAGGAGATTGGAGATTGCCTGTTAAACCTGAAAACGTTTTCTGAGGTGTACAAGGCATGTCTCTGCATTGTGGGTTTTTTTCCCCTTCCATTTGATTTCAGAACTCATTTAAAAATCAACCCTGGTTCATAGAAGAGGTATTTGTGCCTGCAGGCCAGCTTGCTTGGAACTGCCTTTCTTAGCCAACTTATGACAGGTGCTGTCTGAGTCCAAGAGATGAGCTCTTCTCCATTGTGCTAAATATATAATACAGCTTGCAGGCTGGGGAACAGTTTCTGGCACTGTCGGAGATGTTCTGAGAGCGAATTCTGCACACTTGAAAGACGCCAAGGTACATCATAAACTCTCAGCTCTCTTGGAAAATGATTGGGGTGCCCTCTCCGCACCCAACGTGTTAGCAGAAGAAAGTGGCCCAGTCTGCGTGTAACCGCATGCGTGCTTTGGCCCCTCTGAGGGAGGGGACCAGGGTTCCGGCGTCTGTAGACATTAAGACCAGCCTGTCTGAGAAGCAGAATGGACTCCCAGTGTTTGGAAAAAGTTAAACTTTGAAATATGGACATGCACCCCCCCACCCTGAAGGATTTATTCTGAGCTCAGGAATCTGAGATGGCTGGCAAACAAGGATCTTGAACCGCGTGGCAGGCCGGTCCCTCTAGGAGGGAGGGAGGCACAGGCCTCGGGGGCCCATGTCTGTGTCTGTTGTTGAACTGCTTTGCTTGAATTTGACGCAGAACATCAATTCTGTCTTTGATTTGGAGATTCTGAATTTTTAAGAATGGAAACTGTTTCCTGTTTTCAAGTGGTCAATTTCATCCATGTTTTAAAGTCCCAGTTCTCATTTTTGAAGATCTCCATCCTTCCCTCACCTCCGACTTATGCCAAATTGGTGGCGTTTTATTGATGAATTTAAAAGGAATGGTTCATATTTATTTAAACTAGAAAGGTTAGTTCTGTAGGTTTAAAAATTTCTACGTGTAATAAAGCTTTATCATATACTTTTAAAGGTACGAATCAAGTCGTAGAAATTACTGTTATTTTATTTAAAGACCTGAAGACACACTTAGTGAACGTAGCTTCAAGTTTTTATTCTTTGCCCTGCCCTGGACTGTGGGAAATTGCCGACTTTACTGCATGGAGGCGACCCTGATTTCTCTGGTTGGGGGACCCCTCCCCCAGCCGCCTGTGTGTGATTCGGCTCAGGGCAGTTTGTCCGAGAAGAGGCAGGGAGTTCAGGGGCTGCCGTTCCCTTGGTTCCTGGTGGGCTCGTCCTTGGCGGCACGTCTGTGGAGCCCACCTGCTGGCCCGCCTGTGGCGACTGAGGGCCTGGGAGCCCGCATGGTGTTGCTGGGGAGAAGGGCAGGCAGGCCTCGGGCAGAACGGAGACCTGTGCTGTAGGTGGTGCTTGCCGGCCAGCACGCACTGGCTGGTCTTTTGTATTTCAGAGACTCTAGAAAGTACTATGTGCTTAGTGCAGAAAGTTCTTGACAACAGGAGAAGGGTTGAAATGTTACTTTTTGTCTCGCACCTTACCCTCTGAGCTCTTTTAATGCACAGATTTCTGTTTTAGTAAGTTACATACGAAGAATGTGTGTGGCTCTCCACCTACCCTTCCAGCCGTCCAGATTTTGGTTTTGTGGAATCCATCTTTGAAGCTGCTTTGCAACGTGGCACTAGTTTTTTTTTTTTTTCAATATGGCTTCGGAGTTACCGATCTAAAATGCTTGCTGTTTTTTAAAATTACCATTGACGGGGGAGAATAAATGCACTTTGACAATCCTAAGGAATGAATACTTTATACATTTTTCTAAAATGTTTTGAATGCTTAATTTTCAGCTTTGTTCCATGAAGTATGTCCGTGATTCATCACTGTAAAATTGATTATTGGGGCTGTAATTGACCCATTTGGGTCTGGTGGGTTTTGATTAAAAGGAGCAAAATACTGGAGGAGATGCGTTTGTCACTTGTCTCCGGATCTGAGGTTACTTTTTCCTGGGAAAAATAGGAAGCTTGGAGAGAGAGTTCCAGGTGTCACAGCTGTTGTGTGAGCTTGCAGTTTCCCGAGTCCTCTAAGCTCGTGGACCGTAACAAGGTTGTGAGTCGGCTAAGGCAGGTTTGATCAAGCTTTGGTACCATTTCCCCAGCTGAGTTCCCCGGGAAAAGACACAGCTCACAGGTCACAGGCTTGAGAGAAAGCAGGGAGACCCGTGAACTCACAGTCACACGGAGAACACACCCCGGGGCAGATCTGGTGTCGCTCTCCCGGGTTCTCAAGTCTGAGCTCTGTGGCCGATGAGGTCACAGCCTCACTTGGCTCACCACATGCTAATCTCAGGAAGAACTCGAGTTCAAATAAAAGAGTGACCTTTCTTGGTCGGGTGAGATAGTGGGCAGTTTTCTTTGTAATGTGTACTTGAGCTTTGTCCATCAGAGGCTGGCTCTGGGTGGGATTTCTAGCTGCAGTTCAGGATTGCAGCCTGTCCTTCTCTAGGGTAATTGAGTGATTCCCTTTGACCCCATTGAGTCACCTGGAATGGTTCTGTGGGGCCGATGTTTTGGGCTCCACCCTGGTCCAGTCCAGACCTGCATCGGTCTCCGAGGACTTGCCTGGTTGGCCCCTGAACTGGCTGACTCCCGTCGTATCCACATCACTTAATGCACTTGATGCCTCGAATTCTCACGATGCGCTCTTTGCGGGACCACATTGTGGTCCAAGAATCAAGTCCCCAGGCTCCCATGCTGGGCTGTACTAGCTATGGGGGCCCCGGGTTGGTTCACAGGGCGCCCCAGCTGCTGTGCTGTCACTGGAAATTTCCTTCTTTGCTCCGCTGCCCACCCATCCTCAGCTGTACCATTCTCACCTGGCTCTGCTTGCGTCTTACCTCCTGGTTAGCCAGTCGGCTCTTTGACCTCAACAAATTAATTCGCTTTTTAATTTTTTTTTGAGTCCCAACAGAAATGAAGAGCATTAAGAAGCTAACTGTGGAAGAAGTTTCTGCTTTTGTCACACTGAAAGCTTTTTCTGATACACTTAGAAAAGTGAAGTCGGAGAAATGGAAGGGGTTGTGATGTTTTGAATTTTTACTTATTTATTTGGCAGGAAAGGGGACAGACAGTGAAGAGATCTTCCATCCACAGATTGACTTCCTGAGATTCCTGTAACAGCTAAGGCTGGGCCAGGTGTAAGCTAGGAGCCAGGTCTAGAGCTCCCCTGTCGGGCAGGGACCCAGGCACACACCTGTTGCCTCCCAGGGTGTGAGTTAACAGGCAGCTGGCACGGTGAGTACACCTGGGATTCGGACTCCTGGTAGGATGCAGGCGTGGCTTAATGCCGGATGCACACCTCTCCTTGACAGGTGATTTTAAACTATTTAGATGCAGTTTTCACGGAGTTGGGGCGAGAAGGGAGCTGTCCAGGCATGGCACGCCCCGTTCCTTTCCCCGGATGCTGTTCTTGAATTTCTAACTAGGGCTCCTGCTCCTCTAGGGCACGCTCTGTGGCCGCCCTGACTTCTGTAGCCCCAGCTTCTCTGCTTCCCTTGAGTTCTGAATCCCCCACTGTTTGTATTAATGGTTAATAGCAGGGGGGGGAGGGGCGGGAGGAGTGTTGGGAAGCTTGTTCTCCTGGCTGTGGCCATTTTATAGGTGTCATGGTGGCTGCTTTGAATCACAGCTTCTTGGGCTGGCATGTACCCTTTCTGTGCCCTGGTTTCCCCAACCTTGAAATTTTTTTTTCCAGAATTCACTTCACTTGTGTATCCGTAAACCCTCCAGGGCGCAGCACACAGCAGGTCCCCCAATGCTGCCTGCTTCTGCTCTCCGGGAGGGGACCGTGAACAGACATGTTTCTTTGGATGGTCCCAGAAATACACGGGGTACCCCTGCTGTGTTTGACCTACCCAAGTCACTTGGTGTGACTCAGAGAGCCTGGCACGTGTCCCATTCAGCTAAGGTGCTTGGCATGATTGAGTGGCACCTATTTACAGTCAGCAGTGGGCAGCACGGTCGGCTCCGACGTCTGTTTGTCGTATTTTCTCCCTTAATCCTTCCATTCCTGTTTCAGCCAGAATTGGACATCGCCCACCCGGCCAGTGCATAGCCGCCCTCTAGCGGCCATAAAGGAAATGCAGCCTTTTTGGAGATGGAGTTAGCCTAGCCCTGTGGATCCAGCTAGCGGACCCCCTAAGTCCCAACACACACACCGCCAGTCTCCTGCTCCCCTGGATTGTGCCTTCTGGCTGGGATCCTGGGGGCGGATGTCAGTGCACACGCTGCAGGTTCCCATAGAAGCCGGTGGGCTGTTGCTGTCCTGGGGGAGGAGAGGCATTTCGTCCCTGGTGTGTCCTTTGCAGTGTGGGGTGGCGGTGTGAGATAGCTTTGAAAGACTTTTCTCAAATTGTTCTTTCGCAGTTAGGGGTTTAAGAGAGATACCGATTTCGTTTTTTCAAAAATCCAACAAGGTTTACTCTGCACGGGTCTACTTAAATATGCAGTAGGAACATTTTACCATTCTCATATGCATCCCTGCGGGCAAGTTCATGTGGTACATGCACTCGCCAGCCAGACATCCTGACGGAGAGGGTGGCCCAGACTCGCCTTCCTGGGCTGTGTTTTGTTAGATGGTTTTCAGCGTTTGCTTTTTGGTTGCCCTTTCACGTGTGTAGGTGAGTAGTTCGTGTCAGATGGTTTAGATCCATCTGGCTGTGTCTGCTGGGCACATGAAGTGTCTGGCTGTCACAGGGTGGATCTCGGCCGCCTTCCTCTCCGACCATACGCCCTCCTGGCTTGCGGTTGTGCTAGACGGGGCTTCCTGTGACTCTGTCCAGTTACCCTCTGGCAAGCTCCTTTACCCTCCTTGGTGGTCCAGACTGCATGCAGGGTGGGGACCGGGCCATGGTTCTCCAGTTGGGGCAGCTCTCGGCTGCTATTCCTCTCTGGTTGGGGAGAGAAGTGGTACCTTCAGCCCCCAAATGGGGGGCTTCTTGAAGGCGCCCCCCTGAGGTTCACTTTGAACCCCTCCTTGTATATACTGGAGACTTGTCATCCTTGCGGCTCTGTCAGCCCAAGCATTTTATCACACACACCGGTGACTGCCTTGTGGAACTTGGAAGTCCTGGGATGAGCTTTGAAATCACTGTGTAGCTGGGCTTTTGGCACGATGAGACGGATCAGACATGCAGACTCCTGGGGAGGTGTGCTGGGTCTAGCGCTGTGTCAGGATCACCCCGTTCATGAATGGGGACTTCTTGCTTGCGTCACCCGTGAGTAAGATTGGAAGAGCAGCAGCCTGGGCTGGGCCAGCCTGAAGCCTGGAGCTTCTGCCAGGTCTCTCAGTGTGGGTGGCAGGGCCCAAACATTTGCGCCATCTCACTGCCTTTCCCAGATCATATATACAGCAGGGAGCTGGATTGGAAGTGGGGCATCTGGAACGTAATCCAGTGCCCATATGCGATGCTGGCATCGTAGGGACCAGCTTTAGGTGCTGTGCCACAGCACCAGCCACAGAGGTGGAGTTTTTAGAAAGGTTTGGTTGGCGATAAGCAGAGCATGGCACAGAAGTTTGCTTTATCTCTTGGTGAGGTAAACCAATTCCTGCCTTGACTCCTGGCAGGTGCATGAGATCTGAGGGGTGTCTCCTTCCTGAAGTCTCCCTCCCTCCTTGGTGACTGCTGTTGGGGTGTGGGTCTTCTGGGGAAGCCCTCAGAGAGGCCTGCCTCTGCCAGAAGCAAGCTCACTTGTGTAGAATGATGTAAAGAGGATGCCTGAAGTTCATTAACACCCAAGCAATTACTGTTAAAGGCCTGAGACTCCTAAGGAGACAGGGTGAGGGGAGGCGGTGTTGGGTGTTGCTTGCAGAAAATGTAAACATAATCATTTGAACCTGGTATGTTAATTTCAAGTGTGGCTTGTAAAAAGAGCAGCTTGTAAAATCAGCCAGTGAGTGTTGAGCTGGGGGGACATGACCTGGCCTGGGTGAGCCTGTGCCGACTGGCCTGCCCCGCTGCTGCAGCTCTTGCTTCACAGCTGGCTCCTCTCCGCTCGCCCTCCCTCAGGCGCAGGTGGGTGTGTTGCAAAGGAAGCTGCAGTCTGTGCAGTTGCTTCCTGTAATTCGGGATAGTCCCGGGCGAGCACAGGCGTACTGTCTCTGGGATGCCCTGAAGATTGAGCATAGAGAAGCAGTGTCCAGCCTTTCTCTGCTGCTGGGCCCGTGGTGGCTCTCCCCAGGGCTCCCGCTCTGTGCTGTAGCCCTGCCGTGTGTCGAGCCTTTTTGGGAACTCCACTGCAGGTGGGAAATGGAAATCAGAGTCTCCTGTCACCTTTCTGGTGCCCTCCCTGTGCCTAGAGAGACGCTGTCACTGGTATGTGCAGCCGGGGAGAGTGAGAGTGCTTGCCAGGGTCCAGAGCCCCTTTGGGAGGTCAAGACTTAAGGGCCTCTTTGCTCCTAGAGGGCATGTGAGAAAAAAAATGTGGAGGGATCGTCTTGCAATCAGGCAGCTTGTTTTCTGCTTTGTGGGGAACTCAGATGTGGTTTGAGTATTCCCCGGCCTAGAAGCTGAAATCCCAGATGCCCCAGAATCGAAAGCCCACAGAGCGCTGCACATTGTCTCAGGACATCGTAGGATTTGATGTTTGGGGATGAGGAATGCTCAGTTAGTTAGGACTGGGCACATGCATGGTCCTGAGACCCTCCTGGGCAGAAGTGTTCTGGGGAAGGACTGTGTATGCAGGCAGTGTGTGGCCAGCGTTAAGTGATGGGGTGTGCTGAGGGTGTGGGTGACAGTGGGGTGCCTTGGGCTGCTGAAAAGCTGGAGAAGCTGTGGAGAGGGCTCTGTGCCCCAGAGCTCAGAGGGACAGTGCACCTGCGGAGAAGAGGGTGGGCATGGTTTGTCCCTGGAGAGCTTCTTGGAGGAGGGCAGGTGTTGGGGAAGCTGCTCTGGTCCCGGTGAGGTCAGGGTCAGACACTCCCCCAGCGAGGATGAGGCTGTGGAGGCATGCAGCGTCTTCAGAGAGGAGACCAAGCAAGTAGGACCTCATCCATTGGACGCGTTGGACTGGTGTGTTGGCAGAGGGGTGTGCTGGTGAGGCTGAACCCCTCTTCCCTTGCATGTTGCTGGGGAGCCATGGGGGCTGTGGGGAGGATGGCGAGGAGGGTGGAGAGGGGCAGGCTCTGGCTGGGCCTGGGGGAGGCACCTGACATGGGGAGACCTGAGGAGCGAAGTGCCCTGCTGAGAAGCGGCTGAGAGCTGGGCTGCAGGGCCTCTTCCCTCCACAGGGGCGGTGTGGGCTCCTGGGAAGGCCCAGGGCCTGGGGCTGGACATGTGTCCTTCCGCATGTGTCCTTGTCCTCTTCAACATGGCGCCTCCCTGGAGGGCTTCCACTGTCACCTTCAGAGAGTGTCCAGTGCTTCCTTCAGGACTGGCCCTGGGCACCCCGGGTGCCACGGCTGGGAAGGGAAACAGCTCAGCTGTGCCTCCTGGCAGAGCTGGCTGACCTGGCACGGGGGGTTGCAGCCCTCGCCATGCGAGTGCAGAGGAATGGTTTGTTTAGAAGGTAAAGCCAGCTTTGTGTCCAGGTCTGGGCCTTGCTACTGGTGCTTTTTAACTTGCCCTGATTTATGTTTTTAAATTGCCTGGGAGCATCTTCCCTCGTGGGGAGAAAGCTGGGGCGGAGCCTGAGCCCGCAGGTCCATGCTGCTAGCTTGCCGCTGCCTGTTCTGCTGTCACAACTGCTTGTGTTTTTACTCGACAAACAGCATTAAAGGCATGGCAGTGCAGGAGGGCTCTGTGGGAGGCTGTGGCCTTGGGTCTGCAGGCATCTTTGCGTGGCTCTCCGGCTGTGGGGCGGGATGGAGGGGATCATGAATTTGGAATTTGAAGTTGATCTCAGTGGGGCACACTGGAGGGTGGGCTCCTACCTTCTCAGAGCTGACGATTTAGTCCTGATTCCTTCTGGAGGTTAGAATTAGGGCCCTGGGGGACGGACATGTAGTGCGGAGGTTTAGGGACCCACTGGGGATGCCTGTGTCTGGGTTTTGAGCACCAGCTCTGTTTCCAACTCGACTTCCTCTGCTGCTGCACGCTCTGGGCTCAGTTAGGTGGGCCCCTGCTTCTCACACGAGATGGGTTGAGTTCCAGGAACTAGGCTCCAGCCTGGCCCATTCATGGTGAGAGTGAACCAGCAAAGGGATGGGATCTGTCTGTCTCTGCCTCCTTCTGCCATCTTCCTACTGTGTTGCTGTGTGTTGTGTATTCGAACAAATACACGTCTTTTACTTAAACAGTGGTGCTAAAGGGGGCTGGTGCAGCGGTGCCTGCAATGAGGATGCCATGTGAACACAGCTTCAGTCCAGCTCCCTGCTGGCTGCTCACACCTGGCAGAGCAGCAGAAGGCGGTCGGGGTGCAGGACCAGCAGTAATATTTGTCTGGATCTGGGGAGCCTTCCTCCTGGTAGTGAGGAGGAGGAGCCCTCTTGCCTTCCATGTTGCCCAGGCTCTCTGCCCTGCAGCACCAGGGCTCACACAGCGTCCTGCTTGGGCGTCTTGCTGGATGGACTTGGATGATCTTGCCTGGGGAGCATCAGCCGTGACAGTGTCTGCAGGGAAATGTCCATTTGAGCCTGGACTGGTATTCAGTTTAACTGTTCACAGGATACTGATGACTTTGCGTGAGAGGGAGTTTAGCAGGGGAGTTTCTTCCCTGGGTCTGGGACGTGCTCCCTGGGAGAGAAGCCAGCATCAGTGGTCCGGGTGAGTGCAGGGCAGCCTTCCTACAGATACCTCTTCACCAAGGATGCGTGGAAACTGGAACCCTCGTGCGTGCCTGGCGAAGCCACACATGGTCCCAGCATGGTGGGAGAGTGTGTGGCCTTTCTTTAAAACTGTAGAGTTGCCGTAGGACTCGGGTCTGTCCCACCTCTGGGTGTGTTCCCCAGGAATGTGAAAGTTGGAGCTTAGTGCTCCCACGGATGCACCCGTGTTTGTGGTAGTAAATGAAGACTTGCGGTGGCTGAAAGCAGGAAGAACCCCTGGGCTGTCTCCTCTGTGGACGGGTCAGCACAACGTTGTAACCCCTTCTGGTGGAAGGATCACACGGCTCTGAGGATCTGAGCCAGTCTGCAAGCTCCTATGAAGCTGGAACTTGAAGAGGGCACCCACGGCCTGGTCCAGCTCGTTGGGGGCACAAACTAGGGGTTGCTCAGAAGGAGGAGTGGGGCTTTGTTGGGAGCGGGGCCAGGGTTCCAGTTTGGGAGGAGGAAGCTGCTCTGGAGTGGCTGGTGCCCATGGTTGCATGGCCGTGGGAGTCTGGTTATTGCCAGAGGTGTACACGTAAAATGATAAGTGTGTTAAGCTTTACATTGTCTTATTCTATCACAGTTTTCACAAATCTCCTGTTTTGAGTGGCTTGTGTACTAACTGGGACAGCGGGGTGACAAGTTCAAGACAACCAGTGCCTGCCTATGGTGGCCACCCCAAGGGGTGGGTGCCTTCTGGCGTGGCCCAGGTGCCATGGGTCAGAGCAGAGAAAGTCTGAGGTCCCAGAAGGCCTCTGGAAAAACAGGTGGTGGTGTGTTCCCTGAGGAGAGGCAGGGTTTAGGGAAGGCTTTCCTTCCCATGAGAGCCAGTCAGGAGTCAAATTCTCAGGCCATCGCAGGCGCAAATGAAATTTATTGCTAATCATCCATGTGATGTGTAATTGCCTTTTTCATTTTCTCAGTTTTCCAGCAGAGAGACTTGTTTAGAT
Organism: Ochotona princeps; assembly: GCF_030435755.1. Lineage (NCBI taxonomy): Eukaryota > Metazoa > Chordata > Mammalia > Lagomorpha > Ochotonidae > Ochotona > Ochotona princeps. Next base: position 81,859,399 of record NC_080837.1, read on the forward strand.
GTTGGGTTCCCTGGCTGATGGTACTAGAAGCTCTTCATTTGTCTTGACAGCTCCATTTTTTGTTGTTGCCCATGGGTTCCTCTGTCATGCAGGTGTGTGACCTCTGCAGGCGAGGATGTGGGTGTGAGAGATGGAGCAAGGAGCCAGGCTTCAGCGTGGAGCTGAGGAGCTGAGGCTTCAAGGTGTACATGGTCTGGGTCCTGGGCTGCCCCTGCCTGAGCAGCAGGTGTTCTCGGGTCAGCTTGGGGTTTGCACAGCAGACACTTCCCATCTGACCAGGACCAGGGCTCCAGCTGGACCTGGAAGGCCCTGAGCCTATGGCCGTTAGCACAGCTACCTCCCATCCACCTTGGAGGAACCTGGCTGGTGGGAGCTTGTCCCAGTCTGCTTGTTGGTCTGGTGTCTTCCCTGTGCCACAGAAGCGGCCCTGAGCCAGCGTGCTCATGTCTCCTGGCTTTGCTGTGACCATGTGTGCTGCTTGCTTTGCCTGCTGCTCAGGTAGGAGGTGCCGTCATGTGATGGAAGGAGGCATGCCTCTCGTCTACTCAGTGATGCACTCTTCCCGGGCCACGTGGAGGTCCGAGCCGGCTCGGCTGCCCTGACGAATGACCACAGATGGGCTGTGTGTGTCCAGGTGTCAGGGTGCACTTCTCAGGGTCCTAGAGACTGGAAGCCAAGGTCAGGGGCAAACAGCTGGGTTTCTGGTGAGGAGGGCCCAGTGCTTGACTTGTGGGGGATGCATGTCCTCTGGCTGCATCTGCTTGTAGCAGAGCAACCCGGGATTCCAGTCTCTACCTGTGCCTGCTGCTCTCCTAGCAGGAGCTCTTCCTGATGTTGTGGAAGTCCCCTCAGGCCCCCGAGATTACAGCGCAGGTTGCGGCTTCACCACCCACATCCCGGGAGGACAAGGTGATGGCTCTGTTGCTGTGTTAAGTTCTTGGCTGGGTCTGAGAGCTGGTTCTACGTTCATTTTTAAAACTCAAGTGAGGGGGTGGTATTGTGGCATACCAAATAAGGCTGCTGCCGTGTAATGCCAGCATTGCACGTGGGTGCTGGTTCAAAGCCTTTTCTGGCTTCCCCACTTCCCATCCAGTGGCCTGTTAACACACCTGCAAGGCAGAGAAAGATGGCCCAGGTGTTGGGCCCCTGCCATGTATGTGGGAGAGCTGGGTGAAGCTCCTGGCTTCAGCATGGCTTAGTCCTGGCCATTGTGGCCATCTGGGGACTAAGCCAGTGGATGAAAGACACCTCCCCGCCTCCCCGCACCTTTATCCCTGTAACTGACATTTAAATAAATAGACCTTAAAAATTTTAAGTGAAATCCAATACTTGAAAGTATAGTGTCGATCCTCCAGTTCTGCAGACCCTGTTTCCACAGTCAGCCGACTGTGGATCTGGTAAGAGAGTTAAACTGTTGAACACAGACTGACTGTTCTTTCTTGTTGTTCCCTGATTGGTACAGTCTAGCAGCAGTTGATGTAGCATTTGATTGGCAGGGCTCAGGTACGGGGGAACATGCACAGGTGCTGTGCCCATGGCATCTTGTTGTTATGGTGGGTGCTGGAACCAGAGGCTGGCAAAAAACCTGCAGGCATTGTACCTTCACCTTCTGTACCAGGTGCTAGAGAGGTAGAGTTCATCTGTATTTTTAAGATTGATTGATTTGTTTATAAAATCGCAGAGAGAGGGTTACTCGCTGGTTCACTCTCCTTATGGCCACAGTGGCTGGCATGGGACCAGGCCCAAACCAGGAACCAGGAGCGTCATCCAGGGCTTCCATGTTGGTGGCAAGCACTCAAGCAATTGGGCCGTCCTTCATTGCTTTTTCCAGGCCACTTCCCAGGGAGCTGGATTGGAGGTGGAACAGCCGGGGTGTGAACCAGCATGCACAGGGCGGCCGGCTGCACAGCAGGTAGCTTGCAGGTAGCTTGCCCTGCTGCAGTGCAGTGCCGGCCCTACAGAATTCGCCTTTGGCGTGCTCTGTCATCTTGCTGAAGGCAGTTTCGGAGTTGCTTGGTTCCAGGGGAGTTTCACGTGACTCCTCCAGTTTAAGACGCATCCATTACTGATTTCATTTCTGCAGGAGCTACCGGGAGACAGCTCAGGGGAGGAATCAGTGTTCCTTCCCAGCTTGCAGCGCCCACCCCTGCACAGAGGCATGTGGGTCCTGTTAAAGTGCTCACCGTGTCCACTGTGAAGCTGTGTTTGCTGGTCCTGGTGGACAGTGCCCAACATGTCCATGTATCGGAGCCTCACGTGGAATCATGTCAAATATCCAGCTTCTATGCGTCTGGAAGGCAGGCACTCGCCTCGGCTCTGCCAGGGTCTGTCTGGTAAACTTGGCCCAGCCTCCTGGATGGATGGGAAGAAAGGGGCTGTGGCTCACAGCCCTCGGCCGCTGCTTCTCCCGGCATACCCAGGGGACTGCTAATTGTTTGTAAGCATTAACTGTTTACTAGTCATCCTTGCTATTTTCAGTCTGACCCTGCTATGATGTTGTTTTGTTTCTGTTCACAGCTGAGCTTTAAGCTGGGTAGAATTTCATGGTGAGTCACTCCCATGACGGTAAAATCAGCATCGATCCAGCGTTCCAGTTAATCCTGCATGCAGTCGGGAGATGGATGACACAGCTTATTAAGGTGTCCAGACTAGCGCACCTGCTCGACTCCTTGTCCGCTGTGTGTGTTTCTGGGACTCCCGCTGCCCTAAGCCACGGGAGGCTTTCTCTTCAGGTCCCTCTGTATCACTATGTCTGTCCCCTGTTGGAATTTCCTGTGAATGCGTGCAGTTATTGTGGGGAATTGCTGATCCCTTTTGACACCCTGAACAGATTCCCAGTATTGTGGGGATTCGGGGTCAGGGAGGGGAGGATGCTGGCTGCTGTGAGTTCTTTCCCAGGGATGGGTAGAAAGAGAGAAGGGAAGAGTGAGATCTCCTGCACGATGAGGGACAGGGTGCTGATGTGTCCTTGTTCCCCTCGGCACCTGTGCTGGGTGGGCGTGGAAACTGTCGGCCAGGGCTGTGCAGCCAACTCTGTGTCCTCGTGTCACACCCTGGCCACCTGACAAAGAAGCCACACAGGGCTTGGCAGGCTGTTCAGGCTCGGGGCAGGTGCCAGCCCTGCCCAGGGTACTGAGGAGAACATGGGTGGAGAATGCCTCTTAGAGCAGTAGTGTGTGTGGGGTGGGGGAGAGGTAGGTGGGTTTAGTGTTGCTTTTACCACAAAACATGGGAGGCAAAAGGATGTGACTAGAGGGCCCGTGAGGTGCTGGGCAATTTGGCTTTGTAGCTTGGGAGGGGGAGAGAGTCATGAGAGTGGACGTTCTGGGACCTGTGGTGAGGAAGCAGGGTGTAAAATGCAGCCCTAACCAGGGTGCACAGTGCTGCTGGCTGGGACCTGGCGCTGTCTCAGCAATCAAGAGGAAACAGAAGAGATCCTTACCCCAGAGGTGTCCTGGAGGCCTCTTGGGTGCAGTGCTTGGCTGAAGTGAAGGATTTTTCTGGGCTTGAGGGGCAGGACCTTAGAATGTGGAATGGGGCTCAGGGCAAGGTGCTAGGCTGTTAGGCTGTTGTAGGTAGCAGTGGGAAGTGAGGCTGCAGGCAAATGGGGAATGGGTTTGGGGGCCCCCACAGCCAGGGTAAAGGTTTCATTGAGAACTGGTTCTCACTTTTTTGTTCACTGAAAGCTCCCTGGAGGTGACTGGTCCTTGAAACCTTCCCCCTCTCCCTCCAACATGCCTTTTTGTCAGGGAGGTGGAGAGAGGGCAGTGTTCCTGGGGGGAGCAGCCAGGACGGCCTTCTTGGCTGTCTAGCCCTGGTGGTGTTCCTCCAGGTCTCTGGAAGAGAATGTTGGCATCTGAGCTGATATCGCTTTGTGGAAGACGGATGGCGAGGTGCCCTGCTGGCCCCTGGCCCCTGGGCCTTCCTGGGTTTCTTGTTCTGATTGGGTCAATCTTTTCAGGGACCTGCATTTGTTTAGAGCGCCCTCTGAAGCCGCGAAGCGTTCCTGCAGGACCGTGCACCCACCTTTGTGTTTTCCTGGACCTGGCGAAGATCCATCTGCCTAGAGGAGGAAGACAGCTGCTGCCTTCATCTTAGAGATGAAGATGAAGGAGGAAAGGCTGTTCCGAGAGATGAAGCGTTTGGGCTGTCAGGAGATAGCGAGGAGGCTGAGGCCTGGGCTGGGTCGGCGTCTGTAGTCCCTGAGCTCACAGCCGCCTCTAGCATCCCACACAAGTCCCCCATTCCTGGAGGGCAAACTTCTGAGCTTAGTTCTGTGTTGAGGTGGGGTGGGGACAGGAGCCAATGGCTGGCGGCTTCCTTCCTGCCCCTTCACACTCAAGTTTGGGCTCTTTTAAGATTCAGAAGCTACTGCAAAATGCCTAAGATTTTTGAAATTCCTGGCCTTGAAGCCTTGCCTGCAGAAAGGAGCCAGGATCTGCAGGCTGCTCTTTCCAGGATCTTCCATTTTCCACTTCCTGACGCGTAGCTTCCTGGATCTGTCTCCCTCTCTTCCTCCCTCTCTTTCTCTTCCACTCCCCTTTCAAAGCCACCATTGAGAGAAAAAAGCAAATCGCAAAATCCCCATTCCAGAAGTTCTACTTCCTGTTGTACTATTGAGCTCTGAAGCAAATAGCTGTGCAAGTTGAGGCGGTCGTTGGGACACTTTCAAAAGAGTGTTTGAGATCTTTGTGTTTGGATCGGCTGTGTGGAGGCGATAAGTTTAAAGCTCTTCAGGTTCATCAGCAAGCGTAGTGTGGAGACTCTTAGCTTCCCGAGGTGTGTGTGAGGGTTCCTCCTAATGTCCTTGCATTTTGTGATTAGAAAAAATTGGGCTTATCAACGATTCCCGTGAAAAGACAGAGGCGAAGCAATTGGGAAAATGGTGGCTGACTGGTTCTCTCACCTGTCCTTTTATTAAAGTGTTGCTCAGCAGAAGTACCCCAAGTCTCAGATGCATTCATGCTATACATTTTTTCTCTCCTGTTTGGAAATCTTGGTTTCATTTTTGAAAAAAGTCATAACATTTTGAAATCCAAAAGCTCTCTTTCAGCTTGAAGGATTGCTCCTGGAACCGGCATGATTTCATCTGGGACACAGTGTGCTCTTTTGCCTGTGTGTGTGTGTTCCCTGCACATACAGGTGTCTGCTGGTACTTGATCAGGGCCTTCCAGGGAGAACCCAGACACTTTCAGTCAGATCCTCATGTGGCCTGAAAGCTCTCATTTGGGTACATTGGGAACATGGACCTGCTTTGTCAACTGGCATCGTTACCCCTGTCTCTGGAAGTTAGGGCAGGGCCCTCGGGTACAGAGGCGGGGTTACACTGCATGCTTGGTGTGGGCACCAGCGTGCCTATCATCCTTCAGCTATTGCTGGGGTACATTTGCCCACCTCTCTTGGTGGCTGCAAAGCAAGTAGGAGATGACCTACCTTCCTTCCTTTGTTTTGCTGTTCCTCAGCTGTCCTGTTAGTGGGAGAATGACTGAGTTGCTGTGTGTTTTTGAGGGGGGAGGGAGTTTTCTTGATAATAACCATTAGCCGCCACTCAGATCCCTGGTGGTGGCTTTTCAGTTGAGTGTTTTGTTTGTTTTTAAAGTAGACCTTTGGAAGCTCCAGGGTTGTTTGTGAATGAGGCTGGGGACCCACCCCAACACACCTGACCCCAGCTCCACCATGCTGAGCACAGATCTTTCTCACTCCTGCTAAGCCTGGAGCTCTTGGGAGGTGGGCGTTGTGAGCATGGTTGGGGACTGCAGCTGGTCTGCAGGTGACCATTGGTTCTGGGAAGTGGTTGATGTGCACTGTTGAAGGCTAGAGTCCTTTTCTCTCTGGAAACCTACCAAGCTCCCTTTTTTTGTCCTCATTTCAATGTTCCATTGTGGTTACAAATGCTCTGATAAATATTTGAAAATCGCGTGTGGCCCGTCTTGAAGGCTCAAGTCACATTTGATGGGTTGGGTGCCTTGGTGGTGGTCCTGCGTGGGAGCCCTATGTTCACACAAGGGCAGTAGCCACAGCTGCTTGGTGGAGTGGCTTTTAGGTAGACTAAAGTGAACTTACAGTCATCAGTTGCAGAAAGGGCAACTTGGATTGCTATATCACAGCAGGATTTGTTACCAAAGGCCTACCCCAGTGGTCAGGGGGGCTTTAGTTCAAAACTACAGGGAGAAACAAAATGTCCCAGAAAAGCAAGGATCCTGCTTGCTGACAGGCTCGGGGTACCAGGCCACGGGGTGCAATGCTGGCGAGGTTCTGAGAGTTCTCGGGTCACTGTCAAGGTTGTGACTGACAGCAGCATCTCCTGTAGGAGCCTTTGCCTCTTGCTAGGTGGCCTCGAGTTTGTGGGCACGATGGCTTTCGTCACGTAGCGGCCCTGTGTCCTGGGACGCTACCACGAGGGCATATTCCGACCTGTTTGAAGATGTCGTGTGCAGCTTTGATGAACAGTGGTCCTTTAATTAAGGATAAACTTACCTGCTACCTGATGCTATAATTACTGTGTTTTTGTTGCTTTGTTCAAGTGATTATTAGGGGACAATTAGAAAATATAGGAAAAAAGGAAAAGAAAAATTACATCCAGCCTAGAGGTAGCCATTATTAATATTCTGTTCTGTTCTCCTGAGTTCTTTCCCCCCTCAACTTAATGTTTCTATTTTTAAATAGAGTTAGTATAATGCTATATCTGTCGTATAGTTCACTACCTTATTTTCCCGTTTTGCATGGTATTGGGGCTTCTGTTACATTGTATTTTTCATCTGGAATACCATTTTTATGGAGTGATTGTTCCAAGGCTGCTAAGCTTTAAACGTTGTAAAGTCCTTTCCGTTAAGAATAATGCACTGGAATTGTTATACTCTTATCAATGTGCTCCTTGGGCTAATTCTTTGGGTGAGCTCTCTGGCAGGAGGCTTGGGCTGTGCAGACCTCCACAGCTGTGGTTCCAGGTAATTCTTGCCAGAATTGTTTATCATCTCTGCAGAGCCAGTCTCACCAGTGGTAAGTGGAGCCTTGCAGTGTTAGCAGTTCAAAGCTTGCATCCCCACCAGTGGCATTGCCTGTTAAAGTTACTGATGGGATCTTCCTGCCTCCTCTTCCATCTTTTGGGTGCACCCTTGGGGGCTGCAGACATGTCACCTGCTTTGCTGTTGACTTTGGAAAGCTTTGTGTGTGTGTGTGTTTTAAACTTGTTGAACTTTTGCATACAGAGCGGTAGATTCTTCATTATGATCCTTCATTCTTTTGCTTAGAAAATGTCTACTTAAGTTCAGATCAGTGAGATAAACTCTAGCATATTGACTTCTAGTTTGTTGGCTCTTCAGTAGTTCCACAACCTATTTTGTGTTTAAATAAAATAGGATCTTGCCTGCTGTTGTTAATGCAATTTCTTGCACTTTACTATCTTTGTTTATTCCTGGATCATTTTACATGTCTGAATCGGAGGTTATATTTTCAGTGTCTTTGCTTAGCAAATTTTTCCTACTATCCTTTCTTTAAAGAAGAAGAAGGAAATAAAAAGGCCTGGCACAGAAGCCTAGTCCTCACCTTGCGTGCCTCAGGATCCCAGATGGGCGCTGGTCTGTATCCTTCTGCTCTGCTCCCGTCCAGCTCCCTGCTTGTGGTGTGCGAGAGCAGTCCGGTATGAGTCAAAGCCTTGGGACCCTGCACCTGCGTGTGGGAGACCTGGAAGAGGTTCTTGGCTCCTGGCTTCGGATTGGCGCAAATCTGGCGGTTGTGGTCACTTGAGGAGTGAACCAGTGGACGGAAGATCTTCCTCTCTGTTTTCTTCTCTGAATATCTGACTTTCCAATAAAAATAAGCAAATCTTTTAAAAAAGGAAAAAATCCACCAAATTTGGATTGTGATGATAAATAAATCACTACGGGATTAAATAACATTTCCAAATATTTGAACTTTGTTTTCACTCCAGGACAGTTCATGTCACTTCTGTTTTATAGCTTTCCTTCATCTATTAGGAAATCACAAGTCACAGGGTTGCGTATTTTCCCTTGCTGGCTGTTCCTGGGTGGTGAGCATGCTTTTGGGTGCTAATGTAGGAAGACTCTTGGTTCTTGTAGCTTTTGATGGGTTGCTGCCTGTGCATGAGACATCTTCGGCATTTGGTTTAGCTCGTATCTGCCCAGCTCTTTATTACTCTTAATTATAAAAGGTTTTCGTTGAGTCTGCTAATTGTGTATGTGTGCAAAGAATAGTTGAAAACAATAATGGTAATTTTGTCTCTATTTTTCAGAAGTTAATACCTCTTCATTTTTCTAAGGTATAGATAATTTAGGAATGTAAAGCTGGCTTAAAATAACCTGAAGCCCACCTAAAAAAGACCTAAGCATGGCTCCACGTGGTAGCCCAGTGGCTGAAGTCCTCGCCTTGCATGCGCCAGGATACCATATGGGTGCTGGTTAGTATCCTGACTGCTCCACTTCTCATCCAGCTTCCATGTAACAGCTTGGGAAAGCAATTATGGACGGCGGAAAGCCTTGGGTCTCTCTGTACCCATGTAGGAGACTCCGAGGAAGCTTCTGGCTCCTGGCTTTGGATCAGCTCAGCTCTGGCCTTTGCAGCCATTTGGGGAGTGAACCAGTGGATGGAAGATTCTTCTCTGTAAATCTGCCTTTCCAATAAAAACAAACCTTAAAAAGGCAGGCAGGCAGGCAGGCCTGAGCAGTCCGGGGATAGCTTTTCTCAGACTGAGATCTGGAGGGATGCAGTCCGTGACCATGGGATTCATTTGCCTTTGGCTTCCCCATCCTTAGTACGCTGCTGTTGACCTCGTGGTCACTATGTGGCTGCTGTGGTTCTAGGCATCATGTCTGTATCCCAGGCAGGAAAGACTGGAAAGGGATTAAAAACATAGGTCAAGAAGGCCAAGAGTGACTTCTTGGTCAGTCAGTACACCTCCCTCATTGTCAGACCCAAGTCACACGGCCGCTGGTGGCAGGGCTGACCTGAGGGTTTATACTGAGTGGCTGATCCAGAACGGTGTTAAATGCTGATTCTTGGCAATGTGTCCTTATTTTTTTTTCTGCCTATGTTAATGACCGTACCTTTGATGTTTCTCAGTATGTGTGATGTCTTTGGTTCAAGGGGAGGTTTTCATCAGGTTGAGGAGTTACCTGTCTCGTCTCCATGGCTGATTTATTGGGATGGCTGTTGAATGTGGTCGGATGTGTTGGCGTCTGTTTGAATTGCCATGCTGCTGTTATACCTATTAATGTGGTGTGGGCGTAGATTACCTACTGGTAATCCCTTCACAAATTCTTCCTCATATTCCTGGGACAAACTATTTTTGGTTGTGATGGGTGGCGGTTTAAATCCCTATTAAATTTAGTTTCTTGTAGTTTTTTTTTTTTTCAGCTTTTTTCTGCCTCATTTGAAGTGAAATGGCTTCGTGGTACTCTGTCCCTGCGGTCTTGTCCAGTTTTAGGCTAGTTCTGTCAAATGCATTACCATCTGTCCTTTCTTCTACCTTCTTACTACCAGTTTATATAAGGTAGTAATAACGCTGTCCTTTGAACGTTTGAAAGAATCTACTTGGTAAGTGTGTGGAGGTTGACACTCTGAAACAAAAGTGGATCCTTTTACGATGGCTTTGAAATGTTTTTCCATGGATATTGTTCTGTTTTGTGTTTCTGGTTCTTTTCTTTGTCTTGGCATCAGCTTTGGCAGTCTAATATTTTCTAGCAAATCACTTAGGAATTGTAGCTCAAGTGCATGTGGTGGTTCATGGGCTCTCTCTCCTCTCCTCTCTCTCTGTCCCCCACCTCCCTGGATTTTGAGTTCTTTTTCCTTTAATTCTCTGAGTCGGGATGAATTACTCTCTTCTTAGGGCATCGCTAGCACCTGGCTGATGTGAGAGGCCTGACTGTGCGTAGGTCTGCTACGCTGATGGCTGGAGGACACTCAGGGTGCTCTGCCTGCCCATGCTTTGCTTCTCTCACCGTTCTGCCTGGTATGGGGTGCCCCCTGGCTGCTCAGGCCTCGTGTATCCCACCAGTGTTCTCTGAAGTGTGTTTTCCGTCTTGTGCACTGGGTGTTGATGGTGGCTGGTGCTTCGATCTGGGGACTCAGTGGAGAGGGAGGCAGCTGCAGGTTTGGGTTCCTAGGAGGCAAGCTGAAGCAGTGTGGTGATTCGCTGGGTGTGTGAGCTGCAGTAGGCAACCTGGATGGCGTCCAGTGCTTCACTGTTGCAGGGGTGGAAGCAGCGAGGGGCCCTGCCACCCTAGAGTAGTTGGGTATGAGAGCTGGCCTGAAGCCCTTCTTGGGTCTCGTACTGCAGACTCAGGCTGTTCTTGAAGGTACTGAGGCATGTGCCTGGCCAGCTTGCAGAGCCGCAGCAGCCCCCGTGCCAAGAAACAACAACCTGGCCCAGGCAGTGGCGAGAGGGGAGAGTTGTTCACATCTCTGCTTCAGATCCACGTGAGCCGCCACTTGGATTTCGGGACTTTCTGTGACGTCTTCTGAGCTAGCTTGTGGCGGTCAATCACCAGGCCGTTTCCATTATCCATGCGGAGTGGGTGGGTTTGGCGGAAGTGCTGTGTTTCTACTGGGTCACATGAGCTCATTTTGCATTTGTGTTGGGATCCTGTTTTGCCTCATTTTAGAGCTCACAGGTGTTCTGTGCAGGATGGGGAGCAGGTGAGTAGTTCAGCTATCCTGGAGATTCCCCAAGCCCAGGGCCTGATGACTAAGTGACAGACAAGTGCGCAGCGAGGACACCCTCAGGCCCTGCATCCATCACTGGAGATGGCTTCCTGGGTGGCCCGGGACTGTCCTGGGAGAAGCACCTGGGCTTTTTTGGGTTGCTTGTTGGGTGAGCCAGTGAGTATCCAGTGTTCCTGTGGAAGGACACACCCATGCCCTCAGATAATGTCTTCCCAGGGGAAATGTCAAATGTAATTGTCAAAGGATCCTCTCTCTTGAAATATTTGACTCAGAAATGTTGGATGTTTGAAGTGCTTGTCTATGTTTTCACATCTTCCTTGGGGAGGCACACGCTGAGTCTTTTCTCCAGGTTGCTTTTAAGATGTATGTGTTTAATGTCTCATTTGGGCTCAGGTTTCTTGCTTCATGTAGCTCCTGGACAGCACTGCTCTCCCCAGGTTGGTCAGCACCCCTCATGCCAGGCACCTGCCAATCCAGTTTATGGGTGCCCACTGCTGGGTCCCCTGTGTGTGCATGGTTCCCCTTTCTGTCATTGGGAATTTTGTCAAAGCACGGCAGACATGCTCTGTGTTTCTTTAGCATCTCACAGAGTGTTTGGTGCGTAGTAGGTGTTTGTTAAAAACAGGTAGACTTGGTTCCCCCCATCCCCGCAAGGATTTTAGAGGAGAGCTGAAGAGTTGGATGTATGAGAAAGGAAAGCCCCCAGTGAGCTGTTCTGGGTCCTGGCTGTTCAGGTTGGAGTTCTCTTGAGCAGATGGTTCTGTGCCTGCTGCAATAGTTTCCAGGTCTGTGATCCCTGCTAGAAGTCTGCACAGACTGGAAGGTGGGGAAGCCATCCCAGACTAGTCCCTTGGGGTTGGTGAAGGGCCTTGTAACCCCAGGGGTGTGGCCCCGTTGGGTCCCATCTTTACTTTGAAGGGAGGAGGTGTTCTTGGAACTCAGCATGTAGTGCATTCGGTTTGTTGAGGAAGGCGCTGTCCAGTTCAAGTTGCAATCAGGCGGGCATCTTACACAAGTGCGTCCAACAAGCCAGTTGCACAGGGACATCTCATTGGTCCTAGTCGGATGGCAAGGTTTATTGTTCAAAGGTTTTTAATTTTTTCTCTGAAAGCCTGGGAGACGAAGCCTCCAAATGGAAACCAAGTGGTTTTAGAGGCTATGGAATGGTGCAAATGTTTGGAAACCTGAACGTCATACACCATTCTTTCTTACGATTGGATTGACTGGTCCGTAGCGTTTTGAGATGCAGTGAAAGGTGCGTGTGTGGATGCCCTTCCTGGGGCGGTCTTTGTGGGATCCAGGGTGAGGCTGTCTCTGAACCTGGATTGAGTCCTCCTCCACTGCACTGGGGGAGTGCTGATGGCCTCAACCAGTCACAGTTCCAAAACAGTGTCCCCATTTCACAAAGATGAAGGATGATCTCCTGGGGAGACGACTTGTGCCTAAAAAATAAGAGCTTCCGAGACACACATTTCCACCTTACAAACAATGGGTAATTTTCCTGGTTTTCAGTTTTGGCTCCAGCAGCCTCTATGATAGATCTTAAATATGTTTATCACAGCTGGAGAAATGTTTTATTGTCATCCTTGTTTATCATAATATGCCACCTACTCCGCGCGTGTCTTACGGGTGCACTCTGCTTTTTTTTTTTTTTTCTTTTTCTTTTTTGATGCTTCTTAGAAAGGAGAACCAAGAGTGAGGGCTTTGAAACAGGGGGGAAAAAAAGCAGCAAGTACTTAGCCAGAACTCCTCACAGGTTATAGTCCCACCTGGGGTGGCAGCTTACCTGCTGTGGTGTATTGAATAATGCTTAGTACTTCCTATCACCCTCAGTGAGGGGGCTTCTCAAGGGCCTTTTTTGAATGTTTTACAAACATCAGGGAAACTTACCCAGATGGAGATGCAGGCCATTCTCTGCTGCCTTTTTTCGTGGGGGAGGGTTTGCCTTTGGGGTGTCGCCCTTGAGGGAGGAGGAGAACAGGGAATTGGAGGTGCGGCTGGGGCTGAAGGAACTCATATGGGGTCTGGTGCCAGGCAGCTTGGGCTTGCCTTTCTTCCAGCGCTGACATTTAGTGACTGTGATGTGGGGCAAATTCTTTCAGTCTCTCTAAGCCACAAATGTTTGGGAAACACAGTGGGCCATTTGGCTCCATATCGCAGCGTGCCGTCTGCGCACCATGCTCTCTGTCCCTGATGCTGTGTCTTTATGTTCAGCCAAGCTGAGATAAAAAATAGTCTCCTTAAAAAAAGGGGGTGTGTGTGTGTGTTGAATATGTAAGACTTTGCGCATGTCATTATTCCTGAAACAATACCATTTCACAACGGGTTCCTTAGTGCTTACATCTTATTAGGCATTAAAAGTAATTCAGGGATGATTTAAAATCCAAGGAAGGATCGGAAGGATGTGCGTAGGTTCTATGCAAATATGTGGCTGTTTTATAAACGGGACGAGCATCTGTGGATTCTGGTATCCGTGGGGAGTCCTGGAAACCATCTCCCTTGGATACTGAGGGACAACTGTATACCCTGCTTTTCTTCTGAACCTCCAAGCTTGAGGTCATCTCTGCATTGATGTGTTGGGCTTTCCCATCCTGCCCTGCCACTGTCCACATTGGCTAATGTAATCTGAGAGCTGCAAATGTGTTTCAGTAATATCTGATGCCAACTCTAATGAGGAAAGTCAGTTTTATGGGCCCAGATCCTGTTTACAGAGCTAAGTGGAAAGCTGTTGTCATTGTCTTGTCAGTTTCTTTGCGTTCCCATGCTGAGTGTACTTGGGGTTAAATTTGCTGTGGCGCTCTTGGTTTTCAGGGAGGTTGGGGCTGTATTTGCATTTTCGGTAGCATCCCCTTGATTTCTGGGAAGTGTCTGGAATTGCAGACTGGACACTGGATGCTGGCCTCAGTGGGGGAGTGCTGCATTCCTTACACCCTCTGGGATTGATCCCTCTGGGTCCTTGCTGGGCCAGGGAACCAGCACCAACTTCCTTTGGAGTCAGTTGGAAGTGTGTGTGTTTGGTGGGGGGGAGGATCCGCCTCTTCCTTCACCCCCTTTTTCTTCCCTCTGGACATCTCTCCAGTGGCTCAGCAGCAGGACTTGTTCCTGGCCATTTCAGGCCTGTTGTCTGCCCAAAATCCCACCTGTGCCTCCCCCAAATGACTGCCAAAGGTGGAATGAGTGTGTATGAACCAGCATCCCATGCGGGGATGGCCGCACAGCCCGGCCACCCAAACTCCTACAGCCTTAGGCAGTAGAGCAGGTTGCTGGTGTCCACAACCACCTTGGCCTTAATCTTCAAGCAGCGACAGACAGTGATATCCATGGGCACTTTCTAAAAAATAAAAATCTGTGTTCAAATATACGTAGCGTGTAAACTACTGAGTAAACTTCTTAGTGTGCAGTGTGATAGTGGCAAGACACTTCCCTGGCTGTGCCGCCATGGCTACCATCAGTGTCCGGAACTCTGTCTCCTTGGTGGTGTCCCGCCGCTCTGACTCATCTAGGTATCCCATCGGGCATGAGTCCTTCTGACTGGTGTGTTCCACCTGGCATCATGTTCTCAGGGTGCCCATGTCAGATCTTCCTTCCGTCTTAGTGCTTACCAATATTCTAGCAACTGTCTGCCGTGTGTGGGACACATGTCCCTCACCGCCTGGTATGCAGTCCTTACTTGCTTATCTGTTGGAGACAATTGGGCTGTTCTTTCTGTGAGGAAGGCTTTTGTGGACATGAGTGGGCAAGTCTCTTGTGAAGTTCCCACTCTAGTTCTTTGGGAAGTCTACCCACAAGTGGAATGGCTGGCTGCTATAGTCAAAGTATTTTTAATTTTTGGAGAAACTCCCGTTCTGTTTTTCGTGTGGACTCAGGGTGCTAGTTTCTCTGTAATGCTGATGGCTACTGTTTTCTGGTTCTTTGTGTGTGTTTGTTCTTACTAACATTTTATTTATTTGAAAGGCAGAGTTAGAGAGAGGGAGAGACAGAGTGAGATCCTCTGTCTTCCGGTTCACTCCCTAGATTCCAACATGGGGGGCCAGACTGGTCCAAAGCCAGAAGTTCTTTTGGGGTCTCTTTGTGGGTTCAGTGGCCCCAGGGTTTGGGCAATCCTCTGTTGCTTTCCCAGGTGCATTCGTAGGGAGCTGAAACAGAAGTGGAGCAGCTGACTCAAACCAGCACCCGGATGGGTGCCAGCTGTGGAGGCGGTGGCTTTGCTCGGTGTGCTGCAGCAGTGGCCCCTAACGTTATGTTTGGATTCTTAGCCATCCTGACGGATAGAGGTGATGCTTCACTTTAATTGAGGGCACGTGTGAGTTTTAGTCATTTCAGGTTTCTGTGTTCTTTTTACTCGCTGTGTGTTGAGCACTGTCCAGAGACCTTGCTGTCCCTTTAAAAGATGGCTGTGTAGGTTTCTTCTGCTTGTTGATGAATAGGATTCTAGGGTGTGCATTCATGGGTGAGTTGTCACAGGGCAGAACCGTGGGCTTTGGGATGCTGCCTCTAGGGTGGCAGTGTGTGTCTGCCAAGTGTAGAAGAGGCGCTGGTGCTTGGGGTCACCAGATATGTAGTTTTTGGTTTGTTTGTTTTGTTTTTTCTTTATGTCAAAAATACTTTAGTGTGCGTTTTTCTAGTTGTGGGCAGAATGATCCTGAGAACGGGGCTCTCCAGTAACAGTTTAGAAACATCTGTGTAGTAGCAAGCGCTGAGAAAGATACAAACCTGATAGAGGTGCCCCCTGAGGACTCGGCACAGCCACCTGGCCATGCTGTCTTCCATCACAGGCTGCAGCGCTTGGAAGGACAATTTATTCCATTTCTCATGGACTCGTGCTAACTGCTTGATGATGGGGATGCTGGCAGCCATTTCCCTTCAGGGAGGACGTCTGTTCCTGCAGCTTGCTGTCGCTTTGAGAGTCCCCCAGTGGCTCTCCTCTCAAAGCAGGCAAACTCAGGTTTCAGAGCCCCTCCTTGGCCCCTTAGCGCCATCCACTGTCTTCCCAAGGCATAGTCAGGACTCTGTGTGTGTGACAGCCATGGCACCCATCATCACATACGGAAATTACATCCAATTAAATCTCCTGAGTCTTTTTCACACCTCCTACATTTGTGCATTTTTTTTTGCACCCAAGTGTCCAAATAGCATTATTTCCTCTCTATTGCAATTCCAATCTGTTGATCTTTTTAGCTCTTGACTGTGTCATTCAGACTGTGTACCATCTCTCTTGGAAACTTCGTCCTTCTTGGATGAAAGAAACACCATTTCAGTCTGCTGTTGATGGAGGGATTGAGTGAAATGTTGATGCGTGCAGGTCCTCTCCTTGGGCGCTTCATAAGCCGACACTTTGGTGGGGCTATCAGACACTTACCAAGCTACTTACATGTAGTTCAGATTTCTTTACTCTGTCAACCAGAATCTAATGAGATTTTTAACAAGGCGCTGAATATGGAGTGTGTTTCATGCAATCAAGCCATTAAAAAAACAGAACAAGCAAACAAACAAAAAAACCCCACCGCTGAGTCCCAGGTTCTCCTGGCTATAGCCTCACCTTGCAATAGTACTTTCCTTCAGTCTCTGCTTTTGGCAGACCAGGTTGCTAAGGAACGGGTGTGGCACTTGGCCCTCACCTGGAGTAGGGAGAATTTTGCAGGGGTGCAGAGTTGGGAGGGTTCTTCCACAGGGAATCAGGACGTGGTGGTGAGATGGGGTGCACAGGTTTGAAGATTTCTTCTGGCAGGATGCTGGGACTGGTTCCACGGGGCTGAGGTGTGGGCTGCGGAGGGAGGTTCCGGTGGCTGAAATGGGGCTGAGGTCTGGGCTGCGGAGGGAGGTCCCGGTGGCTGAAATGGGGCTGAGGTCTGGGCTGCGGAGGGAGGTCCCGGTGGCTGAAATGGGGCTGAGGTCTGGGCTGCGGAGGGAGGTCCCGGTGGCTGAAATGGGGCTGAGGTCTGGGCTGCGGAGGGAGGTTCCGGTGGCTGAAATGGGGCTGAGGTCTGGGCTGCGGAGGGAGGTCCCGGTGGCTGAAATGGAGAAATCCCAAGTGCCAAGGATCCCTGCCTTGTTTAGGTCAGCATCACAGATGGCCCTGGTGAAAAAGTCAGGGATGCAGGAACTCCAGTGGGAGATGTTTTAGCTACTAGGCTAAACACCTGCCCCAAAGTTTCCCCATTGTTAATTGGCAGGTCAAGATCTAAGCAGTCCTTAGCTACTTTGTAGCACTGTTGCATTGTTCCCAGTATTTCCCTGGCATTGTATGAGGGCTTGGAGTTTTAGATGAAATTTAGATACTTGCCAGACATGGCTCTGGCAAGAACATTTTGCATGTTCAAATTACACCTAGTTTTTAATTTCTGTTCTCAGAGTCATCATCTGTGTAATGGAAATCCCTTCCATTCTTATGACTTGCCCTCCTTAACTGAATGTGTCAGGTGACCATGACTGCTGTGAGAGCAATGTGCACATACAGTGTAAACACATTCTCATTGACACATAAAGATAAAAAGCTTAACGTGAGTTGTGTCTGCTTACACTTCACACAGGCAGTTCTGCTCTAACCAACTCCAGTATCAGTGGTGTTTGTTGTCATAACACCATCTTCCTTTCCCCTCTCCTGACCGATTTTTTTTTTTTTTTTGGTGAGTTGCAGTCTACTTTAGGATAAAGTTTAGGGAAAACCTATCTCGTCCCTGGGTGCATATTGCTTCAGGCCCAGAAGGGCTGCAGATTGGGCAGCCATCGGAGGACCATGTGATCCTGGGAGGACCATCTCTGCCTTGTTATTCCGTTTTTTTTTTTTTTTTTTTTTTATTGGAAAGCCGGATATACAGAGAGGAGGAGAGACAGAGAGGAAGATCTTCCATCTGATGATTCACTGCCCAAGTGAGCTGCAATGGCCGGTGCGTGCCGATCCGAAGCTGGGAACCAGGAACCTCTTCTGGGTCTCCCACGCGGGTGCAGGGTCCCAAAGCTTTGGGCCGTCCTCGACTGCTTTCCCAGGCCACAAGCAGGGAGCTGGATGGGAAGTGGAGCTGCCGGGATTAGAACCGGCGTCCATATGGGATCCTGGGGCGTTCAAGGCGAGGACTTTAGCCGCTAGGCCATGCCGCTGGGCCCTGCCTTGTTATTCTTGTATCTGCTGTGTGTGTGTCAGGCATGGCTCCCATGGCTACTTTGTTCTCTGGTAGAGCAAAGATAAGATTAATACATAAATAGGAGATCCCATATCACAGTGCAGTGGTTAACCTGTGCTTGCAATGCTGCCTGGCATTCCCTGTCAGTCCTGGTTTGAATCCCAGCTACTCAGCTTCCCATCCTGCTTCCTGCTAAGGCACCTGAGAGGCAGCAGAAGACAGCCCGGTGTTTGGACTCTGGATTTGGTTTGGCTCAGCTCTGACTGTTGGAGCCATTAGAAGAGTGAACCAACAGGTGGAAGATCTCTGTTCCCTCTCTCTGTTGCTCAAACTTTCAAATTAGTTGTATATATCCCCCCGAACAAGAAAGAGTGGTTCAAAAGGCTTTATTGATACCACACTACAGGTGTGGGTCTAGAGGTGGGATAGAGTTAGGTAAGGTTGTTGAAGGTTTCTTCCTGGGGCAGTGGATCTCACAGGGTGGAGCCTACACCGGCAGAACCAGTGTGGAGGGGTGGCCCTAAGCAGAAGCACGCTGTCTTGCCAAGCCCTCCCCGAGGTTCTGAGGTGTGCAGATTCCAGTGCTGAGTCACGGGCAATAGGACGTTGGCCTCCTGTGTGCCCGTCTCAGTTTGCTTACTGTACTTGCTGCTGCCCTGGACTTCTCACCCTGGGGTGTGTGTGTCCTGAATGCCACAGGCTGCCTCCCAGGCCCTTCCTGGCAAGCCTCTCTTAGGGGTTTCCTCCAGATGAGGGATGGGGAAAGGGGACCCTCGGTGTCCTTTTCACTCCCTGGGGCCTCCCCGTGGATCTGTTAACTTTTATTTCATTTAATTTGCTACTTGCTGGAGAGGTGTTGCTGTGTCCCCCTTGTGTGAAATTCACTTACACATTAAACCTCTCCTAACCTCTGAAATGGTTTTGACTTTCAAGGAGCGGGAGTATCTGACTTAGGGTTTCTGCTCTACTGAATTATTGATTGCAAAGAATTCATTTTAAGAGGAGTCGAAGGACTATGGTAAACCGCTGGCAGAATTGGCATTGTGCATAACAAGCCCAGAGGCTTGGTGATGTTTGCCTTGTGCTGTAAGAACTGGAGGTGATGGCAGGTCCGTGGCTGTGTTTTTGCCTTTACCCCCTCAATTTCACTTCCCAATTTGTTTCCAACGATAAGCTAGGACTATCCCATCTTTGTAGTAATGAGTTGACTATGTTAGGAAACATTTTAATTGTGTGACTATCCTTTATGGTATTCTTGCAGGGTTATTAACAGAAGGATAATGGGTGATTAGCTAATTTTGCCCCTTGGTTTATGTTGCAACACTCTGGAGCAACAGAATGGGTGGGTCTTTGCCTCCGTGGTTAGTGATTCTAACAGTTCCTGCTGTTGACTATAAAACAACAGCTCTTACCTGACTGTCCTGTCAAGGGAAAGCAGCCGTATGCAGGTGAAGGAAGAAGCCAACTTAGAGACGGCAAGGGCAGGAGCTGGCAGCTTGTGCTCCAGGTTGCCCAGCAGCGTCCTGCTGTTGTCATTTCTGCAGACCCCCAGATTGTGTCTTACGTAGAACACACAATCACTTCTCTTCCCCGACACCAGATGCATGGCTTGGGGGAATTTTCTTGGCTTGGTGCTTCCCATGATCTCTTCCCGTCTTACCGCTTCTTAGGATTTATTTTCCAAACCCCTGAAGCAAGTTCATGCAATTCACTTTAGTTCTTAGAGCAGAGATTCTGTGTTTTGAGCTTTGAAAAAGTAACTAGGAGTTCTTTTGAAATCAGTGTTTGTCTACTTGGAGTGTATTATGTCAGTGGTGTCACTAGAAGTCAGTTCTGTCCCTGGTACCAAGCCACCACCCAGTGCTCCTGTATGCCACCCTCACCTCCAGCCTCTGTCGGTCCTGCCAGTGGGCTCTCTGGCTTGGGGATACTCTTGCCCTTCTCCCTGCTTCCTTCCACAGTGCTCTGTGAGCCAGCTTGGGATCTTGCCTTCCAAAGTTTTTGTCCCACCCCCCCACCCCCAGCTCTGGTGTTTTGAAGAGGGGGAAATGAGGCTTTGAAACTTCCTTTCAGTCACCCAGGCATAGCAGCACAGAGAGCGTCCCTTGCTGGTGAGGCACATCCGACTCTCTTTCCCGTCTAGGGCTTCTGCTTTCTGAACGCTGTGTTATCATTTGCAGCCCAGCTTTGTGTTCTTTTTTTTCCTGTCTCACTCACAGAGCGTCCTGGGGACCAGCAGCGTCAGTCACAGAATCCAGTACAGCTGGTGGCTGCTCCTGGCTTCAGCACTGGTGGCTTGGGCTTGTCTCCTTTTCCGGAACACGTGGGCAGTTCCTTCCGACTTTGTTTCTTTTCTTCTGTAAGTGGGGGGAAAGTGTGAAAGACGGAGACTGCCCTTTCATTTGAAGGAACTACCGCTTGCCGCGCTGTGGAGCAGGGCTTCCGTTAACGGGGTGCTATGTGCTGGCCAAGCAGAGGAGCCAGTTTGCCTGCCTCCGGCGTTTATGTTGGAAACAAAGTGCAGCCACTGCAACTGTGTGTCTTGGTGCCCATCCTCTGGGTACCAGTGTGAGCTCTTGGAAATGGTAGCAGACTAACACTGTATCATATAGTTGAATGTAGATTGCATTCAAATACTGCTCTGTAAAAGCTTGTTATTTAAGAGCAAATTCTTACACTTCACTTTTAATAGTAAAGGATGACCAAGTTTTCCGGTCCGGTGTAGCAAAATAGTCCTAGGACTCCCTAACTCTCCCTCTACCCCCTAAGCCTCAGGACCCTCAGTTCTAGCGATGTTGGTTCAATGACCAGAGCTGGGTGAGGAGGGGAGGGACAAGTGAGAGATGGGGAAATATGGAGACGGAGCTAAGGGAGACAGCTTGGGGTATTGGAAACTAAGGGGTATTTTCTTCTTTGAGATTCATGTTTTTGAAAGGTGCAGATAAGTCTTCCACCTACTGATTCACTTCACAGATGGCCACAATGGCCAGAGCTGGGCTAGAGTGAAGCCAGGAGCTTCTTCTGGATCTCCCGTGTGGTTGCAGGGGTACAAATACTTAGGCTATCCTCCACTGTTTTCCCAGGCACATTAGCAGGGAGCTGGAACAGAAGTGGAACAGCTGGAACGTGGACCGGCACCCATTTTAGATACCTGTGTGGCAGGTATTGGCTCAACCTACTAAACCCCAGTGCCGGCCCCTGGGCAGAGCTTTGAGAAGGGAACCTCAGCATCAAGAGCCCCATGGCAGGGCAATGAGGCGGATCAGAGAATTTCACTCTTCATAGTGGGTCCCATTCACCACTCTGCAGCTGCCTGCCACTGCCAGGGTTGGACCAGGCTGAAGCCAAGAGCTCAGTTCAGGTCTCCCCTGCGGAGGGAGGGAAGGGACCCATGACCTTTGCCTCCCAGATGGGTGCGAAAGGGAAGCTGGAGGTGAAAACAGAGCTGCACTTGAACCCAGATATTCTGATAAGAGATGTGCATTTCCCAAGTGGAATCTTAATTGTTAGACCAAGCATGCTTTATGGCATGGTTTGGAAAGCTTTATTTTCATTTTTAAAGACTTATTTGAAAGGCAGAGTGAGAGAGAGACACACACACAGATTGAGGTATTTTCCATCTGCAAGTTTTCTCCCCAAATGGATGCCACAGTTGGGGTTGTGCTAGGTGAAAGCCAGAAATCAAGAACTCCATCTGGGTCTCCTTTATTGGTGGCAGAGACC
Organism: Ochotona princeps; assembly: GCF_030435755.1. Classification (NCBI taxonomy): domain Eukaryota; kingdom Metazoa; phylum Chordata; class Mammalia; order Lagomorpha; family Ochotonidae; genus Ochotona; species Ochotona princeps. The sequence goes on from NC_080837.1 coordinate 81,880,923, forward strand.
CAAGTACTTGGCCGTTCATCATTGCTTTTCCAGGTGCATTAGCAGGGGCTGGATCCAGCCGGGACTAGAATCACCAGTCTCAGGGTATGTGACACTGCAAGCGCCAGGCTACCCTGTGTACCGCCAGGCAGGTCCCTAAGAAGCTCTGACGGGCCTGGACATCATTCAGTCTAGGCTCATCACCAAGGGTTCCCTGTTTTTATTTTTGGTTTTGGTATATGAATAGAACTTTTAGAAATAAACCAAGGTCTTCCAGAATTGAGGGAATTTTGTCAAAAGCCTTTGAAATCTACAGGTGTATTGGCCCAGCCATTTGGCTTATAGGGGTTCATCCTAAGAAATGGTCCTGGTTGCCCAGCCGTTTGGCTTATAGGGGTTCACCCTGAGAAACGGTCCTGGTTGGCCCAGCCGTTTGACTTATAGGGGTTCACCCTGAGAAACGGTCCTGGTTATCTGGAGAGTGGTCACGGTAGCATTGCTTATGATACATAAAATGGGAGGCAGCTGAAATGGCCACAATGGGGAGTTGATTAACAGAAAGTTACCTCTTTTAGGTGATGGTGTTAGTAGAGTGCTTATTGGCTTGGTAAAATGTTCATGTGTATTTATAGTGAATATTATGTATTGTCTGGCTTGGTTTACCTTAAAATTGATGAAGAAAGGATAAGTAGCATTAGTAGCTAACAATTACCTTTGGATGTTAGCTCATTGACTATAGTTTTGCTGTCCACCTTCGTATGGGAAACCTGCCTCCCAGGATAGTCAGAATTGTATGATGCTTCTATTCCTAAAACGTCATTCTCTTTTTTAACCTGTTAAGTTGCTGTTGGTATCCCCATTCATGCTCCGCCGGGAAGTACTCTGCCGGGTTGTGGCTGGGAAGGTGGCGGCTCGTGCTTTAGGGTTCTCCTTTTCTGGTTCCACTGGCTTTTGCCCAGTGTAGACTGTTGCTTGTCATCCTGGCCAGGTGCGGTGGGCCCTGGGTTTGTGATCAGGTAGTGGAAACCAGTGTTAGGTGTCAGAAGAAGGGCCAGCCAGGGCTCCTTGGTGGGGTCAGCTGGCCTGGGTAGCACCTTCACGTGTGGGCCACTGGCACCTGGGCCCTAACCTTGAGTATGAATGTTTACAGGGCCCTCGCCTCGTGTGGCTGCTGGGAGAGTTGCCCAGTGCTTGGCTCTGCCTTGCAGCTCACTGGTCAGCTGTCCAGAGGTCACCCTGCAGCCCACACACCTCAAGTGAGTCTAATGAAGACCTGAGCCTTCATTTTCTCATGATGATGGTTGAAGGGCACTGAGGTGGGCTGAAGAACAGCCTTTGGGGGTGGTTTCCTGTTTACTAAGACCTGTGTTTCCCTTGTCCCCTTGCCTCCTGCAGTCTGCGGGCCAGGCATCGACATCCGCAATGACTTCCAGCAGCTGAAGCGCCTGGAGAACTGCACGGTGATCGAGGGCTTCCTGCACATCCTGCTCATCTCCAAGGCCGAGGACTACCGCAACTACCGCTTCCCCAAGCTCACCGTCATCACCGAGTACCTGCTGCTCTTCCGTGTGGCCGGCCTCGAGAGCCTGGGAGACCTCTTCCCAAACCTCACGGTCATCCGCGGCTGGAAGCTCTTCTACAACTATGCCCTGGTCATCTTCGAGATGACTAACCTTAAGGACATAGGGCTGCATAACCTGCGGAACATCACCCGGGGCGCCATCAGGATCGAGAAGAATGCCGACCTCTGCTTCCTCTCCACGGTGGACTGGTCGCTCATCCTGGACGCTGTGCCCAACAACTACATTGTGGGGAACAAGCCCCCGAAGGAGTGTGGGGACCTGTGTCCGGGGGTCCTGGAGGGGAAGCCAACGTGCGAGAAGACCGCCATCAATAACGAATACAACTACCGCTGCTGGACCGCCAACCGATGCCAGAAAAGTAAGTGCACCACTGGCTGCTGCTTTGCCAGTCTATTCTGCCTCCTCCTCCTCCTCTCGCCCTGCCCTCCCTCCTCTCCCTCCTCTCCCTCCTCTTTGCTCCTCCATCTTCCTCAGAACACACCTGCTCCCCTTGTCACATTTCGGTCTGCCGAGTAGAAGAGGCTCCTGGCGGGGTCTTGGTTGGCTGTCTTTTGTATCTAAGGACTCTTGGGGCGCAGAATTGAGGCCTTTCTGGTGTCCCTCAGGTCTGTTCAAATCCCATATCGGGAATGTTCCGCCACGCTGTGTGCCTGGAGCTTGTTGACCGTGCATTTTGCATTTCTGGTTATACCCGGCAGTCCCTAAACCTCAGCAGTCAGGGGCCTTTGTTGTGTGGCGGGTCAATGAATGCACTTGGAATATGGCGTGATACAGGAGGAGCGAAGACTTGTTTCACAGGCACAGTGCTTGGATGTGCAGGTTTACTGGGGGAGGTGGTGAGGGGACGGAGTCCAGCTGGGAAGCACTTACACCTGTTTCCCCAGGAAATTTCGGCTTCACTGGGTCTGTGTAGCAGGGTGCCTTCTTAACCCCCCTGGCTTCTGTTATCTTCGATGCCTGAATAGTGTGTGAAATCACCTGCCGAAGGGACACTGCACATTGGGCACTGACTTTGGGTCAAAGTGGTGGTCTTTTGAGGCCTTTTGTTCTCAGTGTGCTGGCTGTCACCCTTGAAATACAAGGAGCCCTTATCTGACGGGGTCCACCTCTTCGGAGCTGGGTTGTTTGGTACTAGAATCTGACTTTGGGCCTTCGCCTCATGGAACTTGGCAATGTTTAGGTCTGAGGGCCAGCAGGGCTGTGCCCTCACTGGCTAGAAGTCCGTGTGTAAGCTATAAATAGCTGGTATTTTGTGATTGGCCCAGTTAAAGACCCAGGGAGCCCACCTACTCTAGTCAAGAGGAGCCAGAAACCCCGAGTCGGTGGAGCTGGTGGGCTTGCTCATGCCGGGAGTGCATGGACTCAACAGCCTGCAGGTGGGTCGCCGGCATGCTGCCGCTATAGTCAGGGCCGAGCCCGTAGCAGAGTGCTGCTTCGCAGACGCATGGAACACTTGCTCACTCGGGGTCTTGTCATGGGTATGGATGTGTGGTGAGTCTGGGCAGGGTCTCCCTGGTTGCAGCCAGCACCTTGAGGAGCAGAGAGCTGGATCCGGCCCGTTGCTAATTCACTATTAGCCAGAGTTGACATTGAGCAAGATGCTGGGGTCACTTTTGTGATTCATGAAAACTGCACCCTACCCTGAGATTACCCACTGGTTGAGGCGGAGTGAAGTGTAGTTCTAATGCCAAGTTGACATTTTAAAAATGTGTGCTTGGAAGTAAAAAGAACACATTGTGGGGTAACGGAAATGCTGGGTGGGTTGGTGAGGGTCTCCAGCAAACCTGGATGAGCCCACCCCTCTGGATGGGGGGTAGTTGGATGTCTTTAGGACTTTGTTTTTAAAAAGATGTATTTATTTTTATTTGAAGGGCAGAGTTGCATAGAGAAAGAGGGCCGAAGGAAGGAGAGGGGAGAGATATCCCGGGTGCGGCTTCGCTCCTCAGATGGCTGCAGCGCCCGGAGCTGGTCTGGTCTGCAGCCAAGAGCCTGGAGCTTCCCCTAGGTTTCCCAGATGGGTGCAAGGTACGGGGTGGGAATCATCTGAGCCATTCTCTACTGCTGTCCCAGGCACGTTAGCAGGGAGCTGGATTGGAAGTGGAGCAGCTGGGACTTAACTGTTGCCCATGTGGGATGGCAGCATTGCAAGCAGCAGCTCTACTTGACATACCACTGCACCAGCCCACCTTGGGACGTTCTTAGGGCAGCCCTCCATGATTCCCTCGTGGTGATCAAATAGGCGCATGCAGGTGTATTTGAAAACTCAAAATTTGTGTGCAGACGGGATGCTATTTGAAAGTCATGAGGTGGGCTGTACCTTGCTCAGTGACCCAAGAGTTAATTCATTCGGTGAATTCCCTACTGTTATCTGCCTGAGGCAGCGGTGAGGTCTGAGTTCTGAGCTCATTCTCAGAGCAGTGGCTGAACATGTACATGCAACTTAGCCTGCCTGGGCCTCAGTGTCCTCATCTGCAGAGTGGGCTCAGTCCTGCCTTCCTCAAGGGTTTGTTGGAAGATTAGAAGGAGAAAGAGCAGAAGAGCCCTGGGGAAGGGCAGGCTTAGACTCGGGGACCTAGTCCTGCTAGGCAGCAGCCTCAGCGTTGCTCTAACGTCTGGATCCCACAGTGGAGGACGTGTTTATGGGGTCGTCCCATTTCGCTGGCCCTGAGCACCCAAGTGCATCTGTGCTCTGGGGAGGTTGCCCAGTTCAGTCGGAATCTGGTCAGACCTACACTATCCACCGTGGAGGCCACAGGCCCCACTTGCCTTCATGAGGCCTTGAGCTGTGGCCTGTTAGAAGGGAGATCTGTGATCCTAGAAAATACATGCTGGGTTTCAAAGATGTAGCATTGGGAAAAAAATCTTGTAAAATATCTCATTCATTATTTTTGAATCAATTACGTGTTGACACGTATAACATTTCAGACGCGTTAGACTCAGCAGAGTGTCCTATTAAATTCAGCTGTGACTTTTTACTTCCCAACACAGCTGACAGCACTGGGAGCTGTGGGTGTGTTCTGTTTTGCCCAGAGGGCGTTGCTGTAGAGGTCCCTTCCAGCACCTGGGCTGCTCCCCTTCCAGTCTCTCTAGTCCCTGGCTGCTGCACCTCCTTCACCTGGACACGCAGCAGCTATTTCAGGAGGCAGGTTCAGGGCAGTGGGTCGGCCATCTGCCATCCGCAGAGGCTGGCATAATATTAAGATGGCTGTTGGGGAAGATGAAGCATAGAAGAACTCTGGCTGTCCTTCCACTGAGTGCTGGAGGAGCAGGAAGAGCCTCTGGACAGAAGGCTTGGAGTGTGTGTGTGTGTGTGTAGCTCTCAGCCTAGTTGGGAGATGGTCAGCTGTGGGTACCCACGTTCCCTTTCTCTTGACCTTCCTGTAGCCTTCTGCAGGGAATGGCAATGTGGTAGACGGCACTGTGGAGCAAAGTCCCACTCTGAGGTGTGCCTGCACACTTATGTGTGTGTCTCCTCTCATGGTTGGAGGGGAGATTTTATATAGCCTTCAGTTGTTCCTGACACATGCTTGGCCCTTCAAAGACTTACACATGGCTCAGTCCTCTCCGAAGGAACCTAACTGGTGCCTTCTGACATTTGATGAACTCGGCCCCTTCTCTCTTTGGCTTGTTTGAATCTCTTTCAATCTCTCAGTCTCTCTCTCTCTCTCAGAGAGCTGCATAGAGAAAACGGATACATGCATGACATCTTTCATCTGCTGGTTCACTTCTCTGCCATTGCTGGGGCTGGACCAGGCTGAAGCCAGGAACCAAAGCTCCTTGGCAGGAGCCCTGCCACTCACCTGGTTGAGCTCCGCCTTCCCTGCGCTGTCCAGGAACCCCAGGGCTGTGCCAAGTTACAGACCTGTCTCCCAGCCCTCGGCTGATTTGCCCCATTTCCAGGCTGTGCCATCATCCATGCAGGAGCGTAGCATCTGCTGTCCCAGGATCTCACTGTGCAGGAGACACAGTGACCATGAGTGGAGATGGGACTGTTGTGGCCATCCTTCACCCAGTGTCAGGGTTGTAAAATGGGGGTGTTCCCTAAGCAGTCGCTGCATGATTGCTGCCAAGTAGATTGTGACCCTGGATCACCCCCACTTGTCGAGCAAACAGGATCCAGCTCAAGGGGTGTTCTCTCCTCTTGTACCTTTAGCAGAAGGGGTCAGGGCCAAAGGTGTGCTAGGAGGGGCTGGGAGCATCCTCCCAGGTGTCCCTGCTCACTGCTGGCTGGCCACAGCCCCTTGTATTGACAACAGAAAAGCACTTCTCTCCCTCTTCCTGATGGGAGACAGGTGGTGTCAGAAGTTCTTCTTGAAGTTTTTCCTGCTGCTTGTCCAGCAGCCCTGGGTAGGGCGGCACTGGCTTCTGCAGAAGTACCGCTTTTGCCTCTTTCCCACGGCTGGGTGTGTGGGGCTAGCCAGGTCCGGGTGGAGGACTTGTCAGCATCTGCTGACTCGAGGAAGCCATGATTTCTGCTGTGAGCCCCCACTCCCCTCATGGGCAATATATGCATTTAGAGATTTATTATTTATTTTTGAAAGACAGAGTTAGAGAGAAAGAGATTTTCATCCACTGGTTCACTACCCAGAAGTCCGCAGCAACCAGGGCTAGACCAGGCTAAACCCAGGAACTCGGCGCTTCATCCAGGCCTCCCCTGTGGATGTAGGAACCCAAAAATTTGGGCCTTCTTGCACTACTTTCCCAGGCTTGTCAGCAGGGAGCTGGATTGGAAGTGGAGCAGTTTGGGATAATAGCACTACAGGTGGTGACTTATGTGGCTAAGCTATAGCACTGCCTCCAGTAGATAGCATTTTTGATTGAACTTTTTGAACTTATACTACCTGGGCGGCCTGGGCTGTTTCTGTTAAACGCTGTAGTATATGGTACCAGGCTGTGACCCCTTCAGCCACTGCCCCTCCAGAATGCAAGCTGAGTCCTGATAAGGACCTGGAGGGACAGATGGGCCTGTGACCTTAGAAGGGAAAAAGCCTTGGAGCTGGCCGGCGTGGCTGTGTCTTATTGGTGGGTGCTGGCCCTGCTGCCCTGGGAGGCCCCTGCTCGGTCAGCTGCTCGGTGTGGGTGGGGGTGATCTTTATTTAGCAAGGGGCCATGAGTCCCTGCGCCTCACTGTCCTGCCTTTCATAGTCAGACTTGGAGGTCATCTTCTGTGCTCCCTCATGGGCCACGCCTGTTCCCAGGATGCCCTTGTTTCTGGGGGCATCACTCAGCTGACCTCCCCCCTCTCTGATGGCCTGTGCCTGGTTCCTGAGGAAGACTTTGCTGTTGGCTGATTGTCACTCACCTGATTACGGTGTTATTCTCCTCCTTTGGAAGATATTGTTAGATCAGGATCTCCTGTCTGGGATCAGAAAGGCTCTTCACTGGCTTTTGGCTTGAGTTGCGCTTCTAGGTGTTGGGGCTGTCTGTGGTTCCCCCAAGTGACCTGGGGGAGCATGCTGTGCCACCTTCCTGGTTTCCTCTAACTCAGGAAGCCACTTTCACATTCTGAGTGTGTGGGCACATGGGTCGTCTTGGACATGCGTGGAGGAGTTCACATGTAAGCTCGGCTGGCCGTGAAGCTAGAAGTCACCCTTGGAGACACCTTGCAGCATGTGGTATGCGCATAACCTGGACTGCTGAAGGAGGGGTTGTCTGGACCCCATGCCAGGGTGCAGCGGTCCCCTTACTCATAGGTTGTGTCAGCCACGGTGTCCCTTGGGAGGCAGAGGGAGAGAAGCTGGGGTGTTTGTGACACACATGCTGTTACACGGCACAGGCTGTTGGAATTGTGTTTTAGGTCAAAGCAACATCATCAGCCAGACCCTTCAGCCTGTGCCTGGAAGGTCTGTGCTGTCCGGCCATGTGCCCACAGTGCCCATGCTCCCTGCTCCCTTTGATGTGGTGCATACAGGCAAGGTACCCAGCCTTGCTGGTGCTCAGAATTCATCCTGGAGCTCTCTGTTCACCGTGCAGGGCATGATCTTCCATCCGCTGGTTCACTTTCCAAGTGGCTACAACAGCTACGGCTGCGCCAGACTGAAGCCAAGAGCCTGGAGCCCCACCTAGGTCTTCCATGTGGGTGACAGATGCCAAAAATAATCATCCACCCTCTGCTTTCCCGGGTGCGTTAGCAGGGAGTTGGTTTGAAATGAAGCATTTGGACTTGAGCTGGCACTCAATATGGAATGCCAGTGTTGTGCGTGCTGGCTCAACCCAGTGTTCCACAATACCAGCCTATGATTAGCATGTTAATTGTGAGGCTAGATGCCCATCCCAAGGGGTGTACATTTTTAAAGTGACATTTCTGAGGCTGGAGTGTGGTATAGCATGTAAAGCTGCCATTGGCGATGCCAACATCCCACATGGATGCCAATTCGTGTCCTGGTCGTTCCACTTTCAATCCTAATGGTCTGTGAAAACCAGCAGGAGATAGCTTAAGTGTCTGGCCTTCCAGCACCTCCACGAGTGGCAGAAGGAACTGGTTTCAGTCTGGCTTGGCCCTGCATGTTGTGGCTATCTGATGAGTGAACTAGCAGTTGAAAGACCTCTCTGTCAAATGAATTAATCTTTTTAAATGAGTAGACGGTCCTGTATGGACGAGGGGTGTCCTTTTCAAAGCTGTAAGAACAGCCAGTCGTCAGGGTGCTGCCACCTTTTTGCCTCAGGTATCTCTGCTTATCTCAGTTCCCAGCAGGGACACACGTGAGGAGGACACATTGGAAGGCATGGACAGGTCTCTTAGCACATGCTAGGCTCCTGGTAAATGGTAGTCGCTACTGCTCTTTCTTAACAGTTGAGCTAAGAGCTGCATTCTGAGGCCGTCTGAGATTCTGAAGGTGCATCGACTATATGTTTGAAGGCAGGGTGGACGGCATACGTTTACCGCCGTGTCTGAAGTCATCTTTACTGCTCTGTCAGTGATCATACAGAGCGGGGCAAAGTGCAGGAGTGGCTCCTGCGCATTTAATTGGAGTTGTTCATACTGCTTTGTGTGTCCTGATGACCTGTATCTTTGCAGAGCGTTGTGGGGAGGGGATATGTGTCAGTGTCAGGACAATTCTGTAACTGCAAATAAGCTGGTGTCTATTTGATATCAGACTATGGACTTGTTCTGCTTGCAATCTTGGTCTTTGGGAGAATCTAGGAAATATTAACAGATTCTTGTTTTATACTGACATTAAACATCATCCTTGTTAACTCTGTGTGTGTGTGTGTGTGTGTGTGTGTGTGTGTGTGTGAGTGGAGAGTAGCAAAGTGGTTGCAGAGTAGGCACACTTGCTTAAGCTAAGAAGGATGTACGTTTTTATTTCTGACAAGCGCAAGCCTCCTGTGGCACAGGGAGCTAGCCACCCGCTCCAGGCCTGGGCGCACACCTGCTTTGCTGTTTCTTGAGTTAGGTGAGCTGTGGGTGCATGCATACATGCTTGCGTGAGCCTGTGTGTGTGCATGTGTTCATGTTTGTCGGTGCACACGCATGCGTGTGTGTGGCTTTCCTCACCCACTCAGCCCCCTCTCCTCTCCTGTTCTCTCCCGCCCACCACAGGAAGCAAACCGTGGCTTTCTGTGCCTCCTCAGCTCCTCTTTCTGTGCAGGGAGACCAGGTGGGTGGGAAACGCTGAGCAGGAATGCCAAGCCCTCTTCCAGAAGCCAGGCTTCTGTTTCATCTCGTTACTGAGCAGAAGTTGCTTTTTGTTTCCTTGCCTTGGTCACCAACCAGCACCTAGTCCTGTCCTCACTCTTGCTGCCGCTTCGCATCGAATCCCTGTGGATGGGAGCGGAGATGCTAGGTTGAAGGACCTCTGGTTGCTCGGCACGTGCCTTTGCCTTGTTAGGCTGTGAGACAGGCCTAACCTGCAGCTGCCTCCAGTCGGATTTTCCATGTCCTAATGAAACATTTGGGTAGAGTGGCCCAGCGCTGTTCACAGGAGATGTCCCAAGGCCCCCAGAGGGGATGTCTGAGCCCACAACCAGCTGCAAATAGCTGAGGTGTTTTTTGTAACTACACATTCCTGTGATGGAGTTTAGTTTGTAAATTAGACACAGGTAGAGCTTAATAATGATCATTTCTAGTAGGATAGTTACAACAATATACTGTGATAAAATTGCAGGTACCACTGCTGTCATACTCCGGGGTCACTGCTAGGTAAGATCAGGGTGGCTTGAATTCACACACTGAGTTTGGTCTCATAATGAGACACATAGCTGCTTGCTGACTGGCAGGTAGCGACTGCAGTGTGGAGTCCCTGCACAAGGGGATGATTCGATCCTGGGTACAGTATCGTGAGATGGGGAGACATTCCATCATGCTACTCAGAGAAGTGTGAAATTTAAAACTAAGAAATTATTTTTGTGGAGAAGTGTGGGGTTTGTGGCTGCAGAGTTTGAAGAATGCTTTTTTAAAAGGTGAATTTTTGTGTGAAAGGCAGAATTACAGAGCTAGAGGGGGAGACAGAGATCTTACCTCTGCTGGTTCATGCCCCAGTGGCCTCAACAGCTGGATTTGCCAGTCTGAAGCCAGGAACTCCTGGATCTCCCATGCAGATGCAAAGGTCTAAGCAATTGGGCCGTCCTCCACTCCTTTCTCAGACACATTAGCAGGAAGCTGGATCAGAAGTGGAGCAGCTGGGACTTGAACTGCTGTTGTGAGGGGAGGCTGGGGGTATGCCTCAGCTAGCGTGAAGAAAGAGTGGTTGGAGAATCAGTTGAAAGCAGGAAACTCAGGTAAGATTTGTGTTAAGTCCCTTCCTTTGAAGTGATTTTTTTTTCCTGGTCTGGTTTTTGCAATTACCAAAGTGAATTAATCATAAGCACTTGTGAGGAAGCCGATATAACTTGATTATGTGGAATGAATGTAAATTTAGTGAAATATTTTTCGGCTCCAGTCAGCTTTTCCTCGTCCAGAACCCGAGCAACCTTGCGCTAGCCCAGCAAGGGTTACTTCTGCTGTGGCCGGCAGTCGCTGTGTTCTGTTCTGTGCTGCCTCTGCAGAGCCGGAACTGTGACGTGTTGAAATCCTGCTTCCACGGCTTGGGAGCTGGGTGTGTGTTGCTGCGTGCTTGGTCGCAAGCAGCATGGTGCCCATGGTGAGTTTCACCTGCAGCTGCTCTGAGCCCTGCTGGGTCTGCTCTGTGCTGAGCTGTCCGTGGTTCTGCTCCTTCCCCAGGCCTGCAGCCTCCTGTCCTCCCAGAATCTTGAACTTGTATGCCCTGATCAGATCTTTAGGTCAACCTCACAGATAGTGGGAGGCCCCTGAAATCAGTCAGTCTCCCTCCCTCCCTCCCTCTGGGCAGTGAGCCAGTAGATGGGAAATTTGTTTCTCTGATTGTCTCTAACTCTGCCCTTCAAATAAATACATGAAGCGTTTATTAAAAAGAATGTCCACACTTGCTAAGGACTGTCTGCCCAGGTCTGTCCATATGACGCTCAGGTTGTGAATGGGTTGTACGGAGAGGTTGCCAAACGTGTGGAGTATGGCGTATACTGTTGCGTACAGCAGAGTTCTGAGGGGGTGGCTTAGGGCCCAGGCCAGCCTGCCCCTAGCCTTTTGGCCTAAAATCTACTGACTTCATTTTGAGATGAAACATGAAGATGTTTGAGTTTTTTCTAACTTTTTTAAGCTGTTGGGAGCGTGCTCGGGAGCAGGTCTTCCACCTGTGCTGTCAGAAGCCTCTCTGTGTGCTCTTGACCTGGAGGGGCGTGAGGTCTGTGCTAAGGATGCAGGTGTAAATGGGCAAACAGGGTTTGTGGGCAAGAGGTCCTGCTGAAACCAGGGAGTGAAGAGGGACATAGTAACTGGGTTGCTCCTTTGGCTCCTGGTACTCAGCGCAAAGATGTAGCAGTAGAAAATGGTTGTCATTTGAATTAATGGAAAGATGAAGGAGTTTAATAGGTGAAGCTTGGATCTTCCTGCCTGTTCCTGGAGTGATCTGAGTTCAGATTAGGAGAGCAAAGAACCGGGCAGCACTTCTGGGTGGCGTGTCTCGGGATGCTGACCGGGCTGTCCGCAGCCTCTGGACAGCGGAGGAGAAGACAGGAAGTTACCAGGTGGGACTCTTTGCACTGTGAGGTTGTGTGGGTTTTTTAAAAATGTGCATCTTCACAGTTTTTGTCTTTAAAGTGGGGCTGTAGATAAGGACCAAGTGAATTTGGTTCTCATATTCTGTATAGGATGCCCTAAAGCCCAAAGTTTGTCAGCATTTCCTAGAAGGGAAGCCTTCGAGAGCACATTTAATGAGCAAGCTAGAAAAGCTTTCATGTTCTTAGGCCGATCCCTGGCTAATTAGCTCAGCGATTCCTGTGCTGAGAAAATGAAAAGAAACAAATTGATGTTACTTCCTGGATTCTGTTTTGTTATCCATTAAGGACGGATACCTGAGTAAACTTTTGAACCAGCAGCCAATGTACTGTGCTGGCCAACTGTTACCTTTTTCTGTTAGCTATGCTTCTTTCCCCAGCCAGTGCTACAAAATGGGCTCTGAAAGAGATACAATTTTTTTTTAAAGATTTATTTATTTTAATTGCAAAGTCAGATATACAGAGAGAGGAGGAGAGACAGAGAGGAAGATCTTCCGTCTGGTGATTCACTCCCCAAGTGAGCTGCAACGGCTGATCCAAAGCCAGAAGCCCAGATTCTGTTCCGCGTCTCCCTCGTGGGTGCAGGGACCCAAGGCTTTGGGCCGTCCTCGACTGCTTTCCCAGACCACAAGCAGGGAGCTGGATGGGAAGCAGGGCCGCCGGGATTAGAACTGGCGCCCATATGGGATCCCGGCGCCTTCAAGGTGAGAACTTCAGCCGCTAGGCCACGGTGCTGGGCCCGAGATACAATTTTAAGTTCATGTCAAGGAAGTTTTAGATGTGGGTTCTGAGAAGGGAAGAGGCCTTCTCTCAGGGTGGTGTTTGTAGGACTGATGCTGAGCCTCCCGTACTTACTGGCTCCCAAGGATCTGAAGCAGCTGGCATGGGGGAACTTGTGGGATCTTGCTGGATCCAGAGAAGGAAGCATGGAGACCTCTTCTGTTCGTCTCTCTACTCCGGGGCACATCTTTGCCCGTGCTGTGGCAGCTGATCCTCCCTGACCCGCGGCTCCATGTGTGGCTCAGCTGAGGCGTCCTCGACAGGCTCTGTGTCTACAGGTGTGCGGGATAGAGCTGGCTCTGCTGGCTGGACTGGAAGGAGGCGGTGCAGTAAAGCGCTGGCTCTGGGTGGAAAGCAAGATTGGCCTGTGGTCAGTGAAGGCCTCCCCTGTACCCAGAGGGAAAGAAGATGTGGGGGACCCAGAGGCCTGGCCAGCCTGCTCTCTCTGTGCCACCCTCAGCATTGTCCTTCAGCCCCAGGCATTGCTGTGCTGCTGCAAGGAGAAGGGGTCAGCTCTGGAGTGGGAGGGCCCTTGAGCACCTTCCTTTGGAGGCCCGGCTTCATTCTCCCAGGAGGGTCAGATTTGGCTGAGGGGTGAGTCCGGAACCTACAGTGGACAAGGGCTGGAGGAGTCAGCCACAGCCGTGCCACGCTCTGAAGGCCATGCCAGGTTGGAACCTGGGACATGCCACTCTGGCCTTGAGCCCCCTGCTCTCGATTCACTGTCTGCCTGTCTGCTGCTAAGGGCTCACCATCTGCTGGGAGAAATGGTAAGGATTTATGCCACAGCAGCACAGGGGCGTGTTCACCTGACGGTAGCTACAGCCATGGTGCCTCAAGGGGACAGACTTATGTTCGTCCCCTCTTCCCAAGGTGTTTATGTGACTCAGAATTTTCTGAATAGCAGAAAAAAATAAGTCCTAAATCGAATGCATTTGGCCAGAGTGACAGAAGGACTTGTTGAGTTGAATCTTCTGGACGTTTCCGGAGATTTCCCACATTCTGGGGCTTTGCACAGTCGAAGCCCTTTCTCCCATGGTGCTCCACAGTTCAACACCGCGCGCTGAGCCTTCCTGCAGTCCCGGATGCTGTCTGTCCCCTTTGTCCCCTGGAGGTAGACCTCTTGATCCCTGAGCAGTCTCTGTCTTAGAAAGGACCAAGTCTCTGCTCACAGCTGGCCGTCCCTCAGCAAGGCCAGGCCTGTGCCTTCTCATGTAATCTTTGCCACCGTCTGTGGGCTGGATACACCAGGACTTGGAGGCACAGAGGCCTGAGCTAAAGTGAGCCAGGTGTCACAGAGCCCAGGAAGTGACCCTGATGCAGGCCTGCCCTTCTGTGAGGCCACTGCCCCAGGGCTCCCTACTTCTCAGGAGCTCCCCCTGGAACATTCAGGCTTCAAGGCTTGTCTCACCCCAGGAGGGCTGGGGTTCTTGGTCTGGAGACTGTCATGTTGTTGTGGCCTCTTGTGCACATCTCCCCATGGCTGAACAGACGTGGAGAGAGTTCTGTTGGTGTGACTCCCCGCTGCTTCCCCGAACACTCCGTATCTCTCCAGTTCTTCCACTCCTCCACATGGGCAGAGCATATCCGGGAGTGAAAGGAAAGTTGAATCCGACAGTGACGTGAGTGTGCTTAATTACAGGTGCTTAGCTTCAAAACAGCTGCTCCTGAATTTTAATACCTTGCTTTTCCTCGGCTCCCCTCCCCACCTCTTGGCTGGGTTCATTTTTACATGATGAGTTACTTTTACGCAGGGGCAAAACTTCGATGCTGATCAGTGGTCAAGCACCGGTTTCTGGCTGTTGAGGGAGACTCCTTGTTTTAAAGCTCTCTTCTAATCTCGTAGAAATATTTATGAATGAGTGGTTGCTTTCAGCGAATGGCATGTTGTGGTGAAGGAAGAAAGGGATGTGGTTTACAGTCAAGTTTTTATTCTTTTATTTTTAAAAAAAAGTGAGAGTCATACAGGTGTGAAATAGACAGTGTGTCAAGAAATGATTAATCAGAATTAGAGTGGGGCCTGCTGGAGTGAGTGTGAATTAGGATCTGGAGCATTGATGGAGTCCATTTATCTGTTTTTCCTTTTCTCATGTTTACCTGGTAAACTGAACTTGTGACTACCTGCCTGCCTGGGGTTCAGCTCTGATTTCCTGGGACGAACAGCTGATATTTTAGCCCGGTCCTTCTCAAGCAGGTAAAGGGTGGCCTTGGTTGTCACCTGGGCACACTGGAACTGCCCTGGCACATGTCCAGGGGCTGCAGGCAGAGTATGGACCTTCTTCCTTTGGGCAAGGGTTGAACTCCAACCATGGGGGCCCTTGCTCTACTTGTCTGTCCTCCTGCTGGGCCTACTACTGGCAGGGCCAGGTGGATGGGGCAGTCACTGGCTACTGGCACCCTGTCACATCAGAGGAATGTGAGCCCCTGTTGCCCCCTGGCCATTCTGAGAAAATCCTCTTCCCTCTTCTTTTCCTCCCAAAGAGAGAAGAACCCCAGGAGAACCACTGGATGTACCGCATTTGTCCTTTTGTGTCAGTCATGTTCAGCACTTGCCTGAATCTGTATACACAGCTACGCAAGCTGGGCGTGACACTGCAGAATTCTTGTACCACTGGCTGTCCAGGATCCTTCTGTGTCTGCAGAAGGCTGGCTGGGCTGGCTGATGTTCGGATGGGCCTGTTTCTGCTCCAGACCCGCGTAGGGGAGGGCTGGCTGCTCTCTATAGGACCCTCTCCAGAGACGTCCTCTTCAGAGATGCCCTCTCAGTTGTCTCTGAGTCGTCCTAAGGGCGTGCTGAAGGGCAGGAGACAAGGGGTGGGGCTTCAGGATTCCTGGGACATGGATGTGCTTTTTCAAGTCTGGTTCAGCCCTGGGGAGAGACTGGAGGTGCTGCCCAGGGCCGTCCGGCCCAGCCTCACTTTAGCTTGGTGGAACCCTGTTCTGCCCCACCCTGGATGCCCTGAGATATCCCCTTCTGGCTCACAGTGTTTAAAGTGGCTCCTTTCTCCTTGCAGTGGGAGGTTGTGGAATTCAACAGGTCAGCTTGGAATCCTGACTCAGCCTGCTCTGGGAGCTCACTCCTTGGTTGAAGAGTATTCCCTCTCTGAGCGTTCTGACACCAGCTCCCTTCCACGGACGTGGTGCAGACCTCATGCAGGATCCCGTGTCTTTGACACACCAGCTGCTGCTCCTGTTTGATTATCCTACAGGTAATCACTGGCGGTGACAAATCAGGCCCCATAGTGTCGCATTGAGTTTGCTTCTGATCTGTACATTTTCCAGGCAGGGGGTCTGAGCACCTTTGCTCAAAGAGCCAAATCACCTTCAGCCACAGGAGATGACAGGAATACAGGGGTCTTGTGTTGCCTGTGTGGTCCCATGACAGCTCCTCGGGTCCTATTTAAAGGTGAACATATGCTGGGCCGTGGCTGGAGGGTCATGGAGGAGTTTCCCAACAGGAATCAGGACGGCACTCGGCAGTCTTGACTCCTCCACTCAGCTTGTATGCTTTTTGCAATGTTTGGATTTTCTTAAACCGTGTGCTTGTATTGCTTTTTCTTTTCTTAAAGGTCAACAGTTGTTGACAGTTGGGCAGCAGGAAGAGGGTCCTTTGTCCATCTTCTTCCTGAAGATTTCTTTACATTAAAATATCCCAAAGCTTCCAACCTCAGTGTGTGCTTTTCAAAGACAGACTGTCCTCCATCTGACTGTCCTTTGGTGACAGCTTTCTGTGTGTGGGCTGATGCCTCGTTGTACTTCCCAGGAGCTGAGGCCTGGAATTCACCTTGCAGGTACTCTCAGGGCCTGCACAGTTGGCCCTGTCAGGTGATCTGGTTGGAAATACCCTTGGGACAACAAGAAAGCCTGAGAGGGAGAATGAGAATGTGTGTGTGTCTTGGTAAATGGCCGTCAAAATGCTCTATGCTTGTGGTAGGTTGGGCTAAGTTCTTGACCCATGTAACCCTTGGAAAACACAGTTCTCACTTGTTACATCCTTGTCTGTGGGGCCATGATATTGTAACTAAAAATATATAGGCTCACAAGGGCCTGTTGAACGGGCAAAGGTAAAAACCAAGTTTTTCTCATGTTGAAAATACGATTATTTGTGAACATATTCTACTAAAATGGCCCGGTTAGATGTTCGATTTAAGGAAATCAGTGTTTATAAAACAAACAGGAGGATAGGGATTCTTGGGTCTGAGAGTTAGCACTGCCCGATATTTGTCCCTCCCCATGACAGGGTGGCTCCGCCCGGGATGAGAGGCATGCCACGCTGGTGGTTTGGTTGTTTGACCGGGCCCATGGTGTGAGATACGCATCATGACCCCACAGCAAAGCAGGTGGGTAACTAACATCAATGTGCCAAGGGCATGGCTTGCCTGGCACGGTACTGCTGCTGTGTCCTCACTCTGTCTTCAGGTTGGTGAGAGGTGCTCTGGGCTGGGTTTGAGAGCAGCCGAGAGTGATGCCGCAGGGTTTGAAAAGCACCTGATGGAGCTCTGCCCTGTGAATGGGTTGAGTACCCAGCACCGCAGTGCATGTGGTGCTGGCCTTCGAGGTCAGCCTCCTGTTTCCTGCTGAAGACAAGGCTTGGAGGGAAGACTTGTTCCTGGCTTCTTCCCTCTTCTCTGAAGACTTGGAGGGTAGGGTGTCTTCCATTGTTCACCCATAAGTATGTAAACAGGTTTGAGATCTGAATAATTTTGATCAGTTCCTAAGTTGTAAAATGGTATCAGTTATTGAAGGAGGAAAAATAATGGCAAATTTTAAGCCTTTCTGTTTTCCTTGAATATTTCCTGGCCTCCCCCCACCAATATTAAAGAATGCTGTCACCGTGTGTTCACCCTTGAGTTCTTTTTGGATGGTGTTCTCTCAGATGAACTCGATTCCAGGTAGTAGCAGATGACTTCCCAGCGCCTGTTTTGTGCTGGATGCTCTCTTCTATAAACTCACACTTGTCAATAACTCCATTAGCTAAGTTCTTTCACAGAGCCCTGGCAGGAATGTGGAATCATTAGCTGCATTTTGAAAATAACTTGATCTGTTCTAAAAGGCCCCACTAGGTCCAAACTGTTGTAGACTGATGCTTGGTAACTTCGATGGCTCTTTTGAAATGTTACCATAGCGATAATTCTCCTGGAATCTCAAGTCATTAAAAGTGATGTGGCCAACCCTGGGCCCTGGGGTGCAAAAAATAGATGGCGTGGAAAGTGTGACTCCTTTTCTCAACAATGTAGCATATACCGGCTGGAGGAGCGTTTTTGTTGAGTCCCCAGGACTTGGGGTCTGGTTGTGCTGCTGTGTGCTTGTTTGTGTCTGCTACTCATTAATTCCTGAGAATGAATGGCATCTGAGAATGGTTCCTGTTCTTGGCTTCCTGCTGCAGGCGCTGGTTAGCCTGCCCTGGCCTCGAACGGGGGCTGTGCCTGGGTTTGCCTTTGGCTCCAACTCCTGCATCCTGCTCCTGTGGACCCTGGGTGGCAGCGGTAATGGCTTAGGTAAACCGTCCTTGACCCTCCTCGGGGAGACCTGGACTGGGTTCCAGCACCCAGCTCTGCCTGCTCCCACCCTGCTGCTGCGGGCTTCTAGGGAGTGGAGCAGTGGCTGGGAGCTCTGCTCCTCTCTGCCTCTCAGACTGTATTAGTACGTCACTGGATGCGTTTCCTTCTTTCAGTGGGTTTTTCCAGAGCTGGGTTAGGAGTGAAGGTTTAATTAGCACTGATAATCTCCTTGGATTTATTTTTTTTTATTGAATCTGCAACAAGCACTCTTTGGTTCTGTGGCTGGTTTTAGGCATCTTAACCACCAGCTGTGACCCTTCTTCCGAAGAGGACTGGATGTTGGCACAAATCATGTCCCCTTTCCCAAAACATCCTGGGTTCCTTG
Organism: Ochotona princeps; assembly: GCF_030435755.1. Lineage (NCBI taxonomy): Eukaryota > Metazoa > Chordata > Mammalia > Lagomorpha > Ochotonidae > Ochotona > Ochotona princeps. Next base: position 81,899,225 of record NC_080837.1, read on the forward strand.
TAGGGGACAGCACACGTTTTCAGCTCACTGTTACCCTTCTTTCTTGTGAAGCCCAGGTTCCTAATTAACAGTGTCTGTATGTTAGTTAGAGGCGTTCGGATTGGAGACCTGTAAATAGCAGTGGCGCATTTGATCCGGGAACCACACCAGTAGGAAAAGTAGTTAGCAGCAGTAGTGGCAGAAGATCTGCTCACCACACGGTAGGTTTGGGTTCTGCCTGTGGACTAGAGTTACTGGCACAGGGGAAAGCCCCGCTTTTCTAGCCAAGTGGTTTCCCTTCTTGACACAGTCCTCTGCTCCAGGCTCTGGGTCCTGTGCCGGCAGCACCTGCAAGTTCAGCAGACATGTGCCCCTTGCTGTTTCCTTCAGGCCGGAGCTCAGCTCTGGGTTGCTGAAGGAGGCAGGGCTCTGCTCCCGAGAGGGCTTTGTTGCTTGGGGAAGGTGTTTCAAGAGTGAAGCACGGGCCTGGCGGCGGTGTGGTCTAGCGGCTAAAGTCCTCACCTTGAAAGCCCCAGGAACCCATATGGGCGCCGGTTCTAATCCCAGCAGCTCCACTTCCCATCCAGCTCCCTGCTTGTGGCCTGGGAAAGCAGTTGAGGATGGCCCAATGCATTGGGACACTGCACCCGCGTGGGAGACCTGGAAGAGGTTCCAGGTTCCCGGCATCGGATTGGCGCGCATCGGCCCGTTGCAGCTCACTTGGGGAGTGAATCATCGGACGGAAGATCTTCCTCTCTGTCTTTCCCTTCTGTGTATATCTGGCTGTAATAAAATGAATAAATCTTGAAAAAAAAAAAAGAGTGAAGCACACAGCAGGATGGGCGCCATGTCCCTGGAGGCTGCCTTGTGGGGGCCAGAAAGGCTTGCTAGGCAGTGCTTGGGAGGCAGGTAAGCCAAGGCGAGACTGTAAGGCCAATTCCATGCAGGTGCCAAGCCTCTGCGAGGGTAAGAATGCTGGGCAAAGGGGCAGTGTTAGCTCTGCCTACCTGCTCGGGGAGATTAGACCTGACCTTACAAGCAGGAGGCACTCAGCAGGGGATACATCTAGCCCACCTGTGTTTCCTGAAGGTTCTCTGACAGTCACCTGGGGAGGCAGGAAAGCTGACCTGGTGGATTGGACACTGTTGCTGTGGAGAGAGCTTAGAAGAGATGTCACAGATTACAGATGTGTTTAGCAGGAGGTGGTGAAGGATGGAGGTGATGGGAAAGAGGAAATGGGAGCACTTGTGGGTGACTTCGGACACTCCTTTGGGGAAGTGAATTGACCACTGAAGCCATTAGCTGGGTGTTGACATGTTGAGTGTGAGGTGCTGGTTGGTCCAGGAGGTTCTTGGGGACCCTGGCCTGGCTGGAGAAAGGGACCCTGGGCACCAGTGGACTCTGTTACCTGGGACCCTTAGGGAGGGACAGTGTGGGAGTGGGGAGAGCCCTCAGGCCTGCTCTTTAGGGTAGATGATTGTCTTCAAAATACGTAGGGAGGATGGTCAGTGTGTGACTGAGCATCCAGGAAAGTGGCTAAGGGACCTCCGTGGTTGCGGGATCACCACACTCCTAGGATTGGAACCTGGGACTGGGGCCTATTCCTCTCTAAGAGAGGAGGAGCTGGTGTTTCCTGGACAGTCTCAGAAGAGGAGGCAGGGGAACCTTCAAGGAGGTTGCTTGTCAATCAGTCTCCAGGAGGCTCTTAGGGAAGGAACATGACCCCTTCCAGGAGCTGCCAGCGCCCCTGCCTTTACCCCAGCACCACTTCCACTTGCTTTCAGTAGCAAGTGGTACTTTGCTGGACCTGGTCAAAGTGGGAAGGTGCAGAGCCCCAGGGATCTGGACGATGGTACATGGACTCTTGCAGGCTTCCTCCTGAAGTCCCCACCACAAGCTCATCAGACAATATGTCCCAATGAGAGCCAAATCCTGGGGCTTTGCCACCTCTTCCTCTACCCTTCCCACAAGGCTTTTGTCGTGATAATTGCGTACATTTGATCCATCGACTAGCCCGACCATTCCAGGGCTGATATTCCACACACTGAGAGCCCTGTGCAGACGCAGCACGGGGATCTGGAAGGTATGTAACTGTAGCCTGTCTCCTGAGACCCTCAGTGGGCTGGTTGGCTCTGCTGGACATTGTCAGTGTTGGACAGCACGTGTCAGATGCGTGGAAACCATAGTCCTGTTTTCATCCGAGGTTTCTGTTGTCTGTTAAGGTATTGTCTAATGGGGAAACCACCTGCCTTCGTAACTGGGCATCACACTTGATTTCCTCATGAAGTTAGCCTTGCTCGGTAGCATGAGCCTGAACTCATAGGATGTGCTAGGTGGTTGTTCATTCCTTGTAAACAAATTTTAAGTTGACCATCAGTGCATTCTTTTAAACTTCAAAGTGGACCTGCCTCAGTCGAGTCTCATTATTTCTCAACTGTGTATGTTCCCCTGTGGTGGAAACACATGGAGAAAAGATGGGTACTGTCTTCCCACAGCACCCAGTACTGCCTGAAATGGGTCCCTGAAGGTGACATTAACTGTGCAGGGAAGTCATTGACCCCAAGCTCATGCTACTTCAGGTTTAGCCAAATGCTCACAGAGCAGTTTGAAACATAAGCAGGCATCTGAGTTGGATAAATATATGCGTGTTTTGGATTAATTGGTGACTGCCGCTCTGAACATTAACTGCCCTCTGTCCTAAAGGATGCCAAAGCCTGGTTGTGCAACCAGGGGGAGCCTTGCAGAGGTTGGAGAGCCACTTTAGGAAGGTGCCTTCCTACTGCATGACTTGGACAGAGCCATCGATCCAAGTCTTCAGAGTGTTCTTGCTTGTTCTTTGGCTTGTTCTTGCTTTTATGTTGTGGTTCTTAATTAGGCTACTTAGTTTCTATGTAGAGACACTTGCAGGTTAATAGTCCTCTGCAGCCTGTATGTAAGAGGACCATATCATGGCACTAATGATTTCTTGCCTTAGGAAAAATCTAATGAAAGCGTAAGTGGCAGCATCTTTTCTCCTGGTCCTTGCCTCGTGGCTCTGTGGGAGATGCATGTGTCCTTGTGGCAGGTTGGGGAGCATGGGGCATGTGCTGTGCACAACTGTATTCCTGGGCTTGGGCTCCTGACCACACCTTGGCGCAGCCTCATCGCAGCCCTGAAGTCCTAGGTCCAGGTTCGGCTGTACTCCATGGCCTTGTTGAAAGTGGGTTATTTGAAGTGTCTACCTTCTGAGAGAAAGAAAGGCCCTCCTGATGGAAGAGTCTTGAGCAGAGCAGGCCCAGCAAGGCCATGAGCCAAGGGATTTGGGGGGCGGTGCCAGTGACTTGGGCTGTCTGCATGTTGGCTTCCTTCTTAGGAAGCATCTGGTAGCTCATGGGCTGGCAGTTTTGGGCCTGCACTGCGCTGCCTGCAGCTTTGGGATTGGTGTCAAGATGAGCACCGTGTAAAGGCACAGGCAAGTCTCTGGAGGTCTCTCTGTGCACCCCCTTACCTGAGTTTTCCAGAGAAGTGAGGCTTGGAGGGGCCAGCCACCAGCCAAATAGTCCCCAGCCTCAGAGAGGTCCCTTAGAGGAAAGATGCTCTAATCAGAAGGCGGCTCACAAAGCACCTGCCGCAGAAGCCACTGCAGGGCTTGCAGGAATCGATTTCTGTGGACAGATAACTTTGGGCAACTTTGGTTCCTTGGTCTGAGTCACACTGGCTTGGAGGTGGCAGATTCCTGGCGGGCCTCTAGGAGTAGCCAACCCCACAGCCCATGCACAGTGTCTGGCCTCTGGCCTTCCCTCTGTGTCTCCTCTCTTCAGCCGGGTTCGTTCCCTGCCACTCCCATGCCGTCCCTGTTGTCAGCGTGGTATTGAACAGACAAATCAAATTAAAAATTTTTGGGATCGCTCACCAAAATGGTTTCCGGTACAGTACTCCCCCGAGGGGGGATTACAAGTAGTTATGCCTCCATTTCATTGATCTATCTTTTTTTATTAAAAAGCAAAGAACCCAACCGAGAGAGGAAGTGCCGCCAGCTGCCTCAAGAGTGGAGATGATGGGAGATGATGTTTTGATTACATTAATCCGTATCCTGTTAGTTCACTTTGCTTCTCTGGCTGTTGCTGGTGAAGTTACTAATGTGAACTAATTACATTTGCTCTGAAAAACCAGAATTTTTAATGCATCTCAGCAAGAAAGGTTAATATTATCAATTTAACAGCATGCATGAAACACTGTGTGTATTGAACTTGAACTGTCCTAAAAGCTTGGATAATAAAAGCCCAGTGGCTTCTTTTATAACTCCCTGAATAAACAGTTATTGGTGAGGCTGGGGCAAGGCTTGCTGTTCCTCTCCAGGTTCTTCTGCAGTGGCGGGCAGCAGCTCTCCGTGCCTTCTGCTTCCTGGCAGCTTGGCCGCATGCCGAGGGGTGCTCCCTCCTTGGGAAAGTGTGCGGTGGCACCCCGTGTATTTCCCTGTTCTTCGCTCATCAGTGGAGATGTTTGCAGAGAGAGAACACATGGCTCATGGCACCACGGTGATGGACTTCCTGTTGGAGAAGCACCCGTCCATGACCAAGAGACTTGGCCCAAGAAGCTTGAAGTCTATTTGCCTGGAACCGACCCAGCCCCTGAAGATGACAGCATTTTGGAGAGTGGGTATCTGGGTCAGGTTCTGTGTCCACAGGGACTTAAAAGGCCCTTGCTTGTGGTGCCTGCCCTCAAGGAGCCCTCAAGTTTAATTATCTCCTGCTCACATGTGGCTAACTTGGGGCAAACAGGATGGGAGCTAGCACCTGCTGTGTCTCAGCTCTGGGCGCACTGGGCTGCTGGTGTGTTGGTGACAAGTTGGTTGTTCAGTGTTTTTGTTTGTTTGCTTGTGTTTTTTTTTTCTTTTTTAATATTTATTTATTTGAAAGAGTTGCTGGTGCAGGGAGAGGAAGAGAGAGAAGGTTTTCATCCACTTGTTTACTCCTCAAATGACTGCAACAGCTGGGGCTGTGCCAGCCAAAGCTAGAAGCCAAGAGCTTTTTCCAGGTCTCCCGCATGGGTGCAGGGGGCAAAGGACTCAGGCCATTTTTTCACTGCTTTCCTTGGCACTTTAGCTGGCTTGGAAGTGGAGCAGCTGGTGCATGCTGCAGGTGGTGGTCTAACCCGCTATTCCATAGCAGACTCCCTGCCCAGGATCTCTCAGTGTGGACATCGGGAGTTGAGAGGACCCAAGTGTGCATTGGTTCTCCTGGCAGAGGACAAGTGAGCATGTGGGAGCTGGTGACGCTCTCTGGGCAGGTCATGGAGAAGCGGGATGGACTCTCAGAACCCCGTGTCTCAGACCCGGGTGCTGCTCAGCCAAAATCTCACAACTGGAGTTTTTCCAATAAATCCTTCAGAGTTTTCTTGTCACCTTCTTCCCCTTCCCCTGTGTGTGTGTGTTGTTGTGCATATCCTAGGGTGAAGCATGGGTGCAAACAGTCATTTCCCAGCGTGCTTTGAAGAAGGTTTATGTATTTGAAAGGTTGTATGACAGAGAGATACTGATCTTCCATCTACTGGTTCACTCTCCAGATGCCTGCAACAGCCCGATTCGGACCAGACTACCGCCAGGGAGTCTGCTTGGGAGTCCCAGGCTGGGGGTAGGACTTTCATCTGCCATCTCTCAGGGTGCATGAGCAGGGAGCTGGTTCAGAATCTCTAGTGCTCAAGTGTTAACTTAAACCCACCCTGAACCCAGACAGGCACCCCAAGCAGCAGCTTAACGTGCTATGCCCTGTGCCGGCCCCCACTACGGTTTTGTGAGCCTTTTGAGATCCAGAGGAGGGTGGTGATGTGGAATGAACTGAAGAGAGGGAGAGCCTGTTGGAGACGTGGGATGGGGGTGGGTCTGAAACCTTCGCTTTGGCACTCAGGGAGTGTCCGGTCTGCTCTTGGGAATTGGGTTGCACTGCCGGGGAAAGGCTGTCCTGGCCTGTGATGTCTGTTGCAGGGGCTGGAAGAGTGTTCCACGGATTTGGCTGTTTGAGGCTGATGTGTAGGCTCCCCACTTTCAAGATTTGGGGGCAGATGGGTTCCTGCCTGATCCACAGGTACATTTCTTTGTTAAGTTTATTAGTGACCCAAGAAGCTGGATGGCGGCTTGATTCCCTGGCACTCAGTGACACCCATCGGGCGATTTCAGCTCCTTTTCCCAGCATCCCTGCTCTTGCCATCAGCCACGTGAAGTAAGAAGAATTCAGCCCAGTGCACATGGAGGACAAAGGAACGACGCATCCAGGACTGTTCCTGGGAGCTCTCAGCCTCCTCACCCACTACACTGGAGCCCTCAAGCTCATATAGCTCCAAGCTGTATTCCGTCCCATAAGAGTTCATTAGAAAATATGGGAAAATGGGATTAAGAGATACATTTATTTTGACACAAAAACATTCAAAACCCATGCATATCAGGGGTTTTGGAAAGTTCTGGGAGACTGAATACTATGAGAAAGCTATGCACACATTGGAAAACTTGCCACACCAAAATAAACTGGTAACTTTGTTTCCCCACAGAATTTTAATATATAACAAAACCCAAAGAAACAAAGTGCAGTAGGAGCAAAACTCAGAGTTTAAACGTTTTTCCTGCTTAACATGTTAACTTCCAGGTTTACATTGGTTGAAGAAACATGAGTTGAACTTCAAGAGTGGCAGGGGCCCACTCACCCTGCAGCTGTGCCTTGCGGGCGGCTTCCCAGGCGTACCCAGCAGAATTGACCTTGGTCCTTGCTTGCTTCAGGAATTATTCAGGGCATCCAGGAAGTGGTAGTGGTTGATCTTGGCTGTTGTTAGTTTGCACAGTTCTGGCTGTCGGGCTCCCTGGCCTGGGGCTCCCTGGCCTGGGTGCTCCGGTGGAGGTCTTGTCCCAGGGAGTCTGTTGGCACGCTCTGTGCTGTCGTTGTCTTCAGCCACACTGAGACACACGCGTTGCTTTCGCCAGTGTTTCCCTTGCAGTGGGCGTTGGGAGTTTGTGTAGCGCAGAACTGTCTTTATGCTAACCAACTCTGCCAACTGATCTGACAGTGTGCCTTGGGAGGCTGAACGGTGGATCAAACAGTCTCGTGAAAATTTGGCTATTAATTTATGCTATGCAATTGGGCGGAAAGGTTTGGGAGAATAATCTTGATGTTTTAAAATGCTTTGGCATTCCTAGGTTTGTTTTGCTTCCCATGCAGTTTTGCTCTAATTGTAAGAAAATTGAGAGGCAGGCCCTAGTGTGCACACGCACACACCCACACACGTGCACAGACAACAGGAAAGCTAGCACATGTGCCCTTACTTGTTCACCTCCAAGGCTTGGCCCGTTTGTGGGAGACCCAGATGAGGCTCCAGCCTGGGCTGTTGAGTCCATTTGGGAAGTGAATCAGGATGGAAGATCTCTTTGCTTCTCCCTAAGTCTCTAACCTTTTCAAAATAAGTAACTCCAAAGCCAGTTGAGTGTTGAAGCATACCCACTGACACCCAAGTATCAGAATTGCTACATCCTTGCTGTAAAATCACACTGAAAGTAGCCTTGTTGTTAATGAGGCAGTTAGGCGATGTCACAAATTAGTGGCCTTGTGGCTGAGTTGTGACATCAGAAACCAACGTGTCCCAGAACGGGATGTGCCACAGCAGCCCAGGGAGAAGCTTTCTTTACAGTGAGTGCCTGGCTTGCCTCGTCTGCGGGGCTGAGGTTTGATGCCTGGGCTGGCAGTGGGACAAGGAGGACGCTGAGGTGCCTGTGCTGTCATTCCCAAGAGCAGTCCCTTGAGAAAACATTGCCTCTCATTCCTGGGCTGTAGAGGCAGCCCCAACAGCCTCTGTCTCCCCATCTCCCTGTGAGGGATCTGGGGGATCTGAGCTGGCTCTTTAAAGAGATGGAGTGAGATTTAATTATCCAGGGAACCCACTCTCCCGGAAGCGTAGCATTCCCCCAGGAGGGAGTCTTCGGGCCTGGGAGTATTGCTAGAGTATATTTGTGGTCTGGAAAATCCTTCCTGAATGCAAATGTCAAACAGTGATATTTAATAATGACTAGATTTTGCGTGTGTGTGTGTGTGTTAATTTGTACTCTGTAAATCTCAGCCTGACTTGGTGTTTCGGAATCACATTTTAGAATAACTCTCTTGGGTTGGTCATTAGCAGCAGCTCCTGCATAGACATGCCCGTTTTCCTTTCCATTAAGCTCCCTCTGTTGCAGGTCTTTTGAACTGGCTTAAATGGAATTTTCCTGAGTGTTTTGGGTAGCAAGGTAACTCTTCCTGCAGACAAACCCTGGGTGTTTCTGCGCTTGTCATTTCCTGAAACCCGCAGGAGCTCTCCATTGAAGTGATTTGCCTCCAGAGTTGGGCCAGTGTGCCGTGACACCTTCCAGCCTCTGTTCTGGATAGTGTCAGTTTATCACCAGGTGCCTGGAGGGTCCTGCCTGGAAGTAACAAACCTGGCAGAAGCAGCCCCCTTTGCTGAGGACAAGGTGCCTGGTCCTCAGGCTGCGCCTGCCCCAGGCGTGGCCTTTCCACCTGCTGGGGAGCAAAGGTGCACTGTGTCCCCGCTGACCAGGGCTTGTCCTGCCCTGCAGCCGCACCTGCAGTTCTTGTGTTTCTCTTGTCTGTCGGCAGAGACGGCGGTCTGTCCAGGTTGTTGCATTTCCCAGGAAGTGCCGAAAAGAATGGGAGGCCCTGAGTGCCTGTGGCTCGGGTAGGATTTTCAGGCATGCCTCTCTGCTGCTCCTCCCAGCCATGGACTTCTGTGGGGACAAATACAGCCATGTGCGTTTTTATTTCTAAATCCCCATGCCATTTGTTTGTGAGTGTGTGTGTCACACACAGGGGTACTCCACAAGTTGGTGGAAGATTGATGTGAAGCCAGATTTCAGCTTCATGCCTCTCCACTGTCAGCGCAGGTCCGCAGCATGGGCAGCAGGAAACGAGGTCTCAGACCGCTGAGGATTTGGATATGTGGGGAGCTTAACACGGTTTGCGAAACAACCCAACAGGACTAGTGCCACTCTTTTTGGCCACTGCGAAATCCAGCAGGAGTGGTGCTGGGCTGGTCCTGGCTGAGACGTGGGGATGTGGACTTCCTGTGAGGACGAGTGAAAGGAGGACCATGGCCCTGGCCACCTCCTGCAAGGTCTTCTGGCTCTGGTGTTGTGCAGGTGTAAGAACTTCTGAGGTGTTAATACAGTTCAATGGTGCTGCCTCTAGCTAAAATGGCTTGCTCTGAATCTATGCCAGCTGACACCAAGTGACTTCTGTGTTCTCCTGTTGGCGTACAACTTACTGACTTCAAGTCTGAAATACAGTTTTGTTAGAAACCAAAGGGAAGCACTGATCATGTTTAAGAAATGTTGCTGTCATTTCTTAACAAAGGTTGGCTTCTTGCATCAGAGTGTGATCTTGATGAGTCTCTTCAGCAGGCATGTGTGACGTCATCGTGATTTCATAGTCAATAGGTTTTTAGTTTCTTTCACTGTCCGTTCTGCCAGTAAAGTGAGCAACTTATGCTCCAACTTTCAGATATAAAGGACAAATCAGATGGATTGAAATGTATAGGAAATGATGAAAAGTATGCTACTTTAAAAAGAGTCACAAATATAAACAGTTTCTGTGATGCAAATATGGTCTCACAGTCAATAGACTATGAAAGTATCTTTACATTGAAGAGGTATTTGTTTATTTAAAAGTTAGAGAACTATCTTCCATCTGCTGGTTCCCTCCCCAGAGGGCCATGACAGCTAAAGCCGGGCCAAGTGGGAGTCTGCAGCTTCATCCAGATCTCCCACGTGTGTGGCAGGAGGAGCCCAAGCATTTGGGCCATCTCCCACTGCTTTTCCCAGGTTATCAGCGGGGAGCTGGATTGGGAGTGGTACAGCCGGGACAAGAACCAAAGCCCATACGGGATGCAAGCATTGCAAGCTTGTACCAAACTGGGGTTGTAGCCGAGAGGTCAGAGTGCAGCCTTTGGGCTGCATTATATCTAAGGTGAGTTAGATGTTGCTGAGAAAGGTTAGTGTGAGGATTTGTTCTTCCTCTGGTGTCATGAATGGAGGTAGGGAGGAGGAAGCTCTGTGCCACGTGAGGTCAGCTGCGGCCTCTGTGTATTGAAGTGCTTCTCCGGCCTTGTGGCTGAACTGCAGCTATATGCTTGGCAGTGCAGAAGGCGTTCTTGTGTTTATTAGGAAATGGTGCTCATTACCCGTTACTGGGACCTTTGCCCTGTGCTGGAGGCTGCAGCAAGCACATGGCTGCATGACCCTGTGAATTTGGTGGTTATCACTGACTACTGGTTCCCAGTGGGGAAGTGTGGAGGTGCAGAGGCCTGGCCAGGAGCAGCTGTCTGTCCCCAAGCCCTTCTCTAGTCTTAGTTATGAGAGCTGGTCTTGGTGGAACCCAGTGAGCTGTGCAGGAGCTGGGCACTTGTCCAGTTTTGTTATTGTGTCCTGAGGATCAAGAATGGTCGCTTCACCCTTGCTGGTCACCATCCCCTCTCTTGCAAAAAAAAAAAAGAAAAGAAAAAAAAGTTCAATTTGTAGGTGCTGTGAAAGATGGCAAGCTGGAACTCCTGGTAGCTCTGCAACTTTATCTTTGGAGAAGTTTCTGTTTTTCTCTTTCATGTTCTGAGATTTAAAACTGCCCTGATGAACGGCACGTTTGTCAGCAGTCCCTGTTGCCAGGACTTCAGGGACTGGAGCACTGCAGATGAGAGCATTCACCGGTACAACCTTCAAGGAAGCCACAGACGCCTACAACCTTTGACCTAGAAAGAGCCTACTTCCAGGAACTGGTGTTGGGGAAGATACCTGCAGCTGTATGAATTGCAACATTGTTGATGATAGTAGCAGGCTGTAAGCAACTCAGATAGATGCCTGACATGGAATATTGCAGCTCAGCCAAGCCCAAGGACTCCTTGTGCTGTGTGTGATTCAGTGTCCAGGGTAGGGAGTGGGGGGGGGGGGCAGGCACGCTGCTAAGTTTTAAATTTAAAGAGGGGAAGATAAGATGATAGGTTTGCATCTGCTTGTGTGTGTATGGCCTGATGGGAGAAACATGCAGAAACTGATAACTATGATGACACGAGAGAGGTTGGACAGGGACCCACCACATGGCCCAAAAATACAGATTGTCATTTCTTATTTGAAGCCTGTGCTTACAGTTTTGCATTAAAACTGAAGGAAAAGAAAGCGGTGCCCACCATCCCCCTATGGTGTGGAGGGCTCTGGAGCGCCCTTTGCTTTGGGCTGGGCTGGTGTCTTTCAGACCTGCAAGAGGACCCAGCGGAGCACAGGGGGTACCAGTCCCTTCAAGCCTCTGTGCGCCTTTAGGGGCCTCCCAGATTCCACCCCTCTGCAGCAACCCCAAGGCGCTCTGTCTAAAGTCAGCTAGCTAGTACTGGGAAAGCAGGCCTTCTGTGCTGAGAAGGCGTGGTTCCAGACCACAGGCTTGTCTCCTTCCCCTTGCCCTCATGCAAGTTATAAGGTCATCTGATCCGGTATACCCCACCCCACCATGTTTGGAAAGAACTTGCTGCTTTGGTAGTGGTTTTGATTTTAAGCTGCCAGTTGAGGCCCCTCAGGCATACATGGGAAGGAATTCAAAGGGCTGAGAGGGTGTGTCGTATTGGTGATTTCTTTGAACCTCTTGGCACTTGAGTGAGGTCGGATTTTTTTCACTAATTAGGGTTGTTGAGAAGTTCTTTGAACACTGGTTTGGCACTGTGTGTTCTTGCTCTGTATCTCACGGGTTGGGCCTGAGCGCTCTCCATGGGTGCACTTGTGATCCACCAGGTGTGTGGAGCCCTATGATGAAGATTTTCAGGGGGAAGGGACAAGAGTGGCAGCATCATGGCAGGCTAAACCTCTGCCTGCGGCACAGGAAGCCTTAAGAGCACCGGCTCGAGTACTGGCTGCTCCAGGTCTGCCTTCCTGCTAATGGCCTGGGAAAGCAGCGGAGGGTAGGGTCCCAAGGCCTTGTGCCCCTACACCTGTGTGAGACAGCCGGAAGAGCTGCTGGCTTCCAGTTTCAGACAAGCCAAGCTCTGGCTGTTGCAGCTGTTTGGGAATTCTCAAGCCGTCACTTACATCACTAGTGCCAGATGTTCAGGAGGTCCTGTGAACTCAGTGCAGTGCAGACTCAGGGTGAGGGTCTCTTGCAGTTCACTCTTCAAAGTATTCATCAGCTCCCATCCACGTCCACCTTTATTCTATCCAAGTTGTTATCAAGCAGGTCTGAGGTTAAGTGATTGAATGGGGGATAGTTTGCCTGTTAGGTTCCCTCTAGTGACGAAATCTTACGAAGAGGTTGAGAGCAGGAGAGCTGTGTGGGAGTTGGTGGCGGCTTAGAAGGGTTTTGAAGATTTTGAAGAAAGCAGACCCATACGGCAGCCTTCTGAACAGGGTTGGCTGCTGAGTCGTCCCACTAGGGTTGGACTTCTTACACCATCCCGGGTGTTCTGCCCTGTGGAAGTAGGACCAGATAGGCATGGGCTGGGTTGTGGCACTCAGTCGTGGGCAGCAGTAATGTTTTAGGAGATCTTATGTGTGTTGAGAGGGTGTGGATGACGTAGGTCAACAGTTTCTGTGTGTATGTGTATGTTTTTAAGTATTTATAAGAGAAAGAAGTGAACCTGTTGAATATTTCTAAACGAAAACAAAATTTCTTTCTCATTACTTCTCATGTGCCTGTTTGCTACCAGGAAATGATCCTTGCATAACAGAATTCTGCTTCCACGTTGACCCTCACAGGTGTGCATCCTTTAAGGATTGTGAAGGAGGCGTGTTGAATGCAGTGTGCATGCAGATTGTCTTTTGCTACTGACTTTGTTTTAGAACTGTAGGCTGTGAGTAAACTCCATTAAGAGTCCTGATACTCACTCATTCAGTGTTCACCTTTTAGGCATTCAGAGTATTTTAAAATTTTTTACTAGGTAAATTGTCAGTCCATTGGCAATTAATGTCTAGATGGACATCTGCACGACTAATGTTGAGCTCATTGCTTTTCTTCCTGACACTTGTTGCTAGGATTTGGTTTTCAGCAGGTACAAGTGAGTATTCCAGGAGATTCTAGAATTCTGAGCCAGAGAGAATGGCAGTTTAAGCCACTTTGGGGCTCAGCTGGACACTCCTACAGTGCGTGCAGTATCTGCATCCTGTATTCTGTATTAGTGTGCATGGGATGAAGTGATGGCTCCACTTCCAGTTCCAGCTGCCTGCTCCCGTGCGCCCTGGGAGGGGATGGTGATAGGCTCGGGTGTCTGTGTGTTCGCACTCATGTAGCAGAACCAGGTTGAATACTGGGCTTCTTCCTTCAGCCTGGCCCGGCCCATCAGCCCTGACTTGTAGATGCTTGGAGCAGTGAATCAACAGGATGGAAGATCTGTGTCTTAGCTTTTCAAATACAAATAAGTAAAATTTCCTATCAGTTTTATTATTCATAGTTTGTTCATTTGTTTTTCTGACTACTTTTCCCCTTGTTTAAAAAGCTTGATTTAGGGGCTCAGTGCAATGGCCTAGTGGCTAAATCTTTGCCTTGCAACCACTGGGATCCCATATAAGTTCTGTCTGCTCCACTTCCCATCTAACTTCCTGCATGTGGCCTGGGAAAGCAGTAGAGGGTGGCCTAAAACCTTGGGACCCTGCACCTGTGTGGGAGACCCAGAAGAAGCACCTGGCTCCTGGCTTTAGATCAGCTTAGCTCCAGCTGTTGCAGTCACTTAGGGAGTGAACCAGCAGACAGAAGATTTTTCTCTCTGTATCTCCTTTTCTCTATAAATCTGCCTTTCCATAAAAATAAATAAATCATTTTTTTAAAGCTTCGTTTAGGTGGAGTTAGGTCATAGCAGTAGAACCTGCTAGGCTTTTATAATCTCGCCACGTTCCTTCCCGTGTAAGGGGCGACCAATGCCACCTGTCCAGCTAGCTGAGACGCCTGTCGTCACTCTGAACCTTTTTGAGTGCAGCTAACTCACCTTGGGAGCCAGTGACCTCAGGTTGGTTTTGGAGCTGACGGCAGCAGGATCATTAGATGTTTTATCACCCTTTGCTTCTGGGTTGACTCACAGTTGGCTGGAGTTCCTGCCACTGTAGCGCGTGACTCTCTGCTCAGGCACCCTGCTGCTCTGTAAGTGCCTCATGGACCCCATGCCCATCCAGGCAGCCCACAGGATAATCCTTGTAGTATATAAATACCCATGCATTTTCCTTTTATAGTGTATTGGTGTCTGTGTTTTCCTCATAAGCCGCCAAAAGGAGGAAGCTGCCCTTTTCTGTGCAGAGGTCGCAGTTAAAGCTGAATCTTAAATATTTGTATTTCTGTCTGTTCCTGGTGACACAAAGCGAAATGGGCCACTCTGACATTTAATCAAGTTCAACAATGTGACTCTTAGGAAATATGTTTAGCAGGCAGTCATCACACTAGCTGCCTAGTAACGCGTCAGGGTGATTGAAGTTCCTGAAGCACCTCTTGTGCATTTTGCCTTTGGTTTCTATTGTTTTCCAAGTCTCCGTTGGCTACTGCAGCCTCACTTGTTATTTAACAACGAAAGGCTACAAATTGTTTGTGTTTGTAATTAGAATGTGATAGCTGTCATCTACCAGATGAACTGATGTGGCGGTGACGTGAAGTCAGTAGCAATTATGCCTAACAGGAAATTAATTATGTAATCCCGTGATCCTGTGTTTTGCCTTGAAGATTAGGTTTGGCTCTGACGGGCTGCCTAGGTGGGTGACAGCATGGCCAATGGCTCCTCTCTCTTCTGCTTGGATTCACTGACCCTGACATCTGTTCTTATCTGGGCAGATTGTTTGAGCCAGGCAGACTTAAACTTTTTTTTTTAAGCCTGAAGTGTTGATTTTTTGCTTAGAGAGTGAAGAGGATGAAAAAACTTGGCTTGTTTTATCGAGTTACCCCACTTGAGTCCCAGATGGGACATCCTTCTCCCCTTTCTTTCCCTCTGCGGCTGTGGAGCTGTCTGCACACAAGAGCTAGGTGTTGACCTCAATGGAAGTTCCTGCCTTTCTCCTTTATCATTGCTCCTCCTTGAACCTGTTGGAGGCCTTCACCCCTCTCCCTGCCCCTGCTGCCAACCTGCCAGCACCTGGGCATTCCCCAGCACGAGCAGCAGCTGCATCTGCTGAGGCCGACCTGTTCAGATGCCCCCTGGCACACCCCGTGGTGCCCCGTCTGAGGGTCCTAGTGCCTAGCAGCCCAGCGTTCACTGTCCATTTCTGCTGCCTCCAGCTGGAGTCCTTGTGGGCCGAGGCTGTCCT
Organism: Ochotona princeps; assembly: GCF_030435755.1. NCBI lineage: Eukaryota > Metazoa > Chordata > Mammalia > Lagomorpha > Ochotonidae > Ochotona > Ochotona princeps. The sequence continues at coordinate 81,914,460 of NC_080837.1, forward strand.
CCTCGCCCAGGTACACTGCCTAAGAGGGACCCTGCAAAGACCCAGTCTAATTTGTCATCTTCGAGGTGCAGAGCTTGACACGTGTTTAGGTGTGCTCAGAAGCCAACCTCAGACCAGCTTGAGCCTTCTGAAGTGACCTGGTATTTTGATTGAACCTGTAGGTACAAAAGTTTGTAAGCTAGAGAATCTACAGAGAAACAGAGCAGCCTCTCATCTCTAAATCCACCGCTCAGAAAAAATTCCTTGCGATACTACTTACAGATTTTTAAAACACATTTTAGCAAAGTGAAGCTTTTGAGAGTTAGGTATTTAATTTCTAGAACCTCATTTTAGTAGTTCTGTAAAGCATCATGGGGTGAACCATCGTGTCCCTCACTGTGCTCCAGCGGCAAGTGTTTATACATGTTCCGGTTCTTCATCCTTGTGAGAGGAAGGCACGGCAAGCCAGCATCCTATGTAGCAGGACTTCCATGGACAGGAACGAATGTAAGGTGGCGACCCACAGGGCTGGCTGCTTGCTAAAGGACTTAGGCAGTTGATGAGCCTGAGTGGTGCTCTGAATGCCCTGTGCGAGATGTTGACATCAGCACTGTGCGAAATTCCCCTTGAGGAAGAGACACAGCCCCAGACAAAACAACGTGGTCATGTGGGGATGGGCTGCGGTTTGTGTGGGCTTCTCCCTGCCTGCCGGGTCAGCCACCCCCTGTGTAAACAACTTACATAATATAAACTCCTTACTGTTGGTGTTAGGCATTTATTTTGTCATTCCACGTCTATGTTTATTTGCGTGGGGATTAGAGCAGCGGGCCGTGCCTTCTGAGAGGGTCCTCCCTTACAGACCTCTAACGTGTTGGTTTCAGTTCTGAGTGGAGGTGGCCCAGACCCAGGTTGACAGCTACTCCAGCACCTGACCTCGGCATTGGCCAGCTCTGCCTTCCTGCCCTCACCCAGCCCACGTCTGGGAATTTCACATGGAGGACCGTGTTCTGTTGCCCCAAAGAGGTGGCAGCCTTCTAGGAGGACACAGGACTATGGAAGCTCAGGGCGTCCAGCTGCCCCAGCTCCCGGGTCCTGCTGTCGTTGACTTGTTTGGCCTGAATTTCATTCTTACAGAGTGTGTGTTTGATGATTGATGAAAAATGTAAACTCTATGTTCTAGATCCATCTTCATGTGACTGCTGTGTCTCAACTTTGTGATGTATAGAATGCCGCATTTCTTTTTGCTTATTAGAAAGAAGTGATGCATTATTCAGTTTTCAGTTAAAATGTGTTTGTTCAATAATACCGGTTATTTCATTGCAATGAGGAATGTTTGGGGCTTGAGAAATAGATACATGTTGATATCAGTTTGCTCTCTTAAAGGAATTGTGATTCTTTTTTTTCACTTATATTCATATATTCATAAAGTTGATTGCACTTTACACGAAAGAAACTTTTAGCTCATTTAATGTAGCCGTAAACTTTTCATCTGGGAGGAGACTGTGAAGAAGCCTTTGTTAACCCAGTGATGGTGAATTCATATTCCTTACAGATGGTTTTGTTTCCTTTTTATGACGTCCTTTGGATCACAGAGCAGGTATCCCGGAAAATGTGACATACAATGGTGGGAGTTGGTGGTTTCTCTGCCCAGGAAAGTCCTGTCCGGAGGAGATAGGACCAAGGCTGAGCTGCCACTGCCTCCCGCCGACCCTGTGGTGGCTGTCACCATGGACTAAAGAACTCCGTGCCACCTCCTAGAGGCAACAGATGTAGTGGCCTGGCCAGCTCAGTGCTCCGGGAGCTGCCTTCTCCCAGTGGAGAAAAGTGTTTAACTCCCTCCCTTCTTGGCTAATACTGTTGCCTTTTCAATGTTTTGTTCTTACGAAACAGCATCTGTGTTAGGATTGGGAAGTTACTTGGTCTCAAAATGTCCCACCCTCTCTCTTCTGGGTTTAATTCATGACCTTTCATTAAGCCAGGTGGCTGGGGGACAGGAAGCTCTCCCCTGTGCCTGCTCTCTGAGGGAGACCCAAGGTTAGGGTCAGCTCTGATGTCCCTGTGCCTTTGTCCAAGGATCTGAAGTGATCTCCAGGAAATGCTGGCCTGGGTAGGCCAGGCTACCTGTCTGCCTTTGAGGGCTTGAGAGCCTGTGGCTGCCTGCACATCCCTGAGGTTGGAGTGCCTAGAGCTGGTGTGGTGGCTATCGTGGGTTCCCAGCACAGCCACGGGATCCCTGGCGTCCTCAGGTCACGTGGGCAAGGCAGCAGTCTGGGGGAGCAGCCCCTGGGGGTGCTGGCCTGTGTTCCCTGGGAGGCTCCGGGAGCCCAAGGAACTTGCCATGTAGTGAGGTCAGGATTCAGAGCCAGGCGGCACTGGCTACTACTGCTGCGAGTTCTACCCTTCTCGGTCCCCGAGAAATAACAGGAACCCAGAGAATGTATTTTCCAAATTTTGTGTGCCTGGAAAATGACTTTTTGTTATCAAGGTGGACGTTATTTTGGGACTCTTTAAAATTTTCTGTAGCAAAATAAAAAATCTAAAAATCATGCAAGTGAAAAATGGAGAAAAAATATGTAGATGAACAATTTAATTTCCTTTCTTTTGGAATTTCCAATTTAATTTATGGATATGGATATGCACATACACATATGACTAGTGAGTGCAGTTGAAGATGTTTGTGAAAATGAGAGCCTCTGACTGATACAAGGAATATTCTCTGTATAGCAATCTATGAAATTGCAGTTTTTCTTTGTATCACAGGAGACCAGTGACAGATATTGAAAGGACTTAAAGCAGTTCACAATTCGAGTGAACCGTGCTTTAGTCATCTTGGGTTGATGGATACTCATGTTGTATCTTACCTTTTTCTCTTCCTGTGTTTTGCTACTGAAAGATTATGCTAAATTCACTCTCTCCCATCCCGGCTTGCTGTTGTTGTAGAAAAGGACATTTGTGTTTTGTTCTTGACCTAAATAACAGCGCTTCAGCGTTTGAGCCTTGAGTATGTTTGGTACGTTGGTAAGTATAATGTATCATGCTGAAGTTGTGTTTGTCCATTTGTGTTTTAGTTTTTATTGGAAAAGGCTGCTGAATTTTACTAAATGTCTTTTTGGCGTGATGTAATCATCGGCCGTGATGCTGTGTGATAAATCATGTTGATTAGATTTCTCAGAATTGAATCATCTTTGTGTTCCTGGTTCTAAGTCGAGGCACAGTTCTCTCATATGTTGCTAGATTGGGCTTGCTGATCCTGCCGTCTTAGGCCTGTGCTGTCCCCTTGCTTGTACCCCCCCAGGCATGGTATCAGAATCCTGCTCTTAAAGTGACTTCAGAATCACTTTCATCACAACTCTTATCCTTTTTAGAGTACAGGAACAGCTCCCGTAATGCAGGAAAGACCTGAGTTTTAACCATCAAAGCAATCAGCTGGAGAACGACTTGGGCTTATGTCTCCCGACCCTCGCCCAAAGCCCTCTAAGGAAACTTCTCGCAGCATGTGTCACAGCCGGTCTGTGCATTTCCTTGATTTGCCCCTGTATCCTTCTCTGCCTATTTGGACTGGCCTTCACAGTCACACAGGTCGTGGGTCAGTATCACTTAGACAGTGGTGATCAGCAGGTAAGGAAACAGATGCCCACTCCCTGCTGGCCCCATGCTTGGGAACAATTCTCCATCCCCCCAGAGTGCATTTGTTCATTTCAGCTGGGCGGGGAGAGTGACCACCAAGGACACGGACTGCAGGACTGCGCCCACTGAAGGTGGCTTCTGTTTTCGGGTGCTATAAAGATCTGGGGCAGTGGGTCAGCCATAGTTAACCATTTTAAAGGCATTTGTTTCCTTGGATACCTATTTAGCTTAATTCAGGTGAAGCTGTCTTTGTTTCAGATCTTAAAGGGCTGGTCACCTCCCAGTGAAGAAAGTGTGTTTTAGGGGAGTTGCATGATCTTACACTTCCTATTCCCTCTAGCGGTTCAGCTGCCTCTCCAGCTCTACTCTGACGGAGTCCATGCTGAGCCGTGCTTGCAGACAGGAGCACTCTTTTTGTGCTTGGTTACTGCATAAGAGCACCATCTTCTCTCTCTCTCCTCTTTCTCCCTCTCTTTTTAAATGAAGCATTAAGGTCCGTTTACACAGTGATAAATAAAGTAATTACTGTAGCAATGGCATGCTGCCTAAGTTGTCTCGAGCTCTGAATGCAGAATCTTTTTAATAGTCCCATAATGGTCTCTTGAAGTGTTACAGATTTTTATAACGATAGCTGTAATACAAGTGCCATTATTCACTGTGAGACTTGAACATTTTGACCATTTACACGGGTACTTGTGTGTCTCCAGCCGAGCTGAGCGCATGTCGCCATGGTGTCATGGACTCATGCATGGGCTGGCTTTGGCAGCAGGCTTCTGTCGGGGACTGGCTTGGACAGGAGACCAAAAGCCGTGCAGACACCGCTTGCAATCACTGCATTGTGGCTAGGCCAGCTGTCTGTCTGCTAGGGGGCTTTTGGGTCTCCTCCTTTTTGGCAAATGGAGATTGTGTTTAGGGAGCTCTAAGTTGTTCAGGGTGTGTTAGGTAAGAGGCATGGCTCACGTGTGTCCTGGTCATCTGTCCTTTGATACAGACCCAACCAAGAACACAGCAGTGATAGGAAGTGGGAAAGGAACTGGAGCACGGCTCCTACTTTGTGTCATCCTGCTCGTTGATACCTGGTGAACCAGGGCATTTTGCAGTGACAGTTCCTCTGAACAGCATCTTGCCAAGTGTAAAATGAACCTCAGAGGATATAGTGCAGAGCTGGTGGGGCCCTGGACCCTTCACTAGTCGTTTTGTGAGTCTTGGGAGTGAGTGCTGAGCCTCAGGCGGCCCTGGCTCTGAGTTGCAGAGTGTTCTTCCCTTTGGGATGGTTTACAAGAGCACCAGGAACAGTTCAGTGTGTGTGCACCTGTTACTGCCTGTCCTCCTTGGCTTGGGGTCTCGTGGGCCCATGCCATTTTTACAGTGGCCAGTGCTGTCACTGCCTAGCTGTTGAGATCTTTTGGGTCCTCCATTGAAACCACACTGGGAAGGTAGGAAGCACCCAGACTGCACAGGAGGCTGAGTGTGGAAGGACCAGCCTTCAGAGCAGGTCTGCGAGTGACTTGGGGACAGTTCACAGGCAAGGACAGACCCTGGAGTCAGTGCTCATAACTCACTTTTGTAGTTTGTGCATGTCTGGTGTCTCTGCAAACACTGGAGCCCTCTTCTCCCTCCCCGGCTGGGAACAAGCGTGTGGGAGCATGCCCCTGTGTGTGACTGCTGCTCTGTCACGTTCCCGCTGGGCAGCCCTGTGGTCCTACCCAGGAGTGCGAGCCTTTTCCCTGGCCAGAAAAGCCTTGGCTGCAGATCCCTCCTTCCTTCCAGGTCCCATTCAGTGCCTGACCCCCCAGGGGTGAGACAGTGATGGATACACTATTGAACAGATGTTCATTGGCCACCTGTCACCTGCCAGGCACTGTACTGTGATGAAGCATGGCACTTCCTGTCTTCAGGAAGCCCACAGTCACTGACAGGAGCAGGCACGTGTGCTGTCTGAGTAGCACATCAGCCTCTGTTACCTACCTGTGTCGCCTTCCCATCACTCAGTCGCTGGTTTGAGGTGGGAACCATTTGCTTCCCTTGGCAGGTAGGTTACCGCATGCACTGGTTTCCCTGCCATGTTGGGGTGCGTTTCCCCACCTCCTGCAGTGATTGGACAACGATCTGTGCGCCTCTGGAATTACTGTCAGGTTTCACAAGCTACTACCTCCTAAATGGATGTCTTTATTATCATCTGTTTTTCCAGTTTGTGCGTGTGTGTGTGTGTGATTCCATCACTGATTCCAGAAAGTTTCCAGTGGGGGAAAAAGTTCAAAAATGCATGTATTCTAGAGGTTACTTTTTCTGTCACATATTTTGAATTATGTTGACTAAATTTGAAAGAAAAGGAGATCTTGGAGAGAGAATTAAACGGGCGCAGGTTGTATGGATGCAGCCGTGGCAGGCTAGCTTGTACTGCTGTCTTGGCTGTTCCTCTGTCCCGCCCGCCTGCGTTTCTCGGTGATGTGTGTGGGTCTTTGCGCTTTGCTTGTGTCTGCTTTTGGACTTTGTCATATGAGTTGTGGGGCCACAGGATGCCAAGGAGCTCGGTTGGTCTGCCTGTTTGTTTTCAGCAGCAGTTGACATTATACAACTGATGTGGCTGGCACACTTGTGGGTGGTAGTTTGAGACTAGAGAACTACGTCCCCCACTCGACATCTTTCCTTCTTTGTGAGGCATCATAAATCACCTGACCAGGAAGTGCCCTGAGGACTGGCAGGCAGGTTGTGAGACCCTTTAGGAACCTCTGGCTCATCCGAGCATGCAGTGTTAACTTTTGGCAGAATCTGTCACTTGTCTCGGATGTGCTGAGCGGCTTTTAGTGCCTCTTTGGTGCCTTCAGGCCAGAAAGGCCCTCAGAGACTTCCCCTGAGCGGGGATGTCAGAAAGTTCAGGGAGAAATGAGAAGAAAAGGAAACCTATTTAGGGTTCAAAATTTTGTTAAAAGCCCATGTATAGTTTTCTTCCTAGTATGCATTTGCTGTGAGCATCTGGAACCCCCCGTAAGGCCCGCTTGGGCTTGCCAGGCTTCTAGGTTGGCTGAGCCCAGATTCCCTGCCAAGCCTGGCACTCCTCAGGAGGCTGTGCGGCTCCCACCCCGTAGTGTGATGTGGCCTGCTATGATAGCGTGTTTCTGGAGCGTTGTTTCTCATGCTGGGTGCTGAGGAGCCACCTGCGTCCTGTGTTTGTGGCAGGTCGGAGGGGTGTGTTTAGCTTATCCTGGAGAAAACAAATGAGAGAGCGCTTGGCCTTGCATCCATCAGCAATAAACGCTCCTTCGAGTAGTTGACGTGCCTTCTTCTTCGGCCCCTACCTCCCCACTGCAGGACTCTGCCTTCCTTAAGCAGCCTTTAATCCTGCCCGGCTTCTGTGTCTTGGCTGGAGTGTAACTTTTCTCCTAATTAGCCAGAAAAAGGAAATTACCTGAAGTGTTAAAATGTTGAATGGGGAAATGTTCAACAAGCTTTAGTTTTTAGTTATCGTCCTTCTGTCCGTCCGTCCGTCTGTCCTCCCTCTCTCCTCATCCCTTCCCCTCCATCCCTGACAGCCACCCATCTACCTGGGTCCATATGAATTCGCCTGTTTTAGCTATTTCACTCAAATAAAGTTGTGCACGGTGTGGCCTTTTGTGTGCGGCTTCTTCCACTCTGCTTAGTTTCCCAGGCTTCTCTGTGCCGCACCATGTAACAGGACGTTTTTCCTCCCTGTGGTTGAAGCATCCGCCATTGTCCTGTTCTCACATACTTTACCTGAAGGATCGTCCTCTCAGTTGTCAGTCTAGAACACAGTGTGTGCACTGTAAGGAAATGCCCGAGGCGAGCTGACTTCATGTGCAAGCGAGGCATGTTTGGGCTCAGTGTTAGAGGTTTCTGTGGAGCTGGGTGCCCCCAGTGCCTCCGCCTCTGATGCCGTGTTCAGGCTGGCAGAGGTGTTGGGTGGCACAGCTGTCACATGTCAAGGAATGGGGTGCCTGTGTCTGTATTCCCTCTCTCTCTCCCCATAAAGCCATCAGCATTCAATTCTGGGAACTAATCACATTGGTCACATTCCAAAGAATCCTGCTCTTACTGTCATAATTGGATGACATCCCCTTAGTACCGTTAGTGTATAAATTTAGAAGCCTCACCATTATTTAAACCATGGCACCTGACAACCATGACAGCACCGCTTATACAGATATCTGGTGAGAATACTGCCAGGAAACAAGTGAAAAGCTTTGACAAAGGAAAATGTTGGGGTTGGCGTTGCAGTGTAGTAGGTCAAGCTGCTACCTGCAACTCCGGCATGCCATACGGAAATTCTGGTTCAATCTATGCCTGCTGTGCTTCTCATCCAGCTCCATACTAATGTGCCTGGGAAAGCAGCGGAAGATGGTCCAAGTGCTTGGGCCACTGCCCCCAGGTGGGAGATCAGGATGGAGTTCTAGGCTCCTGGCTGTGGTCCTGTCTACCCTAGCCTTATGGCCATTTGGGAAATGGATGAAGCAGCAGATGAAAGACCTGTCTCTGTCTCTTCCGTCTCTGTAGACTGCCTGTGAAAACACACACACACACACACACACACACACACGTCAGATAAGCAGTATTTTTGCAGTTGAGGTTGATCTTCACAATACTTGACGTATGCGTTGGGACCTGTTCCTGTGCGGTAGGACAGTCTGAGCCAGTGTGCCTGGGCTCAGCTGTGTGCCAGCTGCCACATGCTGATGGTGAGCCTGGGAGCTGCATGTTGGCATTGGCAGAGCCTCCCGGAGGCGGGGAGCAGGGAAGGCTGCAGCGTGTGGGTCTCGCAGCCTTGGAGGGCCCCTTCCTTGTCCGGGCGCTAGGGTCTCTGAAGGCTTTTTCCGTAGAACTAGAATCACCCTGGTTCATCACTTCTGGGAAGTTGATAAGATACTGCTGCTTCTCCCTCCTCTCTTTTCTTTCATTTTTCTGCTTAACCGATTTATAATCTTACAAAATAAGAAGAATTAGGTGTTTGGATAATTGCTATTTTACCAGCTGGTTAGCCACGAGACCTTTGATGCATTGAATCATACTTCCAGTGTCTTTTTTTTTTTTTTTGCTACATCTTAAGTTTTTTAATATAGTGATGTGATTGGAGTAGTTGAATGGAGGACTGTGCTGGGGTCTGCAGACACCCATCATTGTTGTCTGGTGGTCCCCTACTCCTCTTTTCAGCATTTTCACAAGGCTAACCCCTGCCAGCTTAGATGCAGTTGTGTGATCGAGGGAAATGAATGCACTGATTTATTCTTGGGAGCATTGCCAGGAAGCAGTACCACCTGTCTTGTCATGATCATCTTGAACCTGTAATGCTGTATTCATTTACGCGGTTTATGCTAGTTACTGTGAAATCTCGATAGAACAGTACTTGTTTAAAGGTGTAGACTTATAATTGCATTTGTAAGCAAACTCCAGCTCCTCCAAGCTGGTCTCATGCTGGTCTCCCCGGGCAAGCCCTGAACCCGTCCACTTTCCCCTCCCCTTCCCCACCTTGGATGGAGCCTTTGGAGCTCATAGCCGCCGAGGTAGCTTTTATGTGGTTCAGCAGGATCCATTTGTTTCCCCACTGATCTTTGTTTCATTTGTATCCTGGATCCTAAGTTATAAAGGCTGCCTTTCCCTTGTGTCTGCTGGATTCTTTGCACCATCTTGTAATAACCGCGCCAAGGGCTGGGTGAGATTCCGTTTCTGAGCAGCCAGGCTGTGGTTCTGTTTTGGGGTGGGACCCAAGAATATAAGGGAGTTTTGGTAACATGAGGCACAATGACGGGTCCTTGGATGGGCCTGGTGTGTAATGTTTTCAACAACTTCATCAGACTTTTAAAACCCAAGACTAAAATTTTAGTGAAGTTCATTTTTTCCCCTTTAAAAGATTTTTTTAAAATAAAAATTGTTCAAGGGAAGGGCCATCATAAAAAATAAACATGTTTTGTCAATTTTATGAGTAGTTCAAAATATTTTTGTATTGTTAATATTTAGCAGATTGCAGGTACGAGGATTGTGTAGGTAGACTTTTTTTTACCTTGATATTTTAGAAATGATAGAATTTAATACATTGGAGCATACCATAGTTGGTTACAGTGGGGTGCACAAGAGGTGTAGAGTGAGAACCAGATTTTCGCCTGGAGCCCATTGTGCTGGTTGTGGCAGTGGGCACAGGGCAGCCCATCCTGTGGGTGCTCTCTGGGCTCCTCGACATTATTGGCATATTTACTTGTTGGTGTGTGGGATGATGCTTCCCGGGAATGTTACTAAATAACAGACATTCCCAGAGTTCCAGGGTGCCTGGGGCAGTGTGTGCCTGCAAGCAGCGCTCCTCAGTGAGGTGAGGCGGAGAGGGGTCTGGCTGCTGGGAGCCCGGGGCTCCGCCTCGGAGTGAGCCAGCTCGTGTAGCCAGGAAACTGGGCTGAGGTCGCCTACTCTGCCACTGCCCTGAGATTTTTTTTCCCCTGAACTTTTTGATTTTCATTGACAGAAAGTCCTCCTAGGGAAGGTACAGCTTGGAGGCTGTTACTGCCCCTTGGCATTGTCAGTTGGAAAGTGAAATTAAAAGCCTGACCCCTCAGAGCTCACCTGGGAACACCTGTAAACAGTGTGAAATCTGAACTCCACCTGGGATGGGCTGCAAAAGAACAATTTGTTTGGTCTCTCCTGGCCTAACTCTGGGCGTGTGGGATGTCCCTGTCACACACAGCAGCTTTGAGAGTGTCAATGCATGTTTCTCCATGGTTTTTTAATATTCTGCAACAGCAGAGCCTTTTCTGCTTCTGTGCTGGTTAACAGCATTGGAGAGCAGCCCTTTGTGCCTTTGGTTTGTGTTTGGGGAGGGTTTCTTCATGAAGGACACACACCACGTGCGGCTGCAGTCAGCCACACCCTACAGGGTGCTGCCAGACTCACCTGCTTTGGTCCTGGTGAGAAGAAGATGTTAAATGAGTGGAAAGTAACTCGCGTCTGCTCACTTTCTTTTGTCCTTTCTCTGTAAGCTCTCACGCAGGTGCAGGCCTCATTCCGCAACAGTGCTCCCTACACACCAGCTGGGGGACAAGGAGGACTGTGTCATTGTTGGTTTATTTAAGAGTTGGCGAGAAGTCCATGTCATGAAGAAAACTACATGGATTTTTTTTTTTCTTCGCAGTAAGATCAACCTATCTTGTAATTTCCCTTTCAAAAGCTTCGAAGTACCCTTGTATAGGCAAACTGACTGCATGCTTCAGATTCATAGCATGTTGCGTCACCAATAGTTAAACCCAAAGCCCAGATTGAATCAGAATTTTTCTGTTGGTTACCTGCATTTGTGAAGAAGATTTAATTAGATGAGGATGTCAGGGATCCCTCTAGTACTTTAGACTCCTAATGCAGTTATTTCTTGCATCTCATTTTACCTGAAAATGTATTATTATTTTCTTCCTTCCTGCAGGTGTGCCTGGAGCACTGTGTACACATCCAGTAGCCATCACTGCCGGCTCTTGTTTTAAGCTCGGGCCTGGAAGGGCTCACAGGGCAGGACTTGGGCTTCCCCACCTCCTTGTGTCGGCTGGTTTTGCCCTTAGCCCTGCTGTGGGCTTGGTGTTTTCTGTAAGTCTCTGCAGATCAGTGTGGTACATTAGTTGTCAGCCATGGCCAGTGGCTGCCTCTCAGGCCCTGTCCTTCCCACTCACACCTGCCCTCCTGCCCCAGGCTCTGCCCAGATTTTGCTTGCTGCTAGAGGATCTAATGTGGGATTCCTTTTTCAAAAGAAAAAATGTTTATTCATGACTTTGAAAGTCAGAGTAACAGAGAGACAACTCTTTCGCCTGTTGGTTTGTTCCCCACATGACTGCAGAGGCCCAACCTGAGAATCAGGAGCCACATCCCCTGCTGCCACATGGAGGGCAGCCTCTAGGACCACCTGCTACTGCTTTTCCCAGGGAGCTGGCTTGGAAGCGGAGCAGCCAGGATACGAACCAGTGCCCGTGTGGGATGTCAGCGTTAACAGACAGTGGCTTTTACCTGTTACCCACAATGCTGGCCCCTGGTGTGACTTTTTTTTCCCACTCTGAACCCTGGGTCTTCAGGTTTGGAGCAGCTAATGTATGTGGCCAAAGGCTAAGTTATGTGTTCAGTGTAACAGTTGGAGAAAGGCTACTTGCAGCTTAATCAGGAGGCCAGTGCTTGGAGTGGGGATTGGGAGTCGCTTGTGGCCCTGTTGTGTCTGTTTACGCCGCCCATTCATTCAGCCTTCTGTTCACCTGCCCAGTTAGGAGGTTAAAAAGATAACTGACATGGGCACCCTGCTGCTTTCTTGTTGTCCTGCACTGTGGTGGGACCTTTCTGTACAGTTCCTGGCAAGAGATAAGTGACAGGTAGGAGTTGTGGGTATTTTTTCCTGCACTTCCTTAGTCTTCTCCTGTCTTAGGCTCATCCTACTGTCTCTTTCAGCATATTCCGGGGTGTGTTGGGTGTGTGTGTGTGTGTCTTTAGTGAGCCTAGAGGGGGCAAGAAAAAAACTTCCCCAAGGAAGCTGTGAAATGCAGAACAATGGAGCCACTGCAGCCGAGGCACACTTAGAGCTTGGACAGACCTCAGCGGCAGGGCGTGCGTCCCTGCGTACGTCAACAGGCAAGCGGCTAGAACACCCCTGGTGGTGAGCAGGGGAGACCTGGGCTGCTCAGGTCCAGGGTGAAGCCTGGGTAGCTGACTTGCTCCTTTCCTCCCTGGCAGCCCTGGCCGGGTCCTGAGTTCCCTTTGTCCATAGAAAGACATCAAGGTACTGGCTTTTGGAGTTGACTTCTGCCACCTCTCCCCCTTCCTGAATTACACTGAGAACTTGCTTGTGCTAGGCGGGGGCCATTTCATATTTTGGCAGCAAGAGAATCACTTTGGTGTCTGCTTTGAGTGGGGTGTCTGACAGTGCAGGTGAAGACAGTCAGGCTGTCCCTGCGCAGTGCTGCAGGCATGTGGTTCCTGCTCTTAGGCGCACACACCACATCATGCCACACCACACCACACCACACCACGTCACAGGCAGAGGTCTCCTGCATGGAGACCCCTGTTGTGGGAAAACAGAATTTTTAGTTGAAGTGACGGTGTAACTTTCCTATGTATTTATTTCCCCTATACTGCAGGCTAATATGGCCTCTGTGTAGTCCTCCAATCTAAAACGTGAAGGCAGGTGTCCTTTCATAAGGAATTTTCTGACTCACAAACCCATGAAGCCAACCTTAGCCCAGCTCGCTTCAAGGCTGCTAGTTCAAGGTCATAAACATTTCTCACAGTTGATTTACTAACTGCTTGTAGCCTGAAAAGGAGGGACTTGTGCAAAGTGACTTTTGTTGTTGCCATATATATAATCAAATCAAATCGAATTAAATCCTGCTAGTGGAACAGGTTGTGCTTTCCAGGAAAGAATGTGCGGGAGAGGAAGGAAAAACTCAAAAGTCTCTCTCTCTCTCTCTCTCTCTCTCTCTCTCTCTCTCTCTCTCTCTCTCTCAGGATGATGAATGAGAGCAGCAGTCAGGATTTTGCATTTCTTCCTCCCCCCAAGGCAAGCAAGGAGGGGTTTGGAGCCCTCCCCTGATGTGTTTGCTGCTTTTGTGGGCCGTGGGCGGGGCAGTCCTCCTGGCCTGCTCCCCAGGGGCGGAGAGCCCCCCCCCAGCCTGACCATTCTCTGTCTCAGTGTGTGTGTGCTGGCCTCAGAGCCTGCCTCCCGTGTGTGCGCCTCTCTTCTTGAACTCTGTACGGGTCTGACCCTTGCAGCAGGTTGTCTGTGAACAAGTATAGGTCAGAGAGCAGAAAGTTCTTGGCCACGTGGAAATTTTCCTGGGTCTGTCAGCTTCTGTGCCCAACCCTTGCTGCTCTTCTGGCGTCTAGGATCAGAGCACCTCCCATCTTCCCCCCACCCCTTCCTCCCCGCCACCAGGGGAGGAAGGGACCATTGGCACTTGCATAGTTGCTAATTTCTGAGCCACTGTCATTTTTCCTGCAAGGCGAATATGGCTGCTATTGGCTCAGGCATTCAGCTGTATTCACACACACATTTTTGAGCGAGTCGGGCATCTGCCAATGCTCCCTTGATCCTGAGAGGAGCGGCCTGCAGTTACACTGGTGGTTGGCTTGCACACGTGTGCATGTGTTGGCCCCGGGTCAGCGTGGAGTATTGCTGAAACCAGGCAGTACCCAGGAGAGCCATTTTGCTCATGGCTCCCATCTTTTCATCTGGGAAAAGCACCCCTTTTTTCTCTGCCATTATGTGCCCCACCCTGCCATCTCTTGGATGATCCAGTGGGACATGTGCGATGCTTCATGCTTCAGTGTGTGAAGAGCGCTCCCGGAACGAGTGAGGGCACAAGTAGCTCCATTCGGCTCTTGAAGCTGAAGGCAGCCCAAGGACAGAGCCCTTGTAGGGGCAGCGCTAGGATGGGAGCTTACAGAAGACCATAGTGGAAGCCCAGACCAAACTGTGCCTGAAACCCACCCCGATTCTGTGCATTTCATTTTGATTAAATGTGTTCCCTTTAGAAAGAGTTCAAGTCAGTTATGTTTACTGGCTCCCTCCAGACTCAGCTGCTGAGATGCGTGGGTGCTGGGCTGCCTCACCTCCTGAGGCCGTCACCTGAGGTCACGGCTGTGTAGCGGGACCTGGCCAGTCTCATCCTGGGCCCATTTTCAAGGCAGTTGTTTAGTCTGCACTAGGGATGCTGTTCCACAGATAAGCCTGCAAGGAGCTGCCTTAGAAACACCCATGACCTTGACTGGTGTCCCTGAGGGGTGGCAGGACCCCGCCTCTGTGATCTCAGGTATCCCTTGGGCTTGCCTGTTTTCAGGGCTGCCTACAGGTGCTAAGGCCAATTCCTCAGGAAGCTTGGGGGATTTACAGGTTCTCGCTGTTTTTCTGACCTTGTGTGGTGTCTGTTTTCACAGAAGTCTTTATTTCTCAGCTCTTGGAGCTGCCTACAGCCTTGCCCAGGGAGGGCTGTGGTCAGCTTCCTGGGGTGTGCCAGGACACCCAGTCCTCTCCCTCATGCCCCTGCAGGAGCAGTGTCAGGGTGCTGCGGGGCCCAGGGAGTGTGTTGAGGGGGGGGGGTTGTTTCTGAGCTCATGCGTTGCTGCCTTAGTTTGGGTTTGGGACTTGCCCCTTGTAGGCATCCCCTGAAACAGCTCAGTGTGATTTGCTTCCAGTCAGCCATCCCTGCATGCGTGTGATTTGGGGACTTGGAGCACTAAGGAAATGTGCTTTCCAGGATTTGGGGCCTATCAGAGAAAACTCGCCCTGAATTCAGGTTTAGGTTTGGGAGTCTGGGATTGGAAGTTTGGGGTTCAGGGAAGTCCTGTGAAATGTGGAGCCTGTTCCTGGCTGGGGCCCAGGTAACGGGGTCGCTGGCATCTCAGGTTGCGCATCTCAGCCACGGGCTATGGTGGGGGTTGGGCATCTAAACTCTTGATGGACCCAAGAGGCACTGTGGGATTGACATGGCGAGGCAACATGTCCTGAGGCCAGCAGCAGGAGAGGGACACAAGCAGGAAGGGCCACGCCAGCACCCTCCTTGCCATCATCACACCCCTATCCTGAGAACCCAGGACGGTTTGAGAGGTTCCCTCCTTTGTTCCTCTCCCTGAGCCCCTGAGCCTCTAGTTGGCAGTAGCAGAGACACCGAGATGCTGCAGCCTGGCCCCATCTGTCTGTTGGCTTCAATTCTGTTGTTTGAAAAATGCAGAGTGTCTGGGTGCCTGTTGTGTCTTTCTCCCAGTTGTTGATGCTAAGCAGTGGATTCAGTGTACAGGCCTGCATTCTTTGTGATCCCTGTTTGTGCTGGCAGTCATTTGGTCCTTCCCCTCCTTGGCTAAGAAAGCTGAGGAATTGGCCAAAAGGTGTCGGGAACCAGGGGCACGGTGGCTGGGTGCTGTCTGGTTTCTGGGCTGCTCCACAATGTGACCCCCTTTGAGGGGCACAGAGTTGGGGATTGAGAAGGGTGGAGGACTGGGCCCTGCCTGGTTGTGACTCTCAGTGGGTGCCTTTTCTGCCCCCACCCTCATCTCCAGTCTGCGGTTGCCTTGGGTGAGCGGAGCCTTAGGCTGTGACCTGCCCTAGGCCAACCACCTCCCCAGGCAGTGGGCCTTGGTGAATCCCTGCTGGTGTGGTATCCAAGCCCTGAGCAGCACAGTGTGTCTGGAAGGTAGCATTTGCATAGTTACTGTCTCTTCTAAAAACAATGGAAAAACCCATCACCAACCCCCAAACCAGCTGTCTGTCTTCTCATGAATAGACAGCAAGCCACCAAGAGCAGGAGAGTGGTTTCTTGTAAGTAGCCTGAGAGTGCATAATACATTCTGAGTAAGATTGAAAATTATGTATTATTCCTACTAGCATCACTGTCAGCTAATTGAGCAGGAGAGCATTCAGTGTTGTGTGCTTGGTACGAAGTTGTAACATCAGTTCAGTGTTCAGTACATCCACTTTGTTCAAGAACAATCTATTCAAGGTCAGTGTATTTTGGCTGTGCAAAAGAGTTCTGGAAATTCCCAAGAGAATAAGTTTTTCTTTTTTTTTTTTTAACCTTGTTATGTAATCCAGCCTGAGTGAATGTGCAGCAGCAAGCTCATGTTTAGTGATGACTTTTAAAATGTAATTGATTCTGAAGTTCAGCTTTTAAAAATGTGGACTGTTTCTAACTATCCCACGGAAGGATTAAAGTTCTGCCTGTAATTTAGTCAAGAAACACTTAGTGCTGCTCTGTAGGTATTCATGAGTCCTCTGCCTTGCTGGGAAGTATCTCTGTTCCCACTGCACAGATGAGCAGACTGAGCCCTTGAGAGTAAGCTGGTCAGGTTGCAGAGTCAGGCGACGCTTTGAAACTGCCAAGTCCTTAACTCTTGTGAAGCTTCACTGTCCTGACTTGTTTGTTTTTGTGCTGTGACTAAGCCTCCGTGGATCAATCTAGGCTCTTTCTCTCCGGGCAGATGTTGATAACAGGAGAGCAGTATGTGGAGCGTCCCAAAGGAGCAGGGCTGAAGGTGGACAGGAGAGACCCAAACACAGAAAGGTGGCAGAGCTGAGGCCATCAGTGACTGAGCCCTCCCCGCCAGCCTCCGTGGACAGGGCTTCCCCACTTCAGAGTTGCTGGCCAAGATATGACACAGCTGGATTTCTTTAAAAAAAACCTTTGTGCACCCGGAGTGGAAGCCTAGTGGCTAAGAGTCCTGGCCTTGCTCACGCCAGTATCCTCTGTGGTTGCCAGGTCTAATCCCGGCAGCCCTGCCTCCCATCCAGCTCTCTGCTTGTGGCCTGGGAAAGCAGTTGAGGACTACCCAAAGCCTTGGGACCCTGCACCCGCGTGGGAGACGTAGAGGAAGCTTCTGGCTTCTGGCTCCTGGCTTCAGATTGGCTCAGTTTTTGGCCATTGTGGCCACTTGGGGAGCGAACCAGTGGATGGAAGATCTTGCCTCTCTGTCTCGCCTTCTGTCTGTATATTTGACTTTCCAATAAAAAGAAATAAATCTTAAAAAAAAATAAAAACCTGTTCAGTGGCCACCATCTTCCCGTGTGTTTGTTTTGTCCTTCTCCAACCCTCCTCTGAGTACTGTGCACAGTGCCACCTCGCTTAGTATTTCTTGGTAGTTACATTAGAGTAAACAAAATTGCAAGGTGAGCATGTAGCCTACTTAATGGAGCTCTTAAGCATGTTGAAGGGCTTCATAATTTCCTATTTACAGATGAAATTAACATGCCAATTACAATTCCTTCCTCGCTATTCACTCACTCAGGCTGGCTCCTTAAGGCTGTCCTTAAGGTTTAGATGGATAACTTAATTGAATGGCTTAATGTATTTGCAGCTGATGAAACTGCAGCTCTTTTTAATTAAGCAATCCAGATAGCAAGAAGTAACTTTAATGGGAAGTGTGGAAGGCTTATTTACAGAAAATCTGCACCTCTTACTGAGGAGCAGCAGCGTAGAAAAGAAGATACAGGGCAGCTGTTGTGGTGCCGTGGGTTAAGCCTCTGCTTGGGACAAGTATCTCAAGTCCTGGCTGCTTTACTTTATAGCCAGGACCTTGCAGATTCTTCTGGGGCAGTAATGGCTCAAACATTTGGTTTCCTGCCACCAGAGCAGGGACACCTGGTGAACTCCTGGCTTTATAGCTCGGCCCAGCCTTGGTTGCTGTGACCATTTGGGGTGTGAACCAACAGAGGGAAGGGTATACTCGCTTTTTTTGGTAAACTCTTTCAAAGAATGCAAAGAGACTTTGAAGAAGTAAAGACATTTTTTTTTCCTACACGAGAAGCTGGAATATTGTATGTCACGTCTTTACAGATTGATTTGTGATTTCAAAACCATTCATGTACGCCTGCGTCTGAGAGATTGATCAAACGCTTTTGGGTTTTTCTTGGGACATTAATAGGAAGATAGGTTTAAAATTTTATGGAGACAAGAGGAATGAACCCGGTCAGAGTGTGGCATTTTTGCAAAGAATGAACCTCTCTCCAGGTGTACTGATGTTTCAGGTTTGGTCACATTGAAATCTCTCAGAAGTGGTTGCCTGCTAAAGCGAAGCTTGGTGACTGCATTGCTTCCTGTAAGGAGCCCAGCTTTTCAGTTTAGATTTAATTGCAATTTTTTGCAAAGGAGCACTTGGCTGGTTTTCTATTGTTTATCAGGTGCTTTTGGATAGAAACGATGAGTTCATCATCTTTGGTTTTCCCAGTAAGTCAATAGTGAAAGTGAGAGTGTAGGGCTGGGCATGGATGGAAACTCCGCAGAATCCCACTTACCTTGCAGAGCGGGTAAGTGCTGTCTGCATGTGCGTACCACCTGCTCACGATGCAGAGGAGTACCAGGTACTGTTGGTGTGTCCATCTCGGGGGCCATGTGGAGCCTATTTCCCGACCTTATGGGCTTGATAGGCAATTTGAGCCACTTTGGGGTAGCCCAAGCTAAGACAATCAAGTTCGCTGTGTCTTGAACTCATTTTTTCATGCATTGCCCTAAAAAAGGTGTTCCTGAACAGCCGAAGGATTGATTAGCTTGCCCCATTCCTAGTTGATGTCTTGAACAGTGTTGCTGAAACCAGTCAGGGCAAATTGCTTTCTTGTTGTATTGAGTTGCTTGAAGGATGCATCTGCGAGTTGCTGATCTAGTTTTCTTAAGAAGGAGCAAAACTCGGTCAGTGACAAAATGGGTACAAACATAAATAGTTGGATTTTTTCCCAGTTCAGTTGAATTAAATAGAAAGCATTTAATTTCAGCTGTTAGAAATCTAAATCTGTATGTTCTGATTATATTTTTATAATGAGCATCCGCCTTTGGAGTCCTCATAGCAGGTGAGTTTGGAGATTGTGTACCTCTCTGCTCTTGTCACATGTGGCCACATCCCGCATAGTTTCTACAGGTTGCCGGGGGTCATTCTTCTACCTCCCTGGACCTTTTTTCAGCTTAATAATTTACCTTGATTGCATTACATAACGTTAGGATGATGGACACAATTTATTTAAGCACTTCAAATGGGATATTTAGTTGCAAATGCCCCTGTAATACACATATCTTGGGTGTGCATTCTTTAGTCTTGTTCTTTCAGAAAGTTGCTCAGTAATCGACTCAAATTTTTTTTGTGCTAATCACTGTGATTGTATATTTTAAGTTCTTTCTTTAGTATGTATCCCTAAACTATTACAACCAAATAAGCACTTTTGCTAAATATATAGTTCTACTTAGAGATGAGATATGTAAATAGAGACTTAAACATTAACCTTTTTGGTGTTGGAGCTGTGACTTGCTGATGACGCAGCAAAGCAATGGCAGGGGGTGCTCTGCAGCTGGACGGTCTACGTTGCAATGAATTTTCCAAAAACTGTTTCTCTGCTTCAGCTACCACACCATGACAGATTTTGGGGGGTAATTTTTTTCCAATTTAAAAAACAACAACCAAAAAAAAAAAAAACCTTTTTTTGTTTTGAGATGCTTGAAGACTCAGGTGCAGATAACTGAAAGAGAGATCTTGTGGGGGAATTTCCTACTGATAGCAACATTTTGTAAAACTTTGGACAGTGGTGCAACCAAGTTGCTGCGTTGATACCCTCAAGATATATTTGGTCTGTACACCGGCATATGGTGTTAACCCCTTTGTAATCATTCCACTTCTGTTCCTGCCTCTACTCCCTTCATCAACCCTGATTACAGCTGACTCTTTGTCTCTAAAGCTAGTGTTCCAAAATTCTGTGATACAGATACAGTTCCATAGGCTCTGGGATTAGGATGTTCAGAACACGGAAGCCTACATTATGTAACCTTCTGTGATTGATTTTCTGCTCAACACAGTCCTTTTCAGAGTCATTTAAGTTGTTGCATGTATCAACAGTTTGTTACTTTGTATTGGTAAATGATATTCCAGGGTGTGACTGTATCAGTTGGCTTAACCATTTACTCTGGTGTTCATGTTTTTGTGTGAGCCTGCCTGCTTTGGCTTGGTAGGGGTCGGGGGTGAATTTGAGTAAACGCAGTTGCTGGGTGGCATATTGTGTGTTTGCTTTTTTGGAAGAAGCTGCCAAGCTGTTTTCCAGGGTGGCCACAGTTCTGCATTCCTACCCCCCACCATTCCCCAGCAATAGAAGAGTGGCCAATTCTTCACTTCCTTGGCAGCATTTGGTATTGTCACGATTTTTAGATTTTAGTCATTCTGACAGATGAGTGGTACTTTGTTTTGCTTTTAATCTGCATTTCCCTAATGATTAATGATGGCAGGTACCTCTTTGTGTGCCATCTACACAGGCACGTTAGTGTGACAATTGCTTCTTTGGATTGGATTGCTTCGTAATTCTGAGTTTTCAGGATTCTTTCTGTATTCCATTTTTTTGTTCAGTATATGATTTATAAATATTTTTTCCCAGTTGGTAGCCTGTCTTTTCTCAGTAAGATCTTCGGCTGAGCAGAAGCTTCTAATTTTGCTCAAGTCTGATTGATCAGTTTTTCATTTTATGGCTTCTACTTTGGTGGCAATTTAAGAACTTTTGCCTTGCGCTAAATCTCAGAATTTTTTTCTTCAAAGTTTTGTAGCTTAACAGTTCCCATTTAAGCCCATTTTGAGTTAATTTTTTAGAGTAAGGTATGAGCTGCTTATGTTTAACTAGTGATGTCAGCTCACTCCATTCCCATTGCCTGTAGAAAAGGCTGTCTTTTCCACGTTGCAAGACACTGCTCTGAGTGCTTGCACAAAGGTCTGGTGGCCTGTCTTGGGAGGAGGACTGTTTCGAAGGGCTCTGTTCTGTTGCTCTGTCGTTTGTTTCTCTGCCAGAACCACAGAGGTGTGCATAGTGTAGCTGTGGGCAATCTTTCAGATCGGGTTCACATTTCACTCCTGCTTTATTTGTTTTAAAAATTGTTTTAGGCACCTTAGTCCTTTGTGTTTCAAAATCGATTTCAGAATAACCTTGTCTACATGTTTAAAAAAATCTGGCTGGAAATTGCAGTGAATCTGTGGATCAATTTGAGAAGCATTGACATCTTGGCTATATGAAATATGTCATCCTTTCAGCATGGTAGTTTTTGCATTTATTTAATTTTCCTTTAATTTCTTTTCTTTATAACATCTTGTAGTTTTCAGAATACAATTTTTATGTCTGTTTTGTTGCAGTTTTCCCAGAGTATTTAACTAATTTGTTTATTGCCAGTAAATACAAATACAACTTGGCTGGATTCACTTATTGGTGTCAGGACTTTTCAGAAGAATTTCTTGGGATTTTCTGTTTAGATAATCATAGCATTTACAAATAATAATCTGTATCTTCCCCCCTCTTTTCTTGTCCTCTTACAGTGTCTGAGTAAGTCTAGCAAGGGCACATATTCTAGTCTTTTTTAGGGGGGGATCTTAGAAGAGTTTCCATGTGTTTTTTTTTTTTACCTTAATCTAAAATAAGTCTTCAAAATGGAGCACAATATTTTTTTCATTTCAAAATATTTCCGTGCATTTACATGACACTGGCAAATGTTCCAGCACCATTTGGCGTTTCAGTTCAGTGCAGTCTAGAGGAGTTAGCAGGATGCTCCGCAGTTGTAGTAGAAAGAGGAATGAAAGAATTGATTTGGTGCAAAAATGTTGAGATCCGTGTGTACTTTTTGATAATATTTTCATGAGCTTTGTGAAGACCCCTGGTATATACTTAATATATGTCTAAACTCATATTATTTTTATTTGGTAACGCTTCCTAAGTAAGGAGCAGTGGGTGTGGGGGAGTGGTCCTGGTGGCATTTGCCAGCAAGCCTTTTAATCACTAAGTGAGTTTGTTCACAATCCCATCCTCTGCAAAACTTTTTCCTTCTGGAGCTGAGTAGGTAAGTAACTTTGTGGTAAAGGCACATAGTCTTTGAGTGACTGATAACATAGAATAGTATCTTTCGGTCCACTAGGTAAGTGTAAATCATTTTACTGCAGCTTGCAATTAGCTAGTGTCTGTTGCAGAAATTCTTATGCCTCCAATTTCTCGTCATGCCCCTAAGCAAAAGTGTAGGAGAACTTGTCCCCGTTTGGAGATTACGGAGTGCTTGAGAGTCCATTTTTGCCTTTCTAGAAAGAGGAGCGTCCAGTGATTTATCCATCCTGGTGGCAGAAGTGGCCATTATTTTGCTGCAGGCAGGTGTGGCCCGCCACGTGACCTCAGAGTGAAGCATCCTGCCCCTGCGTTACTGTAATTCCCATCTCTGTGTAAAGCTGCATGTGACTGACATGCCTTTAGGAACTTGGATGAAACCTGAATACATGTGAACCCACCTAAGCATGTGTGTCCGTGTATCTGTGTGTAGAAGGGAGTAAGTGGTTTAACATGCAGAATAGTTCCTGGTGTTTTATAATTTTATGATTATGATTTTATAACTCAGTTTTGTGGTTGATTTGACTTGTAGTGATGAAATTCCATTGTATTAGAACAGCACCTGGTACAAGAAGTTGAACCTTCCATTTCTACACAAACTCTTTCCAGGATACATTGTACTGGATGTCTCTTTGTAACAAGAATCAATTGCACCCAGACAGGTGCTTTTGGTTTTTTTCACACCTTGGAGTATGACTAAAAGGAGAATGCTTTGAGTTTTTCTTTCCTTATCCAATGTAAAAGCCACACACAGTCCTTGACCC
Source organism: Ochotona princeps (assembly GCF_030435755.1). Classification (NCBI taxonomy): domain Eukaryota; kingdom Metazoa; phylum Chordata; class Mammalia; order Lagomorpha; family Ochotonidae; genus Ochotona; species Ochotona princeps. The sequence goes on from NC_080837.1 coordinate 81,937,158, forward strand.
CCTTGGAAATGGATCCTGGAACATCCTGTTTTTCAATTTTTAGAAAAGATTTATTTATTTTTATTTGGAAGTCAGATTTACAGAGAGAAGGAGAGACAGATTTTCCATCTGCTGATTCACTCACCAAATGGCCATCATGGCCAGAGCTGAGCTAGTCTTGAAGCCAGGAGCTTCTTCTGGGTCTCCCATGCGGGTGTAGGGTCCCAAGGCTTTGGGCCATCATCTGCTGCTGCCCCAGGCCACAAGCAGGGAGCTAGATGGAAAGTGGAGCAGCTGGGACATGAACTGGCAACCAGATGGGACCTGGCATGTGCAAAGTGAGGATTTAGCCACTGAGCCATCACACCAGGCCCAAGTATCCTGTTTTTATCGACCCTAAGCCAGTGACCTCCTCACCCCAAGTGGATTTCTAGTCAAGTGGATTCTGCATTGGAAGCACAACAGGGAGTCTTGTAGTAGGCCCGCTCAGAAGGAAGGAACTGCAGCTCCCAGCTGCAAGTTCGTGCCAGGGACGTGTGCCTACTTCGCACATGACTTAGTGCCTGTGTCTGGAGGCCCTCTCTGTTGTGGGAACTTTCAAATTTGAGGAGGTGGAGAGAAGAAGGAGAAAGAAGGGCTCAATTTCCAAAGCTGTGTCTCTCCAGGGAAAACAGGATTGTTCCTCTGTGCCCTGAGTCTGATGACAGGTGTGCCTTCATGTGTTCGGGTTGCTGTTTGTCAGGTGGAGCAGCAATAGCTGTGAATTGATGAAGAATGCCAAGGTAACTTGTGCATACCCAGGCTGTGTAGACTGGCCTTCTTGCCACTTGCACAGTGACAGGGATGTGCCAACCAGCGTGGGTACCGTGGCTGCCCCAGGATGTTCAGGAACCTCCCCGAGCTGGGATGGGGAGAAGACTTCGGAGAGCATTGTCGTATTGTGTGCTAATCCCAAGCTGTATACATGTTGTCTAAGCCCTGTGACTCACCAGATGGTGTTTTGGTTCAGCAGTACCAGTGTCTGCTTACCTAGCTCAAGCATGTCTTCCGTTTAGGGTGTTTTAACATTTACTTTTTATTTTTATTGGAAAGGCGAAGTTATGGAGAAAAGAACAGAGAGAGAGTTTGGATCTGCTGGTTCACTCCCCAAATAGCCACAGTGGCTGGAGCTGAGCCAGTCCAAAGCCAGGAGCTGCTTCCTTGTCTCCCACATGGGTGCAAGCTTTCAAAGACTTGTGTCATCCTCTACTGCCTTCAAAGGCTGTTGGTAGGGAGCTGGATGGAAAGTGGAGTAGCTGGGATTTGAAGCATTGTCCATATGGGATACCAGCCCCGCAGACGGAGGCTCATCCCCCTAAATCACGTTGCCAGCCCTGTTTTGGGATTTTAGACATGCTGTATACGTCTCCCACTTTAGGGAGATCTCTTTCTGGATTGTATGTCCATGATCATTTGGTAGTTTGTATAGTTCTTCATACTGCACATTGCAGGAGCATGGTTGTGTCTGGGGTTGTGCTCGTCCTGAAGGCAAGGGAGGGCCTTGTCCTCATCTGTGTCCCAGCCGCTGGTGCAGCTCAGGGGAGGCCAGGCCCCAACCCCCTGGTGCTTGCTGTGTGTGCCACATTTTCACTCCTAGATTCTCTTCCATCTGTCAGTCTCCATGGTCTCCCATGAGGCTGTGTGTGCCACATCAAACCCACAGTTTCCCCTCGGTTGCTTCCAGCGTCTGTTTCAGTGAGTTAAAGCAAATAAAGGATTTTTACGCTCATGACTCTGTTAAACATTAATTTCCTTGAATTCCGGCTGAGGAAAGGAGTTTGGGATGGGGGAGGGTGGGGTTCAAGGTTTCCCAGATAGAGCTTGCTCCTAATAGTAGACGATCGGGCCCAAGGCCGAGTGTGCAGCCTGTAACACGGAAAGACAAACAAACAATCCCTTGCACCCAAGTCTCTCCACAGCCGCCGACTGTTTCCATTGTGCGTAATTTGCTATGTTATTCCTAGGTTATATCATCTTTATCTTTGAAAGGAGAAAAGGAAAAAAAATACTAACCACCTCATACTGTTTACAAGAACACCTTGTTCCAGGCTTGGACAATTGGTCCTGTGGTGTTTTTTCCTGTGGGAGCTGCAGGGGTTATACGATTGGTGGCTGCCAGCCGCCCTTTTCTATAAGGCGAAAACCCCACAGCCTTTTTATACCCTAATCATCATGCTGATGTGCCTAACTCCTTCCCAGCCCCACACCGCGACGGGCTTGTCCCACCCTTGCCCGGCCCGTCTCCCTGCCTTGGACGCCCACCACTCCTTCTGGAGGAGATGGTCATCAAGGCTCTTGTAGTGCACAAAGAACTGGCGCCATGTCTTTCAGGGCACTTGCGCACAGCACTGACTCTGGAAGGAGAGCTCCAGCCACTGCGCCATGCAGATTTTTTTTTTCTTTTGGGTTTGGGTGATGATCTTACAGTTTTATAAGACGACAAATAAACACCGTGTGACTGGGCTGTGTTCCTCAGAGGCCTTTCTGTGGCCTGGGAGGGTCAGCTTTGCCGGAGGTGGAAGGTAGCACCGTCACTGTACACAGAGCTCCAGTGGTTTTGTTTGAAAGGGGAGGAGCAGACAGTGGAGGGGGAGGAGTCAGCACCGTAGAGCACCTGCCGTTCATCCGCAGTCCAGGTGGAGTCTTGACTCTGACTCCACGTTGGGGTGACTTGGTTTATCCCAGTCTCCACCAGCCTAAAGTCAGCAAGGCCGGTAAGAGGAGTCTCACCATCCCTTCCTGTACCTGAAGAAACTCCACATTTGCTCCATGCATTAAACTTGAGCCAGATGGCCATCCCTCCTGGCAGTGAGTGACAGCTGCCTGCAGAGGCTTGTGGCTGCAGGGAAGATGGCACCTGAGCCTTCCAGTGGTAGTTGTCGATCTTGGCAGGAAGACATGGCTGATGCCCAGATGCTTCCTAATAGGAACTTGGCATTTACCTGGGAGGCACAACATGCTCAGGTGAGATTGTAGAATAAAACTGTCTCTGCAAAGAAAGCAGACAAAGGAGTAAAACCTTTCTAATTTTAAAACGTGCGTTTTGACTTGACATCTTCTGAAGTGTTTGAAGAGAGACCTTTGAAATTAGAACTATCACTATGTGGCTGTTGGAGTCGAAGGGCAAATGCTGGTGTGTGGTTGCTGCCCTGCTTGCTGCTGTAAGAGCCCAGTGTTGAGTTCACATTCTGCGATATCTGCATAGGCATGTATTTTTGTGTATATATAAATGAAAACATCTATTATATAGTTTAACCTGAGTCTTTCTAAGTAGTTTGTTTCCTTCATGGATTTTCATCTTTATTTGGAAGGCAGAAACACACAGAAAGCTATTCCACCTGCTGTTTCACACCCCAAATGTCAAGAGCCAGGACTGAGTCGGGACCCGGCCAGAATGAAGCCAAGAGGCCAGAGCTCAGTTGACTCTCCCGGTTGGGTCCATGGGATCCCAGGACTTGAACCATCATCCAGCACCTCCCGCCTCCCTGGGGAACACTAGCAGGAAGCTGAACAGGGAACACAGGAGCCAGGCCTGCAGCCAGGCTCTGTGACATGCCCTGCAGGTATCCCCAGGATAGCCGGCCTAAGCTCCCGTCAAATATACCCAGAATAATGGCGGACAAGCCAGGGTCATAAAGCCACTTTAAGTGTAACTCCTCTTAGTTCCTGTCTGCTTCTTTCAGTTCAGTGTGTGTTTTAGAAAGCCTGAGCTTTAATTTTGGGGGGCTGCTTTGTACTTATACTCTGTACTTACACAATTTTTTTTGACTTTTTTTTATTAATTATTATGCATTATGTGACAGTTTCATAGGCTCTGGGAATCCCCCCACCCCTCCCCACGCCCCTCCCCCCTGGTGGATTCCTCCACCTTGGTGCAGTATTACAGTTCAAATTCAATCAAGATTCTTTCCTTGCAAACATATACCAAGCATAGAGTCCAGCTACTTATTGTCCAGATGGGTTGAACAGTTTCTTGGGGAGACCATTTCTGGTCCAAAGTTAGAGCTGGTAGAATATCATCCCAGTCAATTAAGAGTCCCAATATAACATTAACAGCAATTTGTAACATTATGGAATTGACATGGTTTTGCGTAACCAGTATGTCAAAAAAAAAAAAACAAAAAACAAAAAACAAGTTCTTAACCACAACCACAATTTTTTTTTTAATTTCAGTAAGAGTTAGTCTTTTGTTAGGGGTTGCCTGCTGTGGATGTCCAAATACAGACTGAAGTTCAACAGGCTTTGGAACCGGATGTTTCTCTGTGCTGAAACTCTGTAAACACGTGTAGCTTTGTTTCCCATTCTGTATCCCTGTATTGATTTCTCGCCCTTGCTGCAAAGCTCACGCCTGCACATACAAAGGCTGGTCTGTTCTGCTTGGTGGCAGCTGGGGAACCTGCAGGGCCTGGGTACTCTGGGTGACGACCGTCGGTGGAGTCTTAGTATCCCATTGCACCTGATCATAACATCCCAGTAAGAGTCCTGTTTCGCATTGAAGTGTCTTTGTCAGGAGGAATATGTGTGTGTTCCACAGAGCCCGCCGTCAGCACTGACAGATGTGAAAGTGAAAGAGCAAGAAGTCTTCCCTTCAAAAAAGGAAAATGTCTCTTTAAAAAAAAAAATCTTGCATTGTTGATTAACAAGTCTATTTTAAAGCCATTCTCAAGACTTCATAATGGATACCTTATAATGTTTCAGCGTTGGTGGGGCGGCAGCTTCTATGGAATCAAGTGCTCCTGTTCCTGTGTCCCTGGCAAATCAGTGCTGAGGTCTGCCTTTTAAGACACAGGCTCAGCTTACTTGTGGTTTTAGCAGCAGTCAGAGAACGTCTTTCTTGAAAAACAAGATGCTGCATCCCAGTTCTTGTTACCGCAGGAGGAGATGCTGCCCTGTGAAAGCCGTACTTTGGATATCGTTACTCTTTTGCCTTTTAAGATTTATTTTTATTAGAAAGTCATTTACAGAGAGAAGTAGAGACAAAGATTTTCCATCCACTGGTTCGTTCCCCCAGTGGCTGCAATAGCTGGAGCTGAGCCTATCCAGAGCCAGGAGCTTCTCTTGGGTCTCTCATGTGGATGCAGGATCCCAAGGCTTTGGGCAGTCCTCATCTGCTTTCCCAGGCCACAAGCAGGAAGGTGAATGGGAAGTGGAGCAGCTAAGATATGAACCAGCGCCCATATGAGATCCTGGCACATACAAGGTGAGGACTTTAGGCAGTAGGTTACCGCGAGGGCCCTGTTGTTACATTTGACAGAAGTAGTAGTAGGCATGAGTATAAACATTTTGAGCCTAGAACGTGTGCTCAGATGCATAATATTTTTTGAGAGAAAAATCCTTTGCCTCCCATCCCTTCCAGTGCATCAACATCACTCTGTAATTTACACCTGGAGATCTGCAGGAGACTTTAGTAAGACTGGTTTCAGCACAGATAGAACGCCATTCTTAGAGTGATCACCTTTGGCCCTCTGAAACCCTGACAAGTTTGCCTTCAGTCCTTGCTGGGGTTCAGATCGCTTCACAGTGGCAGAAAGGCACAAGGAGCGGGTTCTTTTGGACGTCAGCTTGTGGTTATTAGATGGTGAAGCAGGTGCATGCAGGTAAGGTGCTGAGTCTTGGGCTTCTGTGCTGGCCCCCTGCATCCGCAGCAGCAGCCCCCAGGTCCAGCCCCAGGACTGAGAGATGCTGTGCAATAACTGTTGGCCTATTTAGGAATGGCTGCCTAGGCTTGTGCCATTTTGGATCTGTGGCCTCAGTTTTGGATTTTAGTAGAAGGCTCTCAGTGGTACCAATGATGGGTGGTGTATAGAATGCATTCTGTAGGAGAGAGAGGTGTTTTCTGGGGTGGGGCTCAGATTTACTATGTGTGAGAAAGAGAGAAACAGAGAAGGAAACCCAGGCCTTCCATGCAGCTGGGTTAGCAGTGGCTGGGTCTCCTGCATGGGCTGGTGACCACAGTCAGTAATTAGCAGATACACATCTCCATTAGGTGAGCATCGCTGTAATTTGTGTGTGGCTCTCCCAGGTGCTTTAATGTACAGCCGTGAGAGCTGCTTTGTAGATGTCTGCTATTCCCTGGTTGTAATGAAATCAGTAATGGGTTTCAAAACAGAATAAACCCAGAGCCCCGTGTTTACAAGAATTTGAGAAGCCCTTGGACTGCCAAGCCATCTTAATTCACACTGGAGCATGTGCCTGGGTGCTCTTGGAGCTGGATTCCTTTGTCTCTTCTCCATCCCTGTTCCAGTCATGGGACCAGTACTTACACTGTGGGACTACACCTCCTCATCTGGCAAGCTCCGACCCCATCACTTCCCTCACGTGCCTCAGAGGCGAGCAGATGGCATGCATTTTTTCCTGAGCCTGACACCACTGTGTGTCTCCTTAAGCAAGAGGCTGGATTCGCTGATGTGTAAGTACTGCGTTAAGTGAAAATTCATTGTATGTGCCAAGTATGCGGAGAAAATAAAGATAAGCCATCAGAGCCCTCGCACACTGGAGGATAGCCAAGAGGGTAGGGAAGGGAGCACCTGTACAAAGATGGTACACCGTGTGGTTTTAATCTTGCTGTTGAGTTTTGGACTAAGTAAATCTGTGCTTTTCATCTTAAAGTGTGCCCACATTTATCAGTCAGTTCAACACTGAAGATCAGGGACCAGCATGGGGACACAGTGCAGTAAGCAGTTGTCTGCAGCACTGACGTCCCTTGTTGGACCACTGCTTCCTGTCTCTGCTGATGTGCTTGGAAAACAGCAGCAGAGCTTGGGACCCTGCTGCTCTTGTGCGGGACCCAGTCAGAGTTCTGGGCCCCTGGCTTGGCTAAGGGCCAGCCGCTGTTGCAACCATTTGGGAAGTGAACCAACAAATGGAAGATTCTTTCTCCCACCCTCTCTCCCTCATCCCTTCTTAACAGTATACTAATAGATATTTCATGGTATTGTGTGGTTCTCTAAGAGATTATAACTTTACTGAGTGCATTCTACAGAAACATTTTCCAAACACCCCTCTGTGCTCCTGGGTGGGACTTGCCACACCTTTGTGGGCGATTTGGTTTGGGCTGCTTCTCATTTAAAGCATTTAGGGAGCGTTCCTTGGGCATTGGAAGTGGCCATGTAGGTTTATGTTTTCCTTGTAAGGTGCCTCATGGATGGACGGGGTAGGAGTGCAGCCCCTGCACCTCTTCAGGATGGTCCACAACCTTTTTGTGGCTGGCCGTCCAGTGTCAACTCAGACTGGCCTCTGAGCAGCAGCAGGTGCACGGAGGCCTCCCAGCAGTAGATACAGCCCGTGTAGCACCGGCCCATGCTGGCTGGTGAGTCCAGAGCCTTAGACGTCTCACAGAGTCAGCAGGGTGCACAGAAAATGTGCAAGAGGCTGTGTTATTGTGAGGGGCTTGTCTGCGGTATGCTTGTTAGTTTGTGATCAAACAAACCAACAAACAGCCTTCACATCTGGGAAGGTTCACATCTCTCGCTCAAATCAAGAGAGCCGGAGACACTGGAGATGTAGAAACTCCCTGGGAAAGTGCCTGCCTTCTTTACCTAATGCTTTGAGTCCTGAACCTGCACCACTCTGCTGGGACAAAAAACCCTGCAGTCCTCATGGGGACACTTGGATCACACGCAGAGCCTGGCCCCTCTGGTAGGTCTACACTCTGCTGCTTGGCCATTGCTTGGCTCTGTGTCTCATAACTAATAGAGTGTCCTTCCTTTACTCTTGCTCCTCACGGTAGTTAGCCATGGCCTGCAATGGTCAGAAAGTAGCAGATGGAAAATTCCAGATTAGGTTTGACATAATTTTTATTGCAGGACATTGTTACAGGTACCCTAGAATGTAGGCTACTGCTGTTCAGCTCTTAGACTGCACGTGTGTAAGTGGGATTTGTATTATGCGTGTGTACACACACAGCATATAGAGGGTCAGAGGTAAGCATGAGTTCAGGTGTCTGGGAGATGTCTTGGTTGGGTGAGAGGACTGCTTTTAGTTACTGATCTTAATCTGGATTTCCCTGAAGCATTTATTCTTTTCTGACAGAGTTTGGCCTTCTGGGTAATTGTGTCTTTTGCATGTGTTCTTTCTCTGACACATTTGTACACGCACCACTCAGGTACAAGCTTTCCAAAGGCAGGGATCTTAGTTCTTCCTGCTTGTTCTGTGTCACAAGCCTGAGCAGATATTGGTGGGCTGTATTGGGATGCGGTCACTTGTGCTTCCTGTTGGAGCTGTGAGAGCATCTCGCTCTAAAAGTCGTGGTGCAGGGATGCCTTGCAGGCAAGCACATTTCCGCCTTGGTGCTGCCTTCTTTCCCTGCCAGGGTTGCCAGGCCTGTGTGCCCTACCTGGTGTGGGTGGCAAAACTCTGTGCACAGTCCCAGTTGTGATTTTTGGCTTTCTCCTGGATGGTGGCAACTGAGTGTTGCACCTGCTCCTTCAGGGGTGTTGCGGGGAGATTTCTGTACCGTTCTCCAGGCTGCCACAGCCCAGGCTGCAGCAGGAGCCCCATTCCCAGCCTCCGTCTCCAGGGCAGCCGTGCTGACGCCCTGAGCGCTCTGCAGCCCACTCAGGGAGGAAGCAAACCTGACACTGGTGTTTGGCCAGTTAGTGCCGCTTGGGGACTCTTGGCCAAGGATGGGGTTGCTCATCTGTGGCGACAGATGTCGGGCTGTTATTTAGTAACTTGGATCTGTTTTCCTTTGTACACACGCTATCTCTGGATTCAGAGCACTCGCCCCAGGGGCAGAAGGGAAAGCAGAAATGAGAACTTGCACTTGAGTGCTCAGGTGCCAAATGTTACACAGAACAGAAAGTGCAGGGTATATGTCAGTGGGATCTCCCAGGTCTGTGCATTTAGTTTTTAGAGAGTATCCATGGGCCAACATTGTGGCATGGTGGACAAAGCCAGCATCCCATATGGGTGCCAGTTCAAGCACCAGCTGTTCCACTTCTGATGCAGCTTCTTCTTAATGCACCTGGGAAAGCAGCAGTAGATGGCCCAAGTACTCCCACCCACATGGGCTACTTAGATGAAGTTCCAGGTTTTGGCTTCTGCCGGCCCAGCTCAGCCAGTGCAGCCATTTGGGAAGTGAACCAGTGGATGGAATAATCTCCCCCCTCCCTCACCACTACATCTCTGTAACTCTGTCTTTCAAATAAATGAATAATTTTTTTTAGATTTATTTTATTTTTATTACAAAGTCAGATATACTGAGAGGAGGAGAGATAGAGAGGAAGTGGAGCTGCCGGGATTAGAACCAGCGGCCATGTGGGATCAAGGCGAGGACCTTAGCCACTAGGCCACGCCGCCAAGCCCGAATAATTTATTTTTAAAGAATGTCTATACATGTGCTGCTGTTCTTCCCACAAGTGAGAACTGGGTGTCCTGCTATACTGGTGTAGCCACGTGGGGCACAGATATGCACCAACCCAAGCCCATGCTCAGATGGCAGTGTTGAGCCTACGGGAAGCAGAAGACAAAATCAGGCAGTGAGGAGTACTGGAACAAACAGTGAACTTGCTGCTGGGGGCAGGATAGCACTTGAGGCTCTAGGATAAACCCCTTCTCTGGAGAGGGCATTTGCCCTGAGGCCGTGAGTGGGCCCTGGGAAGAGGAGTAAGGAGCTTACAGCATCATGACACATATTGACCCCACAAGTCTTTGTTGTGCAGTTGCTTGGTGCCGTTGTCAGTGTAGGATCTGGAGCAGGTGGGCAAAGGCCTCCTGTTATAGCAGGAGAGGGAGATGGGAGAGCCTGTGGAGGGTCAGATGCATGGCCTGTGCGGGGGTGCTGTCTCTGGAGGGTGTTCAGAGAAGGTCTCTGATAAGGTGACATGTGGGTCGGGATCTGCAAGAAAGGAAGAAAGGGACTTCAGGATGTGAGCTTATGTGTGTCCCTACTGTGTGTTACATGTTTAGGGTAACTCCCACTCTTCTCCCTGCCTCGGATTTTAGAGCTAATAGGGTAATTAATAGATGTTTAGGAGTGCAGCCAAGACCATTTGGGTATTAAAACCCTACAAACTCTGTCTCTAGTTTGTAAGTCAGGAACCACCCTGCTTCCATGGACCCCTCAAACGTAATCACTGATGCGTTTTCTTTGCCTGTAATATTCAGATTCACAGGAAATCCAGAGAGCTGAAGATCTCTCCCTAGGAGCTTTCTCTGACACAATGGCCAGCAGCTCCTAGTACAGGGTTCAAAAGAAAAGGCAGAGTCCCCCCAAGTTCCCGCTGTGTCCTCTGGAAGGGGCCAGCCATCTCTTCTGAGAGCTTGACCTGGTTCCTCAAACACTTGTTTGTTTGGCTCTTAGCTTATTATCTTGACATTTTTGTCTTTGAAGAGGTTATAGAATCACTGAGACTTAATTGCTGACCCTGACTTTTTCACGAGGTGACACTTGCTGGTTGTTTGTGGATTATAGTTGCTCCAGCTCTGAGTCCCTGGGCAAAGGGGACCAGGACCTGTGTGGGCGACTACAGGGGTGAAGTAGGTGTTTACTCGCCCAAAGAGAGTGCCCTGGGCTCCTGTCAGGTCCTGGCATTCCTTCTATTCAGGGCGAGCCTATGGGGAGAGGCACACCTTGTCGCCAGCACAGCCCAGCTGGAGGAGGTGGCCATGTTGAAGCTCATCTTTGCTAGTGGCACAGCAGACATTGCTGAAGCCATGTGTCTTTTGCAAGAGGGGAGAGGAGAGCTAGCAGCTCTGACCACCCTCTTTCTGGTGAGAGTCCAAGTGTCCATTCAGCAGGACACTGACCTGGACTAGGTGACAAGGGCCATGTCCTTTCCCCCTTCCCATCCTGTCCTCCGTTGTCCCGTTAGAACTGTTCCTGGTGCGTGTAGCACTTGAACTGCATCCAGGCCTTGTTTCGAAGAACATTGCTGCAGTGACAGGTTCTTGTGGACTTGGTGCCTTGATGAAGCTTATTCTGTTTGGAAAACCAGCCTTCCTGAGCCCTTGAGGTGGTGGCAGGTGCTGGGTTGGGGGCACTGCACGAGGAAGAACTTGGCCAGACTGCAGTGTAATGATCATATTGACTGTTGATTTGTTTGGTAAATAAAAATGTGTAGGAGTTAGAGTTGCCTTTCCAGCTGGCTGTGTAATACATGAACGTGACGCCGTTATTCTGCAGGCAGCCAGTTGAAATGGGCTGTTTGGAAACTAGAGGCCACCACTACTCCGGCTGGTGTTCTGATAACAGTTCGGCAGCTCTGGCTCTACCAATAGAGAAGAACCTCGACTTAAAATAATAATATTAATAGCTTCAGGGAGGTGAAGGATGTGGATAGTGACTCAGCAGATAGCAATCTGTTTAGTAACTCGCTGGATGTAGGCCTGCCCCTGACAAGTCCACGGAATGTTCTTCATCTGTCCCTGCACTGCACTGGCCAGAGAGCAGGAGATGCGGAGAAGGCGCAAACCGGGGGTGGGCCGCAAGCATCTCTTTTGTCTCAGTTGTTTTCCTCCGTCTTGGAAAACGGAGCCGCACACATGGTCCCTGCTCCTGCAGCTGCTGGGCATTTTATGAATGGGGCTCTGAGGGGGAGGGGAGGGCTTGTGTTACAGCAGCCATTGGGTGATGCGTTTCATTCACTCACAGCCGTCCAGCTCAGGCCTTTATTCTACAGGATTGCTCATTTGGGAAGGGGGTCGGATTAGACATCCCTCACCCCTGTGCACCTGTGCATAAGCTCAGGCATGAAGCATGGGAAATAACTGAGCGCTAGAGGGAAGGCCTTGCCGCTGCTGGGGGCTTAGTCACTTCTCCCTGTCCTTGCCGTCCATAGAGCAGAGCAGGTGCAGTCACTCTGCTCAGGCCTAGATCCCTGGCAGCCACGGAGAGTGGAGCCCTGTGTTGGTGACTCCCCGTTGGGGCCTGCCTGGGACTGTTGGTGCCAGCCTCTCTGCTCTCAGCCCCGCCCTGCTCCCAAGGTGGCCCTTTATTCCTGGCACTTGGGCCCTGTTGTGTGTGGCTACCAAAACCTGAATGGGAAGCTGTGTGAGCATGCTGTTCCCTCTCCTAGCGCCACCTCCTGCTGGGGCCTAACAAAGAGGGCAGCTATTGTCAGAACACAGACACCAGGATGAGGGCTGGCCAGGCCACAGCTGCCCATGTGAGCCTCACAGTGGGCCACAGGCCTCACAGAGGTTGCTTTGAGGCCCGGAAGAGGCACTTCCTTTATGGCCGGGCAGAACACAGAGCGCAAACAAAGCAAGTCCCAATCAGAGCTGCCCTCCTGACGGACGGTGGGGTCCTTGAGGTGTTGGGGATGAATGAGTTTCTGATCAGAATCCCCCACTCCAGGAGGCCATGTCGCGGCCATATGGGGTGTAATTGTGTTTTGTCTTGCTCTGCTGGACTGGAGATGGAGATGATGCCGCTGGGGTTTGCTCCCATTTTGCCCGTTGCCCACCATAAGTGGGTGCTACAAGAAGGTCCTGCTGGTAATGGACCCACCAGCACCCTCTGGCTGCCCCAGTTCTGCTGATCACATGGGGCCACCATGCCTAGGCAAGGGTGGAGGTGTCTGTCAGCACACACCACAGTCACTTTCCTTGTGGCCCTGTGTGTTCTCACACCTGCCCCAGCCTCAAATGCCACATCTGGGCTGTTATAAAAGAAGCAGGAGGATCAGTTGCCTGTCCTTTCAGCTGCAGCAAAGGAAGTTGTGAGAGGGAACGGAGTGAGGACGTGATGGCCGTTGATAGCTGGTCTTGGATGCTGCTTGTCGCGTGTCACCATTTTTGGATTATTTTTCAGCACTGGGCCACCACATACAGCAAGTGTAAGCCAGAAGTTTCCAGGTGTGTGTTGGTCCTGGGGTGGAGGAGTGTGTGGGGTCTTGAATCTGGGGGAAGACTGATTAGAAGAATGTGCGGGAACATCTAAGGCAGGTCTTGCCCTGGAGTAAGAGTTGACAATGGCAGGACACTTAGACCCCTGGAGGACTTTAGGGTGAAGAAGGGTGGCTGTAAGACATACACATGTTACCATAAAAAACCCGGCCAGATTAGGGTCCTGAAGCATTTCCCTTCTGTTTTCTTCTAGCAGTGTCGTCGTCAGAGGTCTTGTATCTTGAATCCATTTTGAGTTGGTTTTTAAGTAAAGTGAGAGAGAGAGGGGGTCTAATTTCCTTCTGCTGTGTGGACATCCGGTTTTCCCAGCACCGTTCATTGAGATGCATGTTCTGGGCACCGTGGTTGAAAGCCAGTTGGCCATCAAGCGCACAGATTCCTTCCGTTCTTCTTGTCTTGTTCTCTTGGTGGTCTGCATGTTTGTTTCTTTGTCTGAGGGTGAACCAGCAAATGGACAGTCTGTTTCCCTGGCTCTGCCTTGGAAATAAATAGGTAAAACTTTAAAAACAAATGAAAAAGGTCAGGAGAACTTTGGGATGTGCTGACCAACAGCAGCATCGTGGTGTGACATGTATGGGCTGAGAACACAGCACTGTGGAGGACCAGGGCCTCTTGTATACTTGAATTCACATTTGCAGGAGTCCAAATGCCTACAAACATCCACAGGTGCGTTTATTTATCTAGCATCATTGGAACAGACGTTGTTTGTTGTTAACAGTTGTTGAGGTTGATTTTTTCCAAGTAATTGAAGGTTCTCAGGGCACCTGATATTGAGATATTTCCTCTTACTAATTGATTGCACTCTGCTTTCCTTAATAATGGATTGGTTTGTTGGCGACTGGAGTGGTTTCAGAATATGCTGATATGGCAGGTTCTGACTATCCTGAGCTGAGGACATCGCTGCATGTTGGTGTGAGATGCTTTTCCTGTGTTCTCCCTGCAGCGTGGCATCATACATTCTCATCATAAATGAACTCTCTCAAATGAGCATTTAGGGGTTTTGGTCAGTGATTTCCCGTGAAGCTCAAAGGTCTTCTTTTACCATTGCTTTTAAGATGGCATCAGATTCCAAGTATTTCTCGGTTGAGATCTGGTGTTCTGTCCATCAGATCCCTGGAGCTTTCCTGAAAGCACAGACTCACATGGGAATCACACATGGGAAATACTTGCATGTAATGGTTTTAAACTGTGAACGACTTTTGCTTGCATGATTTTCTATGTGTGTTGTTCTTTTTCCTCTCATAACTTGGCGATCTTAACTGAGTCAGATGTCAGACCCCTTAGGAATTTTTGTGCTTGTTTGTCAGCATGCAGTTCCTTAGGTTTGCCCAGCAAGGAGTTGTGCTACAGAAAATGGAAAAGTAAATGCAGTATGTTCTGGTAATTGTTTCCATTTTAAGTAGACACTAAACTAATGATTTTTTAATTGTATCTGAGTTGAAACATCTTGAAAAAAATGGTTCCTGCTGTGTTTTTATTTTTTTTTCAAGCTAGATTCAGTAATTTGAAGATAATTTACAGTGTGCAGGTCTCCACCATATATTTACATTCCAGTGATGGGCTAACCAAACAGTGTTCATGTATAATCAGTGAATACAGCGTAAGAACATTATGGAAACAAATAGCCTGTGCCAGGCATTTATTATATTCTTGTTTGTTTAGAGTAACTTTCTAAAACAAATCTTACTTCTCAGTACTTCTAGAATGCCGAGGAATGTCCACTTAGGGCATTGTCATGGCATTTTCCAAGGTCCTCTTCCATGTTTAAATAGTGCTGCCTGTACCCAGCACTGTGAAGCCTGGCCTGGGACTAAGGCGAGCAGTCTAGAGGCACCAACACTGATGGGGAAGACCGGAGGGGGGAGCCTTTGTTTTGCCCAGAGAGACATTGGTTTGCATTCTGATGCAGCTTGGAGACTGAGATGCAGGTGTGCCAGGACCTGAGCTTGAAGGTGACAGTCACACAGCTAAGGCTGGTGCTCGCTCTCTCCTGCTCGCTCTCTCCTCTCGCTCTCTCTCTCTCCTGCTTTCTCTCTCTCTCCTGCTCTCTCTCTCTCTCTCCTGCTCGCTCTCTCTCACTCTCTTTCTCCTCCCCCCCCCAACACCTGAGGACAATCCCAACTGCACCCCTCCCCTGAAGCACAGCTCCCTGCGTCTGTTTTAGCAGCCATTTGGGTAGCAATCTGTGAAAACTCAAGGAGGGTCAGGAGGAAGTGTTTGCTTTGATTGTTTCGGTTAATTAAGTCTTTAGTCTTGGCCTTTAAACTCTAAAACAACATTCTAGATAACCGATAAGTCAATACTGTAAATTATTTGTTTTGTAAACTTGCATAAAGGACACTGAGTCACTTCTGCTTACGGCTAGTCTGAATTCAAATGTGTAGGCTTTTTTTCACACCAGCATGAGTTCTGCAGCTGGGTGCCTGCAGTTGGACTTACTTCTGACACTAAAAGGCAGAGTTAGCAGCCCAGCCCTGCAGGGTTAGGGTTCAGTCCCACACTGCTCTCACCGAGATGGCTAGTTACTAGCATTGCGTATCCACATTTTTCTTAGCTACAAAGTGGAGGTTTCAATACTGTGGTAAGAAGACTCAGCAAGCTCCAGAAAACACTGTGTATGCTTTCTTTTCTTTCTAAATATTGTTTTGTTTTGTTTTTATTGGAAAGGCAGATTTATAGGGAGAAGGAGAGACAGATTTTCCATCTGCTGGTTCACTCCCCAAATGGCCACAGTGGTAAGAGCCAAGCGCATCCAAACCCAGGAGCCAGGAACCTCTTTGGTATCTCCCACATGGGTGCAGGGTTTCAAGGCTTTGGACCATCCTCTGCTGCATTCCCAGTCCATCAGCAGGGAGCTGGATGGGAAGAGCAGCAGCCAGGATACAAACTAGCATCCATATGGAATGCCAGCACTTGAGCTACCACACTGGTCCCTTCATTTACTCTTAACTGTTTCAGTGGCAGGGATGAAACGCAAGAGCAGCGAGCAGCAAGGGAGAACATGGGTCAAGGATGGAGCTGCTTTGCAGGTTTCTTTAGGACAGAATTTCAGCTACAATACCTTGTCCACCTTCTGAACCCGTTTTGAGTATTCCAGGTTCTGTGTGATGTCCAGGCTGATTTAAGGGAACCGGCTCAGGCCTTACTCATCAGGGACCACCTCCACAAGTGTCTTTAGGGTTGAAGTACCTTTCCTCTGACTTCAACTCGGTTAAGAAAAAAGCACATCATCCTGGGTGGCTGGAGGGAGCCCCTCTATAGAGAGGTGTATGTAGGAGTAAATATTAAATAAACAGCTCCTAATGAGTGTTGCCAGGAATCCTATGGGGGTTTTCTTCATTGTGAAAAGCTCTCCACAGGGATAGTTCTTTTTTCTTTTCTTCTTTTTTTTTTTAGGATTTTATTTATTAAAAATTCCATTTCCTGTCATCTGTAAAAAATAGCTCTACCTCTATGTAAACCAGTGCTAGGGCTGGGTACTTGTACAATATTGATGCAGGGAGTGGGTGTTTGGCCTAGCACATACCAACGTCCCAGCTTGCCGTATCATAGCTGGCTTTAACTCCCTGCTCTGGCTCTTGTATTAGTTTTGCTAATGCAGACCCTGTGTGGCAGCAGCAGTAGTTCATAAGTTGAATGAAGCTCCTGCCACTGATGGGGGAGGCCTAAATTCTGTGTCTGGATCCTGGCTTTGGCCCTAGCCGTGAAGGGCATCTGGGAAGTGAAGCAGCTGATGAGATCTGTGTCTGAAAAGGGAAAGCAGATACTGATGCATTCAACCCCTTCATCTGCAAGGGTTAGGTTCTGAGATCCCCAGTGGATCCCTGAAACTGTCCTATATAATTATGTTTTCTCTTACAAATACATGTCTGTGATAAAGTTTAATTTATGCATGAAACAGTATGAGATTAGCAACAAGTCATAACGAAATAGTGTGGTTGTAACTGTTGACTGTAAGGTTGCCAGCACCGCTGTTGTTGGACTTTAGGCCCATTATTAAGGAAAATAAGGGTTACTTAAACACAGGCACCACCATGCCATGCCAGCCAGTTTAGTAGCTGAGATGACAACTTTGGCACACCATGGATGAGGGGTGCTACAGGTGTGGGTATGTAGAGTGTACTCGCCGCGGGGCCCTGTGCCTGCTCACAGTAGCATGAGCTGCTTTGATAGTTGTAGCATGGTGGGATTTTTTTTTTTAAATAAACCCAGACAACTTAGAGTTAGTTAGCTTGTATTTAGCAGCTGAAAGCATACTAATCATAAAGCTCAGATTCCTGTGAGTCAGGCGGTAAACACAGGCTGCAAGCTGTTGTGTTAACAATGAGCCAGATCGTGTGCGCGTGTGATGGGGTTTTGATCTCTCAGGACTCTCCCCTGCTTAGACTGCACCTCGTTATACACATCTATGCGATAACCACACTGCTCTCGGATGTCTGATGCACGTGGACTGTGCTGTGCTTGTTGGAGTTAAATTTGGCTGCTGGGTGTGGTTTTAGATCTGCAGTCGGAGTCGGGCTTGGAGGGATGCAAAGACGTGGACACAAGGCCAGATGGGCTCCATCCCGGCTCAACCACTTATGAGATGTGTGCCCAGCTTGGGGGATTGTCATGAAGTTTCAATGAACTCTTCGACTGAAGGAATTTAAAGCAGGGCCTGGAACAGTAGTGCCAGCTGTGTATGCGGAAGCCGTCTTTGCTTGGTCAGTAGCTGCATTGTCATTGATGCATTTCCTGTCCCCTCCCTTGCTTGCCTGCTTGCTTTCTAGCCATCACACAGAGTAAGTTCTGGAGAAACAGTGCAGCTGCCAAGTTATGTCTGTGACTTGAGTCAGAATATCTGACCCTCAAGCTGTCATTGCAAAATGCTCTCTAGATGCCAGTGAACATTATTTCTTGCTAGCTGAGGTGGAGTTGTGCGAGCAGTGATGCCAAATGTGCGTTCAGAAAAGGGGCTCTGGACGGCGTGGCACGAGATGGGATGGTGCATGGAGTGTTCCCTGGGAGGAGTTTCCAGCAACTTACGGTAGAACCACAGTTGGTAGTCTAAGATCTCTGCATATTGTAAAAACTCAGAAGGACTTAGGGTATTGGTTAGCCACCAAGTTAAGTAGCCACACACAAAAAAAGTTTTGTTAATTTTGAAACAAATTAGAAGGATTTTCATTTCTCTTGTCAGTGTTTTTACTTCCCTCTCCAGATTTGGGAGAACTTGTAACTATTTCACTTGGGTTTTTGGTGTTGACTGTGCAGTGGTCATGCATTGGAAGGGTTGGAAGGATTGGGGATCTAAGACTCTTCCCTGATTATTTCCCTAGAATGACTGTTGTGCTCATGTACTCAGTAACACAGGGACATTTAGAGGCAGATTATTTGTTGTGGGTCTTTGTTTTTAATTGTTATTCCATGATACAGTTCCTAGACTCCAGGATTTCCTTTTCTTCCCCCCTCCCCAGTCCCCTCCTCCACCACTAATTCCCCCATGTCATTACAATAGTGTAGCCCTTCACAAGCAGTCTTAAGTCCATCACTCTGCTGTTTAAGTGTATCTTGACATTGTAGGCATGGACATAGGCAGAGAGTGCAGCATCTTATTGTCAAGATACATTCAACAGTTTCCTTGGGAGTTCGTCTTTGATTCAGAAGTAGAGATGCATACTGCATTGTATCTTCACATCTGGATATGATAGTCTCTACTACATAGCTACTATACATCCCTTTAAATGAAAAACCACAAAACAAAATCAACAACAGAGAAAAATAAATTTACCATAACATGAAGTGAAATAACATGCTACCGAAGGACCAATGTGTCACTGAAAAAGTGAAAAGGAAAATCAAAGACCTTCCCGAAGCAAATGATACTATTGTGTGACCTGAGTGAGTGATGAAATTTTAAGAAAGAGAAACTTTTTTTGAATGAATCAAAATAATACCCAAAATTTCAACCCCCTGAGATGTAGCAAAAACAGTGTTGAAAGGGCTACTGATGTCGTATTTTGCCTAAAGGTTGCTTTGTATCAGAGAGAACACATGAGGCAGATAAACTTAATATCACTTCATTAATAACATACTGGAAGCCATTATGTCTTTTTGGTTTTATTTGTCTTGTAGGGGTGTGTGGTTTGTGTTTGCTAGGGCCACAATGATGAATGTGACATAGGACTCAGCTCTGAGGCTCTTGTTGTCATGTGAATCTGAGTACCATGCAGGGCTCCAAGACAGATCTGTCACCATCAGAGCTGCTCATGTGTCCTGCATGTTGTGGTCACTCCAGGTCCCTGGGTCTGCAGGGCCGATCTGGTAGAATGGCACACTCTGCAGGCTGTACAGCTCCCAGGATGCTCTCTGGAGCTCTTTGGTGTTTCAGAGGCAGCCCTGCTGGCCCCTCACTTTCCCCACCCTACACTGAGGCCAGGGGCAGCCTTAGAATGGTACAGGGATTCAGCGGGTGATACTGGGGGGCAGTGGGCGAGTTGAGGACCTCCTGCCAGATGCTTAGAGTCATGTGTCCCAGGGAGGCCCAAGTTGTGTTCCCTGAGCTGCAGCTCTTGGGGACCTGGAAGGGATGCCTTCAGCTAAGCTCTGTCTGGGACAGGAGCCACGAAGCCAGCGTGAGCGCTGCGGGCCTCCTGAGTCCTGTTGACCCAATTGGCTTATTTGGTGCCAGGACCCTGGGCATCGGGAGCATTGCCTGACCTGCCGGGCAAGGAACAGGAGCCACTATGGTGAGCTGGCCAAGAGCAGCGGACTCTTGAGTGGCGCTTTTCCCCTTCCGTGTTTTTATCAATCCACTGAGTGGACACCAGATTAGAATTTCTGGATTCAATCCCAGAGGAAGTTAATTTGGATTTTGAAGAACACTGACTGTGTTTGCTACTGTGAAGGGCTGTGCCAGGGCTGTGCCAGGAGAGCTGGGGAGCCCATGTCACCCTAGCTGAGTGGCGGGGCACAGTTTGCATCCCACTTGCTGACATTAAGTTCCATGTGTCATGTTCTGTTAACATGCTTATAACCCACTCTCCCTACCATGGAATGTAGCTATAGAAAGAACAGGGGTGTCTAGGACAACCAGATGGTTCAGCATGAGCTCAGTAGGGGTACTATACATTGAGGCCCACTACTCGACCGTGAGTGAATCTCCATGGTGGGGAGTTCAGAATGAGCTCAGCGTGAAGGTGGGTGGTTGGAGCAGTGCTGAACCATGGAAATGGTGAAGGCCACTGCCCACCCAGCCTTGGGTGCAAGGCCTCAGGTTGCCTGAGCTTAGCCTGGAAGGTAGTGTGGTGCGGCTCAGTGCTCCCTTTGTGGTCCTGCGGGAACTCTCCAGGCCTTGTAGCTGGGTCCCATCACCCCGGTGGATAAGCACCTGCTTCAGAGGTCCCAGTCCTGTACTCTGCCTTCCTGGTTGTCACTACACTGTGCTGCTGGTGTGCTTACAATGCATCATTATCTGTGCCCACTTACTATGCCCAGTGAAGTTTAAGCACTACCATATTTTAGGTAGAATTTCCAATGTCGTCCTCAAATTAAAACTCTATTGATTTAAGATTAAAAAAAATTATTTTTGTCTCACGAAAAACAGTATTTTTCAATTGCTGATGTATGAAGATACATGGCCCTTCCCGTATGCCCGGGTTTTTCTTTTTTTAAGATTTATTTACTTATTTATTATTGGAAAGGTAGATTTACAGAAGAGGAGAGACAAAAAGGTTTTCTATCTGCTGGTTTATTCCCCAATTGGCCACAGCAACAGGAGCTGAGCTGATCCAAAACCAGGAGCCAGGAGCTTCTTCCAAGTCTCCTGCACGGATGCAGGCTCCCAAGGCTTTGGGCCGTCCCTACTGCTTTCCCAGGCCACAGGCAGGGAGCTGGATGGGAAGTGGAGCATCTGAGACCCAAACTGGTGCCCATACGATACCTGGCATGTGCAAGGCAAGAATTTAGCCACAGAGCTAAATCTACTTTCTCCACCCCGTGACTGACCCTGATGCTGCCCTGTGTGGCCCCTCCATGGCTCGGAGTGCCCAGCTGCTTGGGAGATGTGAGTAATAAACCATCTCTTCAATACCGTTTCTCTCCTGGTCCTCCAGTAGGTGCAATATCTTAAAAACAGCTTGGGATTTCCATGCTTGTTCCCTGGGAAAGCAGTAGAAGATGGCCCGAAGCCTTGGGGTCTTGCACCCACGTATGAGATCTGGAAGAGGCTCCCAGTTCCTGGCTTCAGATTGACTCAGCTCTGGCCATTGTGGCCATTTGGGGAGTGAACCAGTGGTGGAAGACCAATCTCTGGCTCTCCTCTCTCTGTAAACCTGCCTTTTCAATGGCACATAAATAAATCTTTTTAAAAATGTGAATGAGTCGTGAGTTGGGAGAAGCCGTTACCCGAGGCGGGAGGGAGGACATATGTTGTCTCATGTGAGTGGTGGGAAATGGTATTCAAGCCTAACTTCCTTAGTGATAATGTTGTAGCTGGCAAATGTATACACTTCTGGCTGACATGTTTTCTTGTTTCTGTGGAGAAAAGTCAAACTTAAATCCTGAAGGAAAACTTGGAGCTATGTAGTGGTCAGTTTTACCCTTTAGTTCACCCTTATTTGTTGTTAAAATCTGGAAAAGTAATTGTTGGTAGAAAAATCTATGCCCTTAACTCTGATAATTCTGAAACGGTAAGAAGATAGGAGTTATCCAAACAGCATGCACCCACTGTTAGTGATTGCAGTTTCAGATCATTCTGCAGAGTGTCAAGTTGAGAAGCCATCACCGGCACAGACTGTCATGATTTGAATCTTGGCATATACTAGCACTCTTCTGGAAGAACTTTCTGGATGAGGTCAAAGGTCACTGAATCTGGAGGAAGATGGCTGCTCTTCTTAGCAGGAGCCTTTGCTTCTCCTCATGGTGACAGCCCCTTCCTAACGGAATGGCCCTGTGGGGTTGGTGAGCCATGAGAAGGGGAGGCGTGCCTGTGCTGCTGTTGAGGAGAGAGGCCAGGCCTGTGAAAGCCGCGCTTTGTGTGTGCTGGGCTGGGCCCTTGGCGGGCAGGGCACAATCGTACTGTTGTGTTTTGGGGGGGGAAAGCTGTGGCATCCTATTGCAATTATTTGTGGAAGAAAATACTTGATGTTTTTGGAAGAGATTGATTAGTGGGCAGGGGAGAGGGTGGGGAAGGGAAGCTGCCTTGGCTTACCTCTTGTCCCATCCGCTCTCCATCTCTTAGGGTGGGAGAGAGGGGGTCCTGTCTGGGTCAAATACTGGAGCCTGCATGACTGCATGCTGGGAGTGTGCAGGGAAAGGAATGTGCAGGGTCCCCTTCGTTGGGTGCAGCAATTGTGGTGGAAGTGGCCTCAGGCTGGCCGAGGTTGATGTGGGCGTCCTTCCAGCTCTCTGTATTTGTGGGTGCTCCTGTAGGGGTGTTGTATACACCCTACCTACCCCCTGGATCTTTGGACCTGTTTCCCTGGTCCTGATGGGATTCTTCATGGAAATGGTAAATGTGTGCAGCTTCCAGCTCCCACTGGCTGTGTGTGTGTGAGGCCCGACGCCGTTCCATACTCCCGCTCCGGGTTCACAACTCCTGAGTGATTGCAGGCTCGGGGTGACTGGAAATTCCTGGATGTTTAAAGCAGAGCTCCACAAAGGCAGGTGTGATCACTACTCATTTAACTAACACCAAGCACCTAGGGGTATCCTGTGCTGGCACAAATCTGCGTCATATCCCAGCAGGAAGGAAGGGAGAGGAGCCAGCTAGTGATGGAGACCCAGGAAGAAACGCAAACCAGGGTGCAGTGCAGGTGACTCCGAGAGGCTGCCCTGAGGGGTGAGGGCCCAGAGCAAGAAGAGAAGCAGCAAGGTGGGTACAGGTTGAGGGTACAGGTTGCTGGGGAAGGGAGGCGGTCAGCTCTGGCTGCCCTGAGCAAAGACATGGTACCTACTGGGTGCCATCAGCCAAAGATGCTTGTTTATCTGCTCATAGTCCTGGAGGGTGTGGGTCCAAGATCAGGTGGGCAGCTGGTCCGATTCTGGTGAGGCCTGTCTTCCTGGCTGCTTCTTGCTGTGTGCTCTGCTGGCCTCTCCTCATGGGGGCACGGAGCTTGTGGTGCCAGGGCCTCACCTCAGGCCCTCACTGCACCTCGTGTCACCTCCTCAAGGGATCCCTCTCCAACAGTCACAGGAGGGCCTGGAGGGAGCACAGTCCATTCCACAACTCTGGGTCAGTGCAGTAGGTACGGACCAGAGCAGGGAGGGCCTGGAGCCCGAGACTGGCAAGAGGATTTGCTGGGAGAAGCCAGCAGTGGGTGAGAAGCACATCGTGGCGTAGTGACTGCCGTCCGCAGCAGCCACTCTGAGCTGCTGGGTGGAATATGTGCCGTGTGACCAGGGGAGGGACAAGGATATGGAAACTGGGGAAACCAGTTTACAAGTATATAAAAGAATTCATTCCGGATATGCTGGTGGCTTGGACTGGAGTTGGGCTTCTGGACATTGGTTTTATTGATTTTTGAAAAAATACTTGTTTTCACTTTTTGTTTGAAAGGGTGGGGGTAGAAAGAGACAATGATTCCCCAGTTCATTCTCCAAATGCTTACAAAGGCAGGAGGCAGGTACTCAGTCTGGTTACCCTGTGTGGGTGGTAGGGACCCATATACTTGACCCATAACCTGCTGCCTCCCAGGGTGCACGTTGGTGGGAAGCCAGAATTGGAAGTGGCACTGAGACTTGAACCAGATACTCCAGTGTGAGATCTGGGTGTGCTCACAGCCGTGCAGACACCCATCTCAGCCAGGACCTGTTTGCTGTTGGCTCACTTCACTGAGGGTACACCTGTATCCTGTAGGTGCAGGAAGGTTCCTGGGCTGCGCTGAGAAGCCTTGTTGGCCAGGTGTGCTGGGTGCACCACCATGCAGCAGGAGTTTTGTCTTGAATCTTGTGAAGTCTGGAGTGCCTCTTGGGAGACACTCGCTGGGAAAGCAGGGGCAGGTGTACGGGAGTGTGTGGCTGTGGACAGGTGGGAGCATGCGGGACTCACCTGCTGCCACCTTAGGTAGGATCCCTTGTCGCTCCTGTGATGTAAAGCTACAGCTGAACGTTGCTGCTTAGGAGCTAGGAAGCTTGCCCCTCCCACGACATTGAATCTTCTAGCAGCTTGGTCCTGGACCCCCAAGACCAGGACCACGTTTAAAAGCTACTTGATTTGGTCCCGGCGGCGTGGGCTAGCAGCTAAAGTCCTCGCCTTGAATGCCCCGGGAACCCATATGGGCGCCGGTTCTGGTCCCGGCAGCTCCACTTTCCATCCAGCTCTCTGCTTGTGGCCTGGGAAAGCAGTCGAGGACGGCCCAATGCATTGGGGCACTGCACCCACGTGGGAGACCTGGAAGAGGTTCCTGGTTCCCGGCTTTGGATCGGCGCGCACCGACCCGTTGCGGCTCACTTGGGGAGTGAATCATCAGACGGAAGATCTTCCTCTCTGTCTCTCCTCCTCTCTGTGTATCTGACTTTGTAATAAAATAAATAAATCTTTAAAAAAAAAAAAGCTACTTGATTTATGTTATTTCATCCCAGCTACCCAAGTTAAGACAAACCCCAGTAGACTATATGTGGCTTCTATCCATTGGTATCTGACATCTGAGAAATCAAGCTTAATTATTTCACAGAGATTTGTTTATTCATTTAGAATTACAAACCCAATCCTGTTAACGTATTTTTGTTGAGGGAAGAATACTGTAATGAGACTCCTCCTTCCTGCTGCTACCCCAGATGGGTGAATGGAGAGTAGCTGTGTTTGTGTTAGAAAAATGCTTAGCCTAGCCGTTAACATGCTTGTATCTTGTATGAGGTGAAAGGATTTGAGTCCTGGTCCTGACTCCTCATTCTAGCTTCCTGCTAGTGTCCACTCTGGGAAGCAAAGGTGATGGCTCATGCCATAGGGTTCTTACTACCCATGTGGGAAATCGAGAGCATTTCTGGCTCCAGCCCAGCATTATTACCGGCATGTGGGGGATGGCAATGGATTGCTCCCCAATTGGTGCCCTGAATTGCAGTGCTTTTGAAAAACTCCATCGTACACTAAACAGACCACCTTGTTTTCAGAGAGCTTTGAAAAATTATCATTTGCTCTCTTATACCCCAGAACAGCTCAGAACCCCCAGGGGTTCACCAAATGCACTCTCAAGACAGAGAACTGTTCTTGGGATGCCGTCCCCGATTGCTGTGTTGGAGTTCTCTATCCCTGCCTTTTCACAGATACTGAGCTCCACCTGCCACATTGGCGCTTGAGAGCTCAGCCTGTTCAGCTGCGGAGCTGCTGCCCATACTTTGATTTATGTGTAATTCCAACTTTCCTCTGCCATCCTCATGACACACACGCGTTGTGCACTTCTGGACTGCACAACTCTATCACAAGCGACAGAACCGTGCAAGAGGACCCGAGAAAACTCCACCTTCTAAGTGAACTACATGGCTGCTGGAGAAGAGGGGTTTTTAAACAATTCAGTTTATTAATTTAACAATCGTCTTGAAGGAAATATTTCCGAAGGGCATTTCCCATTGCTTTCATTCCCGAGAATTTAATGATCATCATCCAACTTCTTCACAACACTCAAGGTCATCACAGGGAGAGGAGTTGCTTTCTCTGATGAGATAATGATGCTCCCGGGTGGGTGAGGCAGGACTTTCCGCTGGAGATGATTGAGGCTGTGCTGAAAGGAAAAAGGTGTATTCACTGACCTTCCATGTCATCACGAACTGCTCTGATGTAGAGAGACTTAAATGCCTACAACCGTAACACTGGACGTCATTTTCTAATGCTCCTAGATCTTTTACAGTTATAAATGATAAATTTATACGTTAAATCCATGTAAGACAAAAAATATTCAAACTGTACTATTAATTTGATGGAATATAGATATTTTCTAAAAGGAAGTTACTGTCCACAGTGGGAAGCAACTGAGCTGGTAGGTAGGGTTACCTTTGAATTATGGAATGCCTCTTTGGCATTTCAGTTCTTGTGTCTTCACCTTGAAGTAGGAAGATATTTCAGAAAGCCCAAGGGAAAATGGAATGAAAAGATAAGCTTATTTTGGGGCAAAAATAACTTTTAAGTTCACGCAGAGTTTTTTCATTATGTACCTTTTCTGTGAACTTGTGCAAGTCCCCCTCACATGCTGGGGCCTCCGTTTACACAGATGACCGATTTGATCTTGTTTTGTTGTATTAACACATGCTTGTTCTTCACATGTGCCTTTTTATTCTCCTGCATACCCGCTGTAGTGGTGTACTCTGCTTCCAGTGTGTTCTGTATAAATGCTCATGTTCCAGTCACTTGTCAGCACTGAATTGGAAGAAAATGAAGTGGATGAACTAGAAGATAAATAGATCATTCTCAAAATACAGAAAAGCAAAATGGAGTGAAGAGTACCTGCACGGCCACGAGCGTGTGAGAGGCCGGCACTGTGCAGGGGGTCTGTGGGTGCCCGGCTTTTGACTGTTTCTGTTGCCTTTAGGGAAGAAAAACAAGCCCTCGTTGCTGCTTTGCTGGTTTTATCAGCATTCTCTTCAGCCCTGTTGTTTAGAACTGGCTGCTCCTGATCTGCTTTGCATTTGGAACTGGTGCGTTCATGTATTCAGGTTGATGTTAAGCAGATCCTGGAGCACAACCAAAGCGTGACCGCCTGTTTCCTGCAGCCCCTCTGCTAGATGTCCGAGCCATACGCTTGCTGGGAAGGACCAGGTGACTTCTGAGCGAGGAAACGGTTGGATGTGCTTGATGCTCACAACATCACGTGTTTGTACATCTAGGATGAGTTCTGTTTTACGGATGACCAAACGAAGGTGGAGGAAGGAGAGGTTGCTGTTGCCTCCACAGAGTGATGAGGATGGGACAGCACCTCAAGCCATTGGCACACTGCTGGGATGAGCATATTGGCTTGATTTGGCATCTTCAGGGAACTTCACGGCACCTGCATTTAAGGGGCAGAGCTTGCAGTGTTCAAAGATGGGAGAGAATCCTTTGCCAGCCCATCACACTGAGAGACACATGTGTGCATGTTCACACACACCCCTTCAGAGTGGCTTCTGAGTGCCAGCTGTCTTCTGTTGCACGGTGCCTCTGTCACAGAGGCTTCAGGGAAAGCTGAGGCACTTGCAGACTATGTTGCCAACACAAAGCTCTCTATAAATGATAAATAATAATTGACTGGCAAGTCTAGACAGCGAATCAAGGAAATTACAAGACAAGAGACGTTAGGCTTTCAGATAGGTGGAAAATATCCGTCATCTGTTCAGGGACAGCTAGTTATCACCAAGCCCCCTCGCGTAGTTACGCAGTGACTGCTTGCAGTGAGGCACCCTGAAGCCTGACTTTGCTGCCCGCTTGCCCATCAGCTTGTGTGGCACTCTTCCCTGGCCCTTCTCGCAAGCCCAGACACAGCTCTCTGAGTGTGCAGCAGAGAGCAAGGCGGTGTGGTCATAAATGCATTTTTTAGGCTTGAGTTGGCATTGCGGGTTTGGTTAATGTGACTGCAATTCTTAGGGAATAATAAACTTCTAGCATGACAGAAGTTTCTGTCTTACAAGACCCTGAGGAGAGCAATTGACTCTAACTTTAGAATTTAAAATGCACTTTTTTTAAAAAATGGGAAGCTGGTGTGATTTCATGGCAGTATGCCAGTAGACTTCTAATTATTGGTGGGGTTTATAAAGCCATTCATTCATTCATTCATTCATTCATTCATGTATTCATCCTCTTATGGGAACTCTTTTTGCTCTAAGTTGAACATGCAGAGTTAATCACAGTTGGACTCTCTTGGATTGTGTTGAGTTCTCTAATTCTCAGTGTTTCGAAGTGTGGATGCTTTCAGCGGGCTTGTAGCGTAGTAGGACCTGTGATTTCCATTCCAGCCCCTTCCCTCTTGCCAGCCAACTTGGAGAGTTTCTGTTGAAGTCAGTCCGTCTTGACGTGGGGCTGAGCTGCCACACTTTGGCTGCCCTGCCTGTCTCTCTCTCCCAGACTGCGGAGCCCCATTGTGCTGTGATTAACACCCCCTGCCCCACTTCTGCTCGTGGTCACTGGGCTCAGAGCAAAGGGCGCTTGGCACTTCAGGACTGCATGCTTCTTGCTCTCTCGTCCAGTAACTAGGCCGGGCGAGGTCCCGTGAAGAGGGAAGCCGAAACAGTCAGCTGAATAATGAAGTGACGTCAGGGGGAGCCAATTGGAACAGTAGTTGTCATGCGCCTGGCAGCCACTTCAGATGTCCACAAGACAAGTGTCGTGGTTCAAGTCATCCCTGCTTTTCCTCCCACCAGAGTGTCGGAGAGAAAATGCATGAGAGCTAGCACACCCAGCATTGCTGCCCCACGGTACACATCTGAAGTTAGGCAGGTTTGGGGATTTTTTTTTCTGAAGCATTAAGATGAAGTCCAAGCTTATTTTCCAGTTTTAGCTTAAAAATACTTGCAGAGCAGTCTGTTGCTTACTGAGAAATGGGCTTGGAGTTTTGGTCTGATGCCAGTTTAGGTTGGGATCTCAGCTGGGCAGGGCTGGTCTGTGAACCCTGCAATGTCATGGCAGGAACCAGACCTGTGATCATGAGCTAATGTTACATTGACTGCATTTGCGAGGGATAACTTCTTGGTTTTGTTATCACAGGCATTTCTACATAGCTATCACACATTTTCTGTTTGTGACCCAAATGTGGTCATCGCAGCAATGTGCCAATGGCTTGAGGCACAGTGTTACAAATAAATCGGTTCCATTCAGAAAATATTTCCCATTCCAGACCACCTCGGTTTAAAGAAACACCAGCACCTCCGCAAAACAACAACAAGTATCTGATAGACTACTATTTTCAGGGGTATTTTCAGAGAGAGAAGAACACTCAGCATTTAAAACCAAGAAAGGGTTTTGGAATTGTGTTGGTCTCTTCTCACTCAGTGGTTTGTAAGGTGATTTGGTTCAAACAAAACTCAAAGGAGAATCTCAGCTTTTGCTGTGTAGCCAGCTCTGTGAGTTGGGAAGGTAGCTTGGCACGAACTGATTCCCAGGCGGCTAGTTGGCTACAGGCCATCTGGGAGGGGAGAATGTCAACAGCTGGCACTGCCCATTCTCCCAGGTGGAGAAGGGCAGGTGCAGGGGCCTGTGTGTGCCCCTTTGATTTTTTTTCCTGTTTCCTGGTGAGCATCACGTGGCTCATACAACTAGGCACAACTTGGAAGGATTTTCCTCCCTGACTCATTCTCTCTCCCCCCGGTTGCCCTTCCAGTTTGCATGCCTCGTTCTTAATGCAGCCTCCTGGTTGGTCTCCCCAGCCTCAGCTTTCCCTTTGTCTATTCCATCATATAGATTACTGCCTTGGTGAAGACACCCAGCTGTTCAGCAGTAATTCCCAGCAACTTCCTGTTGTCTGTGATGTGAGGTCCCATTCAAATTAACTCCCACCTCCACACCTAGGCTCATCTTTGCTGCTCGCTAAAAGGTTCTACCAAAATGCAGCACCCTCATGACATGACACCCCCTTCCACTTTCCTCTGTGTGCTTTTCCCATGTGTCTGCATTGACCATCTCTCCCTAGCTACAATCTATTTTGCTTTGAAAGTGCTTCATTAGAGTAGAGGCTCTAGTCTCTTCTGAGACTCCATCATGCACTGTGTTGTTTGGGTGTTTAATCTCACAAACCTGACCCAGCTGGGAGCACATCTGCCAGGTGTTGGTCAGCTCTGACTGTGAAAGTTGGGTGGATACTCCAGTGTCCTGAGCTCAGGATCTTTGCGGCCCCAAGTTTGCTTTTCATACCTGTCAGATTATGGTCCTTAACCACTGCTCAGGAATGTTGTGGGGTGAGTGGTACGGTGTGTGTGTGGAATGCTGGTCTGCCGTCACAGCAAGCTTCCGTTAAGCAGCAGGTTGCAGTGGCAGTGGCATCTTGAATTCCTGGAGACCCCAGAATCCCTATGCGGACTCTGGACATATGTGTGTTGCAGGAATTTGATAATTATGTGTTATGTCTGACCACTAGAGGCATGCACTGAAATAACTTAAGTATTTTAAAAAACAAACTGTGGCATTCAACTGGAGTTGAATGCAGAAGACTGAGTGACGGACTATGTAAGCCGTATTTTGCCTCTGATTCTATGCATTGTCGATGTTGCAATGTGAAGTTTTTTTTTGGAAAGCAACATAATAGTGATTTACTGTAGTGTAATTGGTTTCCTGAAAGCAAAGTGATATTTATGGG
This sequence comes from Ochotona princeps, assembly GCF_030435755.1. Taxonomy (NCBI): domain Eukaryota; kingdom Metazoa; phylum Chordata; class Mammalia; order Lagomorpha; family Ochotonidae; genus Ochotona; species Ochotona princeps. Next base: position 81,967,256 of record NC_080837.1, read on the forward strand.
AGCTGCAATAAAAGATGCACCTTCTGAAATTTATTGTTGAAAAGCGTTTTCAAAGTGTATGGGACGACTCAAGCTTAAGTGTGCTAAATATTCCGGAGAAAGACATATTTAGCCTATAAATCTACATTTTCTTGGGAATTTGTTTGTCTTCTTCTCTGCAAGGTGTATAAAGATTTTAAGCTCTTGGGCAGCGGGAGAAAGATTTAAGGTTTAAGAAGCACATTTGTATCTTTTTAAAATTTCCTATTGTTTATCAATGACACCTATAAATGTTTTAGGGGAAGTGTTTACTGTAACATTACCCACTTTAGCTCTGTGCAGTTGTCTGGCAACCGGTGTGATAAACACAGAAGGAAGTACTGTATTTTGTTGCTGACAAGCGTATCTCCAAAGGGCCGCAGCACCTGACAGGCCATGAAAGCCCGAGGGTGGCTCCTGGAGCTGTTTGCTCTCTGTGCTGTGTGCAAGTCTATGGAGTTTATCATCGACCTGGCCATACAGGTGCCTGGGGTCAGACTTTCTTCATATTTCATGTAACCTCTCTTTTCGAAGCCAGACCATACAGATGGCTTATTTAAAAATGCAGTTATTATGTTTTTAAGATTTGCGTTTGAGGACAGAGAATAAACCTTATTGTTGTTTAAAGATGGATGGGCTGAAAGCTTTCAGTCTAAGCCCTACTACCTCACCTACTTTTCCCTACCCCCCACCTTCTTCCCCATACCTCCCACTTAGCTCCCACCTGCCCCCACACCACCAGAAATCAGAGCACGAATAGCAAACTTGATAGTGACCTCTCTGGCCAGCCTTCATATCCATGTTTCAGTGTTTACACACACTTTGCTCTTGGAATACCTACAGGATCAGCTGGTGCCTTAGCCACCTCCACCTCTGCATTGCACGGTGTGACCTGATTTACATGGGACACGTGAATATCTACAGCAAATGGGACTTGATGTTGGGGTGTGGCTGCTTCACTTCAGAGACAGCTCACTGCTACGATGCTCATGTGGTGGATCACATGAAAAGGAAAGGAGCCTGGACGGAGCTCCACTCTGATGCTTGGCAGGAAAGTTCAGGGAAGTGCTCAGGTTTGATAAACCCAGGCAGCTGGGGATGAACCTCCTTTGCTGATTATTTGTGGCCACCGAAGGTGCTGGGAACTTCAGGAGAAGGTTTCTGGTTTTCTACAGAGAAGAGAAAGGACTCAGAGAAATCTTGCCTCCCACTTCTGTCCTTCCTGCAGAAAGCGGATGCATTGGCTGGAGCAGTGAGTTTTCCTTATTGATGTAAGCTGCTAAACCTTAAGAGAGGGAAGGCCCAGTCGGAGCAGTCGGCCCCGGCTGTGTCTGAGGCTGCTGCTGAGTGACTGCTCTGAATGGCTCCATAGGAGCAAGACTGCCCAACTTTGGCTGTTACTTTTGATGGGAATCTGTGCCAGCATCATCCTGTTACCCAGGTACCCCTTTGTGCATCTGACTGTCAGCCTCAGGAGCTGTGATACTAGGAATGCTTTGATTTACAGCTAGATAGTTTCCACCTCATCCACAGAGAACCTTCTTCCCACATGGGTATGAAGGGTACATTGGTTGGGTTCCTGTGGTTGGTACACTGGATTGCATAGCTGTTGGCAGCAGGTGGGAGCAGGACTCCTTTGTGGATCTGCCTTGTCCTCTGGCTGATGGAGTGGCCTTGGAATCCACAGGGAGGAATGGGGTCATTGCGATGTTTTGAAAGGAGCCCAAGCTTTCTTATACCCCTCTAGTCATGTTCCCATTGATCTTTGATTATTATGCTCTGGCCATGTGGCCACTGCACTTCAAATTGTTTGCTAAGAAATTAATGATCTGGGAAGAAATACAGTCATAAAAAGGACTTACTTTTTAAAGGGATTCCAAATACATACTTATCTCAATGTATTTGCTCTCTGTGTGTGCATTTCCATTTTGGAGTTCTCGGTGGGGTTTGTTGTTGTTGTTGTTTTGTTTTGTTCTAGGAATGCCTGACGCGTACTATTGAGTTCCTGTTACTGTCCCAGGGCCTGGCAGACTTGCACAGATTCAGTTAAATGCCTCAGAATCCTTTATGTGAACTCGATGCTGTTTGAACTACTACTTGAGAACAACTACTCTCAAGCCCTCAGAAGCACTTAGTTACAATTGTTGGCCTAATTGCACATTATTCTTATTCATTAAAACAAGTCCCTGAGGGCTTCTTGGGGTACTGTTCCGTGTTATTATAAGTCCTTCCAAATAGAAAAACTTCATTAATTTAAAAATAATCTCCAATTCAGACTTTCATTCAAACAAGTCATCTCACTCCCAAGTCCGCCTTAAAGAGCTTTTGGCCACATGTGATGGATGCATTTGGCGAGAAGGTTTTGTAGCTTCGGTATTTGCTGTTACAATCACAGCTGATGGCCTTTGTGCCTTCGCGCCTTTAGCATTTTTCTCTGTTACCAAAAAAATGATTGCTAAGTAACCGAGGTCATGACTTCATAGAATTACTTGGTTTTTTTTTTTTTTTTTTGCCACAGTGAAAGCTCCTATTACCTTAAAAAATAACTTGAAGGTCCTCCCTTTATCCGGCTATTATACAAACATGCATTTAGGTCGTGCAGCACACAGATGAGAACCATGGAGTCTTTGAAGATTGCTTTTGACAAAGTGCTTTTTTGACATTTCTCGTTAGCATTTAGGATTCTCTAAATAGAAGCAAGAGAACCTAGTAGCTCTTGGTCTCGAGGGAGGCAGGACAGGAGGGCTCCTGTTGTTGCAGGGCACTCTATGACTCAAAATGCTTTTAAGTGCAGCTATTCTGACCTTGAAACATGGGTGGCTCAGACAGGGGTGTCTGTGCCCTTGAGAAGTTTTTGATGCACAAATGCCAGCTGGACCACAGCTGGCCACTGAGGTGTGTGGTGTGATCTGATACCCTGACTTTTCTCTGTATACCTTGTTCTGCATTGGAAAATTTACATAATTACTAAAATAAGCAGATGCGAAGAGCAATGGCAAATTGCATTGCAGGGGCATTCCGAGTTGTTGTGACTGATGGGTTGTGGGTCGGTGCCTGCCAGAAACAAGCTGAGAGTGGCTTTCCCTGTGGAGACTACCGGTGCCACCCTCTTGCTCCTTGCGTATCCCTGCAGCGGATGTCAAGTGCAGCTCAGCCTGCGCTCCCCGAGAGGGTCTTGCTGTCTGCCTTGGATGCCCTCCCAGTGTTCCCAACTTCCTCCTCTCGGCGGGAGGCAGGAGCCCTTGGAGAGCCCCATCTCAGGCACAGTCTGATCCATGGCCGCCACAGACAGGGATCCAGTGTGACTGGAGCTTTTTGTCTGTTTTGCCCCCCCCCCCCCCTTTGTTTCCTCCAGACACCTGCATCAGGGAAACTGTCCTGCCCCGTCCCCGCCCTTCTCCAGCTATGCACCTGTGAGAAACCAAACACACTGGTCCTTTGGAAAACCAGCCTGCATCCTGGACTCCACAGCTGATAGAACCACTGAGGCTCAAACCCTTGAGATCTATCACCAGAGACTGCATCCTACCAACTCATTGCTACTCACGTGTTTTCTTCCCGTTGGTTGTAACCTTGCAGGCTTCTGACTGGATGCTCTTATTTCTTCTTCTTCCTGCCCCACCCCAGTTGCCATCTGCCAGCTCTCTGCAGTGACCAAGGCTTAGGGTGAATATAGTTCACCGGTGCACATTCTAGAACACACAGCTGGCTGTCCATCCTACATGAGATTTTTATGCTCTCACGCTGGCACCTGCCGCCAGGTTGCTATCTTCACTCTGTTGCCCTGCAGTCCTTTTAGGCTGCAGGAAGTCCCTCCTCCCGTCACTCCCGAAGGTACCTCGTTTTTGCTGAGTTGATGACTGTGCCCCAAGAGGGGACAGGGCTAACGGTCCACAGCAGCACCCCTGCAGTCGTGTGCACTTTTTTTTTCCTAGAAAAGTACATTCAAGTTAAAGTGGAGGTGGGATATTTCATAAAGCTTTAAACAACTTTTGTTCCTCTCCTAAGATACAGTAGTTACTTTATCTCAATTCAAATATAGCGATTGGCTTCACCTGCTGTGTTTAGTTGTCGTGTCTACGAAACACATCAATGTACTGTAAGGCATGAGTCATAGAATTTCTGGCAGATTCACCTTATCCCTTCCTCATCAGTTGGAGAAGCCCATTGCTGATCACAGGCAGTACAGCTAGCAGTTGCATCAGGTCCTAAGGAGTGTCCGTGTCAGGTGTGTACATTCTGGGCCTCATTTGGGGACCTGAGAATGGCACTAGTTTAGGTTAGTTGTGATGTTAAGCAGGACTAGAAGGAGGCCGGGGACATGACATTAAGCCTTTCTCCAGTAAGACTGAGCACTGTCGATGAGAAGTCGCTTTGGGTTGAAGTGTCCATCATCACCCTGACCTAAGAGTAATTACTAGAATAACATCATGTGGTGGGTGCTGAGTTGTGTTAGGGGCTTGTTGTGAGCCAAACGTGTCGTGATGCTTTTTCAGGATTCTCTCTCTCTGTCTTCTTCTCTCTGTCTCTCTTCTCTCTCTCTGCTGAGCCTGAGACTGTAGGAAACAACTATTGCTCTTACCTATGCATAATGAATAATGGAATGGAAGGACTCCCTGCCATTTGAAAGGCAGAGTTACACACAGAGAGAGAAATCTTCCATCAACTTATTCACTCCTCTAATGGCTGTTAGAGCCTGGGGCTAAGCCAGGTCGAAGCGAGATCTCCCACATGGGTGCAGTGGCCCAAGTACTTGGGCCAACTTCTGCTTTCTCTGGACATTGTCAGAGTTGGATTTGAAAGTAGAGCTGCATGCTGACATTGTAAACGGCGGCTTAGCCCACTGTGCCGCACACTGGTCTCAGGGGATGGTTTTAATTGTGGGTTTAAGTAAGATTTCCTATAGAAATAATTGTGTCTCTCAGCAGTAGGTGGGGTGGGTGCCCCAAGTTGTCTTCAAGCCTTTTGTCCACCCTAACCATAGTCACAGGCAAGCTGGGTGAAGTGTAGACAAGTTACATTTGAGACACAACAGGTGGGAGAGTGGGGAGAAGTGGTAATCTTTGGCAACAAATGCCATTGGTCTGTCAAGGCTAATCACAGAGCGCTCAAGCCAGCAACCTCCCGGCAGTGCTGGATGGGATGGGGGTCTGGGTTCATTGGATGCTGGTGGGCTCATCTCTGTTGACTGGTCCCAGGTGGGCTCATCTCTGTTGGCTGGTCCCCACGTTGCCTATGGATCTTCTTCCTATGACTTGGGAAAAGTCTGTTAGGCCCGTGATTTCCACAAAGCCAGCTGCTGAGTAAGGACTCCGGGCTGGGCACTAAAGGGACATTTGCCTCTGGCAGGGCGGGGGCTCGCTCAGAAACTACCCTTCCCCAGCCTCAGCGTGGCTGTGTGTTGCCTGTGCTGTCTTCCTTCTGCGTGGAACTGCAGTCTCAGCTGCGTGGTGCTTCTGAGGCATCTCTGGAAGGAGGTGAAGCCCACCCAGTGCAGGACTCTGCACAACCAGGAGCCACACCCACAACTCTACAGTCTGGGGAGCTGAGCCAGTCCTCAGCCTTCTTTGCCTGCTCCCCCACTCCCCCCCAAAATTGGAAAAACAATAAAGTTGCTGAGACATCACCCAGCTTCCCCTAATGTTCACATCTGACATAATCTTCATTCTGTGATCATAATGGAGAAATGAACGTCGGAGCAGTGCTGTGAACTACAGCTTGTGTTGGGACGCCACAGGTTTCTCCATCTGACACCCTTTCTCACTCCCAGAATTTTTTGTGGCATTTGTTTCTAGCCACATAGTCTTCAGTCTCCCCCAGTTGTTGACAGTTCCCCCACCTTTCCTTGTTTGTCGTGACCCCGACACTTTGGAAGGATACTGGACAGTTGTTTTGTGTAATGTCTCTCTACCTGTTTCCCATCATTTGACTGAGTTCATTTTAGGCAGAGTTCCACAGCACTAACCTTGTGTCCTGCTTAGCGCATCATGTTGGAGTGATGTCGATTTTCTGACCACGAGTGTCACCAGGTTGAGGTGGGGTGTGGCTGCAGGTGTCCTGCTTCGTATCACACTGTCATTCCCTGATCTTGACATCGTTTGATGGAGCTTGCCTGCAACTGCTGTGGCTCATGTGCGCTGATGGCACTTTTCTGTCTTCTGCATTTATTCATTGACATTTCCCTGGAAGGAAGTGCTGCCCCATCTCACACCCTGAATGATCTCCGCAACTGTACTTTTCTGCAGGTGACCTTCTGTGTGGCAGAGGCGACCCATAAGGAATGTAGATGTCAAAGTGTGAAAATCTGGATCCCAAGAATGCCTTGTGCACCTGGTGCCAAGGCTACAGGAACATTTTGGCCACAGTTGGGCCTTGAGCCTTCAGGAAGCATAGTGACCACCACCTGAATATGTTTCTGGTGCTGAATTTCCTCAGTGCACCTTCACAGACATTGAGGAAGTTGGGCAGGTTTGGCTTAATCTCTGTTGGAAAGAATCTAGACGCTCTAGTTTCGTACTCATCTTCCACCTGCAATGGCGGACGCTGCATTCTAATGCCTTCACTCGTTCGTCTTTCTGTAGTCACCAGGGGCCTGGAAGATCAGTGACTGAAATGAAATCTTACTTCTTTGGAGTTGTAGCAGAAGCAGAAGGAAAAGAGAGCAAGTTGGCATCATTGGCGTTGGGAGTTTCTAAGATGACCTGTTGATTTCATGTGTACATGCTCTTTGGGCGTAACACAGATTTCCAATAATCTGACTAGCCCACAAGGAGATGAAAAGTGGTCATAAACTGTGCCAAGGGATGATAATGCACCCTTATTGATGTGCAGCTTTGGGGTCCAAGTAGTCCTTAGCAAGGATGATAACTATGATAAAGAGGAAGATTAAGATCCCCTCTGCGTCCTCTGTGCAGAGCAGTGCAAGCCAACACATGACCCTGACAGCCATCTTCCTCTCAAACTAGATTTGCAGTAGAAAATGCTGTTTGGAGGTGTTGTAACTAATCGTTCCAGGACATTGGGGTGTGGATGGTCAGGGAATGATGTGAGTTCCTGTTTCCTTTCTTGAATCGTAAACTTGCTGTTTGGAGAGGTGATGACAGCCTGCTGCAGTTGGACAAGGCTCCATGACGACTGTGGAGAGTCTGCCCCTGAGCAATGACCTCTTGCACTCGGGCCCAGCACGTTCTGTCTACACTAGGAGGTCTGAGAGTGCGAAGCCATGCTGACCCGATCTTAGTCTTCCCTCGTCTCCGTCTACTAGCTTGCCGTGCCCAGAGCATCCCTGTGGAACTGCAGGCGGTCAGCCGGCTGCAGCTCCCCTGTCACCGGCAGAGGTTCTGTCCTCCTCTTGGTCCTCTGCTCTTCTCCTTGGGCCACTCAATAGACACTGAAAACACAAGAACTTGGGAACTTGGGCTGGCACTGTGGCGTTGCAGGCTCAGCGCTGCCTGCAACATTGGCATCGTACATGGGAGCCTGCTCGAGACCTGGCTGCCCCGTTTCTGAGCCAGCTCCCCAGCAGCAAAAGATGACCTGAGTCCTTCGGCCTCTGCACCCGTGGAAACCCGGAAGTAGCTCCAGGGTTCTGGTTTGGCCTGGCCAGCTCAGGTGATTGTGACTGCTGGGGAAATAGACCAGCAAATAAAAAACCTCTTCCTCTCTCTGCAATTCTCCCTTTCACATAAATAAATTCATCTTCTAAAAAAAATACAAAGTGTCTGAGAGAGATGGGCCTCCTGTACCTTCTGGAGGCGCTGCTTCCACTGAGGCAGAATTGTCAGTGCCATCTCTTCCTTTTTCTGTGTGTGATTGTCTGTTCTGTCTGTCTGCCTGTATCTGTACCTGCGCAGTAACAGCTGTGCCTGTCCATGAGCCTGTCTTCCAGCTCTCAATCTGTCAGTCTGTGTGCAGCTCTTTCTCTGTCCACCTGTCTTTCAGTCTCTCTCTACTTGTCTCTGTCTGTCCATCTGTCTCCACACCACAGGGTGTCCAATGGCCTCCCCAGTGTCCTCTCTGCCTCATGGCCCCCTTCCTGCCACCTGGTTCTCTGTTTATCCTGCCAGCAAGGGCGAGGAGTTGGAGTCGGTGCATCCTGACTGTACCCCAGCCTCTGTTTCACAAATAACTCTGCATGTTGAATGCCTTCAACACACAGAAACAAACACGGCGTACAAGCATTTGCACAGTGCGTTTGAGCGGCAAGCTGCCTTGCCGTGAACCGGGTGTCTGTCTCCCTTTCTCTTGGTTCTGGCCATCTGCTGCGGGGCAGGCACCGCAGGAGGAAGCGTCTCTCCCTCGGCTCCGTGCGGGCTCTCTTCCTGTGTTTGTGCATATCTGCAGTTCATTCGCTCCTTGGAAACTTCTGGAAAAGGGGCTTCTTCACCGTTGGCTTCCTGAGAACTGTTTTGTCTCTGTCTTCCTGGAAAGGGATGACTCCTGGCATCACCTTCCCTGATAAACTCCTCGCCATGCCTCCTTTGGAAGCAGCTTTCTCTGTGCTTTGTTTTGTATTTTCCTGAAAAGAAGAGTAACATTCTGACTACCAAGTTCTCTGATAGAATAACAACTGAGTCAGCTTCTCTGGAAAATTCCACACCAGCCCCTTGCATCTCCCTGGAGAGGAGTAGGGACAGGTGACGGCTTTCCTGGTGAGGCCACTGCCTCCCTCTGTCATCCCCGCCACACACCTTCCCTTCACTCTCTCCATGAGGAACAAGCTCCGGGCCTGGAACTGCTGTGACTCTGAGGGGCTCTGAGAAAAACAATACATTGTCCCCTGGGGGTCAAGGCTGTGCTCAACAAGAGGGTCATTGTGCTGCCGGCCAGCAGCCAGTGTTCGTTTTAGTGGACGGGAGGATGTTTATAAAAACAAACTTGGGAGCCCCGGACAGTGAAAGCCTTTGTTTACCTGGTGCTCCAAACGTAAGGTATTCATTTCGCCTGGAGAATAATGCAGTGCAGGGTTGTAATTAGAAAAGGTTGATGTAATTGAGGTGTTAATCTTTGAGGTTGCTCTCCCTCCATTTTAGGGCAGTCATGCGATGCTTTTTCTAAAGCCAAAATCAGAGTCATGACTGGAAGGCTGAATCGGGCCTCAGGAAGCCCTCACTGTCCTCCAGGCCAGGGTGTGTCTGTGTGGCGGCTTATTGGACGGTGTGGGGGTCAGGTACAGTAGCCGAGCCACTGGGATAGGCTGTGGTGGGGCACACATAGACATTTCACTGTGAGCCTAGCCTAGCTTTTCCGGGGGTAATGGTGGTCATAATAGACCTTTTGGCTTGAACAGTGTCTGCCTCAGTGCAGGCTGGAGGTTGGTAGAACGTATGCCAGGAGGTTTTTGCAGGTCTCCCATGTGGGTGCAGGGGCCTGAGTACTTGAACTGTCCTGTACTGCTCCCCCAAGCAATAAGCAGGGAACTGAATGGGAAGTGGAGCAGCCGGGACACAAACCAGCACCTGTATGGGATACTGGCCACTATAGGCAGAGAATTAACCTGTTGAGCCACAGCACCAGAACCTAGAGCTTTCTTCTTATTGTCAGATCTACACTTTAATTCTGATAGCTGCAAGCCCAGCTTTTCTTCCTTCTGAACTCAACCCAGAGAGCCAGTGCAAAGATGGAGACCTAGTATGTGGGAGGTTCTCCTGCTTTGCGGGAGTGATAGAGAAGAGGCGCAAGGCTGGACTCAGGTGTTCTGGCTTTCTGCAGAGTGGGGTTGTTTCTTCATTTCCCTGTAAGTGCTAGCCGTTCAGTCAGGAGCTGCTGGGGAAGCAGGGCGGTCCAGAGCTGGGCTGGAAGGCTCATCAGCAGTCCATTTCCATGCCAGCAGTGAAGCGGAGCACCCCTGGTCCCTGGCAGCCGAGGCATCACTGGCTTCCAGAAATTCCCGTGAACTCAGTATTTGCCGCTTCCTTTTGTTTGTTTGTTTTCAGAGCAGATGGGCTTGTTTGCTTTTTGCTTAAACATTAATCAAAAATCAATTTATGGCTATGTAAGTGGCATTAGATAATTCTCGTTCTTGAGTACAGTAAATAATATCTATTTGTTCATGTTTGATAAGTCTGGGTGGCGGTGAAATGTAAAATAGAATTACATGAGATATGACATATGGCTATGTGTTTTATAAATTAATGCTTTTATGCATGTGGGAGGAGAAGTAATTTAGCTCACTGACAAAAGAAAAGGGGAAGTTTATTCCAGAGAAAGAACTGCATACCAAGTCTAAATAAACTTGGAAGATGAAGAGAATAGAATTCAGTTCAGTCTTTCAGATAAATCATCACAATTTCTGTGTTGGTATGGGAACTGTAAGAAAAGGATGATTCTAACTGCCAAATGCTTTCTCGTCCTCTGGACGTGCCCAGGTACCTGTTTAGGGCCGAAGGGAGTATGTCCTGTATGAGCGAAATACATTTTTTCCCTAACCTAGTGAGCATATATAAATTGCCTAAACTAGTACAAATGTAATTGGCATTTCCTTGAGATTAGGAAAAAAATTTTAAATATTGTTTGGTAGGTATACTTGAATGTGTGTGTGTGCATGTGTGTATAAGGTATAATTGTCATGCTTTGAAGCATTCAGAGATTATTGAAACTTCCATATCCGTCCCCTTGTTAATAAATTATAATCTGCTAATTGCAATAAATCTGTTTTTAGATCGATGAGCCAGATCTGTTGTATTTCTTCCTTAGGATTCATTTAGCCTTGAAAAGGCCAGAAGTTTAATGAAGCTTCTAAATGCCAATCTTTGCTTTCCTCCTGTTAGAGGGTGTGCCTCCACTCTAATTACCTTTGTGCTGTTTAAGATACTAGTGGTTGTGTGGGCAACCCTGTGAAATGGGCAAGACACAGCACAGGGGATCTTGAAGACCTCCTCGGATGTCTGGGTGCCTCTGCATGCACCCCCACCAGACCCACCCATGGGTTTCACGCCAGTGGGTTTGCCTTGTGATGCCTGGGCCACAAACCCAGGGACCGCCGTTGCCTGCGCCGCCAGCAGGACTGAGAGCAGGAAGAAGGAACCCTTGTCTTGGGGTTTGTCCAGCCTGTGCTGCCAGTAGGGCAGGTACTCTGACTTCCTGCGGACAGTGCCCCGGAGACGAGGTCTTGATTTCTCTGCTTCACGATTAGACCTGACGTGGTAGCTTCTGTGTATTTGTGTTTTAGAAGCTAAATCAGGTGGGGTCCACCTCTCTGCCTGCTCTCCACCCTAGTGGCTGCCGGCGCGGTTGAGCTTAGCAGTTGGTCGGGAGGCTCTCCGTTCTCCTCCGCCGTCTGCATCGGAAGCATCGCGCTCATGCATCCAGATTCTGAGTGCCTCACTGGTGATCCTACTGGGGACATTACAGTGATTAGTGTTCGGAAGTGTTCCAAAGTGGTATTTTTAAAAATTCTTCTAAGATGTCCTTTCTTCTCATGGTAGATATGGTGAATATTAAACATACTCTGATTGGTTAAAAATGTTGTACCATGTGATTGAAGTAACATCTTTATAAAACAAGGTTCTGAATGCAAGCCCAGGAAGGGCCAGGATTGTAAGGACGCTCTTGTCCTGCCCTAGTACATCGTGCTGTGTTTTCAGGGCTGCCTGTGTTTTCATTTCCTGACTGTCTCTCTACGACGATATTAACGATTTTCCTAGGAAGTCAGTGATACCGGCCAAAGGAAGTAAGCCATGTAAACGTGTCTTTCTGCCATTTCATTGACATTGCTATCAAAGTTTGCTCTTCCAATGGCTTGCGAACATTTTAAATTGCACTGTTGCATACGGCATGCATAAAAACAGACGTCTACGTGTGCTGACGCTGCATTTGCGCTTGACGGTGTTTAGTAGTTTTAACGTCTCCCATTAGTTCTTTGTGCTTCTCCAGTCCTTTGTGCAGCTGTTTCTCTGATAAAAAGCAAAGGTATCCTTGGGTGCTGTGCTGCTTCTCTGCACAGTGACCCAGGGGAAGGCACAGCAGAGCGGCCTTACTCCATTTTAAAATCACGACGTAGGAGACAATTTCAGGGTAAACATAATTTATCTTTACTCTCATGCATGTAACCTCAGCTACAGTAGGAAGAACATTCTATTCCCAGTGGCACCATTAGTAAGTTGGGTGATCGGGGACTGGGCCACCAGTGCTTTCTTTAAGGTGGTGGTGGTGTCTGCCCCTTGGTTGAAGCTGGGCTCGTCCGAGGCCTCGCAAGGGGGAGACAGCATGGAGAACAGGGCACTACTGTAGGTTCAGGGCCCAGGTCAGTTGGAGCAGCACTGATTGGCTCGCACTGCCTCACAAGGCCCTGGATGCTGGAGGATGGCCTTCCGCCTCCCACACTGATTTAAACAGTTGGGTCAGTCAGCAGGATCAGGGGTAATGATGCAAACATTTCTTGAGATATTTTTAAGCAGGTTAGACTTTCCAGAAACAAAGAGTAATGTTGTCACAGGAATATGGTATGTGACTGTGACGTTTTGCGTCCTTTTCTAAGGAGACAGAGGCACGACAGCCCGCTGTTTCCATGGTGGCGTCTTACTGTAGGTCCAGAAGTGCCAGCCTAAACGCTCACCAGCTCCATGATCCTGTGCTGATCAACTGTGAGAGCTGGACGCTACACTGTCAGTACAGGAGCGGGCTCTGGAGTCAGGCGGGCCTGCCTGCACTTGAATGTGGCCTCGCTGCTGTTGGCACCAGTTCTCCCTTGCAGAGTGGAAATGTTCATCACTATGCCCTAGCATGGATGTGTGAGGGTGGGGGTTAGGTGAAATCAGGCTGCCTGTGAAAGTGTCCAGCATACAGAAGGTACTTGTATATAATAGTGGAGGGCTGGAGGACTTAAAAAATATGTTGTAGCTAAGCTCAGAGATGCATTTTTGGGGAGTCAGTGATTTCGGCTGCTTCCAGAATTGTCTGTTCCTACATGATGGGAGTAATTTTAGACCCACTCCTGATTTTGTTGAACATCTCCATTGCAGTTTGGGCTTTCCTGGAAGCTGACTCTGAAATGAAGTTAGGGGTTCAGAAGTCTTTCTGAGGTTGACTCTGGGGCACGGAGGAGAGGAGGGAGGGAGTAACAGGTGTAGGAAACCAGCCAAGCATGATGCTCCGCAGGGGTTCAGTACCGAGGGGGCAGGCTTGTTAGAGGAGTCCCTTAGTGGATGGAGATAGCCAGGCCCTAGAGCTGTCACTGTGCTCCACTGCTGGCCAGAGGCCATCCCAAGATGCCTGTGACCTTGTCCTGAAGCTGAAGCAGACTGGAGAAGAGCTGTCAGCTCCAGGCAGTAACCCAGTGTACCACGCCACAGCTGGGTCCCCGGTCAGCTCTGAAAGGGGCTTTAACTGGGCATCTCTTTGCTATGCCATTTCAAGTTGGAACTTCTGGGTTTGACAGAAAATTGTTTGGATTCTGATTGCTCTTAAAGAGACATATCTTTAAAACACTTAGGCAGAGGAGGAATCAGGTTTCTGACCTGTAAAATGCCAGCAGAACTCGCAGTAGTAGTATCTTCCAAGGAGCATGCTCCACCAGCCACAGTCGGCGTGTTCACACTCAGGTGCCAGTCCCCAGGCAGGCTTTGGCAATAAGGACTCCTGCATTTCTAAGGTGCTCTGCATAGTCAGGCTACCTCTGCCTTCTTCAAGCATCCACTGAGGGTGCAGCTCAGTTTCCCAACTTTAGGTCAGCTCTCAGTTCCCCAGTCTCCGCTGGTAGGATTTGGGGTGAAGAACCCGACAAATCATTTACAGAAGAAACAGACACCTGAACAGGCTTGGGAAAAGTGCCCCATGTAACCTACCGACAGCATTCCTACATCTGACACTCTGTTGGTAAAACTGTAGGAAAAAGGTCCCCCCGGCTGGAAGGACTGGGAAATGGCACTGCAGATGTTGGGGGGGAGCTGGCTGCATCACCCAAGGCCCACACAAGTCGCTCCACAGTGTGTGTGGGGCGGGGGGCATCGCCCCACAAGTGTGCTGCTCACACGTGTGAAAGGCAGTGTTGTTGAAATGGCAATGGAAGCGGGACACAGCCCCATACTAGACGGAGTCAATTAGGGCGAGTCGTTTTCTTGTTGGAATCACCCGGAAATTTTTAAACAGGTAACTCATGCCACAGTCTAATTAATTCACCCCCACCCCCAGACAACAGGATGTAGATTCATGGGGACAGACAAGCGTGAGAGCCGCCGGGTCAGTGTTTACCCATACACTGGAGTATCGCGCAGTAGATGAACCAGGATGAAGCTCGCTTTCCTCTGTTAATGTAGGCAGAGCCTCAGATGCGTTTTCTTTCAACACAAATCTATGCACTGCAAGGTGAGGGAGGAGCCTGTGCGATTCCCTAACAGTGAAGTTTTTGAACTATGGACCACCTATACCACTCCCCCCCCACCCACCCACTGCCCGTAATAGATGCTCAAGGCAGGGGAGGTTTTTGTTGAAAGTACTGATTTTGCCAATAATAATGTGTGCTTTTGCATTAGTAATCTGTGTCCATTTGGGCCTGGGTACCAGGCGACACACCCGCAGTACCCCACTGGGGTACAGAGAAGGCGGGGCCCAGCTGGGAATCCCAGGGGTGTCAGAGCACCCAGGACACCCAGAGCTGTTTTCCCTTCCTCAGAACTCATGTGTTTCTCTGTGAGCCAGACCTCTGGTGTCTTGGGAACCAAAACTTCCTGAACTCAGTCACACCCGGACTGATGCCCAAAGTCAAGAAGGGAATCGTGGTAAAATTGGGCAGTATTTCCAGTTATACTAGAGATGAGACGTGGACAAAGTGTCGTTCTTGGAACATGTGTGCCACTGTAGGAAGTTAGCATGTGACGAAACTGACACAGTGTGTGCTGTGGCCAGCAGGTGGGCTGGTGCAGGCGGTGGCGTGACAGGTAGGCAGAGACCAGCAGGCTGCAAAGACAGAGAGGCCTTGAGGCAGAGGAAGCAGGGAGGTCCCTGTGGCCCAAACTGCAAGGACACAGAGCTACCTCCCTCGTCTGGAGCCCGGGTTGTACTGGTTCTGCAGACACCTGGGGTAGTGCGGGGCACCCCCTGTTAAGTCAGTCTATGGTGAAGCAGGCCACCTAGGTCCTGGCAACAGGAATCCAGAAGGGTTTCCTAAATTGTTTGGGGGGTGGGGGAGCTTGCAGAGGGACAGTGAATCTGATGGAGCTTGTATAGGGAAACGATTTCTAGGCAAAGTAAATAAGTAAATGTAGGCAGGAAACCGCTGAGGGATGGTCCTGAGGAAGTGGGGTGTGGATAACTAGCAGGGAATCCCACAGGAGTGACAGTGGGGGCACGGCGGAGGTGTTGGAACTCGAGGCCTGGGTGCTCCCCCTGTGCTGTATCTCCCACGGAGATGCCGGAGGGGGGGGGCGCGTGACCTTGGCCTTGCTCTCAGGAAGCTTCTGGTCCCAGCACGTGACTGTGGGCTGAGGGCCACCAGTGACAGCGCTGTGGTGACACATCTCAGGAAGTGGGATGGCCTGGGCGGGGAGTGCGATGGTGGGTAGTGGCCTCTGCAGGGCAGGCAGAGGTGAGCTCTAGAAAGCAGAGAGGACTCTGGGAAGGGGGTGTGGCAGGCGTGTGACCTCTACCATGACCTGGGATGGGCACAGCATGGCCAGAGAGGCAAGAGTGCTTGCCTGGGCAGCCAGGAAAGGTAAGACAGGGCCAAGGGGAACCACAGGGAAGGCGATTGCTGCAGACACTGGGGGCCAGAGAAGGACACAGGTTTAGAGGGTACAGAGAGCTGGCCTGCCCCAGGCTGTTTCTGCAAGGAGACCTCTCCACCCTGTGTGTTCTGGATCTGGGCAGACTGGCCCCAGCCACAGGGCGCCACCCTGGAACAAAGAACTGGGTCTGCCCTCTGCCCTCCTTCAGCATAGCAGAGGACCCCCTGCCCACCCCGCATCTCCTTAAGGAAGGTGAAGGTGAAGGGGCTAGGCTACCCCATGTGAACCGCATCCCCCTGTGGATATCTCCTGTCGGTGCCACGTTCCTGGGAACTCAGAGAACCCAAGGAATGGTCTCAGAGCTCCTGGTTCCTAGGCTCCACCCATGGCGACTGGGTGAATCAGGGTGGCTCTGGAGGTGTGTGCCTGGGTCCCTGTGGGGAGGATGAAGAGTTCAATGTGGGAACAAAACCTTTGAGGTATTCTCTCCTAGCACAAACCACGGGAGGCGGCGAGTCCACAGCAATGTCTGATGGGGTGGGTGGTGGGAGAACGGAGGGACACCCTGGCCCACCTGGTGGCCCAGACACCGTTTGTGTGGTGGTCCCCAGCGCCCCTCACCGGGAAGCAGGATCTGTGCTCCCGCCTGCGCCGTGGACCAAGGTTGTTTACTACTTTCTACTCGGAGAGACATGTCAATCACCAGGGCCCGCCTTCGCCGCCAGCCAATAGGCTGGTTGGGAAATTCCACCTTTCCGCAGGGTCCGCGTGGTGACTGGCTGCAGTGCCTGTCAGTCACGGAGGCATCCCTCAAGGATGCAGCAGGAGTGTGAGGGACTAGATCTGCAGAGAAGGGGAGGAGTATCGCCTTCCCTACAAACAAGCTATACCCTTCTTCCACCCTGTTCCTCAGGAGAAAGGGGGGAGCCGAACCCAGGGGCCCCGTGCAGAGCAGGGGAATCCCTCCCCGCCCCCCTTACCTTCTCACCCCCCCTCGCTTCCCGCAGGCGCCTCTGCAGTTGTAAACACATTTGCCTCCATGTCTGTTTTCCTTCCTCTGCAGCCGTGGCCATGACAGGCTGCTGTTTACAAAAACCGTGCGAGGCAGAAACTCCCAGGATGCTGTCTTCCACTGCCCCTGCCCCTGCTTGCGGAAACCACGGGGTGCAGATAGGGGGCAGTGGGGGTTCCTGCTGATTGCTGTCCAGGTGGGGACAGTCACGCTTTACCAACGCGCACCATTTTCTGAGGATGCCGTTTTCTGCAGGCGAACGGGGTGGGCTTAGCTGGGTTTTATGAGGGAGCCCTGCAGCCGAGAGGGGCGGGCACGGCTCTAAGAGAGCTGGGTGAGTAGGTGGGTGCGATTTTCAGTTGTTGTTGCTGCTTCCCGTAGCTTTAAAGGCTGTGGGAATTCTGCGTTTTCTGCAGTCTGAGCTTGAATCCTTTCCTCGATCACGGGTTTGGCACCTGCGAGCGCGCGTGCGCGCGCACACAAGCACACGCACACCCATACGCACACGCGCGCACGCACATACACAGACACACACACTACCCTTTCTAAGGGCAGTATTGTCTTGAACCGAATGTTTTTCTACCTTCCTCTGTGATGGGAATCAGGTGTCCCGTTTCCAGCAGCACTGTGTGGTTGTATTTAGTGAGATAGGGGCGTAGTGGACAGGAATTACTTGCTGCAGAGCGGCCCGGAAAATGTGGAGTGGAGTTTACGTGGCTCGGATCAGCTCCCTTGTCTGAGGTTGCTCTGTTTAGCACAGGCTGTGAGCAGGAAGCATGGGCAAAATGGCAAATTACAGCATGTGACATTCAGCTCGAAAATGCCTGTTTTTCAGAAGCTGCTATTCTGGATAACATCCGCTCTGCTTTCTTATTCTCCCTCCTCCCACCCCCTTGGAAAAAAAAAAAAGAGAAAATAATCTCACCAAAGAGGGCTTGTTGTGGGAATCTTTAGTGAAAAGCAGTGTCAACCAGAAAAAGATGACTTCTGGGTCGCTGGGTTTGCTGAGTGAATCCTCTCGGGATTGGGAATTGCAGGGAGAGAGCTGAGGCTGCAGCCTGGGCCAGGCACACTTCAGCCCCAGCAGCCTCTGCCCTTGTTCGGTGATGGGACACATGGGAGGCACAGGGGGTGCGCAGCGCCGAAGGAAGTGTGGCGAAGAACAGCTTCTAGAAGCACCTGCAGCTCTGGGACGACTCCTGCTTACAGCTAGCCAAAAGTACCGGACACACCCTCCCGCCTGCTTCCTCGCTGTCCATTTGCACAAAAAGTAGTGTTTTCCCAGAGCACACCGTGGTGTCATTGGGCAGTGTGGTTGGAGAGGCACGGTTCTTGCTGGCCGCAGGTTAAGGAGGGGATCAAAGGCCGGGCCTCAAGGTTGCCGGCATGCCTCTCTGTGCTGCTTCCTGAAATCCCACACGGGGCAAGTGGTTGAAGGAAGAAAGGCGTTGTAAGGAAGCGTGCAGTCATGACACAGGCTCCCGTCTCTGGCTGGTGTCAATGCGGGGCCAAGTGGTGTCCCCTCTGGGAGCCCACATGGGAATAGGGGTGTCCATGTTGGCTGTAGGGTCCTCAGCATGACACCGGCCCCTCAGTGGGAGCCTGAAGCCAGTGCTCCGCCTCTCTGTTCCTGCTCCTGGGAGTGATGCATTGAACTCATCTTTCTGCTGGGTTTCCCATCACTTGCTCCTCACTGGCCAGATCAGCCTGTTCGTTTTTCCATGCCAGCAGCCTCTAAGTGCCAGTAAGTCACGTCTGAATGACCAAAGCATGTTTGTCCGCTGGCGGCTGCCAGGGCAGGCGGCTCTGGGAGCCAAGTGGATTGCTGGTGCTCACACAAGTGAGGGAAGCCCAGGCCTGGCCGCTGTGCTCCAGAGTGACCTGAGAGCTGCAGGCAGTCACCCCTTGAGTCTGCTGGAGTCTCTGCCTTGTCCCCCCGTGACCTACCCCAGGGTCCTGGTTCCCCCTCCCATCTTGGGAGCAGACCCCAGCCTTGTCTTTGGCCCACCTCTGCCCTTCCTCCCGCGCCACCAGACTACTCAGTCCTCCAGAAAAACAGGGCACATGCAGCTCCTGCCCGTGTGCCCCAGTTCCAGAATAGTCTTCCAAATGCCAGGCAACTCAACAGGGTCTCTCTGCAGCCCACTCCCCCTTGCATTTTTTTGCTTCTGCTCTCCACATAGTCTCACGGTCATCTTCTGCTCCTGCTAGAGGTTGCTGCTTTCTGTGTGTGCGCTCGTCGGGCGAGCCTTGTTGAGTGCCACCATGGACTGTGGAGCCAGGTGGACTTGCAAGTCTGTCTCTACTTCGGGGCCACTGGACGTACCCTGAGCCCATCTCTCTTACTCTGGAGAAAGAGGTGATGACACCTTTGCCTTAGGGGAATGGCGAGGATTAACTGTGCCTGGCTTGGCATTTGCGCCCAGCAGGCACAGGGGAGGTACGGGTCGTAAGTGTCGTGTTCCAGCATCCATACATGGAGATGTTACCTACCCTGCAGAACTGCCAAGGAAACCACTGAGAATTATGGAAATCATGCACTGTGAACTCAGCTAACCCTCCTTTACCTTTCCCCCATAAGGACAGATGCCATTGTTAGGTTTCTGTGCACTTGGCAAGCCTTTGAGCAGCGTGGACCGGGCAAAAAGCTCTTTCTTTGTTTGCATACTCATAGGGAGGACCTGTTGCGGTGGCGATTTTTATGAAGATGAACACTTATGAAACTCAGACTTGTAGAAACCCTGATCTGGTGGAACTGGGCCAGAGAAGGAAGTCTGAGCTCGTTAAAGGCACAGTTGTCTGTGGGTACCTGGGACACAACAGATCCTTGCCAGATGGTGACCAAGAATGTTCTTAAAATAGTGGGGTTCTGGGGGCTGGAGTTCTGAGGAGCAAGAAGAACGTGCTGCCTGCCTGCCCCCTTTCAGTTTGGTGTGGATGACCATGAACATGGCCGTGACATGGAGTTGCTGGGTCACTGCTGCCCTAGTGCCCTTGTTTGGTGGGAGGTGGGGTATTGTGCGAAGGGTTCCTTCTTCCCTCTGCAGGGTAACTACGAGGCCCCGGGAGCAGAGGTGCAAAGCACTGCTCTCCTGGAAGGAGGACTCTGTGGCACTGCACATCCAGGCCATGTGCTAGGCATAACCTCTACCCTTCACCAGATGGGCATGGTCAGCCATATATGTCTGTAGCTTTGTGGCTTGGGCAACTTACTTCCTTTTTTCTAGACCTAAGTTGCTTCCGGTTGATAACTGGGAGTATTTTAGAATGAGGGGCAGATGGAATGGAGTGTCTTACATGTTTACCCATGTTCCTGGGCCTGGTTTTGAACAGTGCAATCAACATTACCTTGTGTGTTACTGTTACATGGATGCTACGCTGTTGGTAAGAGACTGTTGCTGAGGAGGGAGGATGCTGAACCAGAGCACGTGTGCTCACATGAATCAGTCTGTGCTGTGTTATTTTTAAGTTTGCGTTTGAAAATAAAGGGTGAATTGCTATCCAAATATAAAGAATTGGATCCAGGCTCTGAAAGGATGTTTGCTGTTCTTTAGCAAAATACCATTCTTCTTAGGTTTCATTCAATCATCCCACAAAAATCTAGGCATCTGCTTTGTCCCCAGCACTGTGTGCAGTAGCAAACAGAACGCTTGCTGGTTCAACAGGAAGCACAGACATGAAAGAAATTCACGTGTGATGAAGGGTGTGGAAAGGGAAACCTTTGGCACTGCCTGCCTGTGCGTTCATACCTGAGTGTTAACCCTGACGTGTCTTTCTGTATAAAAGCAATGATTTGCCTTTTCTCCTGGGACACAGCTTCTCTCTGGATGACAGCAGTCCTGCTTGTACTCTGGGCTGGGTACCTTGTCGCCGTGGGGAACACCACCGGTGTTCCTACCATAGGCTTGGCTAAAGGGGCTGTGGGCAGGCTCCTGCTAGCTGCAGCAGCTAGCAGATGACCCCAGGATTCAGATAAACCATCTGTAGACAGCTTAGAAAATAAATATAAACAGCCAGGACTCCCAGTTCTGTCTGTCCATCAGAGCAGCACATCCTGCCATATGGGATGTTCTCTGTCCACCCTGCCCAGTAAGACAGCCACAAGCCTTGTGTGGCTGTGAGACACCTGACTTTCAGATTTCCTTGTATTTTAGTTCATGTAAATTTGGACACCACACATGGCTGGTGACAACTGGACCCCAGAAAGTTGGAGAAAAGATTCACTGATAGGATTGTTTCCTCATGAAGTATATGTGTTTATAACAGAAAACTTAGGACTTACTTCTGTTGGAAGTTTCTTATAATAGTTTGGACCATCAAAGAAGGATGTGCCATTTGAAAAACTGGCTGAATAAAGTGATTATGATGACCTAGAAGTTATTATGATAAGCATTAGTATGCTTATTTTATTTAAAAAATCTGAAAGGCAGAGTTGCAGAGAGAAGAGAGAGAACTTCTATCCACTGGTTCACTCTGCAAATTGGAATACAATGGTTATAGCTGGGCGGGGCCAAAACTAGGAGCCTTGAACTCCATCTGGGTCTCCCCTGTGGGTGGCAAGTGCCCAAGACTCATGCCCTCTTCTACTGCTTTCCCAGACACATGAGCAGTAAACTGGGTCTCAAATACAGCATCCTGAACTTGAACCAGCCTCTCTATGGGATGCTGGCATTTGCAGGTGGTGGTGATAAGACTAGACCCTCTGTACCACGGTGCCAGCTCAGTGCCATCTTTAAACACTGAGTACTAGTGAGGAAAATGGTTGAAAACGAACAACTGAGCAGGTTTTGATGGTTCCGGCAAGGGACTCTTGGTTCACTGCTACTCGGAGGCTTTTGCAGCTGTGAAAATAAAGTAGATTTAAAATGTTTTTAAATAAAATTGAAACTCATTTGATTTTAAAATTTTACTTGTGTTGATCTTTATTGTTTTGGTTTTGGCAGCTGTGAAAATAGATTTTTTTAAAATTTTGAAATAAAATTGAAACTCATTTGATTTTAAAATTTTGCTTGTGTTGATTTTTATTTCTCCTTTTGGTTCTTGTCCTTTTTTCCCCCTTTTATGCAGTCTTTGTTTTATCCAAGCCTGACTGGTCAGTTTCAGTTTTCTCTAAATACATTTTTTTTGCCTTCATTTTGGGTGTTGTGGGATCCGTGTGCTTTGAGGAAAACATGGAAACGTGCAAACGTTTCTACTTACATTTAAAATTTCTTCGCTAGAGAGAAGTATTTCCAACTTCATCCTCTCCTTTCCCCCTTGAAGTGAACTACATGCCTACCTTGGAAGCAACGTGTGATTGGAACCCGTGCTCGACAAGGAGGCCTGAGCCTCTGATGGAGACGTGGAGGCAGGCACAGCCGGGCAGCAGCCTGGTTCGCGCGCACGCCGGGCCTCTCTTCCTCCGTGGTACAGCCACGGCCAAAATGTTATTTTTGAACGACATGTAAATGTCTGCCAAGGCCAGTGGATGTTGAAACTTCCTCTTTCCAATCGCCACTGTCCCGTCTGACATCTGGAGCAGCTCATACCTTGCTCGGGGTGGGACCAGGAGTTTTGCAGGACCCTCACCCTGGCAGAATTCCTGCCCCCACTGTGAGGGCCACGAGGGGAGACTCGCTTCCAAGGAAAAAGGAAATATATCCTAAAGAAAAGCCGTGCGTGTGGTAGAGACATATCCAGTCCAGATACAAAGTGCACGCGTTCTGGGGCCTGTTGAAGGCTGAGGGCCTGCACTGCCCGTTGAGGGACGCCTTTTCACGCTCGCAGCAGCAGAGGACGTGGCATCTGCCAGCGTGGTCTTAGCACTGAGCACATGGTGGCCTGGGAAGAGAAACTGTCCGTGGTCACACATCACGTGGCAGGGACAAGGACAGGAGGTGAACTCTGTATATTGATTTTTTTGTTTGTTTGCTCAACTGCATCCGCAGTCTCTGCACTTTGACCTTCAAAACATTTTGTTGTGTGCTGCTGCCAGCCTCCCCCAAGAAAAACCCTCCGAAATGAGCGGGTCTGGGGCCGGTGCTCATGGCACGGTGGCTTAGGACACTGCAGCACCGATCCAGCTACCAGCTAACTTCGCGGGAAGCAGCAGAGGATGGTCCAAGTGCTTGGGCCCCTGTTGCCACATGGCAGACTCGGAAGAAGCTCCTGGCTGCTAGCTTCAGCAGGCCCAGTCGTAGCTGCCTTCTGGGCAATGAGCCAGCAGATGGAAGATTTCTCTGTCTCCCTCTTGCTATAACTGTTTCTTTCAAATCAGTGTTTAAAAAGATGACAATTTCCTGTTTATGTTCTTTACCTTCAATAGGGGCAAGAAACTTGTTTTAGAAACAGTAATAAAAGGAAAAAAAACTTTATTATATCAGGATTATCTGCTTTTTTCAGTCTTGTGAATGTTGCAATGTGTAGATACATAGGATTTTTCCCTGTAAAATCGGAGTCAGTTTTTCAGACGTAAATGTTAACTTTCTTAAATGCATCTTTTGTGATGGAGGTTAATTTATGTATAGAATGTCAGAGCCTAATAATGAAAGCGTCGATGTGTTAGGATTGATTTTCTTTAACAGGGAGAAGAACTGGGAAGTTCAGGAAAGGCACTGCTGTTGTGCAGGCAAAGCCACATGCCTCAGTTCTTGAATAACATGGGTATGGCTTCTTGAAGTATTGACTGATCCATGATTCTGAACTGTGTGACCCAGATTTCTAAAATGCCACACCCCTTGTGAACACAGAAGCAATTTCCGTTGCTTTTGTCCTGGAATAAAACTTCTTTTTAGACTCCGGACATGGTGCTGAGTATGCAAGTACAAACACCTGGGCAGACTGCCCACGTGGCTAGCTGGAGCTGAATATCTGCGATGCTTGATCGAGGGTGAGTGCCTCTGCAGCCAGCCTAGCTGAGTGAATGTTTGTCACATAGAACAGCCGCCCACAGAGCAGATTTGGGGTCAGCAGAGAGGACGGCACCAGCTTTCGGATAGCTTGCCAATATACATGGTGTGCTGCTTTACTCCTAGGTGTATTGAGTGTAATGTTGTCAGTTTGGCCAACTTGGGGACATCTCGGAGCTTGCTGTGTTATGCACACTACGGCAAAGCCCTTGAGGCCAGGTGGAAAGCATCGTGCCCTCTCCTGAGCTTTCTGTTGTTTCTGCGTCTCCATTTCTGTTTGCTGGCTGTATCGCAGTAGGAAGAGCTAGCCATGTCTGCTTGTTCCTCCACAGCTCATCACTGGGGCTTCCCCTTCGCCGAGAGGGCTTTGGCAGCAGATTCCAGCATGGCGTGT
This sequence comes from Ochotona princeps, assembly GCF_030435755.1. Taxonomy (NCBI): domain Eukaryota; kingdom Metazoa; phylum Chordata; class Mammalia; order Lagomorpha; family Ochotonidae; genus Ochotona; species Ochotona princeps. Next base: position 81,991,229 of record NC_080837.1, read on the forward strand.
GAGCAAGTCCTGCCTCTACGTGGCTGCACCGTAACCCCAGGAATGCCTAATTGCTGAATCGTAGTGTGAGTTCCAGACAGGTCAGATAGCTGAGTTTGGGAAGGTTTTTTCCTTCCCATGATCATCACTGTCCTTTTATTTCCCTCCTTCATCCACCCGCGTCTCTCTGCATCTGTCTCTGTTAGCAAGACTAAGAAAGTTGCTGGAATCACTGAAATGAATGTAGTACATTCACCCACGTTGAAACCAACTCAGCAGCCCCAACCACCTTGAAGGTGCACACAGCGCCCACTGCTCAGCGCTGGACAGGCTCTCTGGGTTTACATTTACTTAGGACTGTGCCTAGATTCTAAGGAAAGTTTAATGGCATAGTGCTGTCCAAGATTCCCCATGCCTATTCTCAGATAAATTTGCCCACCGGGGCAGGTGGAAAGCAAGGTAAATCTGAGAGCACAGCATATGGGACCCTTCTAAAATACTCTGTCCCCCCCGCCCCTCTCAGTGTTTGCTCGCCAGCCCTCACAGGGAGGCCCCTCACCACCCCCTTGATACGCCGTGCCTGAGTGCATCACCCCGGCCCTTGCTTTCTCCTGCCTTCCAGGCTGAGCCCTGCCTGCTGGCTTCAGCTTCCCGCTGACCCCTGCCCTGGGCAGCTCATGCGAAGCTTCTCTTGCCACGTGGTGGCTCCTGGGATAAGGACAGCGTGAGTTTGTATCTCATCTTCAGTCTCCCCAAGCAAAACTGAGACGCCCCAATGCCCTGGTCTGTGAAAGTAGTGTGTATGTGTTTAATCAGAGACGCCTAGCACAGTTCGCACTGTAGGACCGAGCGGGGGGGGGGGGGGTTTCATACCATGAGACCCTCCCTCCTCGCGCTTCTGGAACACTGTGTGAAGGCGGAATGGGTACTGCAGGAGTGTCCCATGTTCCTCACAGCACCACTGGCCTCTTCTGCTGCACACGCTGATGCTACAAGTACCAGGCACAAAGTGAGAGCTCTTCAGGTGTTTATTATTTTTTTTCACCTCCATTTTCCGTTATTCCCCCGGAGGATCATTTCATCTGAGGCGAGTATCGGGAAGAAAGTGTGTGTGGCTTTTCAGATGAGATTTTAGTGGGACTCCGACAAACCCTTTTTGTTGCATTCACTACCACATAGTGGTGGATCGGGGAACTGCAGGCAGGGCTGCGCCGCTGAGACTGCTGCTAATGCGGTGAGGGGTTTTGATGCTGAAAGAATCCGGCCTGTTTTATGCGTAACACACAAAATGCAGATGCATACATTATCTGTAGCAGATGGCAGACCACGGTGTATGTCCAAGTGAGAAAACGCCAGTTTTCACTCCGGCTAAAGCGAGAGGACAGAGACATCCTAAGGATCCGGGAGAGCCACACAGGACACTTGCTGTTGTCCGCGCCATGAACTGCTTCTCCCTGCATCCCTGCCCTGTCCTACTTTCCACTCCACCCCCATCCCTTAAGGAAGAATCGGAGATGCCGTCAGTGTGAGGCAATGCGTCCCAGTGGGAGGCCCTGGGCAGGCTGGGCTGCTGAGCGACTCTGAAGCCGGGGCCATCCTCACGCACACACCTGGGGCTGTGGTTTCTAGCAGCTAGTTTTAACGAGAAAACACAAGTCGTTGAATCCTCCCAGACTCAGATTCTTGAGTTTAGCCATGATGGGCGTCTATTGTTACAATTCAGGAGTTTTACTTTGTTTCAGTTTAATTGGTTATCTGACATCCTTATGAATTTTAAATTTCTTACCACATTTTAACTTTTGGAAATAGTTTCAGGTGTAGAAAAAAAAAAAAACCACAAGAGTTCCATAACATCTGACCCCCGCGTCCTCACATGCTAAGATGCAATGTAAGCACAATGTGTTTATCAAAACCCGCCGGTAAACACTTGAGTGTGCGCGGCCTCCGTCTCCGCAGAGGACTGGCATCTGTTTGTCCTTCTCTTGTCCTTTTTCTGGTCCCAGAGCCAGGAAATGATCGCATCTGGCAGTTGTGATGTCTCCTCCGCGTCCTTGGTTCTGGGACATTTTCCTGAGTCATTCGCTACCTGTGTACAGGCCACTTTATTGCGTGGAGTGTCTTTTGATTTGACTTGTTGACATTTTCTCATGATTAAATTCTGGTGATGTGCATTAGCTTGGAGATCACAAAAGTACTACAGCGTGCCTCCCGGCGTACCCTAACAGGGACACAGTGCCCCTGGCTTCATTTCTGGGAACGCTAACCTGAATCATTTGATTAAGGTGGTCTCTGCCAGTTGCTCTGGTCCTGTCTCCCCCTCTGTACTGTGTAAGCCTATTACTGCTCTTACCTTTTATTGCCTTCTAATTTTAACATCCACGACAGCGGTGTTTGTGAAGCGGATTGATTTTTCATTTCTGCTTTCTGCATGTCGTCGTTCAACTTTAGAATTGTACTTAGAACTTTGCATTTTATTTGTGTTTGTTTAAAAAATGTTTTTTTGTTATAAGCAGTGGCAGGTCCACTTTTATCTTGGAGTATGGTTAGAGTGAACACAAAGCAGAAAAATATGCGTAAGCGGTCTCGAACAGGAACGTTATCCAAAATGGCGTTGCTGTTTCTCTGGGCAGGGGAGGTGACCGCTAAAGGCAAGACTGCAGTTATCTGGAGTTCCGGTAACTTTGTCCGAACCCCAAGCATCTGGTGATTTGGGGGTCTCCCAGGAGGAGAACAAGTCCTCCGTGTTCAGGCCAGAAAGGCGGATCCCAACCCAGCGGACTCCGTGTTGTCTCTGAGCTCTTGAAGCTGTGGTAGAAAAATGTATTGATCCTCCTTTAAGCATAAATGTGTTTCTGCACCCGCAAGCCAGTGGAAGGAGGCCCCCTATTAAGTTTCACAGCCCCCAATCCAGTTAGCGTGAAGAAATCATTATACTGAATTCCGTGTTGTCGCCACAGGGACTCAGTGTTTAAAATCTGTAAATTTTTTTCCTAAATTTTTCTAAACTTTTACAATCACGAGTGATTTTGAGTTTTGCAGTAGTAAGATGGGATATTTGATCACATTCCTTGCCCTGTGGGATGGAAGCTCGAGTAGCCCCTGAGCTAAGCTTCCCCACCCCCCGCTGGTATTTGCAGCGCCTTCCGGAGTACCTTTGAGAATGTGTGTTTGGAAAGAAATACGCATTCCAGACCCCGAGCGCTCAGGAAGAGCAGAGTCGGGGGGCCGGCCCCTCGCCATTTGCTGGGGCAAGGACGGGTTGTGGCCTCGTGGGGTTCATGAGTCGCGATTAGCGACCCACAGGCGGCAAGTCCCTCGCTCGCACCTTTGGGGCTGCTTGGAGCCCCACAGATCACGACCGCCTTTGTTTAGTGTTCCCAGTTGCTGTGCAAGGGTTCGAGCTTGGCGACCCCCACAGAGCCGGCCAGGCGGACAGGGCACCACGCTTGTATTTCAGCGCCCTCTCTGGACTCTCAGGCTAAGTCGGACTCGCCGCGGCCTGGGCCTGTAGGGCCTGAACACGTGGCAGCGTCCACCTGGCCTCGGACAGGCCGCCGCCATCCCTGGGTGGGCGCCAGGCACAGCCGCAGCCTCCCTGCAGCCAGGGATGGGGCCCCGGCCCCTGCGCGGGCGGAGGGGGCGGTCACGTGGTCCCACTCCCGTCACGTGGTCTCCGGGCAGTCCTTGGCTTTCGGGACGTGCGCAAGTGGATGGAAAACGGGCCGGGCGTGGCTTCCCGGTTTGGGACGCCTTGAATGCCCCGCTTGTTTTTCTCCACGTAACTCGTTAATCCCGGTGTCCCAACACGCACACAAAAGTTGCCCACTTCCCCCGCCACCAGATGCACCGTCTAAGCTTCCCGGAGTCCAGTCCCAGGGCTCGGGGCCCGCCAGGGGCGTGTGGGGGGGGAAGGGGCGGCCGACCCCCTCCTCAGGCGGCGCGGCAGCCACGCGGCCTCCCCGGGGAACAGGCGCGGCTGCGGCCGGCCCCATGGCCGGGGGCCCGTTTCACGTTTCAAGGAAATGGTCCGGACGAGTTCCCTGCCCGGCCTCCCCTCCCCCCGCCTCCCCCTTCCTCTCCCCTCCCCTCCGCGGCTGGAGTTTGTGGAATGAAACCAGCAGCCCCTAAAGGGGGCCCCGCGGCGGGCGCCAGGGCGTTGCCGCCACGTCGGCGCCTGAGGAGCCGGTGCGCGGCCGCGTGGCGCCCCGGGAAGGCCCGCATGTGCGTTTGCCAGAGGGCCGGGCGGGGGGCGAGGCGGCGGGGGCGCGGGCCGGCGGGAGCCCGCCTGGCCGGGGGCGCGCGCGCAGGCACGCCGGCCCGCCAAGCGCGGCCGCCCGCGTTCCTTCACCGTCCTCCCAGTGCCGCGTACACAGAGGCCATTTGTTGGAAAGAAGAAACGCTGAAAAGACTCAATTCTGATTTAAAATAAAACACCAGGCACTTGCTCTCTTATGATTAGCAACTTACAACTTTGGAAAAAATGATCACGGGGAGGTTCAGGCTTCCTCCGCCTCCCTCTGCCTCGAGTTGTAGTTACGGGGGGGGGGCATGTTCTGTCCCGTGGTACCCCACAAAGCAGTCGGTTCCTGAGCCAGCCTGGTCCGTCTCGGACCTTCCCTTCCCGGGCCGGATGAGCGCCGGCCACGGCGGCGGAGAGGCGCTGACGAGGGCGGCAGCCGCTTGCCGCAGCAAGAAGTTTGCGAAATTTCTAGTTTTGAAACACCCTAAATTCGCCGGATTCCATGAGGAACATGTGTGTGCGCGCGCGCGCGTGTGTGGAAGTGCGAGTTTGCGGCAGTGAGCGGCCCTGGCGTGTTTTGCGCGGAGCCCGCGGCATCGCCCCGCGCCTGCCCGGCCGTTGCCGCCTCGGCGCCCTTTGTGACTTGCCGCGGGCTGAGGCGGCGCCCTCGCCGCGGAGCTGGGCCTGCTGTTTTGGTGCGGGTGGAGGGACGGCCCTACAAACAGGGACGCCTGTTTGCAAGAGGGGAAAGAGCGCGGAGAAGAGAGAGGATTGACCCGTTTTCTGCAACGCGGAGTGGACGAGGCGTGCCCGCTAGCCTGACACGGCGGGCGGGCGACCGGACCGTTTTTCTGGACTTCATCCCATTCCTCTCCGCACAGAATACAATGCGTTTCATGGACATTTTCTTCTTCAAAAGAAAAAAAAAAAACAAGGAAAGAAAGAAAAAGCCGAACCGAGTTTGCAACGGTTTCCAGTGATTTATTAGTAAATGTATGTTATACTTTCCGGTCAATGCATAGATCTCAGAAGCCCTCACGGCCGCGGGGCCGGGGACGCAGGCAGCAGGGCTCTCACACTGGGGTTTTTAGGACTGATGGCGGAGGTCGCTCCCGCCTAGCCCGCGCCCCTCTGCCGTGCGGTCAGCTAGGCGGGAAGCGTGCGTCTCCTGCCGAATGGTGGCTTTTAGGTCCTGAATCCGGCCCTCGGAGTGCGGTCCAGGTGCGGCAACCGCATTCTTTAGTCCTTCGTTTCACCAGGGAGCCAGCGTTTCTCTTAAACATTTCAGTGCCGGCCATGCCTAAACAGGCGAAGTATGCACAGCTATTACAAAAACAAATATTTAGTTTGTAGGATCTTACCTTCCTTCCCCCCAAAAAGACCCCCCGTTTTTTGTGAAAGAAACAAAAACATCGTGAATGAACAGTTTGGAATAATCCTAATTGTGTGTTCTGCCGATTGTCTGATGTGTGGCACTTAAAAGTAGAAATAATTGAGAACTGTTTTTGCAGTGTGGTTCTGTGCAGCGGGAAGGTTTTTTAAGGGCCAGGGTCGGCACCTTGTTTTATTCTGTTGGGATGGGCCTGGGACATTGGTATGGCGCGGGCACCATCTTCTTGTCACCTCTGCCTGCTAACACCTCGCCTCTCGGAAACCTTCCTGTCCACCAGTGGGCTAATCTGAGTTCTTTTCTGTGAGTTACCAAGAAGTGGAGGTTTGCATGGGTGCCCTGTATTGTTTGAAAGCATATACCCTGGAGTCGGAGAAGGAGTTTGGAATTCCAACTCGGTCTTCTTTCTGCTGTGGGAGTCTAGACAAGCCAATTTCTTTGCAGCCCAGGCTCTGCTTCTGCAGATGGGAAAATAGCGGGCCCTCCCTCCTGGGAGAGGGGCTGTTGTTTAGATTAAATCAGACAGCCCTAGCCTAGCTCTTAGCACACACACAGCATTGGGTGCCCCCTGCGTGGTGCTAGGTGCCTCACCACTGCTGGACCACAAGCATTGTTCTCTGCTGCGCCAGAACCTTCAGCTTTTACTCATGTTGTGCCCTCCAGAGCAAGAATTAATTTCGTAACACGTGGTGAGTCTGTCCAGTAGCAGGCGTGACGGGAGTGGAAGTGACTGTGAGCTCAGACAGTTCTGTTGCTTGTTCTCGGGCGATCCGGTGAAGAGATGGGGCCAGAGTTTTGTTTACTGCCTCATCACCTAAAAACGGTTCCGCAGATTTTTATCATTTCTTTTCCTTTTATAGGAAGAGACAGGGAGATAATTTTCCACAGGACTTTAGTTTTCTGTTATTTAGTTAATGGCATATTATTATCAAAATATAGAGGAGATTATGTAGCCTGCAAGAAACTCTTCTGTTATTTGACTTATTTGCTTCCCTGTATACTTTGCCTAATTCCAAAGAGAATTTGAGGCAGCTTTGAATTAAAATAGGGGGAAGGGAACCATGACAGGGCTGGTTTGGATGTCTGACTCTCAAAGGGAGTTCCTGGATCCTCATTTCCTTTCTTGCTAAAGAACCGGGGAGGGAGCAGAGGATGGCCGAGTGGTCCGATCCTTGTCCCCGTGTCCGAGACCCTGGTGCAATTCCTGGCCCCTGGCTTCCTCCTGGCCCAGCCCTGGTTGCTGCAGACATTTTGGGAGTGATCTAACAGATCATTCTCTCCCTCCCTCGTTCTCTGACACTCTACATTTCCAATAAATACATGGATCTTCAAAAATGAAACATGCACGGAGTAACCAGTACCCGAACAGCTGAACTGCCAAAGTGACCACAGCAGATGGGAGATCATTGTTCCTGAATCTAGCTCCTCTGGACGCAGTCTCCCTCTCCTTACCTTTTAAACACCATTCAAGGCCTTTGTTAAAGTTGGTGTAGGTCTTACCATACAATCCTACCGGTGTGTAAGACCTTCTGGATAACAAGAGAATAGTATTCTGGTCCTCAGAGAACTTACCTACCTCTAGCATGAGTCACTGAGTGTGGCCCTGTGCAAAGTGCCACCGCCCATACCCAGTGTGTATGTACTTCTTCAAGCAATCCTTTAAAGCTAGGACTGTACCTTCCCCCTTGATATTGTCTTGGGTAAGCCCATGTCCACCTTGGACTAAGATTGTTTTAAAGCAAATGGATTTAAGAACAGTGTATAAAAGCTGCAACTGGAAAAGCAAGCATATCTGAAATGTGTCCTGTTTGCTTCTGAGTGAAGATGAAATCAGTAACAGTTCAGCTTTCTGTCCGTTGCTTTTTTCCTTCTTACCCCACAACCCGCCTCCCCTCCTCCAGTGGAAGCATCTGTGCATGCCAGTGGAGGACATCAGTCAGAGCAGAGATGTGGCCCTGGTCTCATCAGAGGCCAAGGGACACAGTCTGAGTCACTGCTTCTACCCCACGCGCTTGAGCTGAGTAGATGGAAAGTTGCCAGAGCCAGGAGTGGAAGCCCCATCTAGGACTGGAGTATTAATAACTAATATCTACACAGCACCTGCTGTATGCTAGGATCCAAGCCCAATAAGGAACCTGGCTTGCCACATTTAATCCTGCAACTGTGTACTTCGTGATATTCCGTGTCTTGTGTATATACAGAGAGAAAGGACTCCCTTGGATACACAGCAACTGATGAATGACAAAGTTGGGATATCAACTTGTGTCTTACCCAGAACACGTGTTCTCTAGTCATAGTATAGCCTGCTCTCACATGCTGTGTGTCCAAAAATAGAGGACAGATTTAAGCATCTCAAAATTTTTAACACTGACTCTGCTTAAAACTTGTCTTTAAAAAAAAAAAAAAAGACAGACATAACTTGGACCCTTAACAATGTGGCCAAACTGGCACATGAATGGGTGTAGGCTATTTCTAAATTGTTGCTGTAAATATTGCCAGCATAGCTTCTGGGTTGGCTTTTAAATGTATTTTTGACACTTGTTTATGTGCATACAAATGCTACTGCAGGCCACCACGGCCCTCCTCCTGGACAATAAGCCAAGAGTGTTGAAGGGCCACCTCCAAGGGATGCCGCCTACCTCAGCACAAATGAGAATGTTTCAAAGAAAGGACTCTCAGATGTCCCAGAATACATTACACGCGAGCTGAGACACAAGGACACTTTGCACTTTTCCAGTGCTTTCTGTGTTCTTCCTGCAAATTTTCTCTACGATATCTCCGGTGAGTTGAGGGCCGAGTTAAAGATGTATGTATAGGTAAACAGATTGGTACTCCTGATGTCCTTCCTGGTGCAGTGAGAAAGCAGAGAAGGAACCCCAGGAGGAGCCATGAGATCAATGGCCACTTTCCCTGAAAAGCCCAAGGTGTGCACACTAATTTGCCGATTGTTTTTATTCATCAAAGAACAAATGTATCTTAGGGTGCATAGACACTTGTCTGTTTTATCTCTGGTTTTGTGTGCACCTTGAGACTTGAAAACAAGCCAGAATTTGAAAGTATTGGGTTGCAGTGAAGTTGTTTTTCTAAACACCTGGCTAATGTACTATAGAGTGTTTACACTTTCTCTGGCTTTGGGTTTGCTCTGTAGGTGGTGGAAGATTTCCTGTAAGTGTTGCAAGTCCCAGGGTGAGGAGGACTTGCATGCCTGTTGGCACAGCCACAGGAAGGGGCATTTCCTAACCTCTGTTGTCCCCGTGTGTGTAGGTGGATGCTGGGTAATGCAGTGTTCTTTCAACTCTCCAATTGTTGCCAGCTCCTAGGTATGTCTGTGACAATGATAAGAATAGCAGTTTTAGGAATTCCAAATATTGAGTCTTGGAGGCAGATGATCTTCTCCCTAAGTGTGTACTCTGGTTAGAATTGCTCCCTACAATACCTCGTGGGTGAAATGGATATTTCGAGCATGACTGAGCTTATTAAGAGGCCTGGGGCGCTTCCTCTACCGGGGGTTTAGAAATTTCAAAGGATGGGGTGGGGGTGGGGCAGAATTATGGGCATGCTCTGTGGTGAGGCCAGGAGGATGGAAGTAACGAGTTCGAAGTGTGTCTTCTGTGCCCAGCAGAGCTCTTGCGTAGGCTGAGAATGTTAATTGGGGAAGATAAGGTCTTAGATAAGGTCTTCCCATCTGGGACGCAGGAGAAGGTGGACTTGAGGGAAAGTTTAGATGGTGTTTATTTAGGTAAGAGTAATAGGAGTGCAGTTGGGAGAACATACTTTTTGGTGTGGGTGGGTATGCATTTTTTTAAGGTTGTTTGTTTACTGGAGAGTCCGCCACAGAGAGATGGAGAGACAGGGAGAGAGAACTTGCATCTCTCTGCCTTTTCCCTTTCAAGGTGGCCCAGTGGTAGGCTAGACCAGAACCAGGAGTTTCATCCACGTCTTCCGCGTGGATGGTAGGGGCTAAACACTTGGGCCACCTTTCTCTGATTTTCCCAGACCATCAACAGGGAGCTAGCAGGGTCAGAAACCAGCACCTCTAATGCACTTCCTTGCAGCTCTGACAGCAGCCTTACCAGCTATACCACAATGTCGGCATTGAGAACATACATTTGATTTGCTTTCCTTAAAACTGATAGCAGTGTGTGGGATGAAGACAGGGCAGCTGGGCAAAAGCGCCTTTCATAGCAATTCCTGAACCCACGGTATTCAGTTAGAGCCGCAGATTCTTTTTCAAAAGAAGTTGTGTTTTCAAAGGTTGAGAGATGGTTTTCTTTCCAGGAGAAAGCAGGGAGGCCTGGGGGACACTGTGATGGGACTGAAGTCCTGGGCTTTGAGGCTGCAGACCTGTGTGTTTGGCCCAACTGCCATGGGTGGTGTGATAGTTGCAGCTTCCAGTCATTCCTTCTCCCACCATGTTTAGGCGTTCGGCTGGATCCAAAATGCGGGGACCCCCTTCCTTTGGGACATTCATCTCATTTCAAAGATGCTCCCTGGTTATCTGCAATGAAACAGTGAAGTGAGGTGTGCCAGCCTGGGGCTGGGAGTGTGGGGTGGTGGGCTGTCCCCTTTCCCAGGATCCAAGTGCCGGCTTTAGCAAGCATCCCAGAGTCTTGCTGCAGCTACTGTGAGCACACACGGACTACAGGCTTTACCCTGCGTTTAGGTCACTGATTGTTTGCAAAACATGTTCTTTTTTTTGTCACTTGCAGTACTCGTTCTGAGTACAACATAGACACATCCTGAGGGATGTTGTGTGTGCTGTGGCTTCCGTTCCCTGGCCCTCAGGAGACAGCAGCGCCTCTGACATGCAGCAGAAGTGGCTGCATTGCTTGCTCCTTGGAAGAAAGGAAAGGAAAAGAAAGATTTGCAGATCCTGGCTTTCTGGTTATTCAAATCCAGAATTTTGGATGTAATTTTGAAGAAGACATTTATGCTGGAAATTTCGTTTGCTTTCCTAAGTTGGCCATTTTGGGAGTCGTGCAGTGTGCAGGGAGAGGGTTAAGTGGATGTGGGACCCGCAGGCGTGTGTTCCACCAGTTAGTTGCCTGTCTTCTGACGCCCTCATTTGGTGAGCAGGCCTCATGCATTCTCGCGGAATGCCAAGCACGTGCATTCTCAGGCACAGTCAGTGGGCTCCAGTGTAATTTGACTCCTCTTTGTTTATGAACTTTTTAGTGCAAATTATTTGTCTTCAGACCCAAGGTAGAATAACAGCAGGACCCTTGAATGCGCCTTCCTTTGTCCTCTCCCGCCCCTGCTCGCAGTGTTCTGTGGTCAGGGAATCCCGTATGTGCAGCTGTTTGAACCGTGAGCACCAGGCTACCATACCTGCCGCAGTCTGGCCCAGCATGGTGGGGGTCTTTGTGGGTGAGGAGAACCTTGCATTCTCCGTCTACCCTGCAGAGGTGAACAGGATTTGTCATATGTGCTTCATGTTCCAGTTTCCCTGGAATTCAAATGCTTCTGGATTGACCTGCAGAAGAAAGCCAGTACCCAGAGTCAGGGGCTGGTTCTAGAGTCTGACCTCGTGAGTGAGTAAGTTAATGGGAGAAAACTGAAAACACCAAGGGAGCCTTCCTGCTTGCTGAGTGACTACCTCCATTCACTGACTCCTGGGGTGCCTTTGCTGAGTCTTTGGTGGCACCCAGTTTTACCTATTCTTTGCCCCCAAAAGCCCATCACCAACAACAACACTCAACTTTCAAGATTTAAAAAATAACATGTCTTCCGCTTGGAAATCCTCCCACAGTTTGCAAAATCAGCATTCCCAGTCTATCAAACTGCATTTCTTCCCCTTTTCACAAACCACTCTGCCCACCTTGGAAACCGGGGAAATGACAGCTTCCGAGAGGACGGGGTTTGCCTTGCCAGGAGGGGGGTTTCAGTGCTCTTGATACATTCTGGCAGCTTTGATGTTTTTGTCAATCCCACCTCCACCACCCACAGAATTAAAAATGAAGCAAAATAAAATGTGAGCCAACAGGACAGTGTGGGCATGGCAAGTGGTTTTTCCTTCTTATTTTTTAAGTAGTAGTGTTTGCAAAGACATTCCAAAGATGATAGTTGTATATTTGTTTGTTTTTCTGAGGTTCCTGTGAGTCATCATCTCATTTAAATATAAGTCCTGTGTCATCTTTTGTAAGTGGGACTGTCCCCTGGTCCAGCTCTCCAAACCACAGGGTCCTTGGGCCATCCTGTTCCACCCTCACGGACGGCAAGAGTTTGCTCTGCGTCTCGTTGATCGTTTGTGATTGCTGCACAATAATGAAAATGCTTCAGTGTCCAGGGGATGAGGCCAGCGAACAGCTCCGATAATGGAAAGGAGTCATGTGATGTTCAGTGTAACATAGACTCTAGAGTAAACATCGCCGAGCCCCGGAGCGTGCCATCAGGAAGTAATGAGATCACAGGAGAAGCTGGGAGGCAGCGACTGCAGGCTCAGGGGTTATGCATGTGCAGCTATTGCTGCCCCATTTCTCAGGTGGATTTAATTAGAAGACAGAGCAGGATACCCCCACACCCCCCCACACACACACACGGGGCGGGGGAAGAAGATTGAATTTGTACATAAAGGTATCTTTCCCAAACAAAATGTTTCCAAGGCACGATACTATGTTAAGACAGTATGCTTCTAAAAGAGCCCAGACAAATTTGTAGGTGTAGCCTAAGTGTAAGATCGTAAGAGGAACAGGAGTCCAGACGAGACAGTTAAAAGGTAATTCAAGTGGGAAAAACACACACAAAAAAAGAAAGCAAATCTGCCTTCACGGGCGGCCACGGAGTGAAGAGAGATGCTGATACTCTCCTCGGACAGTAGAAAAAATGGGACCATGTACCTTTTCCTACTTTTCCTGAAGCTTTGCCACTCTGGATGCTGTTTCAGGAATGTATGTGATCTCCAGAAACCTTATTTTTAAAGGATCTTATTCATTGGGAAGTCAGTCACAGAGAGGGCTGGAGCTCATCTTCCATGTGCTGGTTCACTCCCGAGACGGCGACGACCGCTGAGCCAGGTGGAAGCCGGAAGCTTTATCAAGCACGTGGGCCATCTGCTGCTGCTTTGCAGGCCCCCAGCAGGGAGCTGGGTTGGCAGTTAGGTAGCCTTGGTGTGAGCCAGCACCCACATGGGGTGCCACTGTCATAGGCAGGTAGGTGCCTTAACTACACCACAACACTAGCCCCTAGAGTCATCCTTCAGAAAAATACTACACATATGCTTCTGAAAATCGTGAGCTCACTGCACACATGTGTCGTCTCTTAAGCAGGCAGCTTGGAGGGGCCGTTCTTGTTCCTCTATTCCACGCCCCTTCGCTAGGATGCGTGCAGGTGTATGAAGATCTAATTTCCACAGAAACTGTACAAGTCCACCACTGCGTGGACCTGGTACATCTATCACAGTTTCCTGGTAAACAGTTCTGCTGCTGTTGGTAAAATTTCATCCAAAACATTGCGTGCTGTTCTCTAAATAGCAATTTCCCTGCAAGAGTCAGTGTTCAGTGAAGTCACGTAAATTGCATTGACGTCAGTGTTTACGTGTGTGGAAAGCAGTTTCTGCAGGGTCCATGGCAGCTTTGCACCTGTTGAAACAGCATCTCTTTCCAAGTTGATACAAAGACCCGTGATGCGCATTAGCCACCCCTGTACAAGTGTGTGCGGCAGCCTGCGTCCCTGGGTATGTAGCCGCCTGGAAATTGGCTCTAACCTGCCGTTTGGAGATGCAGCCTAAACCCCAGAGTCAGCATCCTCTGCCCGTGGGCTTGGCCTCTGCTTGGTGGAAATAGCCCCCAGTTTGTCCATGTGAAACACAGGCCTGCCTTGTTAGGAAATCAGCAACATTGAGGAGCCCACAATACCTCACATAACTTTGTGTATAGTTACAGAGGGTGGAAATCGGGCCATAAGCACGAACAAGCAGACGAGTTATAAATATAGAATACGCTCCCAATTCCACTTCAGTTAGTCATGGAGGGACAGCGTGCGTTTTATAAACTTATAAGGAATATACAAACAGTTCCAAATTTAAAATGACTTGGAGTAGCTTTTAAGTGTGCGAAAAGAGTATTTTTTCCACCCTGTCCTTTTAAGCATCTGTGACAGGCAGGGCTAAGTGATTGTTGTCTTTCTGTGTGCCTGCTGTGCACAGGGTGGGGCGGGGAGGGGGAGCTGCAGGAGCCACCCACTAGGCAATGACTGCTGGAGGCAGGGAAGGGGCGGGCTGAGTCCTGACTGACAGCTCTGCAGCAGCGCGCTTCCTTCCTGGACACCGCCCCTTTCACCGCCTCATCTTCCACCCTTATTTTTTTCCCCCATGAAAATCTGTCCAACTCTCCCAATATTGTGGTAAGATTTGTGAGGCTTTTTTTTAAAGAGCTGATTGATTGAAAAGGCAGAGTTGTAAAAGAGGAAGAAAAAGAGTGATCTTCCACTCTCCCTGAGAGCACAGTGACCAGGGGTACGCCAGCTCAGAGCCAGGAGCTCCATCCTGCTCTCCCATGTAGCTTTTGGGGACTAAGCACTTGCAGCACCCTCGGTGGCTTCCTCAGGTGCATTAGCCAGGAGCTGGATTGGAAGACGAGCAGCCAGGACTAAAATCAGCACTTACATGGGAACTGGTGTCCCTTCAGCTGCTTAATTTATTGTACCACTGAATAAGAGGCTTGAAAGAATAATTGGAAAATTGTATAAAGTACAGTGAATGGGCCCGGTGCAGTAACCTAAGAGCTAAAGTCCTCGCCTTGCACACCCAGGATCTCCTATGGGCACCGGTGCTAATCCCAGTGGCCCCACTTCCCATCCAGCTCCCTTCTTGTGGCCTGGGAAAGCAGTTGAGGACTGCCCAAAGCCTTGGGATCTTGAACCCACATGGGAGACCTGAAAGAGGGTTTTGGCTCCTGGCTTCAGATTGGCGCAGCTCCAGCTGTTGCAGCCGGTTGGGAAGTGAATCAACAGATGGAAGATCTTCCTCTTTGTCTCTTCTCTCTGTATATCTGACTTTCCAATAAAAAATGCAATTTTTTAAAAGTACAATGAAAAAAATTGTATAAGAATATGTTATATAAAAATACAGGGATAGTCAAAGGGGTGGACATTGTCCACCTGCCTTCTTCAGGCACTTAGTTAACTTCCTTTCATGTGGAGTTCCCTCAGTGGAGCAGGCAGAGAGTAGAGCCACCCAGCCGAGCCCTCTCCCTCACAGCCCAGGGGCCCTGGCTGCTTTTCCCTGATGGCGAAGTGTCACACGCACAGTCTCGTCACTTTGGGAACATTATCAGATCCTCCTTTTCAGAGTGAATCTGGAATGCCAATAGATCCTGAGATCCCAAGGCGCCTTTTGACAGACATACCTGTGACTTTATCTTTACCTCTTGCATGCCAAGTCTTACAGAGCTGGCTCCCCTAGAGTCGGATCATGCAAATCAACATTTGTGAATGAAAACAAGAAACGAGATACTGGCAAGAGCTGCACCAAGAGTGCCGCGTGAAGAGGGGTGCTGCAGCAAAGGAGGTCGGATCCAAAGGCCACCTGGTAGAAGCTGGCCTCCGATGAACCGTGCAGCCCAGGCACAGTAAGAGACAGCGCTGACTCGGGGTTGCTGGGGACAAGGGTTTGCCATAGGGAATGGCTGACAGGTGCAGTGGTATTCTTTGGAGTGATGAAAGTATTGTCAAGATCAATGGTGAGCGATTGTAGGGCTCAGCAAAGACACTAAAGCCATTGGCTTGTACACTTTCAAGGGGTGAACTCTGCTTCTCTTGAGCTGTTGGGAAAACTCAGGAAGGATGGAAAAGAATCCTCTTGCGTCTGGGTCCACCTGCTGCCTCGGGGCCCCTCGCGTTCCTCGAGATATGCTGGTCTCTGACTGTTTAGCCCCCCAGGTCTCTGATAGTTGAGACTGTAGCTCGCCCTCCTTCTGGCTGTTTGGTTGGCAGTGTGTGTATGTGTATGTGTGTATGATCTGGTCAGATTTGCTTGTAAGTTCCTGAGATTTAAATAGGCCCAGTGGGCACTGTCAGTAAGCAGTTACTTCTTTCATTAGTGAAATACTCGCAGCAGCAGCCAGCAGCCAGACCTTGTGGCTTACCTCCTGTCCCCAAGAGCAACACTCCGCTTGGTACAATGTTTCTGTGAGCCCAGATTGTGTGCTCCCACGGAGGGCCAGCACAACACTTAAGTGTTTTCTAGTCCTGCGTGATAAACTTCTGGATTGATGAAGAGAGTAAACTCTCTTGTTGGGTGGAACTGGCCCTGAGGCCACTGCGTTGAGTATTCCTGAGTCTGTGTTGGCTCTCTGATGGTTCAGCATTTCTGTGTGGGTGCATCTGCCCCTAGGGTGTGCCACAGCAACAGGGTGCCTTCTGTGAGAGGGCATGGGTACCTGGCTGGACACTCAGACAAGACACAGCATTGCAGATTCACGCTGGGAAACGTTCTGTGTTCATGTATTAACACAAACAAGGAAGCCTAGCCTAGGGTGTCTGTTAAATGGAAGGAAGCAGACTCGGAGCCTTAAACATGCTCAGATGGGGGAGCAGGATCCCTTTGTCCACTATGGCTTGAACTGCAGAAGTCTCAGTCCCCATGATCCAGCCCTCTTCTAAGCAGCCAGTGGGGCATGCTGAGAGCTCTGCTCAGGTGTATGTCCCATGGCCCTGGCTACACCCCCACAGCTCTGGACCTGTTGATAACCTTTAATCCAGCAGGCTCCGACTCTCTCTTCTAGGTCTGGCCAGGCTGTACTGTTTCCTTTGGAACAGGAAGAGCTTTCTCCCAGCCACCCCACCATTGGGAAGAGAAACATTGTAGCCTATGCCATTGTCTTTGGTGAACACAGAAGTCACGCTTGAACCTTCAGTGCACTCTCTGCTCCCAGCCCATCCTCAGGAAGTCTTACAGTCCTGATTACCTCCCAGGGGTCCACTTTCAAATGCTACCAACATGTGAATTTCAGTGGGAGTTCCCATCCTGTGATACTGGCACAGCTGCAACCAACTTAATGCTTCATGCTGAATGGAATGTGGTCAAAAAACAAAAATGTATCAGGGTCATAGGCGTGGGCAGGGCAGGGGTGTGTAGGAGAAGATGCCACACTGAGAGCATCTTTTCACACCTGCCATGAGCCCTGTGCCCGCCGTGGCACCCCTGGGCTGCTATACACCTAGTCCTAGCTTCTGGGGAGGGGGACCTGCTCGCTGTCCAAGCTCCAGTTCCCAACCAGAAGGCAGGGGTCTGCTTCCCTGAGGCACCTGCGCTACGTGGGAAAGCAGCAGGTGCACTGGTGGCAGGAGCGGGCCCGAGAGAGAACTGGCTGCTTCATATTTCTCCTCTCTCGCACACGTGCGTTGATTAGGGAACCAGAGGGAAAGCAGCTAGAATCAATCTTGCTTGAGCTCTGTCCCCAGGCCCTCACTACCATGCCAACAAGCCTTGGACAGAACCTGAGTGTGTTATCATCACACACCTGTGTTTTGTGTATCTGTGGGGAGGGTGTCAGGGTGGATATAAACATGGCACGGAGAGTTCACAGATGCAGTTCACTTCCTGGCATTGTAAAGGAACAGAGTCTCTTTGCTTCTCCACAAAGAATCAAAATAAAGCCCTCTCCAAGGTGTGACCCCCACCTGTGCCACTTTCCCCACTTGCACGGTTCTGGGCCATTGCTGCTGCTAGAAAGACGGTTGTCTTTGGAAGTGAACGTCTGGTCACCCAGCCCCTGACAGTTGTCCCTATGCTTTTAAAATCACCCCTACCTACTCTCATCCTCTCATCGCTTGGCTTCCAGCTCCCTTGCCTTTGTGTTCCAGTTGTGCCAGGTTTCCCTCCTCACCTCCACCACAGGGCCTACTCTACCCTGGTGAGTCAGCCGCGGCCCCGGGCACCTGCTAGCTCTTACTCACTTGTCAAGCTGTGGCCTGGCCTGGAAGGCCCTGTCCCCCCTCCACTCCCCCAGCAGTCCTGACCAGCCATTTGTTTGCCCTTCTCGGTATGAGCCCCAGGGAGGCTAGGGCCTAGCTGCAAGGTCAGCAGGTGCCTCTTCTGAGAATGCCAGGTTCCTGGCCCTGGGGAGAAGGAGTGGACCCTGTGGATCAGATGGCAAGGCCAGAACCCCCTGCGTCTCCCTCCCTCCTTTCCCCTTCCTTGCCACCCCTCCCTGTGGTCTAATGGAGTCAGTTGTCTCCTCACAAGGCGGAGAGGCAAGAGATCCGTGTCTCCCTGGTGCCCTCTAGAGGCCAAAATCCACTTTCCTGGCGATGGTGGCTGTGGGTCTGGATGCCTAAGGGTACAGCCTATCAGGAAAGGCCTTAGCTTTTTGTCTGGAACACAGATCTGCAGTGCTTTTCAGCGCAACCCCAAAATAGCTAAGGTGTCCCGCATGTGCCCCCTGCATTGTGATTGGAGCTTTAACTTATTTGATCATGCGGGAGCTACAGCCGTCCCTCAAAAATGATTTGGGATGCAACTGTTTGCATTGCGAGAAATTCTGTGGCCAAGGGCCCTTTGCTACATTTCTCGTGGAATCTTAGACTTTAGTATCACACACTGTTAAGATGCGATTTCCTGTAGTTGAAGATTGTTTAAGAGTTTACTGGCAAGAGCAAAAGCAAATTAAAGAAAAATAGAAGGATAAATACAAGGACTTGGGGGGCGAGAAGGAGTGAAGAATGGTGGATGGGATTTTTTTTCTTGTCCCCCAAAATGAAGAGAATGAACTTTTAAATGCAGTGCCTCATTTGTATGTGGCTGTGACCCCAAGCCGGTCTTTTTCATGGTCAGTATGGGCCATGTTGTTTGCTTTTCCAGCAACTGAGACAGTCATTTTTATTTTTATTGTTGGCCACTCTCAGAATTTCAAGGACTAGAAACATCTCCTGGGCAAAATCAATTTGCTTGTCCCTCCGTCGTCTGTTCCTTCTCAGCAGCCTCCGGCTTCCTGATCATACTGTCGATGTTGAAGTGCCCCGTGTGTGCCTGACTACTACAAGCAGGGTCAGGGGTCCCCTTGCTCCCCCTGCTGTGGCACTGTAGTTTGGAATATGGTGACTGCCCTCAGTGTTAAATCTTGGCCCCCAAGTGGGGCAGCCATCCATCTCTGGCGAGACACACTCTCCAGTGGATGGCTTGACGCAGCAGGATCATTTGTGAGGATGGATCCTGATGGAACGTGTGGGATGCTGCTGAAGACTGACGCTCCGATTGTAATAGCACAAAGTTGAGGGTCAGGGAACTGTGGAGCAGTAGGAGCCTGGGCTAGCGGGTGACAGATGCCTTGTCCTGCCTGGGGTGCAGGGCTGCTGCTCGCTGCTGGTGGAATGAGGAAATGCTTTCAGAAGAGCTTGGTCCCTTTTACAAGTTGTTTATATTTAAAGGGCCTCGCACATGAATAAGGGCCTGGGGTGTGTGTTAGGGGCTGGGTGGTGGGCTAAAGGGCCTTTTGTGGGAAGGTGGGCATCTGGGTTCCTTGTGTTTTCCTGTCTTATCTCTAATGTCTGTTTTTTTTTCCCAAACATGAACTTTTATTATGAGAAAACACAAATAATAGAATCTTCTCAATATTGCATGCCAGAATAGAAAATATACACATTTAAATGATTTTGTATTGTTTTGCAACTCAGGGGAAAAAGTAGGACATCTATAATGCAAACCAGATTTCATGTTTTGTTGATTTATATTTTATTTACGAGTGAGGCTAACAGCCCATGGAGTGCGATGGTTGCGGCATTGTTATGGAATAAAACGCCAGCTCATCTGTTTGGGATGTAAATTGTGAATCTGTGGGTCCTAGCGCTGTTTTCAGTTAGCTGCAGTGTGGAGGGGCTCTGTGGAAGTGGTTTCGGACATCCTCCCGCCCCTGGTACTCAGAGCGTGCCCACACCCCTGCATTCTCATCGGTGAGATGCGGCGGCTTCTGGTTGATCTAAAGGTGTGGTCTTTGTGGGATCAGGGTATGCATTTGTAACTCTAGGTAATGTCATCTTGCCATCGCTGTCTAATTGGTTTCAAGATCATCGAGCATTTCTGCACAGTGAGGCTTTGAAGCGGGTTTCAGTAAGAAACTTACTTGGAGTACAGGTTGGTCTAGCCGCAGCGCTTGCTGAAGTGCTAGTGGACAGGCTGTAGCAGCCTTCTAACTGGATATGGTCACTCCACCTTACAGAGGAGAATGGGAGTGGTCAGGGTCACAGAAGCCCAGGACTTGACCAGGCTAGGAGCCCCCAGAGTGGCTAGGCGCTCTGCCTATCTAATGAGGAGTGAGTGGGCAGTGGTCATCTCTGTGGGCATTGCATGGAGTAGTTGCATGGTATTCTGATTCCTTGATGGGCCACCCAGTGACCTGCAGCCTGCGGCCACGCCTGCAGGAGGAAACAGGTAACACCGCCCTTTCTTATGGTGCTCTTCTCTTTGTCCTCACAGTGTGCCCAAGCTCATGCGGGAAGCGAGCCTGCTCGGACAACAACGAATGCTGCCACCCTGAGTGCCTGGGCAGCTGCTATGCACCCGATGACAACACGGCCTGCGTGGCCTGCCTCCACTACTATCATGATGGCACCTGTGTGACAAGCTGTCCGCCCAACACCTACCGATTTGAGGGCTGGCGCTGCGTGGACCGTGACTTCTGCGCCAACATCCTCAGCGTCGACGAAGGCGAGGGCTTCGTCATCCATGACGGCGAGTGCATGCAGGAGTGCCCCTCGGGGTTCATCCGCAACGGCAGCCAGAGGTCAGTGCTGGTTGCACAGAGGGTAACCCCAACTGCAGGCCCGTCTGTGTGGGACCAGTGGAGAGGCCTGGAGTAGCCTGAATTCGTAAGGATATCCTGGGAGTGGCTGCCACGTGTCTGTGTTGTTTTCCCCAACTCGCAATTTAGCTCTTGGCTAGTTCCCTGTGCACATGCTGAGCTGCTCTCCAGGAGCTGGGGCTGAAGGTGGAGGTTGCCCACCCCAGGTACTGTACCACATCCCCCTAGTGCAGGCTCTGAGAGGGCAAGGGGGAAGAGGAGATGAGGCCTGGCTGGTTGGCTGGGCATGTGGCAGGCTGGCCTGGCTGCAAGGCTGGGCCTAAGCCAGATGTTGTCATGCACACACACCAACTTACAGATAGGAGCCCCTCTTTCAGGACCCCCACCTTCGCTCTTACCCTTGACTCCAGTGTCCACCCTGGTGACGGTGGGCCTGCACCTAAGAAGGAGTTCCTTAGAACAAGCCCCTCTGTCTGCGTGTGCCTGTGAGGCTGGTAGGAACCTGCTGCTGCCGTAGGCTTTTGCAGAGAGGTACTAGCATTGTTACAGAGTTCAGTGACCCTCACTGTGGAAACTTGGGAGACTCAGAACTTTCAGGGGATGAGTTCGGCTGTCCCAGACCAAGCACTGCCATCGTGGTGAGCAGAACGGGGAGGTCTTCCAGTTCTGAGGTCTTCAGAGTAAATCTGTTCTGTGAATACAAAATAGTCCCGGAGAGGTGAGCTCCGCTTTGCAGGACCGTCTTTGCTGCAGTCCATTTCTGGGAACCGCACAGAGCAAATCTTCATCGAGGAGGGGTTGACCGCCTGGTGGTGTTTGGAGCTGTTGCTCCCATGGTCGGCTCACTTCCAGATTCAAGATAAAATTTGTTTTCTCTCGGAGCATTTCATGTGGAGCAGCTTTTTCTTCTGGTCCTAATTTCTGTGAACCCTATCACAGTAAACAGGAAGCAGTAAAGACTTTGAGATGATAAATGGGGCCAAGAACGGTAATGAGCCATAAAGTACACAGATTCCACCCCAAAACACATTCTCAGTGTGCTGGCAGCCTTTGGCCATGGAGGGCTTTACTGGTGCCCACCTGGAGCCTGAGGCTGCAGCCTGGCTTCCCGAGGAGGCTCAAGCTAAGAGTCCCCTTGGTTCTGGAGCCGGGGCAGGGCAGCAGGCCTGGGAGCACCTGGGCCTGCCTGCAGGTGCACTTTATTGTACTGTGGGGAGACAGTCCTATGGGCAGCCAAGGTGAGGGCCCACGAAGCACTGCCCCATTCCCCTGACCCATCTTTATGATCTGCCTTTTCCATTTTGAAATAAACTCCCATCAAGAGATAGTAACTCCCTGCTCCCAGCCTTTAAGGTCTGTTTAAAACTCTTACTTTAAAATATATGTGTTTAATAATCATAATACCCCGTTGCTACCAGAGTGGATTTGAGAATACTTACATGAATACCATGCTATTAGAATACTTCCCCTGGAAAAACCCTGGTTTAAGAACCTTCCTAGACATTTTAGCAAAGTGTGTGTGTCTCGGGAATTCCTCTTTGGTTAAAAGATGGAGAGAAACTAACCATGCACTTACCTTACAACGCAGTGGTTGCAAGCCTGGACATTTGTCCCAGAGACATGAAAGCGTTGCACGTTCACTCACAGTCAGATACATGTTTGTAATGCCACAGTCTGAAAATACTCGGTGTTATGTGGTAGGTGAGTGGCTAAGCAAGCCGGGCTGTGCCCACACTGAGAACTATTGCTCAGCAGTCAAAAGGAACAGACCATTGAAACACAACTTGGATGGGTCTCAAGGACATTTTGTTGTGTGAAAAGAA
The DNA here is from genome assembly GCF_030435755.1 of Ochotona princeps. NCBI lineage: Eukaryota > Metazoa > Chordata > Mammalia > Lagomorpha > Ochotonidae > Ochotona > Ochotona princeps. Next base: position 82,013,396 of record NC_080837.1, read on the forward strand.
AAAACGCCAATCGCTAAAGGCCACATACTGTCTAATTCCCTTTATGTAACATTCTGGAAATGACAGAATGACAGACATGGAGAGCAGTTTAGCAGTTGCCAGGCATTGGGAATATTGGGGGCGGGGGTGATGGTGCCTGGGTGGATGGCACGAGCTGATCTTTCTTCGTGTGGATTCTACAGATCTGCACACTGGCTCAGGAGCACAGCACTCCACACACCTTGTGGCCGTGTTCATTTCCTGGTTTTCATATTGCAGAATCACCATGTTAGATGCAGTGGCCATGGGAGGAAATTAGGTGAAGGGCATGTGAGGTCTCTGTGCTGCCTGCAGCCTTCTGGGAACCTGCGGGGTCTCAAAACAGGGTTTTAGACACGGAGGCCTTGGGAGAGGACAATTTCTGGACCACTTAGAAATGACCAAGGCAGGTGCTGGGCACAGGGGTCCATCTGGTTTAGAATTGGTCCTGCCTTCTGATCCTGGTTGTATACATAGCTTTGGATCCCAAGGTTGGAGGTATGAGGCAGGAGAGGAACTGCCCGACTCCCACTGCTCTGTGTCAGGTTGGGGTTAACCTGTGAAGTGGGGACACAACACAAAGTAACAGAAACGCCTTGCTTCTATTGCATATGTGGCAGAAACAACATTTGGATAAATTTACATGTTTCTGCAAAGCACTGTCAGGAAGCAGCCTCAGCTGTGCCTGTGCAGGAGTAGAGCTGTGCCGTGTGCCTTTTGGAATCCTCGGTGGGCTCTGCTGGCAGCTCTGGCCGCGGGGGCCAGCACCCTGATGGCGGCAGAGGTGCTGTAGTCCCTGGGGCCACCCCCAGCTCCTGCTGCAGGGAGGGGGGGTACAGGTGTGGGCCAGGCCTTCCGAGGACAACCCTGTCCTCTAGGGCCCCCAGAGCTCCCTTCCTCCCACATGGGGCCAGCTGGCCCACCAGTCGACAGCCCGCACTGCACACATGCTCCCAGGATGGAGCAGCATTTTGTCTGGAGACAAGCAACGTGCTCTCTCTTCATAGGCACTTGTCTCTTTTTGGCTGCAGTTGGAGCGTGTGCTTGGGCTGAGAAACCGGGCCATCACTGTACACTTCCAATAGTTGCTTCCTGTAGTGTGTGCTAGAATAATGCCTGAGAAGCATGCAATTAGAGCTGTTTCAATGCAAGGAGACTCAATTCTCTATGTTCTTTCTGTACGTGTGTGTATTCGTCTTCCACAGCATGTTCTGCGTCCCATGCGAAGGTCCTTGCCCCAAGGTCTGTGAGGAAGACAAGAAAACAAAGACCATTGATTCTGTAAATTCTGCTCAAATGCTCCAAGGCTGCACCATCTTCAAGGGCAATTTGCTCATTAATATCCGACGAGGCAGTAAGTATCCCCCCTCCCCAGAGGCATGGCCGGCTCTGTAGGCCTTCTTCCAGGAATACTTTCCCTGCCCTCTCCTGGCATCGAAATACCACACAACATGGTGTGAATGCTCCCTGCCCAACTCCTCTCCTCTGAGTCCCTCTCAGAGACAAAAGGCAGGTCTCGTAGGTCGGAAGGGACCACGCTGCTCCCTGTGAGGAGGGTCGCCTTTCTGTCAGTCCCATCATGCACAGCTCAGGCGCCCCAGGAGCCCTGTGACAGGCAGACGGCTCAGGGCAGGGCCTCTGCACCTGCAGCTGCTTCCCGACCTGCTGCCCTGACTGTGGGTTATTGGATACATCAAGGAGCCTGAGCAAAAGGGAAGTGTTTCATGATGGCACATTAAAGTTTCATAAGGAGTTGGTAGCTCTCCCAGTGTACTTCTGAGAGCCTAGAAGGTGCAGCCACATGTTGTTGTACACGTTAACACTTGGCTCTCGTCCCTTGTGTGCAGAAGGTGGCGCTGGTGCACAGCAGCTTCGCTGACAGGGCCTGTCTTTAACCCACAAGGGCCTCTCTCAGTGGTGTCACTTGGACTGGGTCTGCGTGGTTGTTTTATAAGCGAGGATAAGAACAGTGAGAAGACCAAGTCTGGGAAAGGAATTTCTGGCTTCTCACATCGTTTCTTAGGTTCTTTTTCAGTCTGGAGGGGGCGCCAGGGGGTAATGTATTTATTCTGTGACTTACCACATTTATTACTGTACTCATCCCTAAAACTCAGTTTCTAAGAGCGTAAGCCTCTGTTTAACCTGCTGCTGAGGATGAACCCTTAGTGAATTCGATCCATGGAGAAGTCTCGCCACAATAGGAGTTGGTACTTACTCACCTGTGCGCTGTAGCCTCCTGTTTAAGTCCCAGGGAAGGCTGGCTGGGCTGGAGGGACGGAGTGTTACAGGAGATGGACGCTGCCTGCCTGGAGCCGGAGCCGGGCCTGTGCTGTGCGTTTAAATTCACCATTTCTTCTTTGAAACATACCTGTGAGCAAACTCATCTTTCCAGCTTGGATTGTCATTTAGTTTCCCATGGAAAGCGATGAAAGCAGGTGTGAAATTTTGAGGGGTTCTTTCCCAGCCCCCCCAGGAGGCTGCCCTTCTGTTATTTTTGTCTATTCAAAGCAAAGTAGGATCTCTTAGTCAGTAAATCTTCCTAAGGCACACACAGTGAAACCCCGTTTGTTACAGCATTCTGAATTCTTTAGCATCTGTAGTATAATTTTGGTCTATGTTAAGTCAAGTTGTTTGTTTTTAGGAGAGACAGGAGCGTGGGGGGGAAAAAAGGACAGGAAATGCAGCGCTTCTGCAGTGTGTTGTTTCTGCAGCTATTTTTGCCCGTTAGGAAATGAATCCCCTGGCATTATGGAAAGCTGAGGAGTGGATCCTGAGCACTCACCTGCTGGTACCCACCCTTGGCATCGTCTGGGGATACTTGGCAGCAGTCTCCATGAGCCGGGATCTGTAGAGCTAGTGCTGTGTGTCTTAGGACCTGGGAGTGCAGAGTAGGCAGCTCCCGGTGAGGCCGAGAAGCTGCTGCCCCAGGCCTGGCCCTGTGCACAGAGCCTGGCAGAAGACATAGCCTGGCTGTGTCAGCTAATTGGCAGTGCAGTAGTCATGATTCTGTAGTGAGCGCACAGCCCCTGCCTTGTCTTGGAGGAGGGAAGAGAAGTACAGGATTTTGACGAGGGGCTGTTTAGTTCTGTGCCAGGAGCCCCCATGTTGGTGAGAAGCCAAGTTGGTCACCTCGGCTGGAAGTGAGCCCTCAGTGAATTATTCTCCCCTCCCCATAGATAACATTGCCTCAGAGCTGGAGAGCTTCATGGGGCTCATCGAGGTGGTCACGGGCTACGTGAAGATCAGCCACTCGCACGCCTTGGTCTCCTTGTCCTTCCTGAAGAACCTCCGCCTGATTCTCGGAGAGGAGCAGCTGGAAGGGTAAGTGTGCTACACTGTCCCATGCTAGGCAGCGGCTCCCGCTAGCAGACTAACCCACCAAGGGATGGCCCTACTTGGCAATGAGACAGGAAGAGGTCACCACATGGCCTGGGCTGCCCAGGTTGCAGGTTGCAGGCCCTCCCTGTGACCTGCTTAGAAGTGCCTGTCCTCCTCCTCCGCCAACTTTGTGGGGAGTGGGGTGCCAAAGCTGCTCCCAGGAATAGGAAAGGCCATCGCAGAATGGCGGCTGGCCCAGGGCCAGGAGGCGGGGTTGGTCTCACCAGCAGGTAAACAGGAAGTCCCAGGGATAGGCTGATGCCCTCGCTGCGATTATGTCATTGCTACTGGCCTATCAGGTAGCGCCGAGTGGACCCACAGTGAGAAGTGATTGGTGGAGAATGGTATAAAAGCAGCCGCTAAAAGCAATAAGATGGGTGGGGAGAAGAATGGGGAGAAAAGCAGGAGAAAAAGATAAGGCCCATGGGGAGAAAAGCTAAGACCTACGGGGAGAAGGACAGGGAGAAAAGCAGAAACGCAGCGGAGAAGGGGTATAAAAGCAGCTGCTTTTGGCAATAAGGGGTCTGGTTGCGGTTTCGGCTTTTCCCCGACCCGTAAGAGTGCCTCGTAGGTAGTGCCGCTGCTGGGTGGCGACACAGCGTGACCCTTGTCATGCTGCAGGATGCTGGTCTCAACTTTCAGAAAGTTGCATTTCTGAAAACAGCTGGAACTTGAAAGACTCGAAGGAGTACAGACAGGTCATTTCTCCCGCTAGCAGACGAACCCACCAAGGGACGGCACTACTGGGTAATGAGACGGGAACAGGTCGCCGCTTGGCCTGGGCTGCCCTGAGTCACAGCTTGCTTCTTACTGACCAGTTTATAAGATTTGTGTTGCTGATGAAAATTTTGTTAATAAATAGGAGTGCACCTGGTGCCCGGGAAATGGTGGGGGAGAGGGCTGTGGGCTGTTGGTAGAAGGATCAGAGCTGGTGCTGGCTGCGTGGACCATGTCTGGGTGGGTTTGGCCTGGGGTATACCCCTTCCCATGTGCCCTGCCTCTTCACCCTCTTCTGTTCAAGACAGCTCTTGCCCTGCTTGACATGGAGATTTAGAAATAAAAGGCATGAATCCTTCTAAACAAGATTTGAGAAAATGATTCAAGATACAAAGAGGTAGGAAGGCCATGGGAAAGGCCACGCTGGCTGGTTATCTGCCCCCACTGGATCAGGTTACACGAGGGCTGCTTTCCATCATCCCTGTTTTCTCACACTGACTCTTGACCCACGCTGAATTCTTGGAATTCCATCATCCAATATAACGGAAGTGCCAGGGCAGCTCTCAAGAGTGTATGGTCCCCACACCAGGAATGCTGAGCCTATAGACTGACGCTTGGTCCTGAGTGGAATGCCTGCCACTCACCAATTTAGGTATTGTATTCAATATTAAAAGAACAATTATGGTTCTTTTTAAAAGATGAATTTATTTGGAAGGCCTAGTTGAGAGAGCTTCCATCTGCTGGTTCATTCCCAAGAAGGCCACAGCAGCAGGCCTAAGCCTGGTCGAAGCCAGGAGCTTAGAACTCCATTTGGGTCTCCTGTGTGAGTGGGACCATTACCTGCTGTCTTCACAGCACATTAGCTGGAAGCTGGAGTGGAAGTAGAACAGCCGGAACTCAAATCAGTGCTTATACGGCAGCACAGCGCACTGTGCCGCCATAGCCGTCCCTTAGCTGTTCTCTCCAAGTAGGTTTGTGTTTCTGGAATCCCTGGTGTGAGTAAGCAATTTATATTTGATTGACAGCTGTCCAGTTTTCCTGCTGCCTAAGGATAGAACTGTGTTTTTCTTTTCCTAGGCTGTTTTAGCAACAGACACAGATGTGGAAGCTAAGAGAATTTAATTTTTGTTAGGTTAGGAATGATTTTCACTGTGTGTTAGCTATAAGTATTATGTTGAGCAGAGGCATGGTGTGTCTCTCATGTTCTGAACCTTCTGGGATCTGTTGGGCTGGGCAAGGAGGGCAGGTGGGGTCATCTTGATGAGCTGCAGACCCTAGTGCTGGGGGCACTTCCTTGGTTTAGTTAAGGCAGAGTTAGAAAGGGAAAGAAACAGAGCGATCTAATCTGCTGCTTCACTCCACAAATGGTGACCACAGCTGGAGCTGGGTCAGGTCTCCCATGCGGGTGGCAGAGACCCCAAACTTGAGCCATCCTCTGCTGCTTTCACAGGCGCATCAGCAGGGAGTTGGCTCGTTAGTGGATGCCGGCACTACACACCGCTGCCTTACTGGCCACACCACAGTGTCCTGTCGAAGTCATACAGAGAGAATATTTGGGCTTGGGATTTTGGCATCAGTGCTGGGAACTTTCTATGCACAGCAAGGATTGGAAGCTCCTGTGTTCTCATTCTTATCTCTTTTTATCACGTATATATCCGCAACACACTTTGTTTTTTTCTGAAGATCTTGTCACACTGCTGTCTTAGAATACTGTGTTTGCTGTAGCCATCTTCGAGCTCATGAGAATGTGAATAATAGGATGAAAGTCTGCATCCTTTTGCTGTGGTGGGAGGAGGACAAAGCAAGGCAGAGAACCTGCAGCTGTAATAGCCTGGGTCTCCTGCAGGGCCCTGACACCCTTGCTGAGCAGTCCAGGGACAGCACACGTAGGGGGTTGGTATGGGACCAATGCCGGAGCCCTTTACACCCCAAGCCTGTTTCCCCTTTGCCACTGACTGCATGCCAATTTCCTAACCTGGCTGCTAGACTAGGACTGGCATGGAGGCAGCTGTATGTGCTGGCTGAGGCACAGGCCCAGATGGCATCACATTGTCCTGGCTTTGTCCAGAGGGACTCTTCATCCTTGATGCATCATCCACTATGGAATAACAACCTTTGACACTGAGAAAATTAAGGGGTTTCCACTAGTGATGAAGGAGGTGTATTTCAGTTGTATCAGAGTTTTGTGAAATAGTTTGTTTTCAAACCTGAGTAGGAGAAGGGGAGCGTTAGGCAAACTTATTTTCTAGTGACAACAGATGAACCATTCTTTAAGTAATTAAGTTCAATGTGCTTGCTGGAGGTGGGTGGCATTTCTCAGCGACACCTGGGTATCTGCACCTCTCTGCTCACTGTCTAGCACTCCGGGCTTCAGAGCATCTACCTTCTACTCCAGGATCAGGAGGCCATGTGGCTACTCTGTATCCCTTCCCAGGACTGCTAGAAACACATACTCAGCCATGTGACCCAGGAGGAATGATAGCATGCCCTCGGAAAGTTTGCATGCGGTGCCCACAGCACCATGGCTTATAATAATCCCCTCCCCCTGCGAAAAAAAATCACTGGAAACTATTCAGTGTCCATCAGCAGAGGAATAGATCAGTGGGGCACCACTGACAACCTGAAGTGTGACACATGTCACAGGAGTGTCCTTCCAGATGAAGGGCATAGCACAGGGCTTCGCGTTGCCTAAGCCTGCTAACCTGCGATTCCTGTGCAAACCAACCATGAAACCATGCAGTCAGAAGGCAGAGCAGCGATGGCTGGAGGGAGCAGTGGGCGGGCCAGCTGGCACCAGGGGAGGGGCAGAGACGGAGCTGGGGACTGCTTCCTGGTACCCAAAGCTCAGTGCACAGGATGGGTGAATTCGGGGCAGGTAGATTTGATGTCAGTAAGAATATCTGGCGGAAAACACACACACGAGGAGTTTCAACATGTGTAGTGCCCAGTTGCACCTATACCCATGGGGTCCTGCCCTAGCGGTTGGTGTAAATACAGGCCTTGAGGGGGCTGAGCGTGTGTTCAGCAGCCCACTTGAAGGTGAGTTGGAAGGAGCAGCTGCCTGCCGGGTTCGTGGGCCGTGCTCTGCTGCTGAGACTCCAGAGGCAGAAGGGTGGCTTCTCCTCCGAGAATGGAGCTGGAGATTGGTTGAGGTTTGCAGATATATATATATATATTTTTTTTTCCCAGTATATCAGCAAGTGTCAGAAAGGAAGGAATGTCCTCACCTCTGTAGGCTGGATCCCGTTTGTCAAGGCACAGGACTGCCCTGTTCCTGTGACTTTGTTCCACTTCAGAGAACAGAAGGGGTCATCCAACTGTTGTGTGAGGTGGTACAAAGCTCACAGCATCCTTTCATATGTAGCTAAGCGATGCTGCCCACTGGCCTCGGGGCCAGGACAGGGAGGACTGCACTGACCACAGCTCAGACACTCCAACCTGGCAGAGGCCGAGCAGGTGCTTTGCCCAGAGTGGTCCTTCACTCAGCAGTGGCTCCCAGGTGCCATGTGCTGGACTCTGTGCCCAGGGCTGCGTTCTCCAGTGCCATGCCCACCTTGCTCCCACCCTTCTTGCCATGGGGAGGGCATGGAACCCGCCACTTGGAGGCGCGATGGACCTGAGGTGGTGGCCACACAAGTACCCCAGCTCACTGTCTGTTACACATCAGGCATCAGGGACAACAGGGCTGAGAAAATGCAGATGCCTTTGCTGAGCTAAGTAAGCGCTCCGGCCACCCCAGCTTGTGTGCAGCTTGAGAGGTGAGGCCTCCCCAAGTATGTGAACACAACGTTTACAACACTGAGAAGGCCGAGAGCCAGAACTGCACCGTGAGTGAAACCTGGCAGTGCAGAGCCTGGAGCAGCTGGAGGAAGACCAACAAGCAGCTGCATTTAAACAAAAATAAATTCTGGGACAGAGATCTCAAGACAAAACCACACTCACTGATTGTGTCCTTCAGTAGCCATTTCCTTTGGTGCACGCGTGTTCTGGAGAAGTAGAGATAGGTCGCTGCCTTTCCCCCGTCTCAGCTCTCACCTGATCGCGGGTGTAGCCCGGGCTCGGAGCACAGGAGCAGCGTTGATGGGCAGCTCAGGAATGAGTGGATGATAATTTTGATGAGGGTTTTGTTTGTATTTCTCGTAGCTATAATGCCTAGCCTTGATTGATATTAGTATCCTGGCTCCCATCCCTCCCTACCCTGAATTCTCAGTGTTGTAAAAAAAATTTTGTTTACTGAAAAAAAAAAAGCATAATCTCAAAGAGGTTAATCAAATACACAGACTTCCAGCATGCCTGCCATTCATCTGTCAAATTCCTGAGCTATAATTCACACTTCCTCCCGTGGGCAGAAGATTGGTTTTTGTTCAGAAGGTGTTTTCTGTGTGGTTCCATTCCCTGCTAGTGTGCTGAGTTATGAAATGACCTCAGAGCTGGCGTCACGGCACAGGGCATTAAGCCAGTACCTGTGACACGGGCATCCCATCTCTGAGTTCCAGATCCAGTTCTGGCTCTTGGCTTCCAATCCAGCTCCCTGCTAATGCACCTGGTAAAGCAGTGGAAGACGGCTGTCTAAGACCTTGCGCCCCTGCCACCCAGATGGGAGATGTTTATGGAGTTCCAGGATTCGTGGCTCCTGTTTGTGATGCTGATTTGGTGGCCGGGAAAGTGCTCAGAGGCCTCGGAGTGGGCTTGTGAGGTGCCTGATGGCTTTCAGTGGTGTGGCCTTGGAAACCCCCAAGGGATCCAGATTCCCACACCAGTCCCGTGCTGGGAAGGACTTGGGCTTCAACCATACCACTCTTTCTGGGCCTGAGGGTTGTGGGCTCTGAGAAGTAACAGGGAGCCCAGACCTCACCCAACCACACCCCTTGTCCTGAACCACTAACAGTGCTGCAGGTCCTGCCTCTGCCCACGTGGCTTATCCCTTGAATGTCAGGTTTTAGGGCACTGTGTCCAACCCCCTCACGGCCCGCACCCCTGGTCAGTTCCTTGGACAGAGCATCATGCACATGAGTTGCACTTTCCCCTACTGAGGAGTGAGATTCCAGCACAGGTGTAATGAAGACACTCAACAGAGAGTTGCCTGGCCGGTGCAGCCTCTGTCAGGGGTGGCTTGGACTTCTGCTTGGCCCTGGTTTGTCTGCGAAAGGAGGGCACCACTGCTTTCTTCTTGCTATTGTGTGTGGGGTGTGCGCGTGCATTGCCTGGGTTGCCAAGCTCTGAATGAGACCCGACAAGAAACTGGGGCTGGAGAACAGGAAGAGATCTCTGTCTAAGCTGTGCACAGTCCTGTCTCAGCTCCCTGGTGGCAGTTTCTCCTGATGTCAGGGTTCAGCTGAGGATGACTTCTCCACACCACTGTCCCTGCATCTCCCCTCACTGGACAGTGTGGACCTGCTGCTTGGGTGTGCACACTGCCTGGGGCGGGGGCCACACTGGACCCAGTTGTCTGGGGCTTCTCATGCCTCATGGGAGCTCCGCCTCTCTTAGGTCAGCAGTTCCCCAGGTGTGGGCCTGGGCCCAGTGGCACTGACTTCCCCCAGAACAGGTGAAAACCACAGTCTTGGCCTCCTCGGACCCACTGCAGCTTGGTGCAGGCGCCACGTGATGCTCAGGGACACCTGGCAGGGTCCAGTCCCCATCCCTGACACTTTCTCCAGGTACTGAAGTAGGGGCCTCTCAGGGCCAGAGGTGAACCTGGGGCAGGGGGTGGGGCCAAGTCCAGGGGCGGGTCCTCCCAGCGCTTGTCTCCCAGGGTCAATGGGAAGCACTTCAGCGGACTGTTAGCCACTCCGGTTGAGTGGCCAACCATGTCTACTCCCACGTGGTTTGCTTTCAAGATATGTATGTACCCAGTTCTGAGCCAATAACCAAGGGATTTGTAGGGAGCCACCCAAGGAGTGCCCTCTGAGCAAGGAGACAGTGGTTGGCAGTGGAGAGGTCAGGCAGTCACCCTCTGGTCCATTTCCATGTGGTGTCCTGGACTCACACGATCACTGGTGCCAACAGCAACCACCCCTGTTGCCGGCCTGTTAGAACCCAGTCCTCTCTACTGGCAGAATAAATATCTCAATGGAGTCCTGGGAACAGGAGGCCACACTGCTAGCACCCACTGGCCAGCTGACTGGCTGGCTGGGGCGGACCTTGGCCAAGGACAGGTGTGCTAATAGCAGGTTCTGTGCTTCTAGAAACTACTCCTTCTACGTCCTGGACAACCAGAACCTGCAGCAGCTCTGGGACTGGGAACACCGCAACCTGACCATCAAAACCGGGAAGATGTACTTCGCCTTCAATCCCAAACTCTGTGTGTCTGAAATTTACCGCATGGAGGACGTGACAGGGACTAAAGGGCGCCAGAGCAAAGGCGACATTAACACCCGCAACAATGGAGAGAGAGCCTCCTGTGAGTGTCTACAGGCCCCACCCACCCATCAACTGGGGAACCTCAGAACGGCCCCCGCCACTCCCCGCAAAGTGGCACTCTGCTCCTGCCTGTGTGTCTGCAGAGGCAGCAGAGGCTGGTGGGACACTCAGAAACAGTGTCCACCTGGATGGGGACAGGTGCTTAGGGACCACATGGCATTTCTCGCCTTCTTGCGCAAAGATCATGAGGTTGCATTTTGAAGAGCCAGTACTGCCTAGCCCTCTGCGTGCGTGAGCTCTGCCCTCATTTCCCCCACTCCAATGCATAGGAGCTAGAGCCCACCTGCCAGAATCAACACCGCTTTCCACATTTAGAACAATCTCATTGGGGATTTTGACTTGAGTCATGCACTTCTTATCTAACCCTGCATAGGAAACTTCCAGAAGCCAGGGTTCTGTCAAGCTGCCTAGGGTTACAGAAGTAAACTCTATCTTGCCCTTGAACTCTTCGTGAGGGCAGCGGCATGGGCTGGTGCATGCACATCCTCATGCCTGCAGCAAGAGCAGGGCTGTGGCACAGCTGGCATTTGACTGGGCTCACCACCAGCTGGCCAATGAGATGGTCCTGGAAGGCCTTAAGTGGGAAGAATTGGGCTTCACGTTCAGAGGGCTCCCTACTGCCTGCTTCCTGCTCAGATCTCACCAAAAGCAGCTACCAGAGCATCCTCAAGGTGCTGTCCTCAGAGGCAGCCAGTGGCACCTGCCAGGCCACCAGCACAGCAAGCCTTGGTTTTCCCTTGAAGATGCGGGAGGGGAGTGAACCTTGAAATAGTACATCAGCGGGTGTTGCAGCATGCCCCCCATCTTTGCTGAGCACTTGTTGCTCTGAAGGTTCGGGAGTCAGGCACCCTTTGTGGGTTGTAAAAAAGGGTGGCAACCTCACACCCTGACCTTCAGGTCAGGAAGTGCTCATAGGTTTGTGTCCTGGTCGCTGGGCAAGCAGCCAGCTTGGAGCTCCACACAGGATGGCAAGGAAGCCATGTGGGAAGTCTGGGGGCACCCAGCACGGACAGCCGGAGCTGCTCAGACGGGTGCGTTCCCTGTCACTCACATGTGTCGCTCCTGTGCCCCAGGTGAGAGTGACATCCTGCACTTCACCAACACCGCCACCGGTAAGAACCGCATCATCCTCACCTGGCACCGCTACCGGCCCCCGGACTACAGGGATCTCATCAGCTTCACCGTCTACTACAAGGAGGCGTGAGTGTCCGCATTTGGTGACATTGCTCTATGGGACTAGGTGCGGCTGGTCTTCCGGTCACTGCACCTGTTGGCTGGGTGCAAGGGGTTAGCTGTGTCCCCAGGGAGAGCCAGGCTGAGCATCCCCGCTGGCTCATGCCCCGTCCCGGATTCTAATACCACAGCATTAGCTCAAGGCCACTTGCGCTTGTTAACGTTGCCTTGCGGCCTTTCATTATTTGTGTAATTAAGAGATTTCCAAATACATTGAGCCCAAATGGAGACGGCTTAGGTACTTGGAGAAAATTGTAAACTGTGATGGGGGGCGTGGCTGAAATACAATCTCAACCTTTGTGTCCAGGAGTCCCCCACAGGTTACCCAGCTCTCTTTGAGGTGACCGTGGGCAGGTTGGCGGTCTCTGTCCTGTCCTGTTATCCATGGGCCTCTCAGTCATGAGCACTCCAGAGCAGGGAAGGAGAATGGAGAGTGACCTGGCTTGTTGTCTCCAGGCTCTCATGGCTCCCGCTAGGATCTGCCGTGACCTGGTGAAGTGCCGTCAGCTGCTGGTCACCCGCCCTGGCCGTTGCCTGGCTGCAGCTCTCACTGGTCTCCCTCCTCCTTCCTGTGCCTCTTCATCCAAGTCCCATCTTAATGCCAGAGGTCCCCTTAGGTACTCAGCTTTCCGTGCATAGGACCGAGAAGCCCCGTGTTGGCTTCTGGTGCCCTTCTCCCCTCTGAAGTTGGAATCCTGGGAAGGGCTTAAAGAGCGAGAAGCTCCAGTGTCCCTGCACCCAGCCACTCCTGCTGTCCCGTGGTGATGGCAGGCAGCGTGACACTGAACTGATCGCAGTTCCGCGGGGCCAGTAAGTGTCCAGGCCTTTTGTCTCCGGAGTGTAGATTATGCACCTACGCATGCATCTGTGTAGAATTCTGTGTTCTCTCTGAGAGTCCTGCCAGGGCTTCAGCGATGCCTGCTGATAATGCCACAGAGGAGCAGATGCTAATTACCCAAGGCAATCTGGGAACTGAATATCTGATAAATAAGTTGTCTATATCAGAATTGTTAGTGTGCAACTTTTTAAAATGATACTTCTGTTTTGTTTCTGTTTGAGCTTTGTCATGCCACCCCCATGACAGTGTCTGAGTGTTGCTGCTTGTCTTTCAGACCCCATAAAAATGTGACGGAATATGATGGGCAGGACGCCTGTGGCTCCAACAGCTGGAACATGGTGGACGTGGACCTGCCTCCAGACAAGGACACAGAGCCTGGCATCCTGTTGCAGGGGTTGAAGCCCTGGACTCAGTATGCCGTCTATGTCAAAGCTGTGACCCTCACCATGGTGGAAAACGACCACATCCGTGGGGCCAAGAGTGAAATCTTATATGTTCGCACCAATGCTTCAGGTATCTGTGCACCGGCTGAGCCCCAGCATCCCGTGCTGCTCTGGAGCTCATTACAACTCGTTGGCTGGAGTAGCTAGAGGTGCAGGGCTGACAGTGAGATAGGTATTATGTTTTGGTATTTCTAAGTTTGAAAATAAGTTTGTCTGGAAGGTATGAAGACAAAGATCTATTCTGCTTCACTCCCCAAAATACCCACCACAGAGGAGCATGGTACTCAGCCTGGGTCTCCCACAAGACCAGCAGGGGGCCAAGTACGTGAGCTATTACCTGATGCCTCCTCAGGTACACGCTAGCAGGAAACTGGAAATCAGCAATGCACATGGGCTCTGAACTTGATGCCATGTTGCATTGGTCTCTCTATTCTGTGCCCATTGGCTGAGATTTCTCTAGGTCATGGGTTGGCTATCTTGGAAGGCCCAACCATAGCACAGTCCTGCATGGCTACCCTACTGGTTTATTTTGATGCAGGATCCCGTGGGAAGTGAAATGATGTGGATGCCAGTTCTGCTTCCTTCCTGTGCTCCCCAGCTTTGTGTGTTCACTGAGTAGCCACAGGGTTCCTAGGAGGGCAACAAAAGTTGGAGTACTGCACTCAGTGATGCTTTAACTTCCTGTTCTACAGCACCTCTTTGCTTGGCTCCAGAACCTGGGAGCAGGAAAAGGAGATATTTACGTGTATTTACATGTATTTCCTGGTGTCTAAAAGCTAGTTGAGTTGGAAGATGTAGTTGCTTTTTTGAAGACACTGACTGCCCTAGTCCATTTGCACTTCTGTGACTGACTTACTATAGGCTGCTGGTCTATCAGCTGCAGAAGCATATTTCTCCTGGTTCTGGGCTGTCCAAGACCAAGACCCTGAAGATGTGGTGTCTGGTGAGGGCTTGCTTCTTGATTCAGGGACAGCCATCTTTGTGCTGTGTCCTTCCATGGCTGAGAGGATGGACTAGAAAACCGCTAGGGGGTCTTTCATGAGGACCCAATGCTCAGGACTTAAGCATTCCCAGAGGTCCCACCTCTCATTTTAAAGATTGATTGATTGATTTAAAAATTAGAGTTAGAGAAAGGGAGACACAGAGACAGATCTTCCAGCCACTGGCTCACTCCCCCAGACAGCCACAGCAGCGGGGGCTAGGCCAGGCCAAAGCTAGAGCCAGCCACTGGCTCACTCCCCCAGACAGCCACAGCAGCGGGGGCTAGGCCAGGCCAAAGCTGGAGCCAGCCACTGGCTCACTCCCCCAGACAGCCACAGCAGCGGGGGCTAGGCCAGGCCAAAGCTGGAGCCAGGAAACTCCATCTTGGCCTCTCAGATGGGTGCAGGGGCCCAAGCACTAGGGCCACCATCTTCTCCTTTCCCAGGTGCGTTAGCAGGAAGTTGGGCTGAAAGTAGAGTAGCCCATATGGAATTCAGGCATTCCAGATAGCAGCTTTACCTGCTACACCACAAGGCCAGCCCCAAGGCTCTACCTTTTAATCCAGGCATCTTGGGGCTAAGGTTTTCCCTGTATTCATTTTGGGGCATGGTTAAATGTATCAATGAGAGGCAGCATTATAATGAAAAGGGTGTTGATAAACTTCTGTAAACTCCACAAAGCAAATTTAAATGATGGAAAGGATGAGAAAAGAAATAATGGGGAAATCCTTTTGCCCAGGCCTGTTTGCTCTGCCTCTGTCCCACGTCATTGACGTAGAGTGTCTGTGGCAATGAATGTGGCACAGGCTTCCAGGCCAGGCATAGATTGATGTAGCAAACGTACGAGTGCAGCACAGTAAGTTTCCCATCTGAGAATCTGCAAATCGTGGTTGGGCGTTTGGCCCAGAGGCTAAGGTGTCACTTAGGATACCTGCATCCCATATGGGGACCCAGATCTGTGAGTCTAGCTGCCTTCTGGTTTGCACCCTGGAACGGCTCACGTACATAGGCCCCTGTCACTCATGTGGGAGACCCAGATTGAGTCCTGAGTTTCTGTCTTCAGCTAGTCCCTCCTCAGCTATTGCAGGCGTTTGGGGAACAAGCCAGCAGATATAAGATGTGTGTCTCTCAGATAAATACAAATAGATACGAAATTAAAGGGGAAAAGAAGTAACACTTTGCCTTAATTTATACTAGCAAGCTTAAGAAAGATTTCCCTATAGCAGAGTCTTAAATAATCTATTTCCTTTCCGCAAAGCTGGAAAACCAAGCACTGCTCAAACCGATCATGGTCGCTTTATTCTGGTCACTGCCCTGACCAGAGTTAAGGCTGCAGAAGGACCTGATCCTCTGCCGACCTGAAGAATCTGTTTATAAAATATGTGGCCACACATCTAGTATTCGTTTTCCCACAGTACCTTCCTCAGCGGGCTTCAAATCCCCACGTGTGAGTTGCAGAGAAAGGGAGAGACACACACAGAGCACTGAGATGTCTTCCCTCTACTGCTTCACTCCCTAAATGCCCACAGTGGCCAGAGCTGAGCCAGTCTGCACCCAGCAGCCAGGAGCTGCAGACACAACCGTCACCACTACCATCACCGCCATCACCACTATCACCACTATCACCACCATTACCAATACTGTTATCACTACCACCACCATCACCACCGCCATCACTACCACCATCACCACCATTACCAATACTGTTATAACCACCACCATCACCGCCATCACTACCACCATCACCATCACCGCCATCATCACCACCATTATCAACACTGTTATCACCACCACCACCATCGCCACCACCACCATCACTACCATCATCACCACTACCATCACTACCACCACCGCCATCACCACTATCACCACCATTACCAATACTGTTATCACTACCACCGCCGTCACTACCACCATCACCACCATTACCAATACTGTTATCACTACCACCGCCATCACTACCACCATCACCATCACCGCCATCATCACCACCATTATCAACACTATTATCACCACCATCATCACTACCACCACCATCACCACCACCGCCATCACTACTATCACCACCATTACCAATACTGTTATCACCACCATCGCCACCACCGCCATCATCACCATTGCCCTGTTCCCTTTTTATCTGATTTTATGCCATTTTTATCTCCTATACATCCAAGTAGGTTGGTGTCCTGTTTGCTAAGCTGGAGCTCTGGATAATGGCAGTAGCAGGCAGTAAGAGAAACGGGTATTTGCACATTGTGTCAGTGCTAAGCCATGGTTCTCACCATAGCATGTCCCCGTCTCACTTGCAGTTCTGTGACATTTGCCTTGGCAGTGGTTGCCCAGAAGTAGATGTCAGGAAGGGAAATGCTGGCAGCTAGGTTAGAGCTCTTTCAAAATGAGCTTCTATTTTCTCTGTTTCCCTGCTCAGTGCTACTTTCTTTGTTATTACTGTTTATTTCTATGTATATGAAAGGAGGAAAGACAGAAAGATTATCTCCCATTCACCAGTTCACTTCCCCAAGTGCCCACAACAGACAGGTAGGCCAGGCCAAAGCCAGGGGCACAGAGTGCATCTCGGCTTTCCCACGTGGGTGCGTGGATGGAGGCACCCAGGTTTTTTGGCCTCCCCTCCAGCTGTCTCCCAGACTGTGCATCAGCAGGAAGCTGGATTTGGAAGTGAACTAGGCACGCTGATACGGGATCTGGGCATCTCAGGGAACACCCTAAGCATGTCGCTAAGGGCCCAGCCCTGTCAGTGTTCTGTCATCCAGGCCAGCCTCACAGCTTCCTGTTGGATTCGAGAGTCTGAAGGTCCCTCCCTTTGCTCTGTTCCCTTTCCAGTTCCTTCCGTCCCCCTGGATATTCTCTCAGCATCGAACTCCTCTTCTCAGCTGATCGTGAAGTGGAGCGCCCCCTCCCTGCCCAATGGCAACCTGAGCTACTACATCGTGAGGTGGCAGCAGCAGCCTCAGGACGCCTACCTGTACCGACACAATTACTGCTCCAAAGGTGAGGACGTAGGCCAGGCAGGTGCTGAGTGAGCCGCCGCTGGCAGCCAGCTGTGCTCTCAAGCCAAGGTGCCAGCAGCTCACACCTGTGTGTGTGTGTGATTTGGCTTTCCTTCATACCGTGGCCTCCACTTCTCTCTGTGCAGAAGATAAAATTCCCGTGAGGAAGTACGCAGATGGCATGATCGACTTTGAAGAAGTAACCGAGAATCCCAAGATGGAGGTGTGCGGTGGGGAGAAGGGGCCTTGCTGTGCCTGCCCCAAAACCGAAGCCGAGAAGCAGGCTGAGAAAGAGGAGGCGGAGTACCGCAAAGTGTTTGAGAACTTCCTGCACAACTCCATCTTCGTGCCCAGGTGCGGGGCAGGGCAGGGGCTGTGGGACACAACACGGGGGCCATTGGGAGGGAGCCAGAATGTTCCAGGCACACATCCTCAGTCAGGTTGGGAAGCACCAGCATTGCAGAAGACATCCCTGTAGGGGAACTCAGCCCTGGCCTCAGGGAGCTGCTTCTCTTCCTGCTGCTCCTGTGCCGCCTTCCTGCCCTCACCCCTGACTTGGTGTCAGCAGGGACCCGCGCAGTCCCCAGAACTGTGGCGTTTACAGGTAATGTTGGCCTGTGCTTGGTGCTGTGACCCAGGTTAAGGTGGCAGGCTGTAGAAGAATGGCAGTTACAGCATCACATTGTATTAAATCAAGCGCCCATAGCTTCTGAGCTGGGCAGTGGGCCCAGCTATGAACCTGCTGCTGGGAATGCCCACATCCCATACCAGAGCCCTGGTTCCTGGTTCCATCTTCCTGCTGCTACACCTGTGAGCTCCCTGCCAGGTACGTCAAAGACCCAGGTTGAGTTCCTGGCTCCCAGTGTCAGCCTGGCCCTCACTACAGGCATTTGGGGAGTAACCAGCACATAGAAGCCCTGTCTGTCTCTGTATGCATCTCAGAATTTAGAAATAATTAATAATATATATAAAGCCCCAAATAATTTCATTTAAAAAAAGAACATTTATGTGAAAGATGGAGTGACCCAGAGATCGGGAAAACTCTTCTACCGTTTCACCTCCCTAACTTCTGAAATGACCAGGGCTGAGCCAGACCAGGACCAGGATCCAGGAACTCCAGCCAGATATCCCACGCCAGGGGCAGGGGCCTAACTGCTTGGGCTGTCATCCGCTGCCTTCCGAGGTGCACCAGCAGGGAGCTGCATTGCAAGTAGAGCAGCTGGAGCTCGAACCTGCAGCTGTATGGGAGGCTGGTATCACATACTGCCTTTGTCAGAGGAGTCTCCCTGGGAGTTGCTGTCCCTCAATTCTGGGAGCTTCCTGGGAGTGTCCCGAACCTGCTCTCAAGGTGTCTGGGTAGAGCCTCCCGTGTGCCTCCTGCCGCCTCCTCTGCCCTTTGGGGTGTGACTGTCCTTTCCCCAGGGGATCCTGTGACTCTTCTGCCTTTGTTTTTTTCTGTGCTGGCTGATGCTGTGGCTGTTGGTGCACAGCCTGCTCAGATCCATGGCAGCGGTTCTCCCAGAAGTCTTGGAGTGGCAGAGCCAGGCTGGAATGGCCGCAGACTAGAGGCAGGAGTCCCCAGGAGGAAGGACCAGGGGGCCAAGCTGGTGCTGTTGGCTGGAATCGGGGCTCTTCTTCCTTTTCCAGCCCTGGGAACCCTCTCCCTTGTGATAAAGCTGAGTGTGCCCTTTCTCTTGCTTCACTACCAGAGCTGTAGCGATCTGATGAAACAGCCGCCAGGTTAGTGGCCCAGGCCTGGCTTGCCTCCAGGTGTCTTCCAGTGCCTGCCGCGAGAGTCTGAGGTTGCAGAGCAGAGAAAGTAAGGCAAGCCGAGTGGAAGGAAATCCCTTTGTTAGTTGTTAGTTTTTATCCGAGGAGGCTGAATGACTCTTTTTGTGCCAAGGTGAAGATTGCTCTTCCAAGTCACAGAAAGGGCGGAAGAGGCAGTTGCACCTATAAGCAGCTTCTCTTCCCTGCAGGCCTGAGAGAAAGCGAAGGGACGTCACGCACGTGACTGACACTGCGTCGTCCGGCCGAGGCAGGAACACCTCGGCGGTGGACTCCTACAACACCACGGACCCCGACGAGCCCGAGACAGATTTCCCTTTCTTTGAGAGCAGAGTGGACAGGGAGATCACGGTGATCTCCAACCTCCGCCCGTTTACTTCCTACCGCATCGACATTCACAGTTGTAACCACGAGGCCGAGAAGCTGGGGTGCAGCGCCTCCAACTTTGTCTTTGCAAGAACCAAGCCTGCAGGTACGGTGTGTTTTAGCTCACCCTCCTTCTGGCACACTCCCAGCCTGGCGGGGAGGGTCGTGGTTGGTGGATATGGGGGGTGGCATTCGGGGCAGGCAGCGTAGTAGGGCAGCCCAGTGGGAACAGAGCCCTGCTGGACTGGTGGCGTTACCCCCTCCCTGTGCAGGGAGCACCCTCCCGGATTCACTTTCCTACCTGGTTCACAGGTGCATCTGCCATTGATTTGCAGGTGAAATCACCTCCCTCTCCCCTGCCCTGAATTCTCCCAGATTCAGCAAAATGCCCCACTAACTGCCTCAGTTCACAGCGATCATTGCTTTGCATGGTCAACTCCCAGGGCCTTCAGTCCTGCTGGGTTCTAAATCAGACCCTGACTCTTGCTTAGAACCGGCCAGTCATTGCTTTTCCCCTTTGGAAAGTGGGTGTACTGTCCAGTTCCTGCTCCTGGACGAGGTGTCAGTGCAGAGAGTGTGAGGCAGCCGGAACAGGCACTGGCATGCTGTGTGCCTTAGCTGCCGGTCTCCTGTGTCTTGGTTTCCCACAGCCTCGCTAGCGAGGAGAGACCCAGCCCGGCCCATCTGTCAGTGTCTGTCTCAGCAGTAATTGTCCATGGCCTTGACCTGCCACGTTGCTGTCTGTCTTGAGAAGCAAAAGCAAGAGCAAGTGCTGCTGAAGGAGCACTTGGCAGTGGGGAGAGCTCCCTGGTGCCCACGTAGCCTTCACCCTCTCCCCTAGTGTAAGCCAAACCACAGCGACTGTGACACAGACAGCAGAGGCTTGTTGAGGTGCCACACTCAATGGCTATGTTCGGCTTTGTTTTCGGGGATAAAGCAAGCAAGAGTAGGCTGCCAGGACGTCCTTGCTGTGCTTGGTGGGGTCCAGGTGAACAGAGGATGTTACAGTATCTTGAGCTGTGCGGCTCCCCAGGTAGGTGGAGTCCTACACCTGTGCTGGACAGGGGCAGACTGGCTCAGGGGAGGCCTGTGAACTGAGCTGTGTACAGGCCTGGCCTGAATGCAAGGAGTAAGGCGTGGAAGCATCCTCCACCCATCCCAGTGCCTGGTTCCCTCCCCGGGGACCTGGCTCTGACTTTGTCATCCATTCAATTGCACAGAAGGAGCAGATGACATTCCCGGCCCAGTGACCTGGGAAACACAGCCGGAAAACTCCGTCTTTCTAAAGTGGCCAGAACCTGAGAATCCCAACGGATTGATCCTGATGTATGAGATCAAATATGGCTCTCTAATGGAGGTAAGACTTGGTGGTGATGCGGTGTGCAGATATTTCTACCAGACGAAAAGCAGAAGGAGCATGAGCACAGCCTACCCCTGGCTAGCTTAAGAGAGGGCGGACAAGTCTGTCTCCCAGCTCCGTGCTCCAGGTGGAACACACAAGGAGCCAGGCCATCTGTCACTCTTAAGAGACATACAGGTGTGCGGCCCAGTGGTTCAGACCTTGGTCGGGATGCCCATGTCCTGGTTGGATGTGCCTTGGATTCAGTGCCTACCTCTGGCTCCTGACTCAAGCTGCCTGCTGGTGCAGACCTTGGGGGCAACAGAGATGGCTCAAGGACTTGGGTTCTGGGGTTCCTCCCACGCCTCCACCTGGGAGTTGTGGAGATCCCTGGCATTTGAGGGGTGAACCGGCAGACGGAAGCTAGCTCTTTCTGGTTTAATCTCTGGATCTGTCTCTGTCTAGTTCCTTCTATTCTGCCTTTCAAATAAACAATTCATGTTAAAAAAAAACCAACTATTTCATTGTGGCACTTGTCTCCCATTTGGACTAGATCAGTCTTCCTACCTTTTCATCCTTTTGGACTTTCTTATTTAGAAAAAGATTTGGTTAAGACTCCTGGTTGTGCTTCAGGCTACTCAAGGACCTTCTAAGATGATTCTAGATTCTTGTTAGGTGGGGGGTGAACGATTGGGCATGGGGGTCAGGGTACGGTAAGTTTACCTGGCAGGCCCCAGGTTTCTCCTGTGCTTGTGGGAAAGGGACATGTGTATTTTCTTTCCTCCAGGACCAGCGGGAATGTATATCCAGACAGCACTACAGGAAGTACGGGGGAATCAAACTGAACCGGCTAAACCCTGGCAACTACACAGCCCGGATTCAGGCCACGTCTCTCTCTGGGAACGGGTCATGGACCGATCCTGTGTTCTTCTATGTCCCAGACAAAGGTAAGGCAGGAGCACAGTGAAACCAAAATGAGGCGATGCCAGCCCTGGGGAGGCCAGGGTCACGCAGAGCCCTGAAATCCCGCAAGAAGAGAACCAGGCAGCTGTCAAGAGGTGGTGTTGGGAGGGCAGCCTCCTGCATTGGGCTCTGAGGGAGGGTCCTCAGGCAGCGGCAGGCAAAGGGTTGGAGGCCTTTGTGAGAACATGTCCTGAGAACCAGAAGAGACCTTGGCTTTCAGACTGGCTGTATCTCCTGCTGCTTGACACTCAGTGTCATGGGTTGGGCTGATTAAGGGTTCACAATCCCAGGGAATCCTCTGGTCTGGCCTGCTCCAGGGCAGGGATTTCCTTGGACCACACCAGCTGCCATGCTCTGCTCCCTGAGCTGGGTGCGTTCTTCAAATGTTGACAAAAAATGGAGTGCTAGAAAGTCTGTTTAATGTAACAGTTTCACACACATTGAAGAGCCAAGTTTTGTACAATTTGCAAGCACAACCCAGGCCACATAGTTGTTTGACCAAGAAAATTTAGTCTTATTTGGTGAAATTATTTCCATGTCAAGTTTCTGTTGTTTCTTTTCATTAGAAACCCACCTTTTTTTTTAGATCATTTCATCCCTGTGTATTTTGCTCAGGTTTGGCCTGCCCCCATTCCTTACTGCTCTCCCCACTACCATCAAGCCAGCCTGGCTTAGTACTAGTCCTTCAGGGCCTGCTAGACAGGGCTTGCCTGGTGTCTGCACTCCCGGTGCTCTGGCCTGCAGTCACAACCGAACAAGTCACGGCAGGCCCACATCAGGGGAATCTCCCACCCTTGGATACAAAGTCAGGGTGGCAGAGAGGTTCCTGCGCCTAGCAAACACAGCCGGCCTCTCCATGTCCACCCACGGACCAGCCACCGGCAAAGAAAGGTCTAGATGCCCCCAGAAGGAGGGGAGTCCTGTCCCCTGGACAGCACGGATGAAGCTGAAGAATGGGATGTGAAACTGGACCATGTGGTACCCTATGATAGATACCAGAAACAGAGATAGCATGTGATTTCATTCATTGATGTCAGCAGAGAAGCCCATGCACACCAGGGGCTGAGGACCACGTGAGTCCAATTAGATAGCAGGAACTGGTTAAGGAAAGTGTGTCCTTAACAATTACTATGAATAGATTTCAAGTGTTTTGATTACAAAAAAAAAATGATTCTTCTAGGAGGTAATATGTATGGTAGTTAGGTTAGTTGCATCATTCCAAAAACACATATACATACTTCAGAATACTATGTGGCATGACATGACATAAATGCATTTGGGGTCTATTGCAAATGAAAATAAATGTGATACCAATTAAGTGGTCTGCTTGTTGGCACCAGGTACCAAAAAGTACACATTGTGTCTTAACAGCTGAAACAGTGGCAGTGGAAGGGCGGGGCGGGGCAGGACTACAGGCCATCTTGAGGTGGTGCTTTTTGTTGCCAGCACTGTGCCTGGGGCCAGTCGGGTTTGCAGGGTAGGCAGGTGCTCAGGACCCTCCCGGCCCCGTCCGTCCACCAGGCTGAGTGACCTTGGCTGATCTGGAGAGATGCTATGTCCCTGCCTGATGGGCCGCTCCACTTTTCACCCCAGGATGCCAGTGGCACGTGCGAGTGCCCTCAGCAGATGTTGATGTGGGCCACATGGGCATGGGAGCTGTGGGGAGGTTCTTCCTTAGACAAGTTTCTCGAGCGGCTGTTGGCTGCAGGGGCTGTTGGCTGTTGTTTAATCTGCAGGGGAGACGGGGCCTTGAGCAGCAGCTCTGGCAGCTGCTCTCCGTTTAAGGAACACGTCGTGTGCCTGCATCCAATCAAATTGCCCTTCAGACTACACTTCTGTGGATTAAATTATCTTTAGTTGTCTGGTCTCTTATAAGCCAGTCTCACAGCAGTGTAGGGGCGTGTAACCCTTTTGTCCTTCTCCAGTTGTGTTCCAGTTTCTCAGTGTTCTGTTGAAGTGTGCAACTTGCAAAGAACACAGTGCATCCTGACCAATGGTCTAAGTGATGGAGGCATGAGTGGCCCTCAGGGAACAAGGCAACACCTGCCGCTCCTCTTCCTTTAACTCTGATAACTCATATTTTCAGCGGTTAAAAAAGTGCAGGAGCCAGTGTGAATTTTGACAAGGATTTGATAAGAATTTGGCATTCATTTATTTGGATTTAAGAAGCAAAGAGAATGCCCTCGTCTGTTGGGCATCGCCAAATGCCCACAACCACTGAGGGCCAGGAGTTGGAGCTCGGAGCTGGGAACTCAGTCTCCCACGCAGGGACTCAACCACCTGAGCCATCGCATGCTGCTTCCCAGGGAGCATGTCAACCTGACGCCACAGCCAGAATGGAGCTGGAGAGCCAGCCCCGGTGGTCTCACCACCGTCTTAACCATCAGGCCAGATACCCACCTCTACAGATATCATTCCCTTAGAAATTAGCTCCAATAGTCTGTAAAGAGAATGGTACAGTTTTTAGTGATGTGATGGGTGACTCATGACTAATGTCATTTGCTCCCCAGTCGGTTCCCGGTCCATTTCCACAAAGACATCTCTGCTTGGATATGCTGTGGCTACTTCAGGCTCCTTGTGTGCAAAACCAAGATCACAGTTGCTGCGTTCAGAACACTTCTTCCCTCCAGGGTTCCTTGAGTCAGTTCATGGCTCCTTCACCTGCTTACCACCCAAGCCAGGGCCTTCCCAGGCAGGCTGCACTATCTCTCCCTGTATCCCTTTCCAGCCCAGTCCGCATCGCCTGGGATCTGCTCATGAACAGCAGACCCAGCCCCTCAGCTGCTCTCACGGTTGACCACTCAGAGGCTCCCAATTGCTCGCACCACAGGATAGGATGAACTGTGAGTGCCAGGAGCTTGGGTTCTGATCCTGAGCTGACACAGTGGACCTGTGTGGTCCTGAGAAAGCTCAGCCTCTCGCCCCATTTCCCAATGCCATCACTGCACACCACAACCTGGATGCCTGGTAAGGAAAAGGGCAGCCGGCTCATGGCCCCTGGAGGCTGGGACGTTTAGATTCTGGCGGCTCCATCTGGTGAGGGCGTCCTCCTGGGGACTCTTGCAGGGGATCCTGGGAGAGATCATGAGTATGCTGCTCCACTGCCTTTCCCTGGCCAACCCGTTAATCCGTGTGTGCACTAACCCATTTGTGAAGGCAGAGCCCTACTCAGCTCTCAGAAACCCCACCTGGTCCCACCTCCGATTCCCTCACTGCTGAGGATTAAACTTCAACATGAGTCATGGCTGAGTCTACCCTGCTTACAGGAACTGGAGATTACAGAGATCTCAGCTGTCTTGTCTCTGTGTGTGTATGTGTGTGTGTGCACACTCCTGTTAATTCCATATGCCATAAACCTGATGAAGTGCCAGACTACCAGCAAAGGTTATTCTCCTTCGTTTGAAACATGACATCAGAATATTCTGTGCTTTTTTTAAAAAAAAAAAAAGTGGAATATATCCGCACTTAAGCTTTTTTTAAAATCCAGATGATTGAGTGTATGGAGTTATTTCTGATACTTTTGCCTTTGGCAAGGGCGTGTCTCCATGTGACAGGGGAGTCGAGGAGCTTTCCGGGGAGCAGGGTGTCTGCGTTTTGGACAGTACTCTGAAAGTGAGCCTGTGACGCGCTCTGTTTCATCCACAGCTGCCGACGAAGGCTACTCGCACCTGACAGTCGTGCTGCCCGTGGCCATCGTGTTTGTCGTGGGAGGGCTGGTGATAATGCTGTACATCCTGCACAGGAAGCGGTGAGTGGCCCCTCCTGGCCAGGGCACTGGGGCATGGGATCTGACGAGAGCAGACTGCCTACCTGGAGCTCAACTTTCTGCCGAGCCAAAGTGGGGTCAGAAAAACTACTTTTTCCAGCCACATGGCCACAGGAAAATGTGTCATTTGTTAATGATGTAACTAACTGCCTGTAGCGCTGGCCCCTCATTGCAGCTCCATGCCCCAAGCACCCTGCCAGCCTGGCCCTTGCCCCCAGCCACGTCCCCAAACTGCTGTTGCATGAAAAGCTGTGATCTGGAGCAGCCCAACGACAGGTGCACAGTGGATGCTGGTCCCCAGGTCTAGCTGGGGGCTGCAGACTGTGGGTGTGGGTGGGTGCCCTTGGCAGGAGGGCCTTGTCCTACCCTCCCTCACTGGACCTGGTGGGACACAGCAGCTCGTGGGACAGGCAGAGCAGAGAGGATTGAATATACAGAATGTGTGTGGAGGTGACGATTTCCTTAAACTAAGTTTCACCTTTTTGCCATCACTAGTACCAGAATGGGGAACGGCGTGCTCTATGCCTCTGTGAACCCGGAGTACTTCAGCGCGGCTGATGGTAAGGCCCCCTAGTCGGCGTCAGTAGGTGTGTCAGCATCTCTGGTACTGTGTGGGGACCCCTCAACTTCACCTCCCCCTGGCCCCTCTCCTGCCCTCATGGTAGAGAAGAAACGGGCTTCAGAGAGGAGTGTGGCCAGCACAGGGATCAGTTTACTGGATTTCTTGACATCCTGCCACACAATGCAGAGGAGTTCTTCACTGCTCACACCAACAGGCCTGCTGACCCACCTCAGCACCCTCCTGGGCCACCTGCAGCTGCTCGGCTGCTTGGACCAGGCCTGCCAGCACCCTTGGCTGAGTGTTGTTTAGTTTATACCCTGGATGAATGAGCAGGAAGGTTTTGAATGGGCTGTATAGGCTGCTCCCTCATGTTCTACTGTCTCCTCCTGACCACCGTGCTTAAACCCAAACTTTCCAAGTCTGCTGAGTAAGGGGCTCGGGTGGGGAGCAGTACAGCAGTGCCCCTAACCAATGCCATGCCGGGGCTTTCTAACAGACACCTCCCCTTTGCTCCTTCACCCTTTTTTGGTGGTCTCTTTTATGCCCCTCTTCTGGTTAGGAAATGAGTTCCAAGAAGAAACTTGGCCAAGGACATCCAGCTAAGTGAGATGCTTGGGAACACAGTACCCTCCTCTTCCTGCTGCTCCTGGCCAACCCTGTGACATAGTCCCCATGGAGAAGGGCTGTGATGTTCCACAGGCAGCCAGGGAAGCTGGCTCGAGGAGGACCAGGCTCTGGGTCACCTGATGAGTATGTGTGTGACGTGAAAGTGGATAGGAAGATGATGTGAAATAAAGCATTATCCTGATCAAATCAGAACCCACAGCAAATACTTGCATAGTTTAAAAGCAAACTGTATAAATATGAATGGTTTTACTATAGTTTCTTTAGTCATTTCTAAAGCAGTAATGTTTATAATAAAGCCAGTTTCAAGTGGCCTTCTCTGAAAGGGAATCAGTTGAAGAATAATAAGGATATGGTTTCTATGCACATTTCATGGTTATCTATGTCAGTATGTACATAGAGAACATTCTGGAAGATGCAGGCCAGCTTGCAGAGTAGTTACGGAGAGGATCTCTCCGTTTAACAAATAAAAACAGCAACAAGATACATATGGATTGTTGTGCAATAACAGCAAGTGAGAGATTGAGCGAGCATGGCAAGGAACTGCCCCGGACAATGGGCTGAAGGGGCTGCTGGGAGGCCACAGCGTTCCCTCGCCAAGGCTGCAGCGAGACCATGCCACAGGCATTGGCGTCTATAGCTGTGGCTGTACAGTGTCCAGGAGGATGGACGAGAGCATTGATGCATTCAAATCTGACTCTCGGGGTGACGTGAATTTGAATTTTGTGTCCTCCCGAATGCTGTTGCAATATGTCATGATTCTGTAACAAAACAAGCACACTCTGAGAGTTGACGATACTGTCACCTCATTGAATGCATCTGGGCTCTGTACGGACACGGTAAGGCCGCTTGTCCTCAACACTGCCAGTTCGGAGTGCGTGGAGCCTTCTTTGCCCACAGTACACACATCTGGCCTGCACGCGGCTCACCCCCGGAGCACAGGGCACCTTCCGAGGAGTGAAGCAGATGGGTTGTAGCTTCATGCTCTGTGACACACAGCAAAATAATTCCAAGAGAAGGCTGAGGGATACTTTGGCTCAGCCAGAGTAGTCCTACCCGTGTGCCATTCAGTGGCAAACTGGACTGTCCTTGTAGCCATATGTTTTAAAAGCAAATCAAACAGATGAAATAAATTTAAAATGTATGTATTCTTATTTGAAGGCAGAGTTAGAGAGAGAGAAGGAGAGACAGAGACCCTCCATCTGCTGGTTCACTCCCCCAAATGGTGCACAAGCCAGAGCTGGGCCAGTCAGGAGCCAGGAGCCAAGAGCTGCCTCTGGGTCTCCTGTGTAGGTGTCAGGGCCCAAACGCTTGAACCGTCCTCCACTGCTCTCCCAAGCATTAGCAGGGCACTGGACTCGAACCAGTGCCCATAAGGGATGGCAGCGCTACAGATGAAGGCTTACCAGTGGAGGCCACAGTACCAGCCCCCAAATGAATGTTGTTGCTGTGTTTTATTTATTAAACCCTGTTCATCCAAAATAGAGCTTTGACATGAGCTCAGTATAGAAATCACTAATATAATAATTGTGCTTTGGGGGTGTTTTTTGACACTGCATCTTTGGATTTTTGATGTGTCTTTTATAACTCAGATTGGCTCAGCCGTACTCAGATGCTCAGTGACTAAATGTAGAGTCCATCACCAGGTCCGATAGTTCAGACCCAAAGTCTGTGCTGAGGACCCGGAACCCTAGTTTGGATTCATCCAGGAAGTGGGTCCTCCTGTGCACCACAATTATCTGTTCAATCCTGGGACCTCTTTCCTGATCCAGAGTAGTCTCTTTCTGCTCCCCACAGTCCTCCCTTTTCCGGATTTGCATTCTAATCTATCGATGGACAAGACTAAACAAGTTCAGAACCTGGGACTCCTGCTGTGACCATCTCACTGTTTCTCCACCCCTTATCATTTGCTTCACCCCCCACCAAAACCTGGTGGTTTCCGTAAGCGGAGAAACATCCGTAGAGGAAATGGCACAGATAGCTTCTCGTGAGATTCACAAAACACCTGCATCAGCCTAACATTTCAGGGAAGGCAGCTTTATTCTGGCTCACAGCTGGAGAGGTTCCACAGCCTCCTGGAGCTCAGGCGGCCACATTGGGTCCTGGGTGAGAACCCATTGGCCTAGCAACCTGGCTACCTGCTGCCTGGCCCACTACCCAGATGCCACAATAGCTGTCATCCTAATACTTTGGGATTTAAATGTCTTTGAGAGTTTAGGAAGCTAAATTCTGCCCTCCCCCTAGTGCTCATCTTGTATTCCTGGCAGTTCCAGTTTCCTCTTTCCCCCTCAAAGCTGCCTTCTGCCTGAGAGCTGAACCCCACACCTGGCTCCCCTTTGGCTTCTCCCGCAGTGTATATCCCCGATGAGTGGGAGGTCGCACGTGATAAGATCACCATGAACCGAGAGCTGGGGCAGGGCTCCTTCGGGATGGTCTACGAAGGTGTCGCCAAAGGCGTGGTCAAGGATGAGCCCGAAACCAGGGTGGCCATCAAGACCGTGAACGAGGCCGCCAGCATGCGGGAAAGGATTGAATTTCTTAATGAGGCTTCCGTTATGAAGGAGTTCAATTGTCACCATGTGGTAAGTTACAGTCCCCGAGAAGCCACCATCCAGCCCAGGATAGCACTTCCCCTTCCGTCTTCCAGACCTTCCTTCCAGTGTTCTGCTGTTAACTGCAGACCCCTGTGTGCAGGATGTTTCTGGATGGGGTAGATGCCGATTGGTGGAGGCCTAATCTCGGCTGGGTGTGTTCAGGCTCTAGGCCTCCGCCGTCACCTCTCTCATCACCTCTTTGATTCCTCCTAGGTGCGGTTGCTGGGTGTGGTGTCTCAGGGCCAGCCAACCCTGGTCATCATGGAGCTGATGACACGAGGGGACCTCAAAAGCTATCTCAGGTCTCTGCGACCGGAAATAGAGGTCAGTCCGGAGTGTGCCCAGCATTGCGTGTCACCTGGTGTGTTTTCTCGGCCTCAGCCCCACCCTGTCCCTACAGGAAACTGTTGGGTCTTTACACCCATGTGTCAGCCGTTCGTGTTGCCTGCTGCATTCCCCACAGCAGGGGCCTTTAAGAGAGTCATTTCCCAACTCGGGGTGGACCTGATCAACTGGGAGGCCACTGTCTTTGTGCAGATCACCTGCTGCACAGGCACTGCTGTGCCCTGTGACCGTGGTCCCTCAGTGGCCACTCCTCTCCCCACCCCCAGAGACCCAGCTCCTCACATCCTCTGACTCATGGATTTAGGAGTGTGTCCCGTCCCCAGCCCTGGTATCCGTCCACCTTTGCCTCCAAGGCCCAGTGTGTCAGAGGTCTGTCAGGCAACTGGCTTCCTGCACACACTCTCTTCTTTTGCACTACCAACAGTCTATGCCTTGAGAGCCTTGAGAGTCTTGACAAACTCCATTGATCCGGCTCTGTGTCCCCTGTCCATGCTTCATTCTTGGGCAGTCAGTGTCCCACTTATGCTTTTTGAGCAATAAGCTGCCTGGGGCCGTGGATCTCTCCCCAGTGGAGTGAACATTCCTGTTGGGGTTGTGAGCCGGCTAATGAGCCCCGTGCAGTTTCTCGTGAGTCACTGTGGTGTCACCCTCTTCGTAGCATGACCCCACCAGCCAGCCTGTGAGCGTGTGGAGGCATGACTTGTCAGTCGCTCATTCTAAGAACAAACTGGTAGACAGATGCAGAGACATACTTCCAGCAAGACTTGCCTTGACATGTGGCTGCCTCGGTGGGCCTGGCGGTCCCTACTCTGGCCCTGGCCCTGGCTTTGCTCCTTGTAGGGTAAGCGGTGTGCCTGCTTACAGTGCCTGGAAGCAGTGACTTCCTGTTCTGTCTACCCCCGTTTGGGTTTCTGTGGCCGTTCTGTTGATTCTGTGGTTGTTTTCTTTTAATCTGCAACCTAATCGTCTCAAGAGGCTGCTCCTTAATTTTAGTTCTAACCACCTGTTCACAGATGACTTCATGTGTTTACAGCATATGGTGTCTGGGGTTACGTGTGAGCTACGAGGCCAAGTCTTGACCGGGGCTCTGGGCAGGCGGCTTCTAATGCCGTGCCGCCCAGTGTGTGTCCCTAGTGCCCCAGGTTTTGTGCCTTTTGCTGGCTCCCTTTAACACACAAGACTTCTTAACGGAGGCACAAGCCCGATCAGATTTGTAACTAGAGGAGCGGCAGACTGTTTCTTCCCAGTGTCCCTGGAAGAGTCCCTGGGAAGCATGAAGTCCTTGTCCCTTCCTCACCAGCGTTGGGCACAGAAAGAGCCTCAGGCCCCATGGTCTTGATCTCCTCGGATGACCCAGGCAGGTGTCTGAGCCTCAGACAAGGTGATTACTAACACCCCTGTTAGGGCTGAAGTTCACCTTTCCGTTTGAGAAGTGGAAAACCCTGCATCCCAGTCCTGTGGTTTCATCCTGCTCTCCCTGGCCCTGTTGAGTTCTGCCTGTTTACCTGGACAGGTGTATGTGCATGCGGGTGCTTGTCTTCAGTAACTGACCCACCTGAGTGCTTTCTGCTGTCACCGTTGAGTGAACGAGGAGTCATCACAGGCGGTGTCACTCTGGGAACCGACAGGACGTCAGCCCTCTGTCTTAATGTCTAAAATGCAGCTCCTTTGACTGGGTCTGGTTTTCATCTTCATTGGGAGCCACACTTCCTAGGAAACGCCTGGATGTTGTACTACATACTAAGTATTACAGACATAAACTTTACATCTCACTGCACTGTTCCCCATTACGAGGCACAGTTGAAGTGAGAAAAGGACAGATTCAGTCCTATGGAGAAAGAGCATGCAAAAGAAGTGATTTTGATTTGCTCTGAGATAAATGAGTGACAAGATTTCGAGTCCCCAGAGGCAATCATAGTGGCCTCCCTGGGCAAGGACCAGCATGTGTGGGCCTTGACCCTATCCCAGGCACCATTGGGCTCTCGCTGTGTCTGGTCTCAGGTCATCTTCCGATAAATGATGACTCAAGGATCTTTCGTGGAAGATCCTGGACAGGAGCCCAGAGACTGTGACCCCTGGCAAGGCTCGCCTGTCCTGTGGCTTGTGGGCCGTGAGCTGCCAGGGAACAGGAAGGACCTGACCAAGCAAGATGGCCTGTGTGCAAAGCCCGGGACACACAGCAACTCATTAGCATTTAGACTGTGGAGTCATGATGATTAAGCACTACACTAATTTTTGTTTGTTTTTAGGATGCAGGAACTTAATCTTGTGTGTAGGCTTTTCTTTTTCTAAGATTGATTGATTGATTTGAAAGGTAGAGTTACCGGGAGATGTATCTCCTATCTGCTCCCAGATGGTTCACTCCACAAATGGCCCCAACAGCCAGAGGTGGACTAGGCCAAAGCCAGAAGCTTCATCTGGGTCTCCCACATGGGCACAGGGGCACCACTTGAACCACCTTCTGCTGCTTTACCCAAGACATTAGCATGAAGTTGGATCAGAAGTGGAGTAGCCAGGATACAACCTGGCACCCATGTGGGATACCAGTGTCACAATACCTGCCGTACCACAGCATTTGCTCTGGGCTTGTGTGTTGGTTTTTTTTTTTTTTTTTTTTTTTACACTTATTTATTGTTTTTATTTGAAAGTCAGATTTAGAGAGAGTAGAAGAGAGCGAGAAAAAGATCCTCCATCTGCTGGTTCGCTCCCCAAATGGCCACAGTGGCCAGGGCTGAGCCAATCCGAAGCCAGGAGCTGGGTCTCCCTTCAGGTCTCCCATGTGAGTACAGGGTCCCAAGGCTTTGAGCCATCCTCGACTGCTTTCCCAGGTCACAAGCAGGGAGCTGGATGGGAAGCGGGGCTGCCGGGATTAGAACCAGTGCCCATATGGGATCCCAGCACATGCAAGGAACTCTTTCATGACTTGTCACTGGGGAGGTTCCCTTCTGTTCCTAAGCAGGTTTATAGCCCTCCTGTGCAGACAGGATCTACCTGTGCACGGTGCTGGTCCCCTGCATACCAGCCTCACCTGCACCTACAGTTGTAACAACCCAGGAATCACTGCATTCTGTGGCACAAACCCAGCCTTGGTGTGTTTTGGTACTGTAGAAGAAAGCAAAGGGGACAGGAGAAGGCACGAGGTACCTCCGTGCTTCCTTGGCACTAGAAGTGCACAGCACCCTTTGGGCTCACGCCTGCTGGTTTCCGCACAGCTGCTACTTGATGTCCTCCCACCTGCCCTCTGGTCCTTAAATAAAAGAGATGCAGAAGCCTTAGTATGAGTAACTGTTGTTCTACCCAGCGTGGAAAATCCTGGTCCCACTGAGTCATGCTTCATGGCTTGTGTATGATGTGGCCAGGGAGTGAGCATGGGCTTTTCTGGCAAGTTGATGCTGTGCTCTTTTAAGGATGTGTGTCCCCCCCTCCCCAACCCTGCAAGCCCTGCTCTCTTAGCAGGCTGCCCCGTGGAGCTGAGATGGAAACAACACGGAGTCACAAACCAGAAAGGACTAGAGGTGGGAAAGCAATCCCTGAATTCTCACGTGAGGCGTTTCTTAAATCTCCTACAGAACAATCCAGCCTTTGCCCCCCCGAGCCTGAGCAAGATGATCCAGATGGCGGGCGAGATCGCAGACGGCATGGCGTACCTCAACGCCAATAAGTTCGTCCACAGAGATCTGGCTGCCCGGAACTGCATGGTGGCCGAGGACTTCACCGTCAAGATCGGAGGTGCGTCCTGCCCTCGGCTCTCCAGAGCTGAGCTCACGGCTTCCCCCACATGACTTGCATGTAGACAGGTCTTTGGGAGCAGTGTGTGTGAGCACCCCCAGTTGCCAGCCAGGTCTGGTCAGGCTGCCTGTGGTCCTGGAAGCCTGTGGACACCACACTGCAGGCAGTGAGCAGGGAGGAGCCCAGGCCGTGGCCCATGTTGTCACCTCTTCTAGCCTTTCAGGCAGTTTTGGTAGAACAGATCTGAGTGTAGGGACAGAAGCCATCAAGGCAATATCAAAGCTACCAAGGTGGGAACTCCCTGTTTTCCTGGCCCATTCTCTTTCCATCCCCCCTCCCCCCAACTCTGAGCATTTGCCCAATGGCCTGTAAGGTGAAGGGCACTGATGAAGTGAAAGCACCAGGCAGGTGCACTGATTGGGACAGGCACGGCAGTCCCTCAGTTCTCTGTGTCTCACCCCCACAGCTGGTCAGCCTCCAAGCCCTTGACCGCTCTGTTCCAGCACTTGCTTTCCCAACTGCAGCTGGCCAGCCTACTGGTCAGACTCTTGGTTGCCACCCACTGTTCACAAACGTGTACACGACCATTCCACCTTACTTCCTCCCCAGGAAGGGGGTGAATTAGGCCCTTTAAGTTGCCTAGTAAAGGCACAGGTGATAGCACAGTTGCCTAGGGAGCCACCTGTCCTTATCAGGACTGTTGGTGACAATCCAAGGAGACCACTAGAGGTCACCCACTATCTGGCTCTTGACCTGTCCATCTGGAAGCACTCTGTCCAACTCCACTTGACATATTTTTTTTCCTTTAGAGAACAGTGAGTGTCCCCTCTGGAGGGGTTTCCAGAGCTGGGGTGAATATATTCTCCATCTGCAGGGGCTGGGGCCGCTGCCACCATCACAGAGCAGCACTGTGCTCCCATCCCGGACACTCAGGCAGGGCTCCTGTGTGCCCCAGCCTGGGCCCTAAGGCAGCCGTATGCTGGATGCCCTTCGAATCCTGGCTTTGCTGGGTGCCCCAGAGGGAAGCAGGGGGAGTGCCAGGGCTGTCCTGCCCCAGGGTTCCTAGGGAAAAGCCACCCCCATGAGTGGGGGGGGCTCTCTCAGAGGCCCCCACCTGTTTTACTTACCCTCCTGATCCCCCAGTTCTCACTTTTAGCTGGGAACTCAAAGACTGGAGAGCTCAGGCAGGCCTGGGCTTTGGTTCCAGTCCTACCACTGACAGATGAGAGACCTGGGGTTTCAATTCTTCAATTCTTTCTCCACCTCTGAGAGTGGATGACAATGTAACAGACCCCAGAGGGGCCTCAGAAGGACCCCTGCAGGGAGGGGCCCAGCAAGTGCCCAGGAGGGGCAGCCCCCAGCACACCTGTCGCTGGTGTATGGTTGGAGTTCACGCCAGCTGCTTGCTGCCCCCATCTCGCAGTGCCTGCCCTGTAAATCCAGGCCGGCCATCATTGCGCTTGCTGTTCATGGTACACTGTGTTTACAGCAGTGCTTTCTTTGTAACTGGGTGTAGGAAAAGGCAGTTATCCCCTCCACCTTGTGTGTCAGTAAAGCAGATTCCCTCACTTGCACCTGTCACACTGGCGTAGCTCAGAGGTAAGACCGGGGGCTTCATTTCTGCATTCCTCAAGGGTTCACAGCGGTGATTGCTGCGTGCCCAGGGTCATGGATTACAGGCAGTCCCGCAGCACCATCCGAGGCAACAATGTCTGGCTGCTTTGGCTCATAGCCTTGCCTGTGAGGCACACAGTAGAGATGGCGTGCATTTTTCTGGAAAGGAGAGAGCAACACTTTGCTCTGAGAAGGAAAATGCAGTGTACTTGTAAGCCAGGGTTGACTGCATGGATGATGGAAGTCTGACAGAGGGCTGATCACTCAGGACCACAAAGCCAGTAGGTGGAGTCCGTGACATTCTGAAGGCTTCCAGAGGGAGTGGGGACCTGTGAGGAAAGCGTCAGTGAACAGCATCTTCCGGGGATTGTGAACTGCTACTGGGGTATTCTCCCATTTATCAGGCGCTAAAACGGCTCCTTTTGTCTCCCGTGGGGCCGGGCTACCGTGCAGAGCAGTCCCCGTTCTCTTGTTTATCTGGTCAAGTCTGGAGAACACGCCTGAGTGAGATCCAGGGGCCGGCGGGGCAGCGCCTCCATGCCTTCTCTCTCCCCTGGCAGACTTTGGCATGACACGAGACATCTACGAGACGGACTACTACCGCAAAGGAGGGAAGGGCCTGCTGCCCGTGCGCTGGATGTCCCCCGAGTCCCTCAAAGATGGAGTCTTCACTACCCACTCTGATGTCTGGTATGTGACCCTCCTGGGGCTCCCACCCCAGCCCCGGTGACTGTGGCAGCATGTCCTCTGGCCATGCCAGGGCCCTTTCATCCCCACCGTGTCTCCCCCTCCCTGCCCACTGTCAACTCCTCCTCCTCAGCAGATATATCCTTGAGTGTGTGTGTCTCACTCAGTGTAACCTTCAGATTGTAGATGGTGTCTCATTTAGACCTGGAGCTTGGGGGCCTGGATTGTGTTTTCCTGTGGGTCCCCTCTGTTGCAGTGGGTCCCCATTGTGATTAACCCAGGGATACTTATGGGAAACAGTGCGCGCCTCCCTTGGTAGTCGGTGTCTTGTGGTGGAAACTGGTCTGCCCAGGGCTGCTGAGGCTTCGGGTAGTGTTGCTTGTGGCTCTATGACTTCATTGTAAAGAGGTGGGTAGATTCTGAAACCCAGCTGGGGTTGTTGGTAAGCCAGGCCTGGGTGCATCCTCCTCCCAGAATATCAAGGGGTGTCCTGGCTGTCCTCGTAGGAGATCGCATGGCTGTGCCGGTATGGAGTTGGTGCTTGTTTACACCAGCTGTCTGGATGACCACACACGGGAACTATTTCCGGAGTGGACACTCATGACCCTTGCACAGTTCAGGGGCCTGGGATCTCATTTTGAAGACAGGTGCAGATTGGAGATGGTGGCTGAATATGACCCAGCAGAGTGAGCTTGCTTTTGCAGCTCCAAGTAGGAGCTGTTTTCACAGTGGGCTTGTCCCATCACAGCAAAATGATCAGTGCCATCTTTGTGCCTCAGAAAGCCTTGTGGTCGTCCTACAGCATCGTAGACAGTGGGTAAACAAGTGGGGGCAGGACCCCAAGGAGACCACATGGCGGCAGGTGGACTGCTTGGGGGTGGCACAGGCCGTGTCTTCAGGCAAGCCGGGATGGGGACAGGGTGGGAGGCAGAGTGTAAGACACGTAAGAGCAGGGAACTTGGAGAGCAGCAGCTGGGGACTGCAAGGGCCAGGTGCTGCGGGTGAGCCAGAGGCACAGCCTGGGTGAGCATGCAGGGTGAGGGAAGGGAGCCCACTCCGCAGGGTATTGGCCAGACCAGCTTGAGGGCAGCAAACACAGCCTGTGGCTCCAGGACCCTGTGTGTTGCAGACATGATGCTCAGCATGGAGAGGTGAGGGTGGTACTGATGTGACAGGTTGTCTGGAGAGGCGGCCTCCGAGAGCCAGTCCCTGGCCTTGGCCTTCGGCTTTTCTGGGTACCTTGTGCAACAGGAAGGTAATTTCTTCATCCATGGCATTAGGGAGGACCTAGGCTTGGTCAGTTCTCCTGACACTTGCAGTTAGCATCATTTACAAACCCTCTGTTCACGGGCAGTGGAAGGAACAGGAGCCGAGACAAAGCCCAGAGCCCCCAGGCTCCAGGCATGGGATGTGCTCCCCAGAGCTTGGGTGGGTGTGAACTCGCTCAGTGGTTTCTCCGGAAGAGTGAGCAAGAGGAGGCAGAGTAGGGCCCTGGAAGTCCAGGGGAGCCTGGGTATCCATCCTAGGAAAGCACTTGGATTTGCAGCTTTCTTTTCTTGCCCACATTGGATCTGGAATTCATGTGCTCCAGCAGCATCCATTTCAATTGGCTTTGCAGGGGCCTAGTTTCCCACTGCCCTGCCTACCATTGGCCTGTCCCTCCTCCCACGGGGCTGGCTTTCCTGTAGGGGAGGGGAATCCTCCTGGGCTGCAGGACCCCCGTAGAGCTCGGAAACACTCCAGGGGTCTATTTGTGCCCCCCACCCCGGATATTCATCCTTTTGGAAATCTCCTTAGGAGATGGTTCTCACCGGAAATCACCTGGTAGAAACTTCCAAAGCATCTGGTAATAAGAATCACCCGAGCTTCTTCAGAGGCCTCCCTGTCCTAGGCCCCATGCGGAGCTGGGGCTGGGCCTCTGCATCTGAGTGCTCCTGGACTGGAACAAGTGTGGGGGACGGCCGTCCTCCAGGGTCTCTGTGGCTGACCCCAGTGTCTGGTCAGAGCAGATGCTCCCCAGACGTGCCCAGAAGCCCTCAGCGCTGTCCCCAGGGCTGCAGCTGCTCCAGGGGCTGCATGTGGCCACAGGGAAGACCCCCTGCCCCATGCTCAGACCAGAGCCTGGATTGTCACCAGACAGTGCAGCCACCACAGAGGGGCCCCAGTCTAATGGCGGGGTACAGGAGATGCCAGCAGGACATGCTCCTGATGTCACTTGTCTCCCCACAGGTCCTTTGGAGTCGTGCTCTGGGAGATCGCTACGCTGGCCGAGCAGCCGTACCAGGGTTTCTCCAACGAGCAGGTCCTGCGTTTCGTCATGGAGGGCGGCCTACTGGACAAGCCGGACAACTGCCCCGACATGCTGTATGTGTCCCCGGGACTCCCCAGTCTCGCTGGATTTCTTCAGTTAATCCCACTGTCGTAAGGGCCTCAGGGGGTGGGCTGATTCTAGGGACCCTGCTCTGGTCCCAGTGGCACTGAGGTGTGCCAAGGCTAGAACCTTCCTGCATGTCCCTTAACTCCACCCCATCTTCCATGAATCTAGAGTTCTGATACACAGCTGCCAGATGTGTCTTGGAAATACTCAACCGAATCTGTGCTTCTGCCAACCCTCTTAGTGCAAGGGCATGGAAAAGGCAACACGGCACTCAGTGCCCATGCGTCAGTCAGGAGCCCTGGGCGTGTGTACAGGAGGTGCAGCATGCCCAGGGCTCCTGGAGCGCTTACAAAGATCATTCCGGTATCTGCCACCACACTGGGACCCCCACCACAGGCCTCTGGGGCTTACCGCAATCATGAACTCCCTAAGGAGCATGCTCTCTGGAGCATTCCGTGAGCAGGGCTGCCTGAGCTCCTGTAGGCAGAGCCCAGCACATGCGGCCTTGGGCGCTTGTGAATTTGCTCAGTCCCCCTCTCTCTTTTAAAAAGGCTCCTGTGGTTTTTCTTGAAAGACGTGATGGCACATTTGTGATGGCTTGTGAGCCTTGCCTCTCGGCACTCCTTGGGGAGTCCCGTGGGTGGAGACCACGCTGCACTTGTGGGGGTCCGCGAGTCCCCATTGTCTTTCCGGATGTGGGGTGGGCCTGGTGGGCATGACATGCAGGACAGGGACGGCAGCTAGACAGAAGGCGGCGTTTCTCCCCCCACCTCTGTGGCTGCTTCTGGAGGTCTCCATGGCTGGCCTCGCTTGGGAAGTTGGAGCTGCTTGGTCTCGTGCTTGTGAGGCTGACTCCCCAAACCCTTGCATGGCAGGAGGGCCTCAGGCTGTGGATCTCTGCAGCCATTTTCCTTGTGATGCCCAGTGCCAGAAATCCAAACACGGGCGTGCTGGCCCCTAGAGGTGCCATCCGGGGTAGCGGCTTTGTCCCTGGGTTCATGGCTTCTTTGGGCTGCAGTCAGTCATGGTCAGGATTTCACCACCTGCAGTCCACGTGTTCTTGCCACTGGGGGCCAGCTGTGGGACGGGTATTGTTTGATTGCTTCCTTGAGGGACTGTCAAGGCAGGGCAGCTCCTGTGGCACAGCCCGGGGAAACGCCCCCGTTTGTGTTGTGTGTGTTGGCACCTGACTGTATCCATGCTATCAGGACCCTCTGCTGAACTGCACCCTGGGGCTGAACATCTGCAGGAGGGTTTGAAGGCAAGGGGGCAAATTCCCTGGGGCCATTGGTGTTGGAAGAGTGAACTGTCCCATGAGCACAGGAGCCTTCCCCCACCGGCAGACCCTCCGTTTGCACACAGGCTCACTGCCCTGGTCCTGTCTGCACTCTGGATGCCATCAAGGCCATGTCCGAGCCTGGACACAGGGCTGCTCTGTTTCTTCTCTCACCTGCATGGTTCAGCTGATGATCTAAGGGATACTCTGAGGGCTTCACAGAGGTGGTGACCAGGGCCCAGCACAAACCTCACACCCTTTTCTGCCTGTGCTTGCCGAGGTGCCAACTGACTGTTTTTCTGGGGTCAGGCTCAAACAGTGGTCAGCATCCCTGGGACTGTGGGCAAAGCCAGCAAGTGCTAGATGGAGACAGGCAGCTGGATGGGTGTCTGCTGCTTCTGTCTGGCTGTGCTGCCCTGCCCTGCTTCAGGTTCTCTGCCAGGGGTGCCCCTGCCCCCAGGAGGTGTGGAACTCAGAGGAAGACCAGGGTTGGGGAAGCTCCTGAGCCTTGTCGGTGAGGACCTGGGGGTTTCCTGCTGCAGGCGGGACCGCAGGTTCTCATTTCTTAACTCAGGTACCAAAAATGACACCCATGATGAGGGTGGTCTTAGTGGGCCCAGGTTTGTGTCTTTCGGGAAATCAGAGCATGGGCCTTGCCTGGCAGTATGTGTCCTGAGATGGGAGGTGGTGGGAGAGGTCTCACGCTGGGTCCCCGCCCCCTCTCTGTGTCTCCACCACAGGTTTGAGCTGATGCGCATGTGCTGGCAGTACAACCCCAAGATGCGGCCTTCGTTCCTGGATATCCTTGGAAGCGTCAAGGACGAGCTCGAGCCCGGCTTCCGTGAGGTCTCCTTCTACTACAGCGACGACAACAAGGCGCCCGAGGCTGAGGCCGAGGCTGAGGCCCTGGCCCTGGCCCAGGCCCAAGCCCAGGCCCAGGCCGAGGACGAGGATGACGAGCTGGAGCTGGAGCCCGAAGACATGGAGAGCGTGCCCCTGGACCCCTCTGCTGCCGCCGCCGCCGCCGTGGCCGCCCTCGGCATACCGCTGCCCGACCGACACAAGCCCGAGAACGGGCCGGGGCTGGGGGCCATGGTCCTCTGCGCCAGCTGCGAGGAGCAGCGGCGACGGCCCTACTCGCACATGAATGGGGGCCGTACGGATGAGCGGGCCCTGCCGCTGCCCCAGTCCTCCACCTGCTGATGGGGCCAGGTCCCCGCCCCCGCGCGGCACGCAGGTGCATGCCTGCCGCGGCGGGGCGGGGCGGAGAGCGCCGGCAGCCGGCACGCAGGCATCCTGTACCTCAGTGGGTCTTCAGGACTGTGCTGCTGCGCTCCGGAGACGCCTTCTCCACACTAAACAAACGTTTGGGATGTTCCTTTTTTCTATATGCAAGCAGCTTTTTATTTCCCCACCCAAACCCTTAACTGACACGGGCCTTTAAGAAATTTAGTGACGACAACACATCATAGCAACAGATCACTTGAGAACCAAGCCCCTCGCTTCCCTCTGTCGCCTCTCTCTTTCTCCTCCTCTCTCTCTTCTCATGCGCTCTCGCTCTTTCTCTGCTTCATCGTGGGAAAGCCTGGCTGGGAAGCCCTTGTTGCGGGATTGAGGATGTGGCGGTCCCAGGGGTCCCCAGAGGCCCAGGTAGTAGCCTGGGCGCACCTGCTGGACACTGTAGGTCAGCATCCAAATACGCTGAGACAGTCATTAACTGCATCTGTAACCTTCACAGGGGCATCGGAAAGTTCTAAAAGGGCCATCGTCCATTCATGGTGGTTCACCATTTCTATGCTGCCAAATTTTGCCAAAACCCTCCCGGGCCTCCTCCTCACCCCTCTCTGGAGGCACGGGACCAGAGCCCACGGCCAGGGTCGTGCCCCTGCCCATGTGCCTCCCTTGTCTCCAGCCTTCCACACAGGTTTGCTTTTGGGGACCAGGTTGTTCATCTGAGGGAAGTGGACAAAGTGGGGCCCTCCCCCTCACACACCCACACAGACGGGGAGCGGCTGTTCCAGCTCCTTGCCCCTTCACTTAGGTGTCCACCTGCCTTTGCTGGAAAGAAGTGATCTGAGAGGCTGGAGGACAGGTGGGCTGCACGTCCCCTGCTGAGCCCACAGGGCACCTGCAGGGTCGCCAGCCGGGCCACACGGCCCAGCAGGACCCCCAGGGGCTGGCCTCTGGCCTTCTCAGCTCTGTCCACCTGAGCTCTTACTGGGACTTTCTCGTGAGTCTTACAGTTCTATGTTAGACCATGAAACATTTGCATACGCATCACCTTTAGTGTCACTTTTATAACTTTTTTACGGTTCAGATATTCATCTATACGTCTGTACAGAAAAAAGAAGCTGCTATTTTTTTTTGGTTCTTTATCTTTGTGGATTTACTCTATGAACTCTTCAGGTCTGCCCCCTTCCCTCTCCGCTCACTCCAGGAAACTCCTTACGCTTTGTACAGGAGTGTGGGACTCTGCTTCTTTCCCCAGTAACGGTTCTTAGAATGCCATCTGCTAGGAGCTGTTGTGGACGCCCTTGCTTAAAGCAAGAGCCCTCCCTGGCCCGCAGGCTCCCATGTGCTCCAGGCTCATGAGGGAGTGGCAGGAGGACCGGACAGCTGTGGGCCTCACCCACCTGCCTCCTGCCGGCCTCCCCTGGCGCAATGTTGGAGCCTATTCCGGTGCAGGATGTGACGCAAACTCAGGTCAGAACATCCGGCCGAGTGTCCCGCACAGCTTGGGGCCCTGGCTGCCCGCTCTCCCTCTCCTCGCTTCGCTTTGTGGCACACACATGCTTATTTTTTTCTTCTTGAATTCTTGGGTACAACAGCAGTTTCCACTGCACACTAGGCATTTGGGTTGCTATTTCCTTGAGCGGCTACCTAATCCTTCCGTGCCGTATGTAACAGCAGCAGATTCCAAAGGCACAGAAGGGCAGGGGCCAGCGAGTCCCTCCACCGCCCCCAACAGGCCCACTGCGATGCCTGCCCCCGCCTCTGGGCTGCGCCAGAGGCAGCGGCCTTGGGTGTGGGCAGCCCACGGCCAGCTCTGCCGTCCACAGTGCGAGGGCAAGGCAGCATGAAGCCTTTGCTGGCTTCCAGGGGACCAGACACCTGGCGCTGGCCAGGAAGGCGGAGCCTGGGGTGGGCGAGGTTGCCACCCAAATGATTCCAGCACACAAGAGTTGCTTCTGGGATGGCGCTGTTGACATTCAGAGTGAGAACAAAGCGAAAAGAGGCCACTGGCTGGTTGAGAAAGGAAGTCAAATCTTTTGTGCTGGCCAGCAGTTTCCGTCTCTTTCCTTGCCAGCCGCCGATCTGCGGTGTTTTCCTGAGAAAGAGGTGCGTTGGGGAGGTGGAGGTACGGGCGCTTGCTCAGGATACGTTCTGTGGTGCCAGTTTCCATGGCCGAGAGAGGCCCCTGGAGGCAAAGGAGAGGGGCACGCGTGTGCACACATGCGTGCGGGACAGGACAGTTCCTGGTGTTTATGTTTCTTTGCAAGCGTTTATCTACCTCACTCTTATTTTTTTATATGTGTATATAGAGAGAAATACATCTCATGTTCTCAGCGCCTACCAGCCGGCCCTCGCTGCCGGCCACCTCACCCCGCCGTGGGCGGCCCACCCAACCACGCCCCGGTCACAGCAGCGCTAGCCTGGCTCTCCTCCGCTTGCCTCTTCCACCGCAGCTCCTCTCCTGTTGCTGCTGCTGCTTCTAATTTTTTTTCTTTTTGTTTCTTTTCCTGACTTGGTCTCCTCAGAGGTTGCAAGGTGTCAGGATTTACCTCCTCGCAGCGTGGCAGCCAGTGAGGCTGGGAGTCTGGCTGTGGGGCATCCCTCCCGCAGCCCTGGCCCTGGCTGGTGGCCTTGGGAATACGCTGCATTGTATAGAGTGCATGGCCCCACTCTCTGAGCAGAGGCGCCACAGCTGTCTCCCGTTGGGTGGGCGTCCCCGCAGCCGGGCTCCGGCTGCTGCTCTGGTGGGCCTCTCTGTGCCGGGCTGCATCACCGGAGGCTGGGCACTGGGGGAAGAGGGCAGGTGTGGTAGGGAAAGTGGGGCTGTGGGAACAGAGCCCCCTCCCACTCTCCAGGGTGCTCCCTCCACTCTGCTGCGCCTTTCCCCAGAGGCCCAAAGAGACCCACCAGCAGTCCTGGAGGCTGGAAGGCCAGGGGTCCACACCCAGCACCCCGCCTCATCCTGCTGCTCTCCGCTGGGCTGTGCGCCCCGCTTCCAGCAGCTGCTGCCACAGGCACTG
Source organism: Ochotona princeps (assembly GCF_030435755.1). NCBI lineage: Eukaryota > Metazoa > Chordata > Mammalia > Lagomorpha > Ochotonidae > Ochotona > Ochotona princeps. The sequence continues at coordinate 82,056,717 of NC_080837.1, forward strand.
GTGATCTTTGCTGGGGACTGCGGCGGGGGCTTCTCCCCGAGGGTGGGCAGCTGTTCTGCTGGTGCTGCACTGCCATGAGGCTCAGGAGCCTGGCAGTCCTGGGTGGGAGCACCCCCTCCTTCCCCAGTCCCCAGGGTAGGGGTGTTGGGAGCCTCATGGCTGGTGCCCATAGCATCCTTGGATTGGAGGTGTCCTGCGGCCATTTCACTAGCGGGCCCTTTGGGATGGCGGCCTCTCCTCCCTCTCGCCCAGACCCACCCGTGTCCACAACTGGATTTTTGCAGCCACCAGCTGGCACCAAGGGTTTTGTGTAAACTGTCAGCGTTGTCGCTGTCCTGTTTTTGTTGCGTGTAGCTGGTTTTCCTTTAAGTAGATAGGAAGCACTCAGTGTAGCGGCCCTCATGGCGAACGCTTCACAGACACTTCAGTGAAAGAATTTTGCGTGCACAGTGGCACGGTCAGCCGCCCTGGACTGACCCGCCCACTCCACCATAGCGCGTCATCATGTATCCGCAGGTACAGCTTCAGCCTGTGCTGGCTCACCTGCTGCTCCACACCCTAGCAGGCTGAGCTGTGTGACCTCCTCCCAGAGGAGTGCCTCCTGCTGGGAGCACTGTGAACCACTGAGGCACCTGTCATGGACTTGACCTTGAGCTTTAGGATGTTCTCACACGTGGCCCTCCCCTGGGGCGGCAGTGGTGGGGGGGCTGCTGTATGCTGGAGATACTGACTTTGGACAGGCGTGCTGGGGTATAACCCCCCCGCACCCCCAGCAGAAATTGAGTTCCTCCTTGGAAGACAGAAGAGCTTGCGAGTGGCCAAAGCTGGCCTCTCCCCCAGCCTGTCTCCTGAGACTCGGACAATGTTCCGATGGTGAGGAAAGTGGCTTTGTGAAACAGGAAAGTGGTTACTGGGGACCCACCAAGTGGATGAATACTTGGTGCACCGTGCCCTGTTTTACTTGGGGTATTGGATGAACAAGCCACGCCTGGCGCTGGATTCTAGGCTAATTTGATGCCTCTCTGGGTGGTGAGGTCACCCAGAGCTCACTGCTCCCTTGGGTCCTCTGAGGGGGCCCAGTGTGGGAGGCAACTCCCTTGCCAGGCCTGCTCCCCCCACCCGCAGCTGACAGGAGGCTCCGGGGGATGCTCAGAACCACCAGGAATTGGGTGTGGGTCCTTGGCAGATGCTCCATCTGTGTGTCATTCCCTGGGCTAAGCAGCCTTGGGAGGCGTGGCCCCAAGACCCACTCCTGAAGCCCCAGTGATCAAAAGTCAGACTTTTTACTCTGCCCGGAAGCAGAAGGTGGCACAAAGGAGAGCTTGGAGAGAGGATGTGGTGTTGCCGAACCTCTGCTGCCAGAGATGCTGAAGTTACAAACCTTGAACGGGCCAAAGGGTCCCTAGTCGGACACAGAAATGGCCGCTCCCTGATGCCGGAGGACCGGGCAGCGGGAGCCACCGTGAGGCCATCAACAAGTGAAGGACCAGGGCTTGGAGGAAGTCATGTGACGTCTCGGACATGAAGGTGTCTGCCCACTTCGAGGCTCCACAGCCCTCTGTGGCTGTTTGGTTTCCACAACAAAGCTCTGTTCTGGAAACTTAGCACGCAATTGCGTGAGGTTCAAGTCATTCAAGAAGTCAAGTTCATCACACATGTCGGTGGGGGTGTCAGTTCTGGGGCGTGCCATTAGGTTAGGGTTTTGTTGTATTTCGAGCACTCGCGTGTTAATGTCCAGTGTGTGTGTCCATCTTCCTGGTAAACGCCGTCTCCATTAGTCACTCATTAGCGTCTTCAGTAGGGCTCTCAAGTCCAGTAGATTACGGGTAGTCAGTTGACGAAGATCTGGTTTACAAGAACTAATTAAATGTTTTCATTGCATTTTTGTAAGAACATAGAATAATTTTATAAAAAAAAAAGTTCGTAGTTTATAATTGCCGAGAATAATTTAAAGACACTTTTTTTTCTCCGTGTGTGCAAAGATGTGTTCGTGATCCATTTTTTAGGACACCTGTTGGCTAGCTAGCTTTATGATATGCCAAAAAGAGGATCTGTCCCCGACCCGAGCCACAGTCCCACCTCCTTCCCCTCATGCTCTGTGCCCTATTGGAGAACGAAGAAATGGTGATTTTAAAAAACCGCCGTGTGTTTTCAGGATCTCCGTCATCTTTTCCTGGCCACTCCCTTTTGGATTGTAGCTGCTTCCTCTGCGGGGAACCTCACGGGCCATGGGCCAGCAGCGGTGTCGCCACCCAGCCACAGCACTGCGCAGCCTGTGGGCAGGTTGCTGGGCCATGGCTGCGACTTTCACAGCCATCTCAGCGCACACACGTACACACACACACACACACAAATACACACACACACACACACGGGTCGCGGGAAGGACGGTTGCTCCTGGCACACGCACCTCAGACCACTGTGAACACCCCGTTGTGGCGAGGAAGAGCTCTGTGTGCTAAGGTGGAACACCGAAGGTACGCCAGTGCCGTCAGCTGGGCTTGAAACTCCAACACACTACAGAAACGTCGAACTCCATTGCCTCTGGCGCCAGTGCATGGCTGCCTGAGTCTCCTTCGTTGGTGGAGACGCTTGAATTTTTTTTCTTATTTTTTATTATCATATATATTTTTTTGCACTACCCAGAAGATAGGTCCAGAAAGCATTTTTGTTTTTTGTTTTGTTTATTTTCACTTTTGTGTGTGGCTGTTTGGCATTGCATGGACACGTGCCCGGTGGATCAGGTGCCTGGTCACCTGTCTGCTGTGTAAGCCAGTACGCTGGAGGGAGAGGTTCGCCAGAGCTTGTCTACCTCTGGGCTAAAAAAACAAGTAATCAAACTAGAAGGCACGATGGAATGGATCATCACAAATAATGCATTCTCTGAGTTTTCTTGTTACAAAAGTTTTTTAGAAAAAGTTTAAAAAAAAATAAAAAAAGGTAATAACCTGGCCAATTTATAACATGAATTTCTGTGTATGTTATTCCTTTAAAAAAAAAAAAAACTCTCTTTATATGAAACAAGTAGAGGAAAAAACTTTCAAAAATGTTTTTGTATGTTCTGTTATTATAAGAATTTACTCCTGTTACCACAATATACTCTGAATTCTTTACATTACAGAAAAAAAAAACAATAAAAAAATTTTGTCTATTTTGAATGGCTAAAGCTAAGGCAACTTTAGTTTCTCTTACTCTGCTTTTTTCTAGTAGTTAAAAAATATTCCATGGTTTAAGTTAAATAAAGGAATTCTGTATGCATCTTCTGTGTTGGTTTTGTCCCACCATTTTCTGGAAGCGTCCCCTGCACCTGTGCCAAGATGGACAAGCTGTCATGTCACCTCCTTACATCAGCTGGAAGGGCAACACAGAAACACTGATGCTTGTCGGCCTTCCCATGTCTTCAGCTGACAAGCCGGGCCAACACAACCTTGGTCTGGGTTGCCCATGTAGAGGACATCGGCTCTTCACATTTGCAGGGAGAGGGAGTCCCTCCCAGCTAACACCCACCCCGCAGGGCACTGAGCCAAGCACCCCAGGGTGACACATGCTGCAGGCCGTACACTGTGCCACCTCCTCTCCTGTGGGGTTCAAGGACCCTGCCACCCAAACAGCATTCCCTAGGGAGTGGGCAGGGCAGGGAGAGAAATACAAATGGCTGGAGGATGCCCAGAAGCCACATCTGCATGAATTTTACCCCTGGAAAATTACACTCCTAAGACAAATCAGGCTCTGGACCATTGGGGCCCTTGGAGGTAGAAGGCCGGGTGTGAGACATGTCCCAGGCAAGCGTTCACCTAGCGTGGGGCTGTGCACTCGGGTGGGGGGAGGTTCCAGCCTCCTCTTCCGGCAAGCAGACCCATGTGGGAGCCCTGGATGGCGCACTGCTCCAGGCTTCCTGTGGACATTTAAGAGGGGAGTAAACCAGCGGAGGGGAGCTTTCTGCCTCTCAGAAGCCTTTTAAGACCCCCAGAGCTGGATGTGGCTCCAGGGGTTTTACTCTTTGTTGTCACTGAGTGCCTGGCAGGGAGGAGACCTTCCTAGGGTACAAGATAAACGGAAGCACCATTTCTGAGACCACCAAGTGCAACATGGCCCTGGCTAGGCCTCTTCTGCTGGAGACCTCTCCCCTGGGTGTTAGGTCCCTGGGGCTTCATCTCTTTATGCCAGAGTCCCCACCGAGACGTGCGTGGCTTCTGTCGTGTTCTGATGTTGCCAGAGGCCGCCTGTCCAGTGTCTCCTTGGGTGTTTGCACTCATCCTGCAAAGGAAGGGCTCCTTATGTCTGTGATAAAGAGCAAAATGGTCACACACCTGAAGCTGTGATTTTTAAACACTCCCAGAGGTGTCATCTGTCTGCCCCCAGCTCTGGGACGTGGAGGGCAGGTACCAGCCTCCAGGCACTGGAGTGTGACCAGGCCCCAGAAAGGGGAGTCAGGGAGAGTTGATCCAGAGAGGAAGGGGGTGTGTGAGGAGGTGGCTGCATGCCTGTGCTGTGGATGCTGAGTTGGAATCGGGAGGCTGGGGAGCTCTGGGCAGCTGCCGCCTGTCCCAAGGCACGCTCACAACCACATGTTACCCTGTCACTGTGACTGTGATTTAATGTCAAAGGATCCAAGGAAATCTTGCACAGTCCCTTCCAAGTGCCCACGTGTGCAGAGGCCTAGCGAGGAAGCCAGCGGGGCCCGCCTGCCTCCTTGGCCGTGAGTTGCAAAGGCTTCCCCTGTGGGGGTTGAGTCACAGCAGCTGCGGGGTGTCCAATGCGATGATGCTGTAAGTGGCCGTTGTGAGCACTACGACGTCAGAAGACGTTTCCCAGAGTTCACTGCCTTCACTTTCTCATAAAAATTATGTCTCCAGGAGATCTTGCAGAGGATTTTGCACATATACACACCAGAACACACTGGATGAACAGAGCTTTGCTATGAGCAGCTTGGCCCAATACCCAGCACAATGTCAAAGATGAAACAAAGAGGAAGCAAGAAGGAGAGTCTGGTTTCTATTAGAGATCAGGCCCAGCATGGCATAGTGACTCAAGCCACCTGCAATGTCACGGACTCCAGTTTGAGTCCCACTTCCGATCTAGCTCCTTGCTAATGCACTTGAGAAAGAAGTGGAAGATGGCCCAAGTACTTGGGCCCCTGTACCCCATGGGAAACCCCCCAGAAAGCAACAAAAAGCTGCTGGCTTTGGCCAATGTAGCCATTTAGGGAGTAAACTAATTGATGGAAGATCTGTCTCTCCTACTGTCTGTAGCAAAATGCCTAAACCTTTTTTAACAAAAGATTTATTTTTTATTGAAAAGGCAGATTTATGGAGAGAAGAAACAGCAAAAGAAAGATCTCTGCTGGTTCACTCCCCAAATGGCCACAACAGCTGGAGCTGAGCCGATCCAAGCCTCTTCCGGGTGTCCCAGCGGGTGCAGGTTCCAAGGCTTTGGGCCGCCCTCCACTGCTTCCCCAGGCCACAAGCAGGGAGCTGGATGGGAAGTGGAGCTGCCAGGACACAAACTGGTGCCCATATAGAATCCCTACGCTTGCAAGAGGATTAGCAAGTTGAGCTATATGCCAACCCCTATATAAAATTTTTTTAAGATTTATTTATTTTTATTGCAAAGTCAGATATACAGAGAGGAGGAGAGACAGAGAGGAAGATCTTCCATCTGATGATTCACTCTCTAAGTGACCACAATGGCCGGTGCTGAGCTGATTCAAAGCCAGGAACCAGGAGCCTCTTCCAGGTCTCTACCCGGGTGCAGGGTCTCAAGGCTTTGGGCTGTCCTCGACTGTTTTCCCAGGGCACAAGTAGGGAGCTGGATGGGAAGCAGGGCTGCCAAGATTAGGACCGGTGCCCATTTGAGATCCTAGCACATTTGAGGCGAGGACTTTAGCCACTAGGCCACCGCACCAGGCCCTAAATAAATAAACCTTAACGGAAGAAAAATGAAGAATAGTGCTGACCATAAAAAAAAGCTAAGCCCAGAAACTAAACCTTAACCAAACACTGCAGACAGGAATGTAACACATGGTGCAAACACAGAGGAGAGCAGTGTGACATTGCTAACATCTATGAGCCACAGTAGGAATTAGACCCCGGAATCCACCTCTGGGCTAAACACCCAAGAACTGAGTCAGTAGCTTGAACAGAAATCTGCCCACCAATGTCTGAAGCAGCCCTGAGCAGCAGGCAAGAGAGATGACGACCCCAGGAGCCCGTCTAGAGCTGGACAAATGAAACACTACGGTCGGGTGGGACAGTCTGCAGCCTTGAAAAAGGGAAACCCTGCCTTGCGCCCCGACATATATGGGCCTCGAGGACACCATACTAAGTGGAATAGGACACAAGGCACAGACACTGCAACCTCACTTGTTATTGGGTACCTAGAGTCACCAGGTTCATGGCAGAGGCGAGCTGGGGTGGCTGTGATAACGGTGACTGACAGAGGCTGGAGGTAAGAGGACGAGGGGACCAGCCAGTTGCGTAACCAACCCAGCACTTCAGTTTGGGATAGTAAGAAAGTTCCAGGGATGGGTGGTGGTGATCATTGCCTGCGACATACTGAACAACACACCTAAGAATGGGTGAAATGAGCAGAAAAGGGCAGATGCTGGCCACACAGTGGCTCCGGACCTGGAGGCTGGGACCGTGCCACGTGGCATGGCCACACCCGTGTGTTCATGGCCTCTGCCAGGACCGACCACACGACCCACTACAGAGCTGTTTAGAAAGAAAAAAATGAGTGACATTTCTTTTACTCTATCATCCTGAAAACCATCACCAAGTACTCCTCTCCCTCTAGCAAACCACGGGTGAACTCCCCCGAGGGCTGAGGGGCTGCATTTTGTCTGAAGACGACTCACCCGGCCATTCTCCATGGTCAGAATCCACGTGGTCGGGTGTTCTGCCAGCCAGGCTCTGGGCACAGGCTGTGGAGCTCTGCTCCAACAGGGCCCGGGCAATAACCTGTAAGGCTTCTCCCAGCAGGCGCGCAGAGAGACAGCGCGACAAGGGAGGCACGTGGACGAGCACCGCGCACCGGTTTCCCAGATACAGGGACAGATAGTAGGCGTAGTCGCAGATGTACCTGCAACCACAAGGAACTCCGTGTCACTCCTCAGAGCCCCTCCCATCTCCGGGACATGTCAGCGTAAGGGGCAGTACAGCGTCCACCCGACCCCAGCAGCCTCACGCAGCACCTGCCCGCATCTCGGGAAAAGGCCATGTCGACACCCTACAGGGCGAAGTGTTTGCAGGCCGCCTTCATGCTGACCACAGATTCCATCACCTCCGGGCCACCTGGGAGGCACACGCCACCCTCCGGTCGGAAGCCCCGCACGTCTGCATCCCAGTAGCCGCGATTCTTGCCGCACTGTTCCAGAATGATCACCTTGGCGGAGGCATCCATGCCCACGTGCACAGCGAGCTGTGTGGACACACACGCCCTTTAGGAGATTGCAGGAAACCCAGGCCGCTGAGTCCCCCAGGTGCGTGGGAGGGCCAAGGTGTAGGGGGTGCAAAGCACGTTTAGGCCCCAGAAAAACACGACGTTGCTGCTCCTATCCCCTAAGGTGGCAGGAAGCAGTGGGGCGTCTCAGCAGCCAGGACACCCACACTGCGCTGACACATCAACCTTTCAAAACCTCCCAAGGGGCAGGGCAGTGGACCGGCCTCCAGAGGGTGAGGGACTGGCAGGCTGGCCCGAGGCGCTCCTAAGAGAAGCCTAGTGCATCAGGGCAATCTTTTGTGGAAAATTGTGGTAAAGGAAGTTGATAACAGTCCAATGAAAATCTGGTTGAAATCTAGCTGAGCCAACCACTGTTCCTTTTTTCAAAAACAGCTGCTATTTTACCCAAACACTTGGGGCATCCTCTTAACAGTCTAGCCGGGTTTGTTTTGTTCATGCTGTTAACTGGCCATTGTTTTGATTTTTGTTTCATTTTGGTTTTGCTGGGATGGTGTATTGTAGCAATCAATCTCAATGGAGCCGGTGTGGTGGCTAATCCTGCAGCCATGTGGGCACTGGCTCATGTCCTGGTTGCTGCACCTCTGTTCCGTCTCTGCTCGTGGCCTTGAAAAGCAACAGAGGATGGCTCCAGTTCTTGGGCCCCTGCATTCACATGGGAGACATGAAGGAAGTACCTGGCTCCTGGCTTCAGATCAGCTCAGCTCTGGCCATTGTGGTCATTTGGGGAGTGAATCAATGGAAGGAGGATCATCTCTTTCTATCCCTGTAAAATCTGCCTTTCAAAGGAAAATAAATACATCTTAAAAAAAAGAGTATCTGGCTGGGGGAAGATGGGCTCCCTCCATGCCCAATGGGCCACACTCCCAGTTACTCCCTGGACCCAGGACGTCCTCGCCCTGGGTTGCACCTCACCAGCCACCTGTCATATGGACGAGGATGGGGCCTAACTCTCCTGGCTGAAACTAGCACTTCCGTTTTCTTCCTCTCTCCCCATAGTTTCTCTTAAAAGCTATTCTACATTTCAGCTTAAGCTTTTACAGACAGACCCAGAGCCACTCGACATCCGTGGAGACCTTTCGGTGTGGACAGGGTACACCGTGGCCATCCGCCCCAGCACCAGTCCCGCCTGCGCTTTCACCCGGCTCCACCGCCTCTGCAGCCATTACTCACTTGCGGCTGTAGGTCTTCCCAGATCCCAGTGACCCTCTTCCTGACCTCCCTGTAGTCCACGGGCAGCTCAAGAGTCCGCAGCTCCACTCCCAAGTCACCGCCCAGGCCCAGCTTGCTGAGCTCCTGTAGAAAGAAGCAGACACCTTGCCGGTCTGGGGGTCCACTCCAAGGTGTCTTCCACAGCTTGGACCCCTGCCTTTGCTGAGTTCACCGGGTGACAAGAGGCCATCTAGAGGGGCAGGCGCCCACACATGCAGCTGCACCTGTCTCCAGAAGGTGGGGAAGGGGTGGCCTCAGGGAGGGCGTGTCTGCAGAGGGACACGGGTGGGTTCGACAGAAGGGTGGGGTTGAGCTAGGAGGAACCTGGGAGGTGGGGGAGAGGGTGGAGCCTGAAGCCATTGGGAACTTGGTGTGACAGGCTCCTCGCTGCATTCTGGCTGGCTAGGATGTCCCCAGGTATTCCAACGAGAATCCCCCCACACACTGGTGGTGCCACAGGAGCCCTGCGTGTGGGCAGATGGGAGCAGGAGTTGGAGGAATCTTTGGGTCGTGTGCTTAGCCAGGTTTGGGCTTTATTTTTGAGACAAAGATAAAGTCTTTAAAGAGTCAGAGCTGCCCAAAAGTGGGTGCAGGAGGGGGAAGAGGGGTGGTGTGGGCTGAGACACCATGGGATCAATGCCCAACCTGCTGAGTTTGCAGTATCCGAAGTGAGCTGCTTCCTGGAATCTATCTGGAGCTCCCAGTGGGGCCCTGGGGGAACTCTGACATGGCAGGGGACTTGGGGTGATAGCCACAAACTGAGGAAGCCAGAGTGTTGGGAGAAGAGGCAAAGGGCTGTGGAGACTGCCCAGGTTTGGGGAGCAAACCCTGGCATCTGTATCTCCCCGTTGGTGACAGTTTGGGGCAGTGAGAGGCCAATCCCTAAAGGCTCCCATGTCACCAGAATGGGTTCTATGAACACCTTCTTTCCTATTGTTCCTGCCATTTTGGGGCACCCAGGAGTGTGTGTCCTTGGATGGATGGTGGGCCAGCCAGGTGGCCTGCCCAGAGGCCCCTGCAGACAGCCAGAGGTGACAGATATGTGTGGCTCTGCCAGGCATCCTCATGGAGGACTGGTCCTTCCGGCCAAGCATGAAGTGAATGTCTGTGGTCCTGGCTTGGCAGCTCAGCCTCAATGAAGGGCCCCGCTCCATCTTCCAGAGTGTAACTCGGTGCCTGTGACCTAGCCAAGCTTTATTCACTTCCCAAATCCCATGCGAAGGGGGCTCGGGCAGGAGATGGGAAGCCTGGCTGGGGAGAGGCCGTGAGGGCCAGCTCATGCCAGCTGTGCTTTCGGGGGCGGGGGGACAGGACCCAGGGCAAGCCTGAGTAGGAGGCACCAAGGCTGCAGGTTCCAGCCCAGTAGCAGGCCTCCAAAGCCAAGACCCGGGGAGCAGCTTTGGGAGGCCTTGCAGCCACTGGGCGGATGGGGGCCCAGGCTCAGGAGCCCCTGTGTGTCCCAGGGCAGCCAAAGCAAGCTGCCACACACACGTGGTGGCTCTGGGTGACAGATATGTGCCACCCGGCAGCTGTGGAGTTTGGAGATCAAAGTCACAGTGCCGCAGGGCTCTCAGTCCAGGAGAGGGTATGTGTCCTCTGGCCCCCGAGCTCCAGAAGCCCCACACCGTCCTCCTGTGCCTTAGGGCTGGGGCTGGTGACAGCAACAGTCGGGTCCCCATGAGGCATTCCCCATGTTCCCACATGCCACCCCTGCTAGGTGTGTCTGTCTCCGGGGCCAGTGGTCCCTTTAAGCACACCCCAGGAACCCAGTTTCATTAATAACCTCCATAAAAGTCCTCTTTCCAATGAAGTTTACAGACATACAAGGTTAGGCTCTCAACGGGGAAATGGAAAGTTGTAGAAGTGGACAGTGGTAATAGTAGCACAAAGGAATGTGATTGTAATGAATGTTACTGAAATACACACTTCAAACAATAACTCTTCAGTATATTTTACCATAATTTTAAAACATTGGCGGGCCCAGCGGCATGGCCTAGCGGCTAAAGTCCTCGCCCTGAACGCCGAGATCCCATATGGACGCCGGTTCTAATCCCGGCAGCTCCACTTCCCATCCAGCTCCCTGCTTGTGGCCAGCATCCATATGGGATTCCAGCACGCTTAAGGCGAGGACTTTAGCCACTAGGCTACCATGCCGGGGCTCAAATAAATCTTTAAAAATCAAAAGTATAGCATTCTCCATAACTGTCGGAACAACCAGGGAGGGACCAGGCAGGGGCCAGGCAGAGCCCAGGGCGGGGCCAGGGTGGGGCCACGGTGGGGTCAGGCAGAGCCCAGGGAGGGGGCCAGGGCGGGGCCAGGGAAGGGCCAGGGCGGGGCCGAGCAGGGGCCAGGGCGGGGCCAGGGAGGGGTCAAGCAGGGGCAGCGAGGACTCCAGGATCTAGTGGAGGCTGAGGGTCAGCCGAGAGCTGGGCAGAAGAGGCATGGTATTCTCGTGACTGGAGGATGTCTGTCTCATAACTATGCATCATTATTTATGTCATATATTATGTATAATAATCTGGACTGTCTTGCTTATAAATAGCAGCTAGTGTTCCTGGTAAGGAGGAGCTGGCTGACGGGCCTCAGCTTCTGGTGCAAGGGCGCAGGCGCAGCATGCCTCTGGCTGAGCTCCGCAGGACCTCAAGACACGGGAGCAAAACGCCGCAAATCCATGAAGCGGATCGTTGATGACCCTAGTGTGAGCTGGGCTGCCTTCTCTTGTTTCTTCAGGCGAAAGTGAGGCAATCGGTGTGAGACTTTGCTGTTACAGCATTGTCATTTAGAGTGCTGCCAGCTCCATCCCACGTTTCTTCGGCAGATCTCCGATCTCCGCAGATGTCTGATGCCCCGCTTCCATGTGCCTGCCATCCGCTGGTCCACAGCTGCTCTAGGTGTGCGCTTCGGTTTCCCAATCACTGGAGTCGCAGCAGAGGTCTTTCTGCTGGTGTTTGCTAATTGACATCTGGTATGGTGAGGGAACACGGCTTGCATCCGCTGAGCCCTTGTGGTGGGATTCAGGCTGATTCTGGGTGTGTCTGTCTTGGTGACCGTTCTCTGTGTGCTAGGACAGAGATGTGCTGTTGCTCCCCAAGGGCCTTTAGGCGGGCCTGACCCACACGTCGTTCAAGTCTTCCGCATCCTTACCAGTTCTGAATGTGTTTGTCCATTCTTGAGGAGGGCAGGACTGAAATCTCCAACTTCGGCGTGGATTTGTCTATTCTTGGAGTTCTGCTCATTTTCCCTTGCTGTCTTTTGGAAGCACATGTGTTTCCAGCTGTTCTGGTCTCTTTAGTAGTCAATCATGATTCACCGGCTGCTTCAAATTGCCCAGCGGTTTCTAACTGTAAAGGGGGCTGGTAGAACGTAGGGACCAATCTGGATATAAGAATTGTCCTACATGTGCACGAGAGGGCGGGGACCCCAGCGAAATGCTGGTGGAGTGTGCTCCCCAAATGCCTCCTGGGAGTTCCCAACCACCAGTGTGGGTAGACATGGCGGTGGCCACGGGCCATGCCAGCAGCCTTCCCTGTCCCACCTCTGCAAAGAGCTCTTTCCAGGGGCCCCGTGGCGTGGCCTAGCGGCTAAAGTCCTCGCCTTGAAAGCCCCAGGATCCCATATGGGCGCCAGTTCTAATCCCGGCAGCTCCACTTCCCATCCAACTCCCTGCTTGTGGCCTGGGAAAGCAGTTGAGGACGGCCCAATGCTTTGGGACCCTGCACCCACGTGGGAGACCCGGAAGAGGTTTCAGGTTCCCGGCTTCGGATCGGCGCGCACCGGCCCGTTGCGGCTCACTTGGGGAGTGAATCATTGGAAGGAAGATCTTCCTCTCTGTCTCTCCTCCTCTCTGTATATCTGGCTGTAATAAAATGAATAAATCTAAAAAAAAAAAAGAGCTCTTTCCAGAATGAAAAGGAACTGGAAGTTGTTGTCTGAGTTCAAGTCCTCGTTGGACTTCAGCTGTGCTGGTGGTGTGTCCTCATGTGTGTGTGTATGTGTGTGTGTGTGTGCGCGAGGTTTGGGCCAGGCTGAGCCAGGAGCCAGCACTCCAGGACATCAGCACGTGTCTGGGAGCACAGCTATACTCCTCGTGTTCTCAGGATTCTGGTCTGAACCCTTCAAAGCAAGATGAGCCGGCCAAGCTGACAGATGTGTGATCCAGAGAGGCTATGAAGAATGTCATCAGGTCTAAGCCCCAGGGACTGGGCACCCAGCAAGACTGTCTGAACGGGCCCAGAGCAATGGTTTGAATGGCTAATTCTCCACCTCCAAGTGCCAGAATCTCATATGGGCACTGGTTCTAATCCCGGCAGCTCCACTTCCCATCCAGCTCCCTGCTTGTGGCCTGGGAAAGCAGTCGAGGATGGCCCAAAGCCTTGGGACCCTGCACCTGTGTGGGAGACCCAGAAGAAGTTCCTGGTTCCTGGCTTCAGATTGACTCAGTTCCAACCATTGCAGCCATTTGGGGAATAAACCAGCATATGGAAGATCTTTTTCTCTGTCTCTCCTCCTCTCTGTATATCTGCCTTTCCAATAAAAATAAATAGAAGCCAGGAACCAGGAACTTCTTCTGGGTCTCCCACACAGGTGCAGGGTCCCAAGGCTTTGGGCCATCCTCGACTGCTTTCCCAGGCCACAAGCAGGGAGCTGGATGGGAAGTGGAGCTGCCGGGATTAGAACCAGTGCCCATATGGGATCCCGGCACGTTCAACGTGAGGATTTTAACTGCTACGCTATCACGCCAGGCCCAATCAATCTCTTTTTAGCAACAAAAACAGACTGTCCAAAGAAGCAGGGAAGCACTGTCCAAACACAAGACAGCGTAAGATGCAGCGGATGTGGAGGCTCGTCAGCTGTGAGAATGCCTGAATGCCTTCAAGTGGCCCTTCAAGTCAGGGTTAAGCACTTTACCTTCACCGCTTCCCAGCTGGCATTCACCAGGTGCTGCCGGAAGGGCCCAAAACCTGAAACCAAAGTCAGCAAAGGTGGCTCAAACCAAGCTGTGCTGTGCCTCTGCCTAGATCCCTTGCAGCTACCCTGATCATCAAGGCAGGGAATTCCTGCAGGGTCCCCAGCCTGGGAGTGATGCGAGCGGCTTTTCGGAAGGGGCAGAGACAACGTGTGCACACAGGTCGGACTGGAAGGCAGGTCTCAAAACCAGCACTGCAGCCACGGGAGGAACGTGCTCTGTTCTTTGACAGATGTGCAAAAGCCACGCAGTGGAGGAGATGGCGAGAGCCTTCTCTACAAAGGTGCTGGGGCAGGCGCACACCCATAGGTACCCCCCCACACACCCCTAAGGCGCACACCCATAGGTACCCCCCCACACACACACACCTAAGACACAATCTACTGGAAAGTGAGCACAGTGGATCGTGGGTTTAAACACGAAACCATAGGGCGGGTGTCTGGTGTGTGATTAAGAAGCCACTTGCTGGTGTGCCCAGCCCACATCACAGCATCTCCTCCCATGCCAACACCTGGTTTCAGCTTCCTGCTCATGTGTACCTTGGCAGGTGCCAGAAGATGGCTTATGGAGTTGGGCTCTTGCCACTCATGTGGGAGACTTGGGTTAAGTTCCTGGCTCTTGGCTTTGCCCCCCAGCCCTGGCTGCTGTGGGCATTTGGGCATGTGACCCAGTAGATGAGAGCTCTCTCTTTCTCTTTCTTCTCTGTTTTAAATCAGGAAAAGCACCTGTCAGCAGGATTTTAAAAAATATTTATTCATTTTATTGGAAAGGCAGATGTACAGAGAAAAGGAGAGACAGAAAGAAAGATCTTCCATTCACTGGCTTATTCCCTGAGTAGCTGCAATGGCTGGAGCTGAGCTGATCTGAATTAGGAGCCAGGAACTTCTGGCCTCTCAAGCTGGTACAGTGTCCTAAGGCTTTGGGCCGTCCCTATTTTCCCAGGCCGCAAGCTAGATGGGAAATGGAGCAGCTGGGACATGAACTGGCACACACATGGGATCCTGGTGCTTGCAAGATGAGGATTTAGCCACTGAGCCATCGTGCTGGACCTAGCAGGTGCAGGTATGCCATGCTTGATTTGCAGGAGCCAAAGCCCCCTGCTTTGGGACCTCAAGGGGCCGGCCTTGAGTGGGGCTGGAGAAGTCCATCGCCTGGGATCCCTGGAACCCAGGGCACAGTGCAAGCTTTTGCTTGCTTGTTCTCTCTCTCTCTCTCTCTGTCATCACTGGTGCCAGTCACCTGGTAGAAGATCGTCAGAGTCCTTGCTCCCCTCTCTGTCCACCACCAATTCCAATTACACCCAGAGGCTGCTCCCAGGAGCTCTGAGCAAGTCTAGGGAAGGGAGGCTACAGTTGGGGGGCATGGAGCATGCCAGGTGGGGCAGCATCTGCCAGCAGCCCAGGGACCTGGGAAGGCTGAGACAGAGACCCATGCCAACTGTGAGGCACGATGGTACTGCCAGCCTGTGCTTCACCCACAACAAACACTGCCCAGCTTTCCTTCTTTTAACCCCATTTTCAGGAAGGGAAAGTGTGCCAGGTGTGTCTATAGCAGAAGCTATGTGAAGATCCAGCCCTTGAGAGCCAGCTGTGACACGGGCGAGATGCAGGCAGCTAGGGTGGCACCAGGGGACAGCTAGCTGTGTTTCTTTCCGGTCCTGTGTTTCTCTGGGGTGTCCACCGTAGGGTTTCCGTCCCCATTTCTTGCTATAAAACTGCACCCCAACAATGCCAGCTGTGCCCATCCCACTCTGGACCCTGGGAGAACAAGCAATGGCTGGTGGTGTTAAGCTATACTTGGAGCCCAAGCCACCTGGGAATCGCCTGGAGTCAGTGTGGGCATAAGCACGAAAACCCCAGGGGCTAGCTAACGAGCTTACAAGGCAGAGCAGGAAGCAAGCTTGGAGCTTGCACTAGCGCCCATAACTCCGCCAGCTGCCACTCTGTCCCCTCCGGAGCCCTTCTCCCCAGGACCCAGCAAGCGCACATTCCAGGGAAAGCAAAGCAAGAAGAGAGACTGTTACCCGTGACCACCACGCAGCCGGGCTGGGGATCCATGACAGTGACGCGGGCAGTGCGCCTGCGTCCCCAAGGTCACTGATGCCGTGGTAAGATGATGCCACTGCGTGCTGGTGCGGCCAGGGTAGAACGCTGCTGGCCACAGCCCTGCGGAGGGCTAGGGGACCTGGGGACCTTTCTGAACAGGTGCATCTGGGACAATTTTTGGCTCCAAATGGAGCGAAGGGGCATCTCAGATTTAGTGCCCAGCAAGCGTTCCTGGGAAGGACCAAGGACTCAATTCAGGGCCAGCCTTGTGGGCCCCGGTCTCCCAAGGGTTAACTCCACAGCTTAGCTTGTTTCTAAGAGGTAACACAGTGGGAAATCTTGGCCTAATGCATTTAGCCCCTGGCTTGACTGCAAGTTCCCTCTTCCTTACCTCCCTTTTGTTAAGATGCCCCAGGGGGGCTTAGGTGTTGCTTGAACATTGGGATAATACTGGGAGGGGCTAAGCAGACTATAAGATGCAGGTGGACCCCAAATAAAGTTGGCATTCTGTGTACAAGAGTGACCCACTGCGTGTTGTCTTGTGTTGTCTTGTGTGTTGTCTGTCTGTAACCCTAGCCCCTCCGCTCGGCTCGGGGTACGCGGCGACGCGGGCGTTGCCAACACAGCCTGGCTCATAGTGTCCATATAGGCTTCCACCTTGGTTTTCATTTCCTGTTTAGCAGCTCCCCCCCAACTCCCCTTGTGTTTAGCTTTTAAGGTTTTAAGGTTTTGGACATCTGGAGGCTTTTCAATGAATTTTACAAAACGTGGAAAACGGAATAAA
This sequence comes from Ochotona princeps, assembly GCF_030435755.1. NCBI lineage: Eukaryota > Metazoa > Chordata > Mammalia > Lagomorpha > Ochotonidae > Ochotona > Ochotona princeps. The sequence goes on from NC_080837.1 coordinate 82,073,182, forward strand.
CCTTCCCCCTGCCTGCAGGTGAAGCTTACGGTCCTGCGTTTGAAGGGTTCCAGCACTGCATTTGAAGGCTCAGCCACAGAGCCTTGGCCTGGGTGGCACAGCAGTTCCCAAGCATGGCGTGTCCCGGTACCAGGCCCTGTCCCCAGAGCCACTGACCCTCCACGCAGAGAGGCAGTGCAACCCCCATGCCAAGCAACTGAAGGCTTGAGGTTTCAGACAACACTTTTTTTTTTTTACCAAAAGTATTTTTCATTAGTTATACAATAAGAACAAAAACACAACCCTCTTTTCCTGACCCACCTTTGAATACGACAAATTCCACTTAGGGAGAAAGTCAGCAGTATTCTGCTGCTTCCAGAAAGTTCCTTGTGCCCCATAAGAGAGAATCAGACCACAGGGCTTCATCTATTTAATGCCTCCTCTGACTCCTGTGTTTTTAAGTGCACCTGTTTCATTGGGTCCTTCTTGGGATTCCTAGTCAAACACACTTCTATTTAATTGGTCCCTAGTGGGGCAAGAGGCTACCTGGAAGCCAAGAACAGGTGGAAAATGGCATCTGTCCCCACTCGCTTATCCCCAGCTGCCCTGGAAGCAAGGTGATTCAGAGGGCGCACCTTAGTTGGAGAGTGAAAACAGTGTAAAAAAAAATCAAATTTGAAGGCAATTTCCATTTCTCAAGCTCCCTTCACATGCTTGCAAATGTTGTCTCCTGCCATCCCAGTCCCTGCCACTCACCCGGGAGATCAGGCCCACGCTTGGCATGTATTTGCCACCCGAGCTGAGCTCCATTCTTAGTCCTAAGCAAGCGGGTGGGGTACGCTCGCTGCTGTCTCCTGCTGTCAGCTCACGCCCTGAGCACTGGGACACCAGTTTGGAACAAGATGGGTTTTTCCCCAATAACAAAGCCACAATTTCATTGTTATATTTCAGGAATCTGATATGAGTCTTTCTTATTTTAACTGAAACAAAATGTGCTCTGAAGTTTCCACTCTTCTACTCAAAAGTTTTTTCTAATTTTGTTATGAAAGATAAACAAATAGTACAAGAGAGTCAAGACATTTTTTCACTTAGCCATGGTGGCATGTCTGTTGAGTTCATGCCGCGCACACACCCACTTCGCAAAATGAAAGCAGTTCAGGGAAGTATGGATTTTGAGGTCTGACATTTTTGCTTTTATTTCCTTTCCCATTGGCCAAACGAATGAGTCCGTCAGGGTTGCCATATCCAACACAATCTCTCGGCCAATGACAGACAGCAGCCCGAGAGCCAAGGGGGCTCCTGCGGGGAGATGCCTTATTTAACAGAAAGCATAGTGATCTCTCTGATGAGTCTACTTTCTCAGAGGAAAACATTTGCGACCTTGTCTGTCTCCAGAATTCAGAGGGTGAGCTGTGACCCTCTGAGTGCACTGGAGGGAAAGCGGCGGCAGCACACGCATGTTCCCACCCACAACGCCACGACAGCGGTGCTGGGTTGGCAGGATTACATGATCCTGAAGCCTGAGAACATTCCATGTTTTGAACCGAACATAAAACTTTGTGGGATTGTTTTAAATTTTTCCTTGGCAAGTGTTGATTTCCTGGTTAAGCAAGAGGAAAGGATTACAAGGGCTTGTTTATTGCCTCTGACACACACAGCTCTGACAACATGACACATTTTTGGTATGCTTGATGAAAATGAAATTTCATCAAACTAGTTGGATTCCTTTGGGCGGTGGGGAAAGTAAGTTGGTCATTGGGATGCACCTTGAGATCTCAAAAACAATGAGTATAAGCTCTCCTCTCCACCAGAAGATGCTGCTGTAATCACTGCTGTGAGGCCTATGAAGGGCTTTGATAAGTTTGTGGGAAATGTTACTAATGTGTGTCTTGGAGCGGGTGTATAGCCTGGAATATGTCCACCTCATGGCTGGTGTTTGACACAACAGGGAAGACCCTACATGCACCTGCACCCTGGTTTCACGTCTCAGCTTGGTGTCCGGTTCTGGTTCTTGGTGGTGCACAGCCCGGGAGCTGAGCAGGTCACGGCTCAAGCACCCGTCTTCCCGCCATCCACGGGGCTGGCCTGTGTTCAGTTCCTGGCTCTGGCTTCTGGCTCTAGCTTCTGACGTGCAGTGCCAGGACGGCGCCAGCTGAAGGCTCAGGTCATTAGGTCCCTGACACCCACATGGGAGACCTGCATTGAGTTCCTGGCTTTGACCTTGACTGCAGCTGTTGAGGAGTGAACCAGAGGATGGGAACTGTGTCAAGGTCTCTGTGTGCCTCTGCCCCAATTTTTTTTTTTAAAGAGGAGATTATTTTGGCACAAAACATTTTGAAACCCATGCACAGTGGTGTCATAATATGCATTTTACATGAATGTTCTAAAGACCATTTCTTTAAGCAAAATTAATTCTCAGAAACGTCTCTCCACAAGGCAGCGCTTGGAACTCAGCCTTGCCACGTCTCTCCCTCTCCACTTTACGCCTGTAGGCCCAGCCAGTGCATACTTCCTACCAAAGGTCCCAAACTGCACGTTAGACCTTGTGGGCTGTGGGGGTCTCTGCTGCACCCTCCAGTTCTGCCGTGGTAGTACCAGAGCAGCCATAGAGAACATGCAAACACATGGGTGGCGCCACGCATCCATAATTATTTACGGACACTGAATTTTCTTTTTTTTTTTTTTTTTTTTTTTTTAAAGATTTATTCATTTTATTACAGGCAGATATACACAGAGGAGGAGAGACAGAGAGGAAGATCTTCCGTCCGATGATTCACTCCCCAAGTGAGCCGCAACGGGCCGATGCGCGCCGATCCGATGCCGGGAACCTGGAACCTCTTCCGGGTCTCCCACGTGGGTGCAGGGTCCCAAAGCATTGGGCCGTCCTCAACTGCTTTCCCAGGCCACAAGCAGGGAGCTGGATGGGAAGTGGAGCTGCCGGGATTAGAACCGGCGTCCATATGGGATCCCGGGGCTTTCAAGGCGAGGACTTTAGCCGCTAGACCACGCCACGGGGCCCGGACACTGAATTTTCAATTTCCTATCAAGCTGATGTATCGTGAAACAGTCTTTGGTTCCCCCCCCCTCCCGTATTTATTGGTGTAGAAACTGTTTAGCTTTCAAGCTGTGTCATCATAGGCAGTGGGCTGGCGTGGGCCTGTGGCTACCGTGTGCAAACTCCTGCATGAGAACTCCAGGTTTCTTTGGGAGGAAATGTGTTCTGGCTGCTGATAGAGGGACGCCCTGGTGTAGTCTACCCTTACCTGTGTGTGCGGAGGGCAAGGGGCTCTAGTGATCCCTGGGGAGGCCTGAAATCCCACATGGCAACAAACCCGAGCACTGTAATAGCACTACAGTCTCTCTGGAGCCCCAGATGGCTGCTAAGTAAGCAACAGGCAGGTAGTGCATACAGCCAGCAAACACTGGGCAGGGAAGGATGCAGTGAGAAGGAGCAGGAGTCCAGAACAGTACACTCATTAAAGCTTATGCATTGCTTATTTCTGGAATTTTCTTTGAAAAGGTTCCAGAACAACAGAATCAAGATGGCGGAATAGGGTAAGGACACATTTAAACAGATGGAGAAACATTTAATCGGGATGAAGCAGAGAGGACATATCCAGGAAATAGGAGAGGACAGAACAACAGCAGAGGGGTACCTGGAGACTGACAGACACAGGAAAGCAGCAAAAGCAATGGCGTGGTGTTACAGTGACTGATACTCCAGCGGCATTCAGCTAAAGGCAATCTGAACCCCACCAGCAGCCAGAACTCCACCAGCAACCAGGTGGGAAGGGACTTTCACTGGGAGCCTGGGAGGTGAACCCAGACAAAGAACTGTCCGTCCTGCTGGTCCGTTTGATTTGACCAGGAGCAGAGACAGAGCCGCAGATCACAGATGGGCAGTGCGAGAACAGGGCGGATTTTACAGCGCTGTCAGCCCGCTAGAGCTGAATTGGGTGCCATTTTGCCTAAGGAGCAAAGGGCAAGGGAAAAGACTGAGCATACACTGAGCTGGGAGTGAGCTCATTTCTGACTCAGTGAACTGCGGCAACGTGGCATTCTGCAGGTTCCACCCAGGACAGGTCTGGGGAGCCCTCAGACCTGACGGACAGCAGATCAGGAACTCTAGTAGTGGTACGTCAGGCACCATTTTGCACACTGTGGCAAAAGCTTTAGGACTGCAGGGGATAACAGTGAACTGCACATGTGCTGAGCTCGCAAGAACTCAGAGTTCCTGGATTGCACTGGTCCTGCAGGAAAATAATACCGACTGTGGTATCATACGGGTCAAAATAGGTCCATGTGGCACCCAGATCTAACATCCAACAGGTTTTGGCAAGATCAGCGCCACCAACAATCTACCTAGATAGGACACTTGGTGTCTCCCTACTCCTGGTACCTGCTCCAACCGGGAGTGGGAGAAAGGTTGCAGAGACAACGGTGCAGCCTCAGCATGGTATCACAGAAGGTGGAGAGTGGTGAGCCAGGAGCTGGGGCTGTGGAGACCACGGTGGAAATCTAACATAAGAACCCAGACCTGGAACTCGCTGGAGGTTGTGGCACAAGTGGCTGCAAGCAAAAAGTTGTGTACCAACTGCAATCAGTAAAATCGCATTGTAGACCTGTGGGTGACACAGTTTAGAAACCTGCCCCAAGGAGAAGACTCTGCTAACCAGAAGTACAATGACCAAGAGCAAAAGAAGAGACAAAGGCACAATGAATATTACTGAGAACTCCGCTGCAAAGGAGCAAAACCCTATGCCAACCTCAGAGTTCACTGAGCAAGACATCAAGAAAATGGGGGACACAGAATCCATAAAACTCATTTTAAATCTTCTGATCAACAATGAGAAGCACATACAAGAGTTCAAAGAATTTAAGGAATATTTTACACAAGCAACAGCAGCAATAAAGCAAATCAAGGCTTATATATCAGAAATTAAGAACACAGTAGAGCAAATTAAAAGTACAGTGGTTTGCAAGTTTTCCTGATAAAATATTGGGGAAGAGTCTAAATGGTTATACCTAAGCAAACAATCTTACCATTATGAAATAACACATTGCTGTGAAAATTTATGAAGAACACAAGGTGAAAAACTTTTCCTTAAATGAATAAAGTGAAATATAAAATGTATTGTTTCAGCAGTGTAGAAAATGAACATAAACAAAAATAAACTCAATGAAAAGGCAAAAAAAAAAGTACAGTGGAGAGTCTCCAAAATAGAATGAAGCAAGCAGAAGAAAGAATCTCAGAATTGGAAGATATTTCCTGTCACCAGGGGGAAGCAAACAAAAAGCTGGAAGCAGAGCTTTATCAGGCCAAAAAAAGTATTCAAGAATTGAAAGACACTATGAAGAGGCCAAATATAAGAGTTATGGGAGTCCCAGAAGGTGCAGAAAGAGAAACTGGTTTTAGAAATATATTTAATGAAATAATAAAGGAAAATTTCCCTAATCTGGAGAGATAATTGGGAAAACACATCCAGGAAGGGCACAGAACTCCCAACAGGCCTGATCAAAAGCGATCTTCACCTAGACACATGGTCATCAAGCTCTCTTCAATTGAACATAAGGAAAAAATTCTTAAATGTGCACGTGAGAAAAATCAATTGACATATAAAGGAATGCCAATTAAACTCACAGGAGACCTCTCACAGAAAGCTCTACAGGTCAGAAGAGAATGGAGTGATATATTCCAGATTCTAAAAGAAAAAAATTGTCGGCCTAGGATAACATATCCAGCAAAGCTTTCTTTTGTCTTTGAAAATGAAATAAAATTCTTCCACAGTAAAGAAAAGTTGAAAGAATTTGCCTCTTCCAAATCTGCCCTACAAATGATACTTCAAGATGTTCTCTTGACAGAGAAGAGGAATAGCACCTACCAAAACCAAAGGCAAATGGGAAGAAATGACAACAGAAGACTAAACCAATTAACAACCCATTCCTAAAATGACAGGACCAAAGTACCACCCATACATATTAACCTGAATGTAAATGGCTTAAGCTCATACTAAATGTCATAGATTTAGTAGACTGGATTAAAAAGCAAAACCAGAAGAGACACATTTCACCAACAAAAATCAGTGGAATCTGTATCGCATGGGTTTTGATGTTTTCTGTTGGTTTCATCTCTTCAAAACTTCTTTTGATTAACTTCTTCAATAACTCATAGATCATGCAGTGGCATCATTTTCTTCAAGAAGGTTCTTGATTTTCATCTCTTCAGCTACACGTTAGGCATTTAGTAGCATGTTATTTAACTTCATGGTGTTGTTAATTTCTTTTTTCTTCCTGATGTTGATTTTGTTTTGTGGCTCTTCATTTAAGGGGATGTATGATAGCTGTGTAATAGAGACTCTCATATCTAGTAACATGTTATTTAATTTCATGGCATTGTAAATTTTAATTTTTCTTTCTATTGTTGATTTTGTATTATGATTTTTCATTTTAGGGGATGTACAGTAGCTGTGAAATGGAGACTAACATACCTATATGTAAGGACACAATGTAGTATGCATTTCTGCTTCCAGAGAAAGATGGACTTACAATGAAACTGTTTACTATATCTTGACAATAGGATGCTGGACTCTCTGCCATTGTCCATGCCCGCAGTGATGGACATATGACTGTGTATGAAGAACTATATTTTAGTAATGATATAGAGGAACTAGGTGGGGGGGAGTGAAATTGGGGCTGGGATAAGGGAAATACTAGGAGCCTATGCGACTGTATCATAAAATGATAATAATAATAAAAAATTAAAAGAAAGAAAAGGTTCCTGCACATAGTTGGCTGATGGCAGCTAAAGCTGCAGAGCAGAGGCTACTGTCCACTGAGAACTTCCAGGTGAGTAAGCAGTCCATCTGCGCCCCAGATCTGACCCAGCTCCCTGCTAAGCACCTGAAAACGCAGTCCAAGAGGCCCAAGGGCTTGGGCCCTGCCACCAGCATGGAGACATGGATGGGATTTTAGCTCCTGGGTTTGGCCGGGTTTATGGCCTATTGGGATGCGAACCAGAGGATGGGAGAGCTCTTTCTTTTTGTCTGTAACTCTGCCTGTCAAAAAAATTTTTAATATTTATTTATTTTGATTAGAAAGGCAGATTTATAGAGAGAAAGAAAGAGAAAGATCTTCCATCCACTGATTCATGCCCCAGATGGCTGAAATGGCCAGAGCTGAACCCATCTGAAGCCAAGAGCCAGGAGCCTCCTCCAGGTCTCCTAGGTGGCTATAGGGTCCCAAGCACTTAGGCTGTTCTCTGTCGCTTTCCCAGGCCATAAACATGAAGCTAGATGCGAAATGGAGCAGCCAGGACATGAACCCACGCCCACATGGGATCTTGGTGCTGGAAGGTGGAGGATTAGCCTGTTGAGCCACAGTGCTGTGGCCAATTCTTCTTTTTTAAATTGTAGCATTTATGATTTTACCAGACACTGGCTAACTGAAGCAAATACCTGTGGTTTTTTTTCTCATTTGAGAAATGTAAATAGTAGCATCATCCTTTCCCACCCCCACTCCTGCTGACCTGGGTGTGCAGCTGTGCGGGGTTGGAGGTGCGGTGCGGCTCCTGCTGGTATGTAGGGAGAGGCCCAGGTTATCTTCCCAAAGGTGGGCAACTGACCATTTGTATTGTCACGCTTCCTCTGAGGCACGCCTTTCGGGTGGCAGTTCTTTGTAGAAAACTCAAAACACCTGGGACCCTGCAGCATTCTGAGACAACCACGTAAAACTGCCTTGAAACAGGGATCCGGTGTGTTGGAGACAGCAGCGCGATGCTGGCCGCCATCTTCGGCGTTCCGTGGAACACTGGGAGAGAAGTTCCGGGGCTTTTAACGGGCCCTGGGCCAGGTCCTGAAAGAATGCCTGCCCTGCACAGAAAAAAAAGACATGACCAAGGAGCCTGCATGAGATGGTGACCCGGGCAGGCCCAGGGGACTGCGTGGAGGAGGTGAAAAGGGACAGGAAGTTCAACTGTACCTGAAGCAGGAGCGGCGGGGCCCTGGGGGCTGGAAGCTGGGGGAATAAGGCAGAGGCAGGGTCAGCGCCAGGTGGAGCGGCACCCCAGGGGGCTGGACGCCTGGCGACGGGGCGGGGAGGGCGACGCCCGGAGGCAGTGGCAAGCGCCCAGCGCCGCGCGCGGAGAGCCGAGCATGGAGGTGCAGGCCGTCTGCGGAGCGGCAGGTAAGGGGAGCGCTGGCCACGGACTCCGCGCCCGCGGCTCGGGTTCCGACGGCTGTGCGGGCCCGAAGGCTCCGTGTGGCGCTCACCCTGGGCGGGCTGGCGGGGGGCCACCCCGCAGACCCGGAGCCTTTGTCCTGGGCGAAGGGAAGGAGAGGGTCGAGGGCGGCTGGGCGACCAGCCCAGGCCGCGGCTTCTCCCCGCCGTCGGGTCCGGGTTACTGGCCGGCGTGAACGAGCACCCGGAGCCTTGTCTGGGCATAGGAACGGTGACCACCCCGCACCCCAGACGACGCCAGCCTGGAAGGCCCAGAATCCACAAGGGGTGCCCCAGTCCCCCATGCCCAGCGGCTCCGGCCTGGGAGACCCAGGTGGATGGAATTGGGGCAGCCCTGGAGGCGGAAGAGTCTCTCCTGTCTCTGTGTAACTCCACCTTCCAACCAGGGGAGAGGCGGAGAGAGCCTGGTCTTGGCTTCTGGAGGAGGAGTAGGCCCCAGCCGAGCCCCTTTGGGCCCGCCATAGAAAGCTGGAGCCTGCGGGAGCAAGAGTGGGACTTGCCCGCGTGCACCCCCAATGCCGCCTTACTACCCAGGAGGTGCCGGCTGCCTCCCCCTTCACCTGGGAGTGACACCCCGGCAGAAGGCTCCCTCCAAACCTCTGCTTCACGGGTCCTGATGCCCATGCTCTCGGGAAAAGCAATGGTTCCTCACCTCCTGGAAACGGAGAGCCATCCTAAAGCTTGCAGGGTTTGCCTGCTGCCTCCCAGGGTCAGAAACACCAGCTGCTAGCTGAGCAAGTAACAGGGTGGGAGGAGCTGAGGGAGAGAATTCCAGAAAGGGCACTGTCTGCCCTGGGCTTTGTGGGGACCTGCTGAGTGGAGAGGAGAGCAGCTGGATGCCTGGGCCGGAGCCCTGTGGGGGAGTTGGCCAGCCAGGATGGGGATCCTGGAAGGATGGGGGTGCCTTGCCTGGGTGGCGATTCCTTGCTGTGTGGTGGTATCTGTGCGAGAGAGACCTTGTCCTCTCCGTTGGCACTGAGCTGGGCCATGGGCCGCTGGTGGCCGCTCTCCAAGTGGCCTGCCGTGGCCTCATGAGATGGGGCAATGCCCTGGCGGCCAGCACGTGGGATGGTGGAGTGAGGGGAATGGGCATGCGTGCTCGCTCCCTGACCTTTGGAGCCCTGGTGTGGTGGCTTTGCTTGTGCCTGCTCTGATGTGCTGTGTGTCTCAGCACTGTGAAGTCAGTGTGCAGGAGCTGTGTCACCGGCTTGGTGCCACCGCAGCAAGCCTCAGGCAGGAGCCCAAGCACCAGGCGGCTGCCGTGGTGGTCCTGCGACTTTAGGTCAGAGTGCGGCTCTGGTTGCCTGTGCCTGTGGTGACTGCCAGCACCAGGTGAAGGTCAAGGGCCTTGGACAAGGATTTTGGAGGTGCAGAGGCTATAGTTGAGACACCATGCCTTCTAGAAGCCCTGTTCTCACTGTGGCCTGGCTTTGCCCAGACCAGTGGTCAGTGAGCTGGGGGCATGGCATGGAAGGCCAGCATGCAGGTGAAGGCCGCTGTCTGCTGGAATCCAGGCGTGTCCCCTTTCACCCCCTGTGCTCCCAGGAGCCCAGCTATGGCCAGGCCTTTGCATCGCTGTGTCCAGGTGAGGTCTCCTTTCCCTGCCTCACCCCACGCCTGTTGACAGTCCAGGAGCAGACACCTGACCCCAGGTTCATTGCTCCTTCAGAACCTGACAGGCAGCCTGGGGGCTACTAGCACCCCCCTCTGTGGGGGAAGAGGGGCTTGAGGCTGAGCTATGGTGAGGACAAAAGGAGAGGTCCTTGCTCTGTGTGGCGGTGGAGGGGGGACTCCCTTTGCTCAGCTCGCCTAGAGCATTTGCTGAAATTTAGAAGAATGTACTAGTCTCCACCCATGACTTCTGTGAACAGAGAAGTGTACCCATTTCTCCTGTGCAGTTGTTGAAATTGACCCCAACCAGAGCCCCCAGGTCTGGCCTTTGGGGTGAAGTGCTTGGGAGGTGGCTGTGCGGCGCCCCTCCCCGTGTGGCACGCAGCGGCAGCTGGCCTTGGCCGAAAGTGGCCTGTGGATGTTTGCGGTCAAGCAGTGAGGGACAGGCAGTTGCTGGTTTGGACCTGTTTCCCAGCAAGTGACTAGTGCAATGTGCTTCCCCTGGCCACACTTGGATTGGGCTGCTGCAGCATCCTGTGAAGCAAACTTCTTAAAGCTGTGTAGTAGAAGTATTGCTTTATTTGTGTTGGTCTCAAAACCCACGAATATTAAATTATGTTACTAAAATACAATGTCATGAAAACACGAAAACAAACTTTGTTCTGCGAAAGCTCTGTCTAGGAATGGCTTAGGGGTATCTGCTTTCAGTGGTAACGATTAAATGTAGTCACCTGTGGCTTGTCTTGCGCTTCTGAATTAATCAAGATTTCTCCCCACCTCAACCCAGATCCGTTTTTCTCTGTCGTCTTTTGGAATTTAGTATCTGTGTTCTGTTCCTTTCCAGGTTGGACATGTTGATGTGCTTATTGAACTCTAACTTGTCCTCCAGGTCTTCCTTGCCAGCCCTGGGCTCCCTGGATGCTGCTCCACAGCTTCGTTGTAGTTCCTTAGCTTTGCAAGGCACTTTTTTACTTGTTTTATTTTGTATGGGCAGCAATGGGCAGCTATGCTTTGTAAATTATATTTATTTTAGAGCCCGGCGGCGTGGCCTAGCTGCTAAAGTCCTCTCCTTGAGAGCCCCGGGATCCCATATGGGTGCCGGTTCTAATCCCAGCAGCTCCACTTCCCATCCAGCTCCCTACTTGTGGCCTGGGAAGCAGGAGAGGACGGCCCAAAGCTTTGGGACCCTGCACCCACGTGGGAGGCCTGGAAGAGGCTCCAGGTTCCTGGCTTCGGATCAGCACAGCACCGGCCATTGCAGTCACTTGGAGAGTGAATCATTGGAAGGAAGATCTTCCTCTCTGTCTCTCCTCCTCTCTGTATATCTGACTTTGTAATAAAAATAAATAAATCTTAAAAAAAGTGTATTTATTTCAGAGGGAGAGAGAGTGAGAAAAAGAGAGGAGAGAGAATGTCCATTTGGTGGCCTTTTCCTAAATGCCTATTCCCCCAGGACTGGGTCAGGTCAGAAGCTAGGAGGAGCCAAGGTCAACCTCCCACATGGTGGCAGGGATGTCCCTACATGAGCCATGCCCCGGGGCCACTCAGGTCTGCGTTATCAGAGAGCAGACCGGGACTTGCGTCCAGGGACTGTGAGGCAGGTGCCAGTGTCCCAGATGGCTTGACTGCTGCTCCCGACGCTTCTGTGGCCGTGCTGAGATGGTGGCTGTGGGTTTTCCCTGGTGCACTCCTCCCGGACTATCCCTGCCTCTCCCTGGGGTCATCCTCCTTCCACTTGTATATCCTTTAGGAATAACCCCCTCCCATCTAGATTTTGTTTGGCTAAATATTCCTGCATTTTACCCACATTCTTGGAAGTCACTTTTGCTAGGCTATCACATGGGACGTGGCATTCCGCCGCCTCCTGGCTGTTCCTGAGACGGCAGCTCCAGTCCACCGCCTGCTGCATGCCAAGGCTCTGCCCTTTGCTTTCCAGCTGCCACCATGGCCATCATTGCGTGTGTTGTGCCTGGACTGCAGTGGGTTAGTAAGGCATGTTTCTTGTTCTTTTCCCTGCTTTTGAGGATTGGTTGGGATTCCAGAATCTGAAGGAGTTTCCAAATCTGACATTTGGGGAAACTTTCAACCGTTGTTTCTTCCAATCTTGGCTCTTCTTCCCCCTGCATGATGTTCAGTGTTACTGTCCTGGGGCCTCGTCTCTGTACTGTCGCATTGCTTTACCCCACCCTTCACGGTTTCCAGCTGTGTCTTCTCTACTGCGTAACTCCTTCAAATGCGTTTCCAGCTCTCAGTTGTTTGAGACATTTATTTCTAGAAGTTTCATTTTTATTCCATTTAAAATTTTACTGGTCAGTTAGAAAAATCTTGGTTTTTGAAATTCTTTTTTTAAAGATTTTTTTTTTTTATTGTGAAGTCAGATATACAAAGAGGAGGATAGAAAGAAAGATATTCTGCCTGCTGATTCACCTCCAAGTGGGCGCAGTGGCTGGAGCTGAACCGATCCGAATCCAGGAGTCTGGAGCCTCTTCCGGTCTCCCACACGGGTGCAGTGTCCCAAGGCTTTGGGCTGTGCTTGACTGCTTTCCCAGGCCACAAGCGGGGAGCTGGATGGGATGCGGGGCTGCCGGGATTAGAACGGGCGTCCATATGAGATCCTGGTGCATGTAAGGTGAGGACGTTAGCCTCTAGGCTTCTGCGCTGGCCAGTTCTTAATCTTTTTAACCTATTTAATATCATTTTAACACCACAGATCATCTCACTGTCTGTGGTCCTGGTGGGTCTGAGCCTGTTGTTTTTGCGGCGTCTTTCGTGGTGATGTGCTTCGTCTGAGGTCAGGGCTGAGCAAATCCGGAGGTGGTAGCTGCTCCCGCCACAGCCAGAACCCACTGTGAGCTCATGCTGGGGAGAGTCATGGCACTATGCACTGGGTCTTGCCACGTTCCACTCCGGCATACAAGAGCCACACTTGGGTGGAAGTTTTGTCTGCCTTTTCAGACTAGCTTAGTTTGTAATATCTTAAGAAAAAAGATTTCATGTTTAAAAGTTAAGTATTATTTTTTTTATCTATTTGAGAAGTAGAGACAGAGCTGGACAGATCAATTGATTGAACTCCCATTTGCTGGTTCCCTCCCCAAGTGCCTGCAACCACCTGGCCAGGCTGAGGCCACAGCCAGGAGCTGGGCATCCGATCCAGGCTTCCCACCTGAGTGACAAGGACCCAGTTAACTCGAACCATCGGTGTTTCTTCCCTCGATCTGCACTGATGGGAAACGGGGGTCAGAGCCGGGCCTGACACTGGACTCAGGCACTTTGGAGGGGTGTGGTTGCGTTCCTCTGTTGGCAGGTTCATCAGTCGAATCCTCTGGGAATGTTAAGAGGCTAACAGGCTCTTTCCAGTTTTGAAATCCGTCACAGTCTGAGCTCACTGATGTGACCTGGGAGGGGCAGTGATAGCAGAAGGCCGCCTGGCGTCTCCTGGGCACCCATGGCCAAAACCTGGCTCAAGTGTGCATCTCTCTGCTGTTGTCGCTGTATCTCCAATCTGGGCTGTTGTCATTGGCTGCTCCAACCCTTGGAACCACCTGGGATTGGGTTTCTTATAGCTTTGTGCTAGGTAGGAAGGAGGGGCTCTGCACACACTAGCTCTCTAGTGCCTAGCTTGCCGCTTTCTGCAAGCTTTCCAGAAGGGACTTGAGGACATTCTCTGTAGAAGATAGGCACGTGGAAAGAGGCTCAGCATTACGTGCCAGTCGGAAAACGCAGATCAACTACTGTGAGATCCCGTTTCACACCCGTAGGATGGCTGTTACATACGAAAGCCTGGGAGGTGACAGGTGTTGCCGACGATCCAGAGAACAGGGAGTCCTTGTGCGTGGCTGGCAGGAAAGCCCAGTGGTAGAGTTGCCATGCAGAGGGTTTGAAGGGTCCTCTGGAAGTGAAGCGTGGGGTTGCCCTGTGACCGGTGCCCTTGCTTCTGGGTGCTCACCCACAGGGACAGAAGGTGGGGCTCTGAACAGGAGTGTATGCGCCTCTGCTTGTCACAGCATTTGTCACAATGGAAACAAGACACGTGTCCAACCCCAGGCGTCGAATACCAATAATGGGATATGATTCAACCTTAAAAGGAGAGGAAATTCTGATACACACTACAACACATATGGATCTTGAACACGTTATCTATGTGAAATAAACCAGTCAAGTGAGAGTGAATGTTGTCTGAGTCCACTTGTACAAAGTATCCAGATAGCCATCAGATTGACAGAGTGGGATGGTGGTGGCCAGGGCCCTGGAAGTTAGTGGCTGGAAAGAATAATTACTGGACAGACATGAAAATGTTCTGGAGGTAGCATGGTTGAACAACAGTGTGAATGTAGTTCAGTGTCATAAAAGTGTGAGCTGGGCTGCACGTTTTGGGCAGCAGTTCAGTGCTTGCTTGGGAAGCTGCATCCAGTGTCAGAACGGCAGGCTAGCCGTGTCTGATCCAGCCCCCTGGTCATGGGTACGATGGGGGCAAAGGAGGATGGCTCAGGGACTTGGGGTCCTGCCAGCCACATGGGAAGCTTGGATTGAATTCCAGGCTCTTGACTTTTGTCTGGCCCAGATATGGCTGTAGCGGGCATTTGGGGGGTGAACCAGCAATAGAAGATTTTTTTCCATCTGTATTCGTCTTTCAAATGAAAAATAAGAAATTTGAAAAGAGGAAATGTTACATATGTTTTACCACACTTAGGTCAGTCAAGGAAATCCAGGAGATGTACCACGTGTTCCTTATGAAAGATAGAACCCCCAAACCAAAAACTTTGTGCGATGAAGTTAAACTTGCACATGCAGTGCCAGCATACCACATCGGCACCTCATGGAGTCCTGCTCAAGAAATGGCTGCTCCATTTCTGATCCAGCTTCATGATAATATCCTGGGAAAGCAGCAGAAGGTGGCCCAAGGGTTGGGCCCCCGTGTGGGAGGCCTGGACGAAGCTCCAGGCTTCTGGCTTCGACCAACCCAGCCCCGGTGGTTGCATTCATAACGGAATGAACTTGTAGGTGCGAGCTTTCTGTTTCTCTCTCCCCACCGCCCCAGCCCACCTGCCTTTAGCTCTGCCTTCCAACCAAATAACAGTTTTTTTCCCTAAAATCAGAAAAATGAAAATCTCTTTAAGGCAGGGACCAGATAGTGTTTTAAGAATTAGTCTACTTTCCTTGTAAAGTCACGTTGAACATGAAATTAAACATCATCGCCATTCAGATGTGCAATTCAGTGGCATTAAGCACACTCCCCGTGCTGTGCCACTGTTGTCACTATTCAGCTCCAGGGCTTTGGCACGCTCCTGAACTGAAACTCTGTGCCATTCACCAACACTCTCCACTCCTCCTTCCCCTGCTCCTGGGCGTATGTGCACTTTTATCCTCCGTGAACTTGACTGTTGTAGGTGCCTCACGTGAGAGGAGTCATACAGTGTTTGCCTTTTCATGGCTGGCTTGCTTCACTTAGTGTGGAGTTGCCAAGAGGCCGCCATGCTGTGGCAGGTGGCAGAGTTCCCTCCCATCTGTCACCGACATTCAGGTGCTTTGGACTTTGGTGAGCAGGTGCTGCTGTGAAGGTGGGCTGACGAGTTCAGTGACATCATCAACAATTCTCTTTCCATCGCTCGCTGCCGCTTGCACAGCATGTGCTATCTGGGCACGCGCCACTAGAAGGCTTTGCTGCAACTGGCAGGATCTGGGAATGAAGCTCAGCCCCTTCCCAGCTTCGAGCCTGAAGCCACAGCTGAGGAACGGCGCCGATTCCCTCTGCTTGATGGCATTCAGAGGGTGGGTGTCTGTTCCAGGCAAGGCTAGGAGTCATGGAAGCCATTTGTGAACCAGAGAGCTCCGTGCAGCGGTCAGGTGTACAGAGTACCTTTAAAACAAGGACCCCTGCTGTTTACTCCTGATACTTGGTCTCTCATTGGGTACCTCAGAAATAGCCCTGGTGGAAGACATAAGGTTCCGGGCGTCTTGTTCCTCAGTTCACAACCGAGCCGGGGCTCATCTTGATGTAAATGTTAATATTCTGCAGGCCCTTCCCTCATCTCCTGTGTGTCCCCTGATGAGTGCAGTGCCCTTCGTAGAATGCAGCTACAGCAGCGTGTTTCCGATGACCTACAAGCAACTGCCTTTGCCTAAGTCAGTCATCATCCAGGTGGAAGAGAAACCCATTCAGTTCCATCCATTCTCTGAGTGCGGTGTTTCTGACCGAATCTAAGCAGGAGGGTACTCCAGAATGTTCATGGAAAATGGAGTGAAAAGATGGGCTTATTTTGTGCAAAAGAAATCAAGACCCATGCGTACAAGAGGTCTTCAAAGAGTTGAAAAATGAATCATGTATAAAATTATGCATAAATGTAAAAAATCAAACAGATTTTAATTCTATTTCCCAAACTTTTTTTTAAAAAGATTTTTTTTTTAAATGGGAAGGCAAATATACAAAGAAGGAGAGATAGAAAGCTCTTCTGTATGCTGATTCACTCCCCCAGGGGCTGTAACAGCCAGAGCTGAGCTGACCTGGAGCCAGGGGCTTTTTTCAGGTCTCCCAAGCAGGTGCAGGATCCAAGGCTGTGGGTCATTCTCTACTGCTTTCCCAGGCCACAAGCTGGGAGCTGGAAGGATGTGGAAGAGCCAGGACATGAGCCACTGCAGGGCGCATGTAAGGCATTGCGCCGGACCCCCATTTCCCGAACTTTTTTTTCTATTTCCCAAACTTTAAAAACATTTTATTTATTTGAAAGTCAGAATTATACAGAGAGAAAGAGAGAGAGAGAGAGAGAGAGAGACCGACCTTCCATCCATTGGTTCACTCACACCATGTGGTCACAGCACACAAGGCTGAGTCACACCAAAGCAAGGAGGTAGGCGCTTAATCCAGGTTTTCCCAGGAGGTGGCAGGGAACACACACTTGGGCCATCTTCTGGTGCTTTTCCCAGGCCTTTGGCAGGGAGCTGGATAGGACGTGGAGCAGCTGGGACTTTTGAATCACCATCCACGTGCAATGTCGACATCACGTGGCGGCTTGACCCGCTGCTGCAAAGACCGGTTCCGACAAACGTTTGAGGTCTTCTTGTACATGGTGGGCTCCAACTTGATCAGGAACTGGGCTGGGTAGAGGAGGACCTGTGTGCTTAGGCACTCCTCCTGGCTTTGCACAGAGTCTGGCTTGAGGAGCAGAAACCTATGGTCGTTTGCTCTGTGGTTTTGTTGTTAGAAGTCAATGCACCTGTGGGGACGTGACTTTTTGGCGGAGTGTTTCTATGGTTCTGTAATCATCATGTTCTCAGGCCCGTTGGGAGAAAGGTCAGTCTGGGAACCAGTGAGTGGCAGTGTCATGGTGAGGAGGGCTTGGCTTTCTCCTCCTCCCTGTGCTGGGTGTGGCTCAGTGGACAACGCTCCCCACAGGGTTCCCCCCCGCCCCTGCTTCTGGCTGCAGCACGTATGCCCAGCTGACACTGGAGCCTGGTGTTTTCCCACGTTCTTGGTCAGTTCAGGAGTCAAGCGGTGTTGTGGTATGTGTGTGTCACTGTCCGCTTCCTTCCACGTAGAGGTCCAGGCTAGACCAGAACTCAGACAGTGACCATGTGGCCTGGGATGGCTTGAGGTCGAGGTGGGGACAGTTTGAGCTTTGCATAGAAGGAAGCAGATACCTGAGGTGTCTCAGATTCCCCTGTCTGCCTCCCATGCAATCCAAATTTGTCCCTACCCTGCGACACCTCCTTCAATGCAGAAGGGACCGTGGGTGAGAGTCCCTCCTTGTGTCCCTTGGAAAGGTTCATTAGGAGAAAGCAATTTGCCTGAAAGCATCGAGGCACACATGTTCTGATGAAATGACCTTTGTGTTAATGCGTAGGTTCGATTCCATAAACCTCTGTGTGGGTGACACATCAAGTCATCTGCACATTTTACCTTCTTCAATTTAGGACAAGTGTTCTATTCTCAGCCACGGCTGTGACAAGTTGCGAGTTGGCCAGTGCTAAGTATGCGACGACAGAGCAGTGGCTGCCCGTCAGTCAGAGAAGCTGCGCTCACCACCACCACCTGCAAGCCTCCAGCCAGCGCCCCCTCCTTCCCTGGCAGCTTTGCAAGATTCCAACATATTCTATATGTTGCCTTCCAACTTTTTAGAAAAAAAAAAAACGAACAAATCTTTTCTTAGATTTGGCAATCAGGTGCTCTTCAAAAAACAACAAAAATATCCTAGTGTTTGCCTCACCTTCTGCTCTGGGGGTGTGAAGAGCTGCTCTGCCGGTAGAGCCTCCTGGGGGGGTTCTCTCTTGCCAGCCTTGCCTGGAGCTGAACAGAATTGTCTTCTAGCACCAGAGTCAGAGTCCAGGTGGGGCCTCTATCTGCTGCTTGAACCACTGGCCCTAGAGGCGTAGTGAGAGGCCACAGGCATCAGCAGGAGTTGGCACAGTGTCGGCAGGACCAGGTGCCCAGGGTGGAGCACCCTCCAGCTGTCTGATCTCAGCCACACCCAGGCTCTTCCCCCGCCTGTAGGGAGCAACCCTGTCGCTAGGGGTCCTCTGCGAGCCACCTCTCCCCAGCTTACCACTCAGTGACTTGGCAGAGGGGCCCAGAGCTGTTACTGTACTTGGATTGGGTGTGACGCACGTGGTGTGGGGACCCATGTGTTAATGAGCTCTGTCCTAGGGTGAGATGGGATCTGAACGCAGGACCCAGTGGGCCCTGAGTGGCTTCCAAGAGAGCTGGTTGTAGCTACATGGCCGCGAGCATGGAGGCTGGGGGATGAGCCTGCAGCAGGGAAACTGGAGCCCACTAGGCGCTTTAGGGCAGGCTGTGGGGCTGGAGAGGGCTCTGCCTGGGTGAGCCTTGGACAGTGGGTAGCTCCCCACCTGGATTTTGACCTGGTGTCTGCCTGCCACCACATGTTGTTGTCGGGGGCCTCCATTTCCTTCTCTGTCAAGTAGGTTAGGTAGGATCAATGAGAGGAGGGGCCTGTGGAGCCCAGGAAAGGCTGGCTGGCTGCTGCTGCCGCCATGGCTTGAACCGGTGACTGCAGGGCACAGAGTGCAGGAGAGGGTGTGGCCAGAGGCTGCAAGAAGGTGCCAGGGTCCCTGACAGTGAACTTGCCTGTGATGGCCAGAAAGAGTGGATGCCTCTGAGCTGGGCTCCAGGGCAGATGTGAAGTGGTCTCTGGTAGGGCATGATGCCACTGTTGGTTGAGGGAGCAGCAGGTAGGCCCGGGGTGGAGGGCACAGTCATTACCTGGGAGGAGTCCTCATCTGCTTGTGTGGGAGTGTGGGCGGCTGGACGCATACACAGGCACACACCCCTGTGCTGTGTCTTCTACAGCACAATGTCTTGGCTGCATGGAGGCTCAGTCTTTTATTTATAGTTAAAATTCTATTTATTTCGTTTAGTTTTATTCAAAAGGCAGAAGGGCTGGTGCTTTTAACAGCAGGTTATGCTCTGGCCTACAGTGCCGGCATGCCATGTGGGCTCCACTGAGACCCCACTTTCGATCCAGCTCCCTGGTAATGCCCCTGGGAAAGCAGCAGAGGATAGCCTGGGTACCCACATGGGTGACCTGGAGAAAGCACCTGACCTTGGCCTGGTCCGGCCCCAGAGGGAAGCAGTGCACGGGAGAGCTCACTCTCTCCAGCTCTGCCTTTTGAGTAAGTCAGTCTTTAAAAATCACATGGAGACAGAGATACAGAGAAATTTTCTACGCACTGGTTTATTGTCTGAATGATTGACCAAAGCCAGAGTCAAATCAGACCATGTGCAGGAAGTGGGAACCAAATTGGGGTCTCCTGTATGGGTGGATGGGACCTCAGTACTTGAGCCACTGTCTGTAGCCTCCCCCGTGCTGCCCAGTACCAGCACGTCAGACCCCCCGTGGAGCATCCGGGGCCGTGGTCAGAGTCATCACCGCCCAGCTGGTCACTGCACTGCTGGCGGCTGAACTTGTCCCTGTTCCAGCAATCTGGCCCAAGTTCATCACATACATGCCTCTGGCAGTACACAGGCGGTTCATTCTTTATGTCTTTATCTGGAACATGGATTTTTGTGTATTTGTTGTAGTGCCTTTTTGAAAGGATTTATTTAGTCACTTATTTTCAAGGCAGAATAACAGTGGGAGAGGGGAATCTTCCGTCTGCTGGGTCACTCTCCGGATGTCCGCAGCAGCTGGAACTGGGCAGGGGCAGCCAAGGTCCAGGACCTCTATCCAGGCTCTGCTGTGGGGGCCCAGTCATTTGAGCTGTAGTCTGTGGCATTCTCAGGTCATGGACGGGGAACTGGATCAGAAGGGCAGCATCCTGGACTCATGTTAGCACCTTGATATGCAATGCAGCATTGCAAGTGGTGGTTTAACCCACACCATGCTCACCTGTGCGGATCCATGCTCACCTGCTTTGGAAGGACTGAACAGTGGAGAATGTGTTTGCTCTGCTGGGTCCCACTCTGTGTGTCCAGTGCAGTTTTGGCACCAACATGGAGGGACCCGAGGGAGGGTTCAAGGCAGAATCAAAGTGGAGGCAGGCTCTAGAGAACGCAGAACGAGGCAGGAACATGCCAGCCAGAGGCTGGCAGCGGTCTTCAGTCACCGCAGAGGGAGAGCTGGCTACTGCTTCCGGGCTGAACTGGTTGCTGTTTGATGACTCAAGGATTTAATCTTTCCTTCCAAAGTGTGGCGATGAGAGACGCTGGGGAGTATGTAGTCATCAATGTATAAAACAGCCTGTGTGTGTGGCCCCGAGTCTGTAGTCCACGGCAGCTGTGTAGCCCAGTCAAAGCGGAAGGAGCAGCATAGGGGACCACTCCAGCTGGGTGTGGCCAGGGCTGGCCTCAGCTCTCTGGGCCCCGGGGCCCCTGTGCCCACCCTGCTGAAGTGCCTGGGAAGTTGGTGGACGGCAGGGAGGTTACGTGTGGCCGGTTCTCGCAGTGCCTGTCTGCAGCGTGTGCCGCTGTAGCCCTCAGCGGTGACTCCCACTGTCTCTCTGCCTTCTCAAGAGCTTTTTTTCCTTTTTCAAAAGTTGATGATTTTTGATTTCCTTTTTTTTAGAAAAAAGAAAAAGATTTATTTTTATTGGAAATACAGATTTACAGAGAGAAG
Organism: Ochotona princeps; assembly: GCF_030435755.1. Lineage (NCBI taxonomy): Eukaryota > Metazoa > Chordata > Mammalia > Lagomorpha > Ochotonidae > Ochotona > Ochotona princeps. Next base: position 82,094,073 of record NC_080837.1, read on the forward strand.
AGACAAAGATATTGTATCAACTGGTTTATCCCCAAATGGCTGCAAAAGTCAGAGCTGATCTGATCCAAAGCCAGGAGCCAGGAGCTTCTTCTGGGTCTCCCACACGGCTGCAGGGTCCCAAGGCTTTGCGCCATCCCCCTCTGCTTTCTTGGGCCACAGACAGAGCTGGATGGGAAGTGGAACAGCTAGGGCACGAATTGGTACCCATATGGGATCCTGGTGCTTGAAGCGGAAGGATTAGCCAATTAAGTCATTGTACCAGACCCAATTTTTGATTTCCAAAGCAATAATTCAATATGCAGTTTTTAATCTTTAGAAAATAAGCGTCTCCCTTAATTAGATAATTAAACTAATGTCCTATCCTGTCCTTTCCCCTACCTTTCCTAGCAGGTGGATACCCAGTGGACATCTTGAAAGATGACCCTGAGGGCCATCGGGAAGCAGCCCTGGCATGCTACGCCTCTCTCAGGGACAGTGCTGAAGTGCCCCCTGCAGTGTTGTGCCTTCCCACTGGGGAGCAGGTTGGTGATGGACAGCTCTGGGAGGTCTGGTGGAGGGAGTACTCCAAGAGCACCACAGGTTGGAAGAGAAGCCTGGACTCCTCCCTCCTTGAGAGGTACACGGAGTCCCCTACTGACTGTGAAGCTGGAAAAGAGAGCAAGCCTCCTTTCGGCACTTAAGGCCAAGGTCAAGGGGGGGCTGGGGCTGCAGGGCTGGTGGGAGTGTGGGTCGGATACAGCCCTGAAGAGTTTCAGGTGCGGCCGCCCGTGCTGATGGACTTCTTGCTGTAGAGACCAGTAGGCGGCGAATGGAGTGCTAGGTGAGCGGTGGTTAAACATGGTGAGATGGTGCTGAAGTTAAGCTGTGTTAGTGTGATTGGAACATTCCCACCTTCTGTTTCTGCAGACGGAATGTCTTCTAGAAAAATCCTTTGGCTTCTGCCCGGGAGCAGGTGGTATTGGGATGGGAGCAGCTCCCCTCGTGGAGCCACTCCAGCATGGACTTTGATAGGCACATGTCTGAGTTGGGCTGATGTTTGGCCTTAAGTAGACAAGTCAGGGATGGACACGCTGCTCGCAACTTCTGTAGGAGCCCAGGCCAGGTCTCTGCGTTATGGTGACTTGGGGTTGGAAGGGTGCCAGGACACTCATGGATGTCACGATTGCTTTTAAAGTTTTATTTACTCGGTCCCGGCGGAATGGTCTAGCGGCTAAAGTCCTCTCCTTGAGAGCCCCGGGATCCCATATGGACGCCGGTTCTAATCCTGGCAGCTCCACTTCCCATCCAGCTCCCTGCTTGTGGCCTGGAAAAGCAGGAGAGGACGGCCCAAAGCTTTGGGACCCTGCACCCGCGTGGGAGACCTGGAAGAGGCTCCAGGTTCCCGGCATCGGATTGGCGCGTACTGGCCCGTTGCGGCTCACTTGGGGAGTGAAACATCGGATGGAAGATCTTCCTCTCTGTCTCTCCTCCTCCTCTCTGTATATCCGGCTTTCCAATAATAATAAAATCTTTAAAAAAAAGTTTTATTTACTCGAAAGACAAAACATCAGAGAGAGGGAGATGCAAAGAAAAAGAGAGAAATCTTTCATTTGGTGGTTTACTCCCCAAATGGCCTGAACAGTCAGGGCCAAGCATGTGTTCAAGCTGTGCTGAGGCCAGGAGCCAGTGCTCCGTCGGGTGTGGGTGCAGGCCCTGAGTACATGGGCCGTCGTCTGCTGCCTGCAGGCACATTGGCAGGGAGCTGTGTTGGGTCTGGGTGCAGGCCCTGAGTACATGGGCCATCGTCTGCTGCCTGCAGGCGCATTGGCAGGGAGCTGTGTTGGGTCTGGGTGCAGGCCCTGAGTACATGGGCCATCGTCTGCTGCCTGCAGGCGCATTGGCAGGGAGCTGGGTTGGAAGCAGCTGTGCTGAGATCAAACTAGTGCTCCGGCAGGGGATGCCTGCTTCAGGAGCAGCAGCTCTTTGGATTTGGTAATTCTCTGAACATGCGAGGGCTGTCCACAAGCCAAATGCCTGCTTAGCTCAACTGTGGCGTCTTTTTATCCTCTCACACTCTGCTCAGGAAGCTGGTTGCTGAGGGTATCGTGGGCACAAAGAGGACTTTGATCCCAGTGCTGGAGGCAAGACTGGGCAGTTTCCTCCCTTCCCCAACCACATTAGCAGGGAGCTGGATCAGAAGTTGAACAGCAGGCATTCCTATAGTATGCTGGCCTTGCAGGTGGCTACCTCATACACATTGGCCCCACTGTCCATTTCTTGTGATGCCTGGCAGGGCTCTGAGCTGGGGCAGCAGGTGGCCTGAGTAGCCCTTGGGCAAGGGTGGACACACTAGCTATTTCCATAAAGCTAGAATGGGTGGACGTGGAGGCTGCCCCAGCAGGTGTGTGCTGCAGATGGCTCTCCGCTTTGGTAGGCTGGGGCCTTAGGAATAGGAGAGATGGCTGTTAGGAGTGGAAGCGTGTGGTGACAGAACACGTGTTTAAGCAGCATGCGCCTAGAAGGACAGACGAGTGTGGGCAGGGCTTTTGTGGCTCCTCTGCTCTGCTGGTGTTAGAATGGGTGGGGCTTCTGTTTTTATGTTGCCTGCGTCCTGTCAGATTGAATTCTGTGTAGTAGTGTTCTGTGTTGGTAAGCAGCTTCCTGTGCCCCTAGCACGAGGAGAAAGTGAATGCTTATTCCGGTGTCTTTGCAGGTGAAGCTTGAGGCTGCATCCATTTGCCTTCGCACTGTGTACCGTGATGACCCACAACAGAAACTTCTGGTCTTGGTTAATCCTCGGGACACGAAGACAGGTTAGTGGGCCCTACGGGGTTTCGGAGACATTGTCTTTGGCACAATTGGCCGCTGCACATGGTGCTGGTGCCGGTGGACGTCAGGGCAGCTCTGGTTGTCACTGCTCCCACCATGCATGAGACGGTGGTTGTGTCTGTGCATTGACTCAGGCACGGCTCTGAGGTCATGCCCACTGTGTAGTGCCCCGGACGGAAGTGCCCATGCTGCCTTCATCCCACCAGTGCACAGAGCTTCTCGCTTGGGGTGGATGCCGTGTTGGTCGCCATGGCCGTGTTGGTCCCCATGGCCCTGTTGAGCCAGCACTAACAGGTGTCAGTGCCCACACACACGGATGCACACCTGCAGCCTCTGAGGGCTTAGGTCACTTTCCCATGGCCATGCAGCTCAGCATGGGAGGCGACTTTTACACGGCAACAACAGAATTTATTTCTGGGAAGCAGTTGTGTAATTCATTTATTTTCCTGTCCATGAAGAAAAGATTTTGTGTGGGTTTCTAGTTCCTAAGACTGTGTTCCCTGGAGGCTTAGCCGTGCTTGGCTGCACTTGGGCTGGGCGCTGGGGCCTCTGGCAGTGGGCAGTGTGAGCTGGGCAGGAGCTAAGGGCTGCAGCCAGTGGGACTGCCCTGAGCCCTGGCCTCAGTGCACACACTGGTGAAGGGGCTCAGTTTGCTCAGTGGGGCTGTGGATTTTTTTTTAAATTTATTTTTTTATGAAAAAGAAAGTCAAGAATCTTCTTGAAGAAAATGATGCTGCTGTATGATGTGAGTCAGTGAAGAATTTAATGAGAAACAGTGTTTTGAAGAGATGGAACTAAAAAAAAAAAAATCAAAATCCATGAGATATAGTAGCATGTTATTTAACTTTGTCGTTTTTAATTCCTTTTTTTTCTTCCTGTTGTTGATTTTGTATTGTGGCTTTTCACTTAAGGGGATGTATTGTAACTGTGCAATGGAGACTGTCATACACGGATGTGAGGATACAATGCAGTATGCATCTCTACTTCCAGACAAAGATGAACTTCCAATGAAACTGTCAACTATATCTTGACAATAGGATGCTGGACTCTCTGCCATTGTCCATGCCGCAATGGTGGACATACGACTGTGTATGAAGAATTATACTATAGCAATGATACAGGGGAACTCAGTGAGTAGGGAGAAGATTGAGCCAATCTGAAGTCAGGAGCCAGGAGCCTTTTCCAGGTCTCCCACGTGGGTGCAGGATTTCAAGGCTTTGGATCATCCTCTACTGCTTTCCCAGGCCCCAGGCAGGGAGTTGGATGGGAAGAGGGACTGCTGGGATTAGAATGGGTGCCCATATGAGATCCTGGCTCGTTCAAGGTGAGGACTTTAGCTGCTAGGCCACCGTGCCAGGCCTGGGGCTGTGGATTTTAACTCAGTCAGGCTATGCTTCACACACATGTAGTTGTGGCCAGGCACTGTTCCCCAGTAAGAAACAGCAGCAGCATTAGGGCAAAGCAGTCAGCTCCCACCACGTGTCGTGGCATGGGGTGAGGGTTTGGGCTCTCCACTTCCACATGCACAGATGTCTGCATGTCGCCATGCCTGGGACCTGTCCTCCGTTGGTATCAGAGTTGTCTTTGGGGTGAGCTGTGCAGCTCGCTGGCACGATGGCCCGTCTTCCTCTTCTTGCTGGGTGTGTAAGGGTTTTGTTTTCCCCACACTGCCCCATGGCTGTAGTGGGCTTGTAGTGGGCTGAGGTTCGAGGTGAGCTTTCCAGGCAAGGTCCCACATAGTCCCTGCCTCTTGCTGGCAGATCCCAGCCTCCCATGAACAGAGGGGTCTCGCTCACGGTGGGCTTTTGACACTGCCTTGAGTGTGAGCCACTGCCAGGTTAGGGCAAGTAATGAGATGTGCCTGCGGGAGCCCCACAGTGCACAGATTGTCAAGAACTCTGAAATAGGGTTTGCTGATTTTAAGAAAATCACCAAACATCAGCAGCCCCCTTTGGGCATTTAATAATATCCTGTGTACAGGTCTTTAGTAACAGTCTGCATAATGTAAACACATGATCGGCTCTTGTGAATCTGTTTCCTGTTTATGTGAATATGCTATAATAAGTATTCATAAACTCCAAAAGTTCCATGGCAGACCCTTGTTGATATAATAGGGTTTTAAATAAAGCTTCCAAATGTCTCCCTGCTGCTACTGACTCCCTTGAGTTAGCCAAGATGTCAACAGGATTTTGTACAAGCACTCAGGTGTTCCCGGAGGGAGCCCTGGGGCACTGAGCAGCAGGTGACTGGCAGGAATGGGACCCTCTGCACAGCTGGGACCACCGCCACCTCCCCCTGCTCACTGTGACTCTTTATCCTAGCAGTGTGTTCTAGGGAGGCAGCTGAAGGAGTCAGAAGCTTTTTGATAAGCCTGGTTAATTGTTGACAAGTGGGTTGATTCCAGCACAGTGACTTCCCATAGCCCTGTGAGCAGAGAACAAGCCTGCTGATACCACGTGCTGCCCTGTGCCCAGCAAGAAGGCCGGGTTTGCCAGGTTGTGAGTGGTGGGATGTCCAGCTCTCTGCTTTGTGATGCTGTGTGAGGTGGGGTGTGAAGGAGGTGCCTGGTCCCTGCTGGCTGCTTCTCTGTGCTGGCATGGCTTCTGTGCCCTGGGGTCTGTGGCCCTCGGCTGCCCTGATCTCCCCAGGTATCCTGTGCCTCCAGCTCCTCTCCCCCCTGGGCTGTTAGTCCCCTTGCTGGCTAATGACTAATTGTCCTCAAGTGTTTGCAAGGCTTCCCAGGATCACAGCTGTCCTCAAAAAGTCCTGCCTTGCCTTGTTCTCCTGAATTCAATCAGACATGCCTGTCCTGGGCTTCAGGGTAGCCTTGCAGCCATGGCCTCTTGGTGTCAGCTCCAACAGATTTGGATCCCTGGCCCTGCCTGAGTGGAGACCAGCCAAGGCTCTCTGAATATGTTTTGCTATTTGCAAAATAGGGACTGACCCGCCGCCCAGTGCAGGACCACCCTCTGCTTCCTTCCTGGGAGCAGGAGATGACTGGGCTCTGTGGGCTTGCACGCGTCCTGGCCCACATGCCTCCACTTGTGCCCGTTGTCTCAGGGAAGCCAGGGCTGCGGAGTGACTTCCGGCCACACTCTGGTTGCTGCGTCACATCCTTGAGTCCTCACACTCTGCCTGGGGACTTCCCAAGCAACACAGGGCGATCTTGTCTGCCTCTGAGCTGCCCTGTATGGAAGGAAGTCCTCCCTTACGCTTGGCGAAATGCCACGCAATCAGTAGGAAAGCAGCCGCTGCCGAGAGGCAAGCTAGATAGGAAACAGGTGCTCCTGTGGGCGCGAGTGGGCACAGCAGGTACAGCAGAGAGGGCTGTGCTGCTGTGAGACCGAGGACAGTGCTGAGAGCTCAGTTCTCTGGGGCTGCAGCCCTGTTTGGGCACACGGCTGGTGCCCACCCACAGGGGCAGCCGATGATGGAAGCCGCAGGTACAAGTCCGGAATGAGATACATGACTTGTAAAACATTTTCTCTTATTCTGTGAGTTGGCTCTACAACAAAAGTTTCTAATTTTTATGATTTCCAGTTGATGTATCTTTTGTTACTTGTGCCTTTGGGGTCCCATTTGAGGAACCAGAGCCTAATCCATCGTCACGAAAATGTCCAGCTGGGCTTCCCTGTTGCATCTGACTTGGGTCTGAGGGTATTTGATCTTATTTGAAGAGTAGTTTCTTCTTGGCAGTTATTTGAAAAAGGTTAGAGTTCTGGTTACTACAATATTATTATGATATTATTACACGCAGTTAATTCCCGCAGCCTGGTTCTTTACCATGAGCTGAAAACACCAGATGCAACGAGGTACATTAGGAGGTTTATTCCAGCGGGGCAGGAAAGGGACGGGGTGGTAGGGAGGCGAGGGCCAAGGGGAGGAAGGGGTGGCAGGCCGGAACGAGAAGAGAGAGACAGAGCTGCACCTGGGGGCCTGTTTGTCACTCAGGTGAGCCTGCAAGGTTTGGGGATTGGGAGGGCAGGCCCCAGGGGATTGGTGCCCGAGACTGTCACAGGTGATTGCCTAAGAATGATTGGTAAGTGGGCGGAGCTGGGGAAGGGGCTGGGAGACTGGGGGTGGGGTTCTCAGGTGAAGTGCCTGATTGTTGGACGGCTGGACAGGTGCGAATTTTGTGAGCTGTGAGGAACAGGAAATGGCGCCGGGTCCAGGGTGGTATGTTCGAGTAACTCCTTACACTTCTATCCAGCTAGCTCTTCCTAAGCTGTGGAGTCATTTAAGTTGTGAAGGGGGTGGGGTTTTATTTGTGATCCAAGTAACTGCAAATGTGGTGAATTTATTTATGCAATTATTACACTGTTACAAACCCACCCAGCCCATTATTTAGCAAACATTTGTATTTCATCTCCAGGAGATTTTGAGCATTGAGAAACTGAGGGAGGTGTGGCTGCAGAAGGTAGGGTACTTGGGTCTGATCGCTCACCCGACACTAGCCTGAAACACTCTGTCAGGAGAGGGCGTGAGGCCAGCGGCTGTGTTCTAGGCTTGATGAAGTCACACGGTATGTAAATCCAGTAGCTTTTTTTTTTTGTTTAAAGATCTAATTTATTTATTTCATAGAAGGAGAGAGGGAAGAGAGATCTTCTGCCTGCTAGCTCAGTCCCCAAATGGCTGCAGTGGCTGGGTCTGGGGCTGGGCCAGGGCCTCTGGGTCTCCCTCGTGGGTGCTGGAGCCCAGGCTGTTGGACCATCCGCTGCTTCCCAGGCTGAGCAGGGTGCTGCATCGGCAGTGGAGCAGCTGCAACTCACACTGGCAGCCCTGGTCAGGCTCTGGGCTCACGGGTAAGTTTCTGTTCAATCTCTCTGTTGCCCTCATCAGCATACTTTATAGTTGTCTGCGCAGGCTCTATTTTTTTCAGCTCTCTTTCTGGCAACATGTTTGCCTTGATTTTCCCACATAAGACCTAGAGGTCAGATCGTGAGTGGGCAAGACTAAGAAGGTTCCAGAGTTGCATGAAAACAGCAGATTGCCACTGTGTGCTGTGGAGGAACCCTCTACACTGGTGCTCCAACAGCTTCCTGAACCAGGATGCTTGGGTGCTGCCCGGGACCCTGGGGCCCACCCTGGTTGTGGCCCCGTGTCCTGGTGTGCCAAGCTCCTGGCTCGCAGGGTCAGCTATTCCTCTGCCCTACAGTAGCAGTCCCGTCCCGTTCTGAAGCAGTGGCCACTGGGCTGAGCCTGGGTGCGAGTCCCAACAGCCCCTTTCTGGATGTTCCCAAGCTTTTCTCAGATCTTTCTCCATTTTCCTCCTCCCTGCCACTGTCTGCACTAGACCTGGGTTGGAGGGGAGTTTAGAGAGAGCACTGCAGCCAAGGATGCGGGGTAGGGTGGGGTATCCCGATGCCATGCGGGCTGGAGGGGTTGGGCCTTGAGTCCTCAGCAGAATGCCCTGCCCACCGTTGGAAAGGAGGGGTGAGGAGGAGGGATGTGTTCAGGAATCCAGAGGGTGGCAGTAGGCAGGGTTAGGAGGCATGGCCGGGAAGTGGGGAGGGGCTGGAGGTGGCGCATGTCATTCTGCGCCTGTTCCCTCATTGTTACCCTCCCTGCCCCCCAACCCTGCTGTTTCCAGTGCAATGTGCTAGGTAGGTTCTCAGCTCTTCAGGTTCGTGGCTGTCTCGGCTCTGCCACGTGGCAGCTACCACAGCCCCCTGTGTCCACAGAAAGACTGCAGAAACACAGTTGAAAGAGAAGCTTTTTTTGTGCAGATTTTAAAAAAAATCCATGCAGTTTTCCATAAAACTCATTTTCCATAAATATTGTGAACACTTGTCATAGGCGTGCATTTTTCTTATAGAAGCTTTTTCACAGAACAAGCTGATCCTTCAGTTCTGTTCTCCAGTGGCATTTCTGCAGTGTCTTCATAGGTCTTACATGGTGGGAGCAGAAGACAAGCTTACTGGAGTTTCCATGTGTGGTCTGCACGGGCAGCTGTGCTGGCTTGGGAGGCTGGACCCTATAGACACAGGGGAGTGAGGGTCCCCGAACCCACTGCAGGGACACCTGGCAGCAGGCACTCTGTAGCATGGACCGTGCCCTCCGTGGTCCCATGGAGAAGGCTACCTGCTATTCTAACCATTTTTACCAAGAGAGCATCAGGGCACCCTCTGCCCCATGCATTGCATTCAGTTCAGATCCCCCACTGGGGCGGCAGAGGCCCTCACCTGCTGCCTCCCATGGTGTGTGTTCGCAGGAAACTGGAGTCAGAAACAGAGCTGGCTCTCAAACCAGCCACTCCAGTAGGGACTGTGGGTGTCCCACATGGAGTTAGCCACTGTGCCCAATGCGTGTCCCTCAGCCTCTACTGGAATTGTTTGGTTCTCTGGGCAGCTAGAGTGCCTGTGTGGCTAAGGATGCTAGGCCAGGGTCTGTTGTCCCTTGGCTTGAATGGTGACCCTGCAAGGAATGGAGAAGTTTGTTTTGCTTGAGCCATGGCGGGTGCAGGTGGAAAAGCAGTTGGCAGTGCCACCTGTGGGTTTTAGGAACACATGTTAGACCTGGAAGTGGATTGCCTTCTGGGTTGCCTGTTACTTTGTAGCAATTGCTGTGAGTTACATTTAAACACAGGAGAAGCAACACCTCACCCATCATTTTTACCTGTGGCCAGGCCATATCTGAAAATTTATAGATGGTGCAAGAAAATATTCCCAGTGTCAAGGATGGCACCCTTGTCTGGGCCAAGGGGATGTACGGCTGGTGTGGGCAGTCCCATTGCCCCACTCTGGGTGGACTTGGCCCTTGTGCTTGCCCCATCTCTTACGAGTTGAACTCTAGGTCAGGTGAACAGCAGGGCTGCAGCCTGGAGAGGCCTGGATGTGTGGGCACCGCTGCAGGTGTGCTCAAACCAGACATGTCCTTTCCACGGCAGAGTGGAGCCCGGGCCCACGGGTGTCTGGACGAGCGTTAACCATGAGGAAGACATTTGTGTGAAAATGCTGGCCTGGGGAATTTGATGGGATAGTTGCTATGTCAACAAGTGTATTTTTACCTCCCTTTAAATTATGAACAGTGGGACCCAGCGTGGTAGCCTAGTTGCTAAATCTTTGCCTTGCATGTGCCAGGATCCCATGTGGGTGCCGATTCATGTCCCTGCTGCTCCACTTCCTTCCAGCTCCCTGCTTGTGGCCTGGGAAAGGAGAGGAAGTCTCGGAAGAAGCTCCTGGCTCCTGGCTTTGGGTCAGCTCAGCTCTGGCCGTTGATGCCATTTGGGGAGTGAGCCAGCAGATAGGAGATCTTTTTTGTTTCTCTTTCTCTCCATAAATCTGATCTGCCTTTACAATAAAAATAAATCTTAAAAAAAAACCAAACCAGTTGGTAACGAAAGCCGAGTTAACCTTAGCCGAACTCTCCCTCTCTCTTTCCCGGCTTACCAAGCCTGGCTTCCCTGTCCCTGCTTTGCACACACCTCACCGTGGCAGCCACTTTCCTTACTAGACCCAAGCTGACAGGCCATCTCCGACTCAGATGTGACCTCCATAATCATGAGCCAAACCAAACCTCTTTTCCCTTCTTAAATAGCTTGTCTCGTGGATTTCAATGTAGTAACAAACAGCTACTTTAGAGAAGCACTGATTCCTCTGGGCATAACCAGCTGTCCTCCCTCCCTCTCTCTCTCTCAAAAAAAAAAAAAATTACCTTAAATGCAGTGATAGAGGCAGAGAGAGGGGAAATAATCTTCAGTCTGCTGGTTCACTTCCCAGAAACCAGAAGCCTGGAGCTCCATCTGACTCTCACACGTGGGCGGCAGGACCCACGTACTCAGGCCACCGTCTGCTGCTTTTCCAGGCACATCAGCAGGGAGCTGGATCAGAAGCAGAAAGCTGGGACTTGAACCGGTGCTGTTATGGCATGCAGGCAAATTGCAGACAACAGCTTAACCTACTGTGCCACAGTGCTGCCCTCCTCCCCCTGCCCATTCTGATCATGAACTTTATGAAGTCTGATATCCTGACCTGACCTGTAGCTTCTCCCCTGTTGGAGCCCAGTGCCCCAGCTGACCACCAACCATCTGGCCCTGGGCTGCCCTTGCCTCTGTGCTGGCCCTCCGAGGCAGCCTTGGAGCAGCTTCCTGCTTTCTGCCCATGTGCTGAGAGCTTGTTGTGGGCATGGCCAGGTGGCCATCATGATGCTGGTTGGGTCGTCATCTGTCTTGGAGCTCCAGTACCAGGCACACTGCCTGGTGCACACTGCACTCGTAGAGCCCAAATGCCAGGTGTCTCGCTGCGTCTCGCTCCTGTGGGCCTGGTCCCTCCTCCCTCTGTCACGCCTTGCTGGCCCTCTGGTCCCTCTGGCCGGCGGCACTGAGCAGTGGCTTTGCAGTCCCTGAAAGCCACCTGGATTCTCGTCCAGTTCCAGTGCTGCTGCTCCTGACACGGGGAGTGGGGGCTTCCCCGAAGCTGGGACTGGCTGCGGTAAGCAGGCAGTGAGATACTGCGCCTGCCCAGGTGTGTGACACGTGGTGAGCCTGCAGCAGTAGGCATCCCCGTCCATCTCCCGCTCCGGTCATCCTGGGTGCCTGCTGGCCGCACAGCGAGGCCCTCAGCACGCCCCTGAGCGTGCTCCTGTGCCCCACCTTCGGCTTCTGCAGGTTGCACGTTGTGCCCCTGCCTCTGTTGCCTCCTCCACCTGGAGTTGTTCTTTCCCCACTTGGGCCCTTCCTGATCCCTGGACAGGCACTCTGCTGTGGGAGCCGACCTCCTGCTGCGTCCTGTCCCAGAGCCTGTCTCTTCCTCCTAGCTGGAAGTTTCCCTATGGTTCTTGAGTGAGTGTGATATGGGCTTTGCACACTGCAGCTCCTCACTATGTGGCTTGTGTAGGTGATTGTGACCTCTGGAGTCCTGGGGGCCACCTGGGCTTCCTGCTGCTCCCTGTGCTGGCACTGACTTCAGGCAGTCCCACAAGCCACTGTGCTCTGGTGGGCATGGCTGAGTCTGCTCCGTGCTGCTCCTCACTGAGTTTGGATGGCCTCAGCACCCTTCCTAGGGTAGTGTTGCTGGTTGTCATAGCACATCCATCTATGGTGACAGGTGACAATGGACAGCCCTGGATCTGTGCCATGGGAAAAAGCATACTACCTTCTCCCAAGTGTTTTGTTTTCAACTGAGTTTTGAAAAATTGAGTGGAGTGGGCGGGGCTTGTCATCCTGAAGCATCCTTAGGCGAGGTACCAGTCTGAGCAGCCTCCTGGGGAGGTGCTAAGTGGGTGAGTGTGCGTGGCTGGCCCTGTGTGCATACCGTGAGTGGAGGTGTGAGCCAGGGAGGCTGTGGTCAGCCCATGCTCCCCACAGGGAGAGGGACAGCACCAGGAAATGAGGGAGTAGCCCATGTCCACTGATGGGCCAGCTGGCATCAAGCTGTGAAAGACAGAGGTGCAGGAGAAAACTGGGCAGAAGGCCAGTTTGCAGAGAGAGGAGGGGACAATAGAGGCTTTCCCTTACCTCCCCAAGGGTGGAAATATCAAAGGCTGCCAGCCTTCCTAGCAGTCTTAAAGCACTGTTTCTGGAATATTCGGGAAAGCACTGGAAAGTTAGCAACACCTTTTGAGGTGAATTCTGTCCTCTCACCTGGGATGCTGTGGTCCCCGTTGGACAGGTTAGCAAATTGAAACAGGTGGGGCGAAGGGCTCAGGCTACAGTGCTGGTACCCGGAGGAGCCAGGAGTCAGAGCCTGCCTGGTTCTGTAGTCGCAGTTGGTTCTCGCCCCGGGCATGTGTGGCTGTTTGACATACTCGTCATCCTATTCTGCTCTGACAGGGAATCAAGAGACCAAACGCAGCTGCAGCTTTGCTGAGCTGCCCCGGTCCTTGTCTGGCCTCTGCTCACGGGTCAGCTCTGCTAAGCCGTCATCTCTGCCTGACCCAGCTGTCCTGAGCATTGGGGGTTCCCTGGGGACGTGCCTCAGCCCCTCTGCAGAGCTGCTCTCTCCTCTGGGGCCTCCTGACACTGGCTTCTGGCACCTGTCACACCTGGCCCTGGATGGGAGCAGCTTGGCTTTCTCCCAGCCTGCAGGCCCCAGGGGCCAGGCCCAAGGCACAGTCCTCAAGTCTGGGGGGCTGGGCTCAAGCTGTTCCAATCGGAAACTGGGCCAATTCAGCAAAGCAGGCTGCATCTGGGACGGAGCCAGTCCCTGGAGAGCTTGGGAAATCTTGGAGTGTCACAGAATGAAATTTATTGTCAACATCCTTTGGTGGTCCTTGACACTTGTCACTCAGGGAGAGAGAGAGAAACTAAATTGGTCCAGTGAGACTGGCTCGTGGCATTGCCCTCATGATAGATATCACCTTGGCATAGCCCCCGCATGGCCCAGTGAGATTGGCTCGTGGCAGTGCCCTGCTGACAAATGTCACCACAGTGTAGCCCCCCATGGGTGTCCATTATCGTCCTAGGCCCAGGGAGCTGGGGCCTGAGGACATAGGCAGGGAGGGTAGATTTCCTTTATCAAAGCATGGATGTCATGCTTTCTACCTTATAACCCTCAGAGCTAGCTGGCTCCCGGGCTGACTTTGCCATACCTGTCAGTGGCCTGGGGCCTGTCAATTACCCCGACTGGGCTGGGGACAGCGTCCCCCATTGCCTCCCCAACCCCCATCCCGATGTGGGGCCTGGACGAGTGTCTTGAGCCCACCGATGGGTTTTGAGCCTCAAGAATAATTTCTGATGGTTACATTTAATTGGATGTCACATTCATTATTATGTGTGCTTAGCAATTTATGATAAATTTTGAGAAGCAAAAGAAACACCCATTTCAATCTATTTGGTGATAACGTGTGTGGCTAATTACTGCTCTGCAGTGCACTGAGAAACTTGCAAGGTATGACATCAACAGCAAAAGTGTATGTTTTTTTCTGTTTGAAGCTGTGCTAGCAGTTGAACATCTACCATAGGAACACACTGGACTCCGAAGTTGAGCTTATTTTGTTGGCTCACCTTGTTAGGCAAAGGAAAAACACTCCCTGCAGCAGAGGTGGCATTTTGGGAATGAGTTCGGTTGAGTAAGTGAAGGCAGGTGGCAGGCGTGTGATTGACGCGGTCTCCCGCCTGCTGCGTCCACTTCGGAGTCCTTGTCAGAAAGGATAGCACTCCCCACTGATGGCCGGCTGACATGGTGGCTGGACGCCGTAGCTCTCCGGAGTCTCACTGCAGAGGGAAGGGTTAGACCTGCTTCAGGCTCTTGCAGCCTGGTCTGTACGGATGTCAAGTAACTGCGCCGAGAGCAGAGAGGAATAGGGGATGGGGCTCTGCCTGTCTACCCTAGGTGGCCCACAAGACTCGTTTTAAGATCTTGGGCCTCGTGTCAGATGTTCAAATGACTTTGGTTTTGTACTCTGGGTTAATATTGCACTCTGTGTCTTTACCTAGAAAGATTGGAATAGGAAGATGTATGCTCTCATGCTCGGCCGTCCACGGCCTTCAGGCTTGGGTTCCCGTGGCCTGAGAAGCTGGTGTCGGGCAGGCGTTCGGCAGCTTCCTGCTACAGTGCGCTCTGGGAGGCAGCGAGGACTGAGGCACTCGGGTCCCTCCCACTCTGTGGGAGACGTGCTTTGAATTCTAACTCACGGCTTTGGCATGGCCCAGCCATAGCGACTGTGGGCACTTGGGGAGTAAACCAGCAGCTGGGAGATCTCTCTCTCTCTTCCTTTCAAACCAATTAATTGAAAAAAAAAAACAGAAGCACGGAGAAGAATGATGATAAAAAAGAATATAGAAAATATCAGAAAACAGAATCACTTTGGTGTTCAAAATGTAAATCCCAAGCAAGGAACAGCCATGGGAGGCTTTGCCAGTAGGGCTGCACTGGTGGGGAGCCTGGGAAGCCAGTGAGGAGCTGCCGGGAGGCAGCTGTGGACACAGGAGGCTGGCACTGCAGGGAAAGGGATTGGCCAGGAGAATTGGAGGGCATGTGGGGACTGCAGGATCAGTGGGTGCTGAGCTCCTGCCTAAAGCCAGCCTCACATTCCACCCCCCTGTGCTTGCCAGCCACCCAGAAGGCCGGACGGGCAGCACCAGAGGAATCCGGAACCTGGCGAGGCTGGCAGGAACCATGGCCAAATTGAGAATGCCTCAAGCAATGGGTCCCAGGCAAAGCCAGCAGTCCAGGGGTCATCCTGGACTCCGGGCTGGGGGATGGTGAAGACAGACGGGAGAAAGACTGAGGTCCCTCACTTCTGTGTGAGTGCATCTAGACCTAGAACATTTTTAGAAGATTTTATTTAATTTGAAAGAGTTACAGAGAGGGAGAGACAAATCAAGAGAAATCTTCCACCTGGCAGTTTACTTACCAGGTGGCTGTAACGGCCAGAACTGTGCCAGCCAGGGGCCAGGAATTCCATCTAGGCCTTCCGCATGAGTGGTAGAAGCACAAACACTTGGGCCTGTTTCTGCTGCTTTCCCCAGGCCATTAGCAGGGAGCTGGACTCATAGTAGAACAGCTGGGGCACTGACTGGTGTCCACTTGGGATGCAGGCAACCGAGTCGGCAGCTTTACCTGCCACACTGCAGCACTGCCCCTAGACCCAGACACCCTGCATGGCTCAACCCATGCCTAACACAGATTCCGAGTTGAGCCTCTCAGAGCAGTGAGCTTGGAGCCCAGTGTCCCTGGGCTGGACCCCACCTCAGGTACACATGGCCTTCACATTCCCATGGTGTCCTCCTAGGAGCGGGATTAGTGACAGGTTCTGAGTGAGAAGGGAAGACGATCATGCCAGCAGGTCCCCGAAATCACCGAGAGGGTGAAGCCATGGTGGGCTTCGTCAGCAGGAACCACTGGAGGCAGTCTGATCAAGCATGTCTGTTTATTGTAATACAAGCACAAGCTCATATAGACTAGGAAAGGGGGAGGCAGAGGGCTTTTCCTGACAGTCCTCCCACCCAGCAATGACACTGTAATTGGCTAGAAGGCATGTCTGTCTCTCTGGATCCTCCAATCCAGTCACAGGTCACATGCAGCACACAGGCTGGAAGGTATGCTCAGGTCACATTCACCATGTGTGGCTGGCAGGTAGGCTATGGGCTGCATTTGACTTCTTGAAGTTGCTGATCAAGGAAGTGCTAGCACAGCTCTCCAATGACAGAAGAGAGACCTGGGTGCAGCCCACCACACTTGCCTATACAGCCAGTGATTAGGTTAGGTTGAGGTTTCGGGTAGCCGAAGCCACTGTCAGGGGGTTCCCCTGGGGCATGATGTGCCTTATGCCTATGACCTGCCACGTAGGCTGAGCAGGCAGAAATCCAGGGGTGGTCTCCCGCACCAGCTAAGGTGCTGCTCCTCACGCAGGCCTCAGGTGGGTCCGTTCCACAACCCTCACCAAGGTCAGATAGTGCTGGCTTTGGGGAGTGTTGAGTTGTGACATGTGAATTGGGCTCTGATAAATGTTTGCAACATGAAACACTAATTCTGCCCGTTGCAGTTGTCACTGCTGGAGTGCATCTGGCTTGGTCAACAACACGGGGGTAATTTGGTGACTGTAGCCACTTGGGATGTCCTCCACAGGAGCGCGTGGCGGCTCATCGTCCTTGCCAGTGCTCTCAGCCCTGCAGCTGCTGCCTGGCCCTTGCAGGGCTGCTGCTGCTGTGGGAGCTGGCATGCTGCGTGCACCTGACCATGGGCTCTGCTTCCCCTGCAGTTGTGGCCATCTACGTGAAGGACTCCTGGTGGTGCACGGAAGATGTCCTGCGAACCTCTGATCCAGCCAGAGAAGGTCTCCTGGAGGTGAGGCGATGTGGTCTTAAATGACGCCTCACTGCGCTCACCGCTGTTCCCCAGGGCACTCAGTGAGCCTGCTGTGGATGCGTGTCCTAGGCCGGCCGAGGGGTCGCCAACAGCAGGTGCCCGCTGTGCCACAGTTCTGGGACTGAAATGCCAAGTGAAGGAGTCACTGAGTCTGCTCTCGTTTTTTTTTTTTTTTTCCGAGATTTATTTTCTTTATTTGAATAGCAGGGGGAGACAGAAAGAGATCTTACATCTAGTGGCTCACTCCCCCAAATAGCCACAACGGTTGGGGCTGGGTCATGCCGCCGCCCAGCAGCGACACTCTTGAGGGTCTGGGAAAAGCCAGAACCGCACCCGGACCCCTCATTGCCAAAAGCGGCTGCGTTTATACCACTTTCCATTTATCCCCCTCTCCTTATCTTCCCTCTCTCCGCTGCTCTTCTCCGTTGTTGTCCCTGTACTTTCTACTGCATTTCTCTGTTCTTGTCCCCGTACTTCTCTCCGTACTGTTTTTGTACCCCTCTCTGCCGCTTTTCCTCCCCATACGCCTTAGTTTTTCCACCCGAAGATCTTAGCCCCTCTTCCCCTCTCTGCTGCCGCGTTCTTCCCGTTCTGTCTGTTGTTGTTCTTTTTCCTCGTCGTCCCCCCCCCCCTTAGCTTTTACTGGCTGCTTTTGTACCGCTCTCCACCAATCACTTCTCCCTGTGGGTCCACTTGGCGCTACCTGATAGGCCAGTAGCAATGACATAATTGCAGCGTGGGCATCAGCCTATCCCCGGGACTTCCTGTTTACCTGCTGGCGAGACCAACCCCGCCTCCTGGCCCTGGGCCAGCCGCCATCCTGTGAGGGCCTTTCTTGTTCTGGGGAGCGGCTTCAGCGCCCGTTCCCCACAGGGCCAGGCCACAGCCAGGAGCTCCGTCTGGGTCCTCGGTGTGCCTGCAGGGACCCAGGAACCTGCGTCATCCGTGACTGCTTTCCCAGGCACATTAACAGGGAGCTGGATTGGAAGCTTAGCAACTGGAACTTGAACCTTTCTTTTGAGGACCTACAGCTTCTTTCAGGACACAGAAGTCAACCCCTCATTTCAGCCAGCGAGGAGTGAGTGACAGTGGCTCTCCGGGGCCAGTCTGCTTCACGCCCCCCCAGTGGCCTCTCCTGCCTGACGACGTACCGACCACAGGCCAGGGCCAAGGCCGACGCCTCTGTGCACTGTCTCAGGCTTGGGACGGCGACCCTCCCATTTCATAATCTTTACCATGTTCTACATGTTGAAAAATCTGGTACATGGGTGAGGGTGGCAGCAGTCACCCCAGCAGGTACACCCCAGGCCCTCGGAGTCCGGGCAGAACTTTGGCTAAGGAGGAAGGTGGTACCTGAACGAGAGTTGGGAGGGTGTGCACCGCTCTCCCAGTGGTCCCCTGCAGCCCCGGGAGGACGCTCTGACTGTGGCTGTGGCTGCTCCGCGGTGTCTGCGGGATCCTGCACACACTGACGGGAAGGTCACTGTTGCTTCAGGTCAGTTTGGCGGAGAAGCCAAATAACCCTGTCTGTGGTTTTCTTCTCCTGTTGAACAGTTTAGAGTTCAGCTTAATCAAGATGCGACACCATAAATTTCACTCTTTTATTTTTTTAAAGATTTATTTTATTTTTATTGCAAAGTCAGATATACAGAGAGGATGCTCTTCCATCCATTGACTCACTCCCCAAGTGAGCCGCAACGGCCGGTGCTGTGCCGATCTGAAGCCAGGAGCCAGGAGCTCTTCAGGGTCTCCCATGCAGGTGCAGAGTCCCAAGGCTTTGGGCCGTCCTTGACTGCTTTCCCAGGCCACAGGCAGGGAGCTGGATGGGAAGTGGAGCTCCCGGGATTGGAACCGGTGCCCATATGGGATCCTGGCTCGTTCAAGGCGAGGACTTTAGCTGCTAGGCCACACTGCCGGGCCCTAGTCTTTCTTTTAAAGATTTATTTTATTGGAAAAGCAGAAAGAAGGATGGACAGAGTGAGAGCTTTCATCTGCTGGTTCACTCTCCAAATAGTTGTGAAGGCTGGAGCTAAGCCGATCTGAAGCCAGGAGCAGGGGAGATTCCTGTACGTGTTCCATGTGGGTGAAGGGCCTAAGGATTTGAGTCATCCTCGACTTTTCCAGGCTGTAAGCACGTAGCTGGATCAGAAATAGTGTATTTAGGATTTGAACCGGCAGCTGTATGGAATGCTAGCACCACAAACAGAGGCTTAGCCTACCATGCCGCGGCAACACCCTTAAATTTCACTGTTTTAAAAGTACCATTGGACAATTTTCAGTACATTGTGTGTTGACCACTGTTGATTCCAGAACATTCTCCTTCTGAAAAGAAGCTCTGTATGCATCAGCAGTCACCTCTTGTTTCCTGCCTTTCCCTGCCGTGTAGCTGTGTTCTGGCTCTGGCGCCTGACTATTGGGGACGTGTCGTCCAGGTGGGCTGGCGCCTGGGGCCTGGTCTCTCACATTTAGCAGCCCATTCTCGGGGTTCAGCCGTGGGGTAATGCAGTCAGACAGAACGCCTTGAGGGTGCACTGCTGTGTGCCCATTTGGCAGTTGAGGGACATTTGAATTTTTCCCACATTCTGACTGTTAGGAATAATTGTGTGTGTGTGTGTGTGTGTGTGTGTGTGTGTGAGTTTTCAGGGGAACATACATTTCCACTTTTCTTGGATGCACACCTACAAGTGGAACTGCTGGTCGTATGCTCACTCTATTGAACGTTTTCAGCCAGTGCCAACTGCCTTCTGCAGCAGCTGCGCCGTTTCACGCGTTCTCCAGCAGAGTCTGAAGTCTCGACCGTCCCCGGCACTTGTAGTGTCTTCCTTCAGTGATCCATCCGGGCAGGTGTGAAGTGATGGCTGCCAGGTTCTGAGCTGCAGCTCCCTGGTGGCTAAAGGAGAGGCTTTTTTTGGGTGTTATTCGACCATTTGTCTATCCTCTTTGAAAAGCCGTTTATTAAGATCTTAGACCCACTTTTGATTTTTTAAAAAATCATTTCTCGTTCCAATTTTAGTATATGTGCTGCCGAAGTGAGCACCAAAATAATTTCTGTAAAGGATATATTTATTTATTTGAAAGGCAGAATTACAGAGGCAGATCTTCCATCAGCTGGTTCACTCCCCAAATGGCCCATGTGGCCAGGGTTGGATCCAGGTGCCAGAGACGCCATCCTGTGTCCCCATCTTCTGCTGTCACAGGTGTATTAGCAGGGAGTTAGGTTGAAAGTGGAGCAGCTGAGGTCCAAACTGCACCTGTATGGGTGCTGGCATCGCAGGCAGCGGCTTACCCTGCCTGCAGCACGCAGTGGTCACTTTGACCCACTTGTTAAACTTGCTAGTTTAATTTTTTTTTCTCTCTTGAAATACCAGTTTTTCATGTATTCTAGATGCAAATATGTGATTTACATATTTCCCCCATTTTGGTCACGGGGGTGCTGATTTTAATGGACTGGATAGATGCTAATTCCGGAAGAGATTTTTTTCCTCCAGTACCTAATGAGGACTTGGGATTCTGCCAAGGCCCCCGAGTGCCCCGGGTGTGTGGCTCCCCCAGCTGTCTCGTCAGGTGGCTGTTCTGAGACCTGGGGAGCATCTAACTTGTTCCTAGTGCTTTTTAGAACAGGAGTGGTTGTTTACTTCATTTCTCATCTTTTCTAAGTTTGGATGAAGTTTGTCCTCTTCCTGTGGCCCATGCCTTGAATGGGAAGAAACTTGGTTGGTAATTCCGCTTGATGAGCCCAGTGGTGAAGCTGTATCTTCCCAGTGGGGATCTTCCCCTTTTTGTACCACTCTGGGTCTTGACATTTCTCTCTCTGTCTTTTAATTGCGTTTTGTTTCTCTGCCAGCTCCTCTTCACAAATTACCCCGAGAAGTTTGCCGATGTTCTCTCTGTTAGCATCATTAGTGGTCCTGATGAGGGATTAGACCCGGATCTTAGTTTTGTTTTCCAAAACATTTCTAAGTCAGAATCACATGTGTCATGATTTTCCACTCGGTAATAGAATTGGACAAATGAAGCGTATTTTCTGCTTTTGCCGTCGGTTTCTGATGGATATTCCCCTCCTCTCCGGTCACTCTGCTTCCCCCTTCTGGCTTCTCTCTGAACTTCCTGGTTTCGTAAGTTGAAAAATAAAGCTTCCCACATCGCACCGATGCAGTTCTGCAACTTGCTGGTGATTCTCACAGCCTGAACTCGATTTGGCTGCCGCTGTCTGAGATATAAGATGTGGTGGCTTCAAAGAGCCAAGTAGGGATGTTTTTTCCCCCACAAATCTCTTCCTTGTCTAAGCTTTGGCTGCAGATAAAGGTTAAGTGTTTTGTATCGTGGGCCAGTTCACAAGTTTATCAGCACTGAACACTCGGTGCCGCTTGCTAGGTGTGGTGGCTGCCTTACTTTTAGCATCAGAGCTTAGAGATACATAAGCCCTTTAGACATTCCTTGGGGCAGCTTCTCTCTGGATCAGCTAAAGGAGCTGAGGTTCTCCCAGCAGGCCAGGCTGAGACCCCATACCCATGGAGGATGCCAGCCATAGCTTCAGAGTTAAATATCACATATACAGCCAAGCGTTCACATTTGTGTGAAACACTCCCTGAGCACAAGTCTCAGTGCTAACGTTTGGAGGCACGGAGGGGCTCCCCAGAGCAGGTGCTGGAGCAGTTGTCCAGCCTGGGACAGTTGTGTCCAGCCTGCCCCTGGCTACCCTGCTCCCTTGCTCAGCTGTCTGCAGTCCTCTGGATGGAGGCGGGAACGTCAGTTCGTGTAATCACTCTCCCTGTGTCTGCTTCAGGTGCTTCACCTCTGAATCAGCGACTCCCTGCAGGTGGAGAGAATCAGCAGGAAGCCTGTGGGTGGAAGTCACAGTGTAGTCAGTGGTGTGGCTGACCCGGTGCTGGTGGGTGGGACGGCGCCATGCACGCGGTGCTGTCAGGGTGAGAGGCGGTACCAGGACACTGTCGGTGGGTAAACAGCCGACCGCTTGTGTTCATGTTCACCTTCTAGCAGCTGCTGTGAAGCTGCTGTGAGTAGGGAAGATAAGGGCTGAATCTTCCTGAGTGGGAAGAGCCTTGATCACATGGTCTCCAGACTTGTGATGACAGCTGCAACGTGACACTTCCGTCGGCAGCCTTAGAACGGTGATCTCCAACCCCGGTGGAGATCTGTCCTGAGCTGTTGGCGTTCACTTGACCTGGCATTGCAGCGGAGCTCCCAAAATTTTCCCCCTCCTCCACCCAGGGGCCTGGAATTCTGGAACCCAGCGTGGCAATCTAGAGGTGGCAGACTGGGTTCATTTGGGGCCACAGGCATTGACTTTGCCACCTTGGGTTGCCTGTGTCCCTCTGTGCTCACTTCCTGTTTCATGAGCAGGTGGAGAATGGTGAGCATGTTGAGCCCTGTGCCCTGCTGGTGGCCCTGGGGGACCTCCTCTGGTCTTGCCCTCCGTTCCCGGAGGCCGCAGTGGTGTGTTTGTGAGATACTGTGATTGACATTTTGACAATCCAGTGCCGCAGCAGCCCACACCTGGCTCCTTTGAGGGGTTGATTCCAAAGGCAGGGCTGATGGTGTCTGATTTTGATGCCCCATCTTGCCTGGTGGTTATTCTCTCTCTCTCTTTCCTTCAAAGGTTCAGGCACTCGGGGAGAGGCTCGTACTCTTTGTTCTCAATGTTGTCATTTTTGGAGGATTGGAACGCAAGCTGGATGATGCCATGTTTTTCCTGCCTCACTCTGCGAAGGAGCGAGCGAAGATTCTGTGGAGAGACGGAGCAGCTGTTGGATTTTATACAATCAAAAGGACAGGTGAGGACTCATGGCCACTCCAGGCTCTGGGGCCAGGGGTCAGGGTGGGGGACCCCGTCAGCTCAGGAGTTACACCTGGAGAGTATTCTGGAACAGGGCTGACCATAGCTCAGCTGCAGGGTGAATAGATCCAACTGGGGCCCTGATTTGCACACCCGCATCTTGTCCCACAGGCAGGCAGGGTGGCAGCAGGTCCCTTTGAGCCCCATGCATTACCTTGTGCTGCTAGAAACATTTGCTGCGATCATGGATGTCAAATGCCCTTGCCAACACCTTGTCTTCCCTCCGTTTATTTTCATTAGCGTTAGCCAATTAACGGTCCAGAGAAAGGCCATCGCTTGTAGCCAGCACCTGGAGCAGAGGGCCCCTGTTGACTGCCAGGATTTACAAAGATGTTTTCTTAAATTGTTTCTGTATTTCCATGAATCTTTTCTCTTTTTTATTACTATCATCATTTTATGATACAGTTCAATAGGCCCTGGGATTTCCCTTACACCCTCCTCGAGACCCGTCACCCCAAGTTCCCCTATAATATTATTATAGTATAGTTCTTCGTAAACAGTCATGAATCTATCATTGCAGGTATGGACAATGGCAGAGAGTCCAGCATGCTATTGTGTTTATATATATAATTGGTTACATTGCATTATGTGACAGTTTAATAGGCAGTGGGATTCCCCCCACCCCTCCCCAAACCCCCCAGTCCCACCGCCCATGGTACATTCCTCCACCCTGTTGCATTACCACAGTTCAAATTCAGCTGAGATTCGTTTATTGGAAGCATCTACCAGGCATAAAGTCCAGCATCATATTGTCCAGATAAGTTCATCAGTTCCTTGGGGAGCATGCTATTGTTAAGATATAGTTAACAGTTTCATTGGGAGTCCATCTTTGATCTGGAAGTAGAGATGCATACAGTATTGTAGCCTCACATCTGGATATGATAGTCTCCTTTACACAGTTACTATACATCCCCTTAAATGAAAAACCACAATACAAAATTAACAAAAGGTAAAAAAAAAATTTACGCCATGAATAACATACTACTGCACGACTAATGTATCATTGAAGAAATGAAAAAGAAAACCAGGAACCTTCTTGAAGAAAATGATGCTACTCTATGATCTGTGAGTCAGTGAAGAATTTAATGAGAGTTTTGAAGAGATGAAACTAAAAAAAAATCAAAACCTGTGAAATATGGTTTCCGCTGATCTTTGCTGGTAAAATATGTCTACTGGAGGCAATAAATAAATGGGTTTTGCTATTTTAATCCAGTCTACTAATATATGATGTTTGATTGATGAGTTTAAGCCATTTACATTTAGGGTTAATGTGAACAGATAGTAATTTGGTCCTGTCTTTTTAGCAATGGTTGTTCATTGATTTAGTCTTCTGTTGTTATTTTACTGGGATGTTCTTCACATTTGCCTTTGGTTTTGGTAGTTGCTTTACCTTTTCTCTGCCAAGAGAACATCTTTAAGTATCATTTGTAGGGCAGGTCTGGAAGAGGCATTTTTTTAAACTTTTCTTTACTGTGGAAGAATTTTATTTCATTTTCAAAGACAAAGGAAAACTTTGTTGGGTATGTTATCCTGGGCAAACAATATTTTTGCTTTTAGAATCTGGAATATGTTGCTGCATTCTCTTCTTGGCTGTAGAGTTTCCTGTGAGAGGTCTCCTATGAGTCTGATTGCCATTCCTCTATATGTTAATTGATTTTTTTCACATGCACATTTAAGGATTTTTTTCTTTATGTTCAGTTGAAGAGAGCTTGATGATCATGTGTCACGGTGAAGATCGCTTTTGGTTAATCCTGTTGGGAGTTCTGTGCCCTTCCTGGATGTGTTTTCCCAATTATTTCTCCAGATTAGGGAAACTTTCCATTATTATTTCATTAAATATACTTTTAAACCCAGTTTCTCTTTCTGCACCTTCTGGGACTCCCATAACTCTTATATTTGGCCTTTTTAATAGTGTCTTTCAAATCTTGAATACTTTTTTAGTTTGACTCAGTTTTGCTTCCAGCTTTTTGCTTCCCCCTGGTGACAGGAAATACCTTCCAATTCTGAGATTCTTTCTTCTGCTTGCTTCATTCTATTATTGAGACTCTCCACTGTACCTTTAATTTATTCTACTGTATTCATTTCTAACATATCAACTTTCATGTGATTCATTTCCTGTGTGACATACATATTCCTTAAATTTCTTGAACTTCTGTATTATGTGCTTCTTGTTGTTGATAAGAAGCTTTATAACAAGTGTTTTGAATTCTGTGTCCCCCATTTTCTTGATAGCTTCCTCAGTGAATACTGAGGTTGGCAAAGGCTTTTGCTACTTTGCAGGGGAGTCTTCAGTAATATTCATTGTGCCCCTGTCTCTTCTTTTGCTCTTGGTCTTGTACTTCTGGTTAGCATATTCTCCTTGGGGCAGGTTTCTAAAGTTGTGTTGCCCACAGGTCTACAATTGTATTTTATTATGTTGTGGTTGGTACACAGCTTTTTGTTTGCAGTCACTTGTGCCACTCCCTCCAGCAAGCTCCAGGTCTGGGTTCTTATGTTAGATTTCCACCATGGTCTCCACAGCCCCAGCTCCTGGCTCACCACTCTCCACCTCCTGTGATCCTGTGCTGAGGCTGCACTATTGTCTGTACAACCTTTCTCCCACTTCTGGTTGGAGCAGGTCCCAGGATTAGGGAGACACCAGGTGTCCTATATAGCTAGGGTGTTAGTGGTGCTGATCTTTCTGGGACATGTTAGTCATTAGGTCTGAGGGCCACACGGACCTATTTTGACCTGTCTGATGCCAAAATCAGTATTATTTTCCGTGTGGGACCAGTGCAGTGCACTGAACTTCATGAGTTTGCTCCCAGCTCAGCACATGCGCCGCCTACTGTTGTCCCTGCAGTCTTAAAGCTTTTGCTACACTGTACAGAATAGCACCTAATGTGCACTACTAGCGTTCTTGATCTGCTGGCCATCATGTCTGAGGGCTACCCGGACTTATCTTGGGTGGAACCTGTAGGATGCCACGTTGTAAAACTGAAGTTCTTGCTGGCTAATATCTGGGCCTATTGTAGTTATTTATATTAACTGCCTTTTCGTGGGTCTAGTTCTCCCGGCACCATTGCTGAAATGGCTGTTCTTTCTCCATGATGTGTTTTGGCATCTTTGTCAAAGTGAGTTGATCTTTGACTGTGTGTGTGCATTTCTGGCTCCCTAATGTTTCCTTGGCTTGTGTGTGTGCTGTGCATTAGCCTTGTACTATTTGATTACTCTAGCTTCATAGCAGGCAAGTATTGTGATGCTCAGGATGGCTGTGACTGTCAGGGGTCTTGTGATTCCATACAGATGTAAAATTTGCTCCTGTGCTTTTGTGAAAAGTGTTCCTGAAAGTTGGGTCTGGATTACCCTGACTAAGGATTGCTTGCAGTAGTATTGGCATTTTAACAACAGGCGTCTAACCCATGATTGCAGCGTGCCTGTGTGTTTATTTGTGTCTTCAGTTTCTCTCCTGAGCTACAGATGGTTGACGGGTATCCTCAGGGGTGTTCCACTGCCGCAGGTGCCAAGGGCATCTGGCGCTAGCTTTGGGAGGTGGCCCCAGGGCAGATGTGAGAGCATGCTGCCTGAAAGACAGTGGTCACCGTAGCACAGGTTGCACCCTTAGCTATGTCTGCACTGAGCTCCTGTGGTTGAGGTATATCCCAAGTATCTGCCTGTTCTCTCTTTGGCCACTTTGGCTATGGAACCTGAATTCAGGTTTCTAGTGCAATCCTTCCTAAACACTGCACAGAACTGTGACAACACCCACTGTTGTCTCCCTCCACACGCTGACTCCTGGGAGTGTCAGGGCAACACCAATAGTCAGAACATTGCAGAAAGCAGCTCATTCTGAGCTGGGACACCTTTGATCAGCACTGGGTTATTCTGTGCTCTGTCACCCACACCTTATGTAACTTTCCCTGTCTTGGTTCTCAGAAACAGCTGAGCAGACAGATACCGTCTGGCATTTGTCCCGCCACTGGCCACTGTCTTTCTAATCTTTCTCCATCCTGACAAATCTCATTTTTGAAGCAGGTACAGTCTGCCCCATTCCTTTCTGGCTGTCTGCACCATTTCGCCTGTGGACCATGTATGAGCTGTCTTAGGTATTCTGAGGATGCAGTTCTATTTTCATTCATGTATTCCTCTTTTTCTTTGCTTTGCTTGGGGTGAATTTTTTATTTACAAGGCAGAGTAAGAGGGAGAGAGGGAGAGAGACAGAGAGAGAAAGAGAGAGAGAGATGGAGATTTTCTATAATGTTGGTTTACTCCCCAAATGGTTGCAGTGGGTGGGGCTGGTCTAGCCTGAAGCCAGGAGCCTGGAATTCCATCCAGGTCTCCTATGTGGAAGGCAGGGACCCAGGCCCTTGGGCCGTGCCCTGCTGCCTTCCCAGGTTCATTAGCAAGGAGCTGGACCTGAAGTGGAGCTGGCGCTGCAAGGGGGTCCCAGAGTCACAGGCTGTAGGTTAACATGCAGCACCACGGCACTGCCTGTCTCCCCGCCCTGTCTGTGCAAGTCAGAATGTGCTGAGGCGCAGCCTGCTGGTTTCCATGCTTTACTCTTGGTAGCTTTTCTGTGTTCTTCCTGATTTCAGCTTCGGTCTTCCCAGGATGCTGAAGGCCAAGCCCTATTGTGTGCAGGGTCCTTGCTCCCCCAGCCACGTCTCCCCCACAACAGCCATGTTAGGGATCAGAGTCCAGCTCCCTGAGGGGCCCACCCGGCCGACCTGGTTGCTCTGATCTCTTACTCCCCTGTACCTTCTGGAGTCACCATGGGGCCCGGTGGCCTTTGCTGGGCTGCAGGCTGCTGCCACATGCCTCGCTTCTGCTGTTCTTAGGAAGGCACTTGGCGGAATTCACCCTGCCTGCTCTGGGGCTGGGTGTGGCCCATGGGAGAGGGTCTCCAGCTACGGGATGCGTGCATTAATGCTCAGAGAACAGTTTTATTTTCCCTTGAGTCAGTGTTGGTGAGTTGTGCTAGTCTAGGAGTGTGTCTTTTTTTTTTTCCCCAAAATTTGAAGTATATTTTGAATTTTGCTTTTTATAGTTCCTAATAAACTGTATCTTTCCTACTGTAGCAACTTTTGACTTTCCAAAATCATTTGTGTTCTACCTTTGTTTTTGTATTTTGTTGAATCCTGCATTTCTTTTCTTCCCTTTATTTTGCATTTCTTTTGTTCTGTCTTCTGTTTCCAAGTTGGATACTTACCGTGGGAGCTTTTTACTAGTGCAAAGTCCTGGAGTTGTCTCGGTTACTGATGCCTGTGTCAGTTCGGTGATTGCTGTTTCAGGATTGATCCTATCTGAGCAGCCTGAAGGTGCGATTCGAGAAGACTGGCTGAGGAGCCGTCTTCCTCCAGCCCTCCTCCTCCTCTCTGTTCACTTTGCAGAGACAGCGCAGTGAGTTCCCGAGCATCCTTGGCCGGTCTTTCCTTGGCGTCAGCCTCGCAAGTAGTTGTGGCCAAATCACGGAGGTTCCTTTTCCCCCGGGTTGCCACGTGACCTTTCCTTCTGGCTCTGGGATCTCCGTTTGCTGCTCTTTCTTGATTTTTTCTCCTTGGTTTTCACTGCCTGGACGTCATGGATGATGATTCACATGTGTTTGCTGCCTTCTCCTTCCAAGCCTGGGTTTATGCTTTTTCTGGGGGAAGTGGAGTACCTTCTCTGCTCACTTTGGCGAGTTGGAATACAGGAGTGATCTGGTTAATTGCCTCTGGGGGAACCTGGTTACTCAGGGAGGTGTCTGCGATATTTCTCCACAGAAAAGTTACTTTTTCATCCTCTCCATTCTTGATGTGTCACCATATTCTTTAAAATTAGTTCATTGCATCTTTTCAAGTCAACTCAGTGCCTTATGCTGGGCTGGGATCTAACCCAGGACCCAGGCGAGCCAATCCTAGTGCCCCCGGTGGGTGACAGGAGCCCGATGATCGGAGCGTCAGTGACCGCCTCCCAGGGTCTGCACCGATGTGGAACGTGCGTGTCCTCACCGTGAGGCTGACCACTGGCTCCCGAAGCAGGAGCTGTGGCTCTCTGAAGAGTTGGCAATAATGAGCATAGAACTTGATGATTTTCGGTCACTTTGGAGAGTGCAAAGCCACTAGCCAGCTGCACTTTTAGAACTTTTCCATCCCCTTGGGAAGTGGTGTCTGGCTGTCACTCATTCTGTTCTACCTGCATCCCTGTCCTGGCTGTCAAGTGGCCCGTCCTGGCCATCGCCCCTACAGGTGAGGACAGGGTCTGTAGAGTACGCAGGGTGCTGCTGAGCTCTGCAAGTTGTAACAGATGTGAATCGTTCATTCTTTAGTGTCGAGTAGTAGTCTGTTGAATGATCATCTTACTTTCTGCTTCTATATTTATCAGGTGATAAATGGTTTCTAGCTTTTGGCTTTTGTGAATGATGCTGCTGGAAACATTTGCTTCCATGTTTTATGTGAATACATGTTTCCATTTTTTAATGAAAGATTTATTTATTTTTATTGGAAAGTCAGATATTCAGAGAGGAGGAGAAAGAGAGAGAGGAAGACCTTCGTCCGTTGATTCACTCCCCAAGTGGCCACAATGGCCAGAGCTGAGCCCATCTGAAGCCAGCAGCCTGGAGCCTCTTCCAGGTCTCCCATGCAGGTGCAGGGTCCCAAAGCTTTGGACCATCCTCTACTGCTTTCCCAGGCCCCAGGCAGGGAACTGGATGGGGAGTGGGGCGGCTGGGACATGAGCCAGTGCCCACGCTTGCATTTCTCTTAGGTAGACTCCTAGGAGGAGAATCTCACTGGGTTACTTGGTAAGCTTCTGTGAAACATTTGAAGAATCCACAAAGTCACTTGCCGTTATACATACCAGTTTATTCCTGTCAGCAACGTAAGAGTTCCAACTGTCCCGTCTCCTTGTCAACACTTGCTTGTCTTTCTTGAGTCTGGCCGTTCCAGAAAGCCAAAAGTAGCATTTCTTTGTGGGTTTTCCTTGCATTTCCCTGTTATATTGTTGACTGTTTTCTCAGCGATTTGAACGTGTTTGAAGAAATGTCTGTTGTAGTCTGCTGTCACTTTTAATCAGGATTTTAGTTCTGTTCTTACCAATATCCGAGGATTCTTTATTCTGGCAATAAATCTTTTATTGGTAATATGACTTATAAACATTTTATTGAAGTCTGTGTCTTGGTTTTTCTTTCTCTTAATGGCATCCTTTGAAGTACAAAAAGTAGAATTTTGATGAACTTTGATTTTTTTTTTCTCTTAGTTGTGCTTTTGGTGTTGAATATAAGGAAATCTTAGGCTAATTCAGAGTTGTACAGGTCATTTTCTGTTTTTCAGAAATTGTTCCCCTGTAGGTTTTATGGTTACAGTTTTATGTCTGCAGTCCAGCTTGAATTAACTTTTGTGTGTGGTGTGAAGTAAGGATGCAAGCTCATTTTACAAAATAACTACTATACTTAGAATTTGCTGAAACACTTATAGAATAATTTCACATTTATAGCAGAACCGAGGAGAAGGCAGAGAGCTCCCCAGCAGTCTCCCCACCGTTTCCTGTGTTACAGGGGTCACGCACCGAGGACCATTGTAGAACCAGGACCAAGTGAACCCACTGGGTGCCTTCAACAGCACTAGTGTATTTGCCTGAGGTGCTGGAGACTGGAGGGCCAAGGCTGTGGAGCTGAAGCGGTGGCTTCTTCCTGGGCCTCTCTGCTGGGTTGCCCGGTGCTGCCGCCACACTCTGTCCTGCCTGGGTGGACCAGCACTGCCTCCACACTGTGTCCTGTCTGGGTGGACCGGCACTGCCTCCATGCTGTGTCCTGCCCGGGTTGCCCGCCTGGCGCTGCCTGCATGCTGTGTCCTGCCCGGGTTGCCCGGCGCTGCCTGCACGCTGTGTCCTGCCTGGGTTGCCCGGCACTGCCTGCACGCTGTGTCCTGTCTGGGTGGACCGGCATTGCCTTCACGCTGTGTCCTGTCTGGGTGGACCGGCACTGCCTCCACGCTGTGTCCTGCCCGGGTTGCCCTCCTGGCGCTGCCTCCATGCTGTGTCCTGCCCGGGTTGCCCGCCCGGCACTGCCTCCACGCTGTGTCCTCTCTGGGTGGACCAGCACTGCCTCCACGCTGTGTCCTGTCCGGGTTGCCCGCCCGGCACTGCCTCCACGCTGTGTCCTCTCTGGGTGGACCAGCACTGCCTCCACGCTGTGTCCTGTCCGGGTTGCCCGCCCGGCACTGCCTCCACGCTGTGTCCTGCCTGGGTTGCCCGGCACTGCCTCCACGCTGTGTCCTGCCCGGGTTGCCCGGCACTGCCTGCACGCTGTGTCCTGCCCGGGTTGCCCGGCACTGCCTCCACGCTGTGTCCTGCCCGGGTTGCCCGGCACTGCCTGCACGCTGTGTCCTGCCCGGGTTGCCCGGCACTGCCTGCACGCTGTGTCCTGCCCGGGTTGCCCGGCACTGCCTCCACGCTGTGTCCTGTCCGGGTTGCCCGCCCGGCGCTGCCTCCACGCTGTGTCCTGCCCGGGTTGCCCGGCGCTGCCTCCGCCCCACCTTCCCTCTGTGCTTTTTCTCTTGCTGTGCATCCCTGATGTCTGCATGCTGGAATTTCCTCTTTTAAGTGGAAAACCAGCCAAACTGCATGGGGGCAATCTAGATAGCCTAGTTTTACCTTCACTGTCTCTGTTGATAACTGTACATCCAAATACAGTCTCTCTTGTAGGTGCGGAGACTAGGGGGGCCGGGGAGACACGTGCAGCTGTCAGATTGCATCACTGTTAACTCGAGCACACCCTGTACGCTAGGCCTCACTAGTGATCTGGACGTTCTGAGGTGGAGACACGTGTTTAGTGACATTTGCCTGCCGCTGTAGCATTATGTACAACTGTCTCATCAGCCGGAACCTGCTCTGTGGTCCTGCCTGTTAGTTCCCTCCATCCCCACCCAGTAACTGCTGATCTTTTAGCTTGCTCCATCCTCTTGCTTTTCCAGAATGTCATACTTAAACGTGGCTTGTTGAGATGGGCTTTTCCAATCAGCGTCAGGGTTCCTATGTGTATTTCCATGGCCTGAGAGCACATTTTATCCCTAATGTGGAGTGATTACCTCTTTTGGCTAAATACCATAAAAGTAATCGAAGGGTGTGTCTTCTGCAAATATTGTCCCTCAGGTTGTGACTTATTTTCTCATTCTTTTGATCTAGCTTTCACAGAGCAGAAAATATCTAATGAAGTTCAAGTTACCATTTTTTTCTTTCATAACGTGTGGCTTGGGAATCCTAGCTAGGACTGCCCAGATCCCACCCCATGTTACCTGCTCCGTTGTAGTTTCTTGCTTGCATGGAGGCACTAACCCATGCGGAGGCATTTTTTGCGTGTGTGAAAGGCATGAGAGCTGTGTCTACATTGATTTTTTTTTTAAATGTCTGTGTCTAGCAGCATCTGTTGAAAAAAAGCCTCCTCCTTTCCCCTCTGGCGTGGTTTTGGCGGCTTTGTAGAAACGCTAGATTAAGAACTTCTGGGCCTAGCGTGAGAGTGTAGTGGTTAAAGTCCTTGCCTTGAATGCACCGGGATCCCATATGGGTGCCGGTTCTAATCCCGACGGCCCCACTTCCCATCCAGCTCCCTGCTTGTGGCCTGGGAAAGCAGTCGAGGATGGGCTTGGGACCCTGCACCCGCGTGGGAGACCCGGAGGAGATTCCTGGCTTTGGATTGGCTCAGCTCCAGCCATTGCGGCTGCTTGGGGAGTGAACCATCGAACGGAAGATCTTCCTCTCTGTCTATCCACCTTTCCAATAAAAATAAATAAATCTTTAAAAAAAAAAAGAAACTTCTAGTTAAAAAAAAAAAAAAAACAACAAACTTCTTCCTGGGGTTTCACTCAGCTCTGTTGGTTTGTTTGCCTCTGTGCAGTAGCAGCCTGTCCCGATTTCTTTGACTTTCCAATGTGCGTTGGAGATGGACCACGCAAAGCTCGCAGAGCAGCTCTTGTCCTTCAAAGTGATCCTGGTCATTTTACATCCTTTTCATATAATATAGTGTAAAAGTTCCTCTCATACAAATTCTAGTATCAGTTTATCCATTTTTTAAACAAAAACTACAACAAAAACTCCACTTGGAGTTTGACAGGCCCGGCCTTGGCTGGGGTTGAGCCCTCCACTCCGCGATTGTGGGATTTTTCTTCTTTAGTCAGGAATTCTTGAACTTCCCTGAAGGATGCTCTAGCTCTGCTTATTCCAGGCTTTGAACTCCTGTGTTCAATGGATTCCTGAAGAGCTACTTCTTTTTAATGCCATGATGAACAGAATTGTATCTTCATTTTGACTTAGACCTTCTTTTTCTTTTTTAATTTAAAGATTTATTAATTATTTTGCAAAGTCAGATATACAGAGAGAAGGAGAGACAGAGAGGAAGATCTTCCGTCTGCTGATTCACTCCCCAGGTGGCCGCAAGGGCCGAAGCTGCACCAATCTAAAGGCAGGAGCCAGGAGCTTCTTTCAGGTTTCCCATGTGGGTGCAGGGTCTCAAGGCTTTGGGCCATATTCTATTGCTTTCCCAGGCCCCAGGCGGGGAACTAGATGGGAAGTGGGGCGGCCAGGACATGAACTGGTGCCCATATGGGATCCCAGTGTGTGCAAGGCAAAGACTTTAGCCATTAGGCTACCAGGCCAGGCCCTAGATCTTGTTTTTAGAAGAATTCTCCACTAGGGGGATATCATTCTTACCATCTCTACATAGAAATTATACAATTCCACATGGAGGTTGAAGTCCCGTGTACTTGACCTTACCTCAAGGAAATAGAGAATGCTCGTTTAGTTTTAGTCACTTGTTTTTGGCATAAGGTAGTAACTGGGCATTTTGCCCACTGCTCCTTTGGGCTGGGTCTGCTGGGTCCATGGTCACGTGCCTGTCAGTTGTGGTGGCTGTGCTTCCTGGTGGCCATGGCCTGGTAGGGACTAAAGGGGAGCCGGATGGTGCCAGCCAGCCTGGGCTTGCTCCTGTGGGTGGCAGGGACCTAAGGGACAATAGGGACCAGAGGTGCTGGGCTCAGAACTGACAAGCTGTCACAAACTAAGTCACGAGGCCGGAGATGGAAGAGGGTCGAGAGAGACCCCAGCTCCGGATGGCAGGAGGTTCGCCGTCACAGGCTGAGGGACACAAGTCTGGGAAGGAGACTGGCTGTGGCCGTTTCCGCAGGCATTTCACCCTAGTGGGACTGGCTCATGAGACTGAGTCATTCCCTGCTCCCTCTCCTCCACTGCTCCCCGCCACCCTCCTGCTTTGGGGAAAGAACTCATTTTCTGAGCTTTGGCTGGGACAGTCACACCTCTTCCAGTGAGATCTGTGTTTCCTGTTTCCTACCCCAGGGCCTGGACTCCTGTGCATCTTGGACGGGAGGAGGGTAGTCAGTGGCTCTGCCGATGCAGGCTTCCTGGGCAGGTACTGGAAGAGGAGAGTGGCTGCAGAAGTGATGGTGCCAACCTGGGCTGTGATGATGCTGAGCTCGGGGTGGAATGTGGGGCGGGGGCTAGCCCTCCGCTGCTTTGCTCTGTTCCGGGAAGCCCCGCCTGTAGCTGTGTCTGTGCACTTTGCTGTAATCAGACATGGTGAGCTGGTCCATTCTCTAGAGAGGAGCTGGGTTCTTCCCCCAGCTCACGTACCTGGCTTCAGGCCTGTCCTTCGTAGAGGGGACTGTCGTGCCGCTGGATGCTCCTCCTTAGTTCCAGGAGTCCCCGAGAAGGTCACATGCTGTTCCCCAGGCCCACTGAGCTCATTCTGGCATGGTGGTCTGGGGGCTAACCTGGTGGCCTGGAGTCACAGGTAGGGTTTTGAGGGAAGCTGCTCAGCCACCTGAGCAGCTGGCGGTGTGATCTTCTGAGCATGTGTGGTTTGTTTAGTGAGCAAAGCTCACCTTGAATCCAGGTGATACCAATGGCGAGGGTCCCTTGGCGTTCCCTGCAAGGTTAGCAGGAAGCCCAGGGGACAGTACAAGTGCATTGCTTCCCTGCAGGCAGCCTGTGTGGCGAAGGCACCTCCGCGTGCTACCTGCTGCCTGTCTTGGATACGCTGTTCGTCAGGACGAAACACCGGCGCCAGGGCCTTGGGACAGCCATGCTGCGGGACTTCTGCGAGACGTTCCCAGAAGACCAGGCGCTGGGCGTCAGCTGCCCCATTTCTCCTGCCATGTACCAAGGTAATGCCACCTCAGGCTGTGCAAACCCATTTGGGGAAGCTGGCAGATGACAGCTGTGCCTGCCAGCTGTCCTGAGGTGTCCAGGAGGTCAGCTGCAGGCTCAGCATCTCACTCTTTTGGGAAAACGTCCCAGGCTTCCACATAACACAGGGGCTTCCCCTTTGGCCACAATAAGCGAATAAGAATCATGGGAAACCAACTACTCACCTCAGATTCATGAGTGGGACAGACTGGGCCACCCTCCCAGTGACTGCTCCTTCACTGCCAGATCCTGGCACCTGAGATGGCTCCAGGAGCCAGAGGGGAGGTCAGAGCGTGGTGGAGGGTGGAGCCGGGTGTGCAGGTGTGCTGTGGATGTGCTGAGAAGTCAGTCCTTGTGCAGGTCTCACTGCCTCGTAGGCTGGCTCACTTTCTTGGAGACCTTTTTGTGTTTTTGCCAGAAGACCGTGGCCTGGCACTCAGCAGCCTGCTTGGGGTCCCCAGGTGTGTAGTGAGCTGGTGTGTCTCTCCAGGGCCCACCCCCACCTTACCTTGGGCCCAACCTTGCCTGTTGTTGCCCAGGTGTGCGTGAGCCTTCAGGGCGCCTCTGTGCTCTGGGTCGGGGACAGCGCCAGGGAGGAGGGCAGTGTGCAGGGTGGCCAAGAGCAGCATCACCCCGAGTTGGGCAGAGAGGCAGGGAGAGCTGCCCTGCAGTGGAGTTTTTCCCATGAGTTCTCAGCCTCGGGCTGTTGTGGCAGTTTCCTGCTACCATGCAGGCCTACACCCACCTTCTAAACTGACTCAGGATACCAGGACCCCGACGTTCCTATCCGTGGTCGCTGAGGGCCCACGTAGATGTCACCCCTGGATCTTTTCTCCTGATGGTGACCAGGCCACCAGTCTGCACACCCTTAGGCCTCTGGGGGGGAGGAGATTATATGCTTATATGCACCTCACATGAGGGACTGGTGCGTCCCTGGGTTGGGGTTAGGGTGTGTGTGTGTCTGGGGAGCGGCCCCTGGATGCCTGATACAGGCAGGCAGATGAAGATGGGAGTGCCAGACGAGCAGGGGAGGGTGCTGGGCTGGGGCAGGGCCAGAGCAAACAGCTGGGGTGCTGCTGCAGGAGGAGCCCCCAGGACCCTTTCTGAAGACAGCAGAGAGAGCTGGTGCTGGGGGAGACGGCCGGGGGCAGGGGTGGTTCCAGCCTGGCTCACTTGTGCCTGTCTTTACTCCAGTCTGCAGGCAGTTCCTGTTGGTCTGTCCTGAGGAGCGAGGCCGCCTGTGGGAGGTGGAGGCACCAGGGGCCTGGGGCCAGCGCAGCAACATCTGGCTCAAAGTTCAACTTCAGCAGGCAAGACTTCCAGTCTGTGAGTGGGACTGAAGCCTCTGGGGGGTGGGTGGCCCTGAGTTAGGAAGGTGCCAGTGGCATCACAGGGGCAGAGTGTGACCCAGGTCAGTGTGGCTGCTGTCGTTGCGTCCGAGACCTGCTGGGGCAACCTCAACCTCCACTTTCCCGCCTACCCCTCCCACTGGGCATGACCACCCTCAGCTTGGTGCCTGGAGCTCCAGAGGCCAGAGCCCGTTTACAGCCAGAGCGGGTCATTGAGACACTTGGCAGGGATTCCCTCCACCTCATTGATGCTTGGGTGCAAGCCTGATGCTTTTTTGAGTAGGTCACCTATGCCCTTTGTGGAAGGTTCCAGATGACCCCTAGTAAAAGGCAGTATTGCCCAGATAGCATTCTGCAAAGTGGTCCCGAGAGAGAGAGGATCTGACAGAGATGGGAGCTCCAATTAGCTGGCCATTCCCCAAATATCTGCAATGGTTGGGACTGGGCCAGGCCAGTCGGGGCCACAATCCGGGACTCCTACTTGAGCTGTCCCATGCAGCCTCCCAGGGGCTGCAGCGGCAGGGGTGACTGCGGGAACAGCTGGGGGCAGCAGAGCCACCTGCGCTACAGGTGTGGAGGCCCCCTGCCTGACTGCCCATAATTACAGCACTGGCCGTTCTTTCTCCTGTTAGGGTCAGCCCTGCTGCAGCTGCATGGGGCTCAGTAGGTGCCCGCTGTCCCTCCACATGGGGACTGATGTCCCCAGGGTGACAGGCCAGAGCACCTCGGAGCTTACTGATGATGATGGAGCTCTACTCGCTGCTCGCTGCCTTGTGGGCTGGTGGGAGTGAGTGGGGTATGAAGGGGTAGGGGTGAGGCGCAGCTGGGATCCTAACGAGGCAGTGGACAGCTCTGAGCTCTGAATGAGGGGAGCCAGGTTGGGGTGTGGCGACCTTTATAAACAGACCACGTCTTTGTGTCTGGACCTTGCCACTCCCTGGCTGGAACAGGATCATATGTGGGACTGTGACCACTGCACAGCTCACGGGGGCAGGGAGGATATGTGGGACTCGCTGGGGAGAGTTCCTGGAGGCCGTGTCCTGAGCCGGGAGATGCTGAGTTGGCCATTGGATGCCAACACAGCCACTCTCATTCAGTACAGGTGGACTTGGACAGAGAATGTTCTGGAAGCACACTCGAGTCCCTCGGAGGAAGAAGGGTCACCATTGTGAGCAGGTTGTGCTTAGATGTGGAGATGGTACTTTTTGGAAAGTCATTCTGAATTAGGGTCTTGTCCCTTCCCGCGGGGCTCCTGGCAGGTTCCCCATTCCACCCGCTCTGCCGATCTCCAGGGGCCGCGGGCGGGCTGGTACCTCGCTCAGGAGCGCTTCAGCAGCCGGCTCACCCTGTCAGCACTTGTCAGTCAGTGCTGCCAGGGCCCGGTTTCCTGGCTGTGTCTTGGAAATGAGTGGCAGCTCCCAGAGTCTTCTCTGCTCCGTGTGCCTCAGCAGGCCCCTCTGCCTTGGTCTTTAACTGGGCAGGGCTTCTCGAGTTGCCCAGTGCCTTGGTTCCCAGGCTGTCCCGGGGTGCTGAGTGCTCCTTCCTGAGTCCCCGTCGCCTCCTGTGCCACGGAAATGGAGCCCTGTGCTGGAGGCCGGGGCCTGCCAAGCCCCCCCTGCTCCAAAAGGCCTAGGCATTTTGTAACATTTCAAAGGAAAAGTTGCTCCTTGCAAATGTTTTCAAATCTAGTTTGAAGCAGCCTCATCTGCGGAGGGGAACTTACTGAGTTGGCTCAGTCCTGAAGGTTAACATTTGTGACATTTAATGGCCCCGGAAACACTGTCATGTTATTTAGCATCTTTGGGGGGAAGGAGTTGGTGGAAAATTGTCTCCCATGCTCACTCACACGAGGAACCGCTGAAACGGGACCCAGAGTGTGCTGGTCCTGGTCAGCTGCCAGTGCCCGTAGTCTCTGCATCGGAGGAACGCATGTCATGGCCCACACGGACTGTTAGAGACGCTGCTGGAGGCAGGGAGTCTGCACCTGCCATAGCAGGCTGCGTCGTCATTCCATAGACCATGGTTTTGTGTTCTCTCTCCATTTGTCATCCACAGGGAGTGTTCTTCCACTTACTTAGGAGTTTTTCAAAGCCGAAGGATTGTTCACAAAGAGATGTGAAGGATTTGAGATGGGGTGGTGGGGTCTTTCTGAACTCAGTTTCAGCCTCACGTAGGTGTATTCTGATGAGTTTTCTGTTGAACAGGGCGACAGTGAGAGCTGTTTGGTGACAGAGCCAAGTGCTGGGATGTGTACCCACCCCTCGGGACACCTGCCAAAGGCTGCTCTGACGGGTTGAGCGGCTCCCTCTAGTGGCCGCGATCATCTACTGCAGAGCCTTCACTCTACCGCGCTAGTGCTGCTGTACTAACCTCTCGCTGAATCTTAATGGGCTAGGAGTAAAGCTCACGAAAGCATCTAAGAGCTTCTGGCATGCTTTTAGTCCACGATGCATACAAATGCAAGGAAAGATGGAAAATGGCAGTGAATTCTCTGCTTCATTCTCCCGTTCATTCGTTCATTCGTGTTTTCATGTATTTCTTCTCTCGGTATCCGGTCGCTGCCAGCGGATGTCTGCCCCCGCCAGGCGTGGCTCTGTGTTAAGCAGTGTCGAGTCAGGCTATGCAAGACTCCAATCCCTTGTGAGCTAGCTGCACGGGCAGTTACTATCACAACAGAGAGAATGAAAGTATGCTGGTATTTTTGAGGACTTCACAATTAAATTTTGCCAAACCGCATTTTGCTAATTTATGCAGTTGTATAAATATGCTTGAAATTGCGCTTCGCGATAACAACTGAACAATGTTTACTCTTCCGCTAGGAAAAGTTACGTGCAGATTTTGAGCTCAAATACAAAGCATATCTTTCCTAGGAGCTGCACACCACACTCAGGTGTTTTTGGGGGCCAGAAGGCACCCCTTTGCACCCCTTTCCAAGCTGGAGCCGACTTGCTAGGAGGGTAGGGAGGCTGTGCTCGCGGCCTGCCTTGTGAATCTGTACAGTGAGCAAGGAGGGTTTAAAGCCAGGATGGGAGACGCACCCAGGTCTGCACGGGATGCTGGGCGAACAGGTCCCAGTTCTGGCTCAAACACACCCCAGTGGGGTCACCCCTCTCCCTCCTGACACTGAGCCCTGGAGGGCAGCACGGGGGTGGGGCTGTCGGTTGGCCCGCTGCCATGGGGGACGCCTGTGCGCTCCTCATGGTTTCAGGCTGTGGAAGGCAGTGCACTCGGAGAGTCTGAGAGGACTCCTCCTCCAGTCAGCTGCTGGAGGTCACGTGGCACTGTGTTGTGGGTCTGCAGGCCGTTCTCTGAGCCTCTCGTTTCCCTAGGGGTGGTACAGTTTTGTGCCTGGTGTACCGATGCTGGGGAGGGGCTCCTTGTGCCTCTGCTGTGAGCTAAACGGTGCAGTAGCTGCGCAGAAATAAAGCAGTGTGTCTACACAGGAATCAGCCGCTGTCTGGTAGTGTTAAGCAGAAGTTGAAAAGTCACGGTTTCCAATTCTGCCACGGGCCAGTATCTTTCAGACAGCACAGATTTCATCCTGTTTCCTCTCTGTGGCCTCTCAGGCCCAGACCGCTGGGAAATGGAATCTGGCGTTGGGCGTCTGAGTAACCCAGCGGAACTGTGGAGTGCTGCCGCAGGGAGGAGCCCACAGCACAGCTGTGGAGTCGGGACTGTGTTTAGCCCTAAAGGATCACAGAGTTTGGGGCCAGGACACTTCCTGACTGTCAGGGTCCTGTGGGCACTCAGTGTCTTCCAGATGTGGGTTGCTTGAGGGCCAGCTGGGCTGTGGTCAGTTGGCACAGTGGCCTTGAGGCCCAGTCTCCAATGTCCCAGAGCCTGCCCTTCCTCTCCACACTTATACAAGCGCACCTAGTGGGGCTACAGCCCGTCCTGGAAGAGGGCTGTTTGGGGATAGAAGGGCTCGGTTATAGGAGCTGCTGCCACCTGCCAAAGGTGGGGAGCCTGGCCCCTGACGGCTCTTCACGGACCCTGAGCATAGCGGGCTTCCCCTGGGTTCCCCCTGAAGCCTGGCTTCCCTGCACGGCCAGCTCAGGATTTCCTGTCTGGCTGTCTGGCCAGCCCAGTACCCCACTAGCCAGTTGGCTTTGAACTTGAGCCCTCTGTGTGGCTGGTGGACAATGTCGTGCATATCCAGTGGCCCTGGCAGGACAGGGGTTCCTCACCACGGAGACCCTGCCATCTCCTGCAGGTGGCAAAGGCTCCTGGGTTAGAGTGCCCACAGTGTGTCCTGGGAAAGCCTCGCAGTCAGGCACAGAGCACTGGCTTCTAACCATGGCACCCTCTTGGTTCTGGCACTCCCTGGATGCCGGATGCTCACGCTCTGCCAGCCTGCCTGGAAGGGGGCAGTGTCTGCCTGCAGAGAGCTGTGCCCCTCTGCCTGTGGACGATCACCCGTCCCTGGTGTTGCTGATGCATGGTAAACCCTGTTTGAACACCTGTCACACTGTGTTGTTGGGAAATAACTGTAACAGGAGGGTTGGGGCAGGCAGTCCTATGCAGTGGCTGAATAGGCTAATCTCTGTCTTCAAGCACTGAGAACCCCTGTGCATGCCAGTTCAGGTCCCACCTGCTGCACTTCTGATTTAGCTCTTTGCTTATGGCCTGGGATGTAGTGGAGAATGACTCAAGTTGTTGGGTCCTTGCAGCCACAGGGGAAGCTGGGAGGAAGCTCCTGGCTTCAGACTAGCTCAGCTCTGGCCATTGTGGCCATCTGGGGAGTTAACCATTGGATGGAAGCTCTCCTTCTGTCTCTTCTTTCTGTAGTTACGTCTTGGTCAAGGGCCAGCAGGGCTGGCTGTGTCTTGAACATTGTTGGGCCACAGGCTGCTAAGGCAGGACCTGGGGCCCTGAGGCAGACAGTGGGGGCTGCCGGGCCTGTGGTGTCTGGGTTCGAGGCTGGGCTGTCCCTCATATCCACTCTGTAAGCCTGTGGCTCCCTGTGACCGGCCAGAGCCTCTGATCCTGCTCTCAAGCGCAAATCTCAGCATGAAGTTCAAGGCTGAGCCAGGAGTGTCTAGCTCACACTGCCCGGGGCGTCCATGTTGTAGTGTCCAGATGGAAGACCCGTGGGCACCTTTGTGATTTCAGGAGAGGACCCATGAAGAGCCAGATGACACAAGCAAGGAGCGACGTGGCGGAGAGATGGAGCAGGCTGAGAGACTCGCGGGGGAGACCCTGTGTGGCCCAGCTGGAGGAGGTGGCGGCCACGGGGAGGATGGTGGAACCACCCTGGTGGAGGCCCGCACAGCCCACTCCTGGTCCTCCAGGGCTGTGCCTGGTCCCCTGGAGGGGTCTGAGAGCCCGTGTGCCTGTGCCCAGCCCTGGGCCCTGCCTTGCCTCCCTGGGGCATCCTGTCCCTCCATGCCCCTTGCTGGCATGAATGTGGCATGGTGTTTATGAAGTCATTTTCATTATCCAGTTTCTATGTGTTCTTGCTATTTTCTTTCTTTTTTTTTTTTTTTAAAGATTTTATTGTTATTGGAAAGCCGGATATACAGAGAGGAGGAGAGACAGAGAGGAAGATCCTCCATCCGATGATTCACTCCCCAAGTGAGCCTCAACGGGCCGGTACACGCCAATCCGATGCCGGGAACCAGGAACCTCTTCCGGGTCTCCCACGCGGGCGCAGGGTCCCAAATCCTTGGGCCGTCCTCGACTGCCTTCCCAGGCCACAAGCAGGGAGCTGGATGGGAAGTGGAGCTGCCGGGACCAGAACCGGCGCCCATATGGGACCCCGGGGCTTTCAAGGCGAGGACTTTAGCCACCAGGCCACGCCGCCGGGCCCGCTATTTTCTTTTTCAACAGTTGTTCTGAGATGTAATTTGCAAGCCATGAAGTGCAGTCAAAGCCTGGTCCATGGGCTTTGGGTTGATGCCAGTCTTCATTGTGAGTAGGGCTGCCGACCGTTCACCGGCCAGGACCAGCTTCTGCGTGTCCACGCTGAGCAGTGGGAACGCTCGGTTGCACCTTTTCAACAACTGACGACAACAGCCCATTTCACCTTCCCACGAACTGTATAGGTTGTCTACCAACCCAACGACACTTGCTACCATCCCTCTCTATATAGCCACATCTTAGTGGCTAAGAAGTTGTGTTTCATTGTTTTTTTAAGATTTATTTTTTTAATTGGAAAGGCAGATTTACAGAGAGGAGAGACAGAGGAAAGATCTTTGTCCACTGGTTCACTCCACAAGTATCTGCAAAGATCCAAAGCCAGGAACCAGGATTGGACTCTGGGTCTCCCCTGTGAGTGCAGGGTCCCAAGGCTTTGGGTCACCCTCTGCTGCTTTCCCAAGCCACAAGCAGAGAGGTGGATGGGAAATGGAGTAGCTGGGACTTGAAGGGCACCTATGTGCGATCTCTGTGCGTGCAAAGTGAGGAGTTAGCCACTAGGCCTTTGCACTGGGCCCTCGCTGTGGTTTGGTTGGGTCTCTGGTGACTGAAGCTGTGGACCCTCTGCCTGTTTGTCGGCTTTTGGAGACAGGCCTTAGCAGATCCTCTGTCCGGTTTTATTGGATGACTCTGATGGAGTTGTTGTGTTTCCTTCTGTGGATCCTGTCTTTCATCCGAGGTGATTTGCACACGTCTCTCGTGTCTGTGGGGTGCCTTCTACCTCTTGGGGTGTCATTTGAAGAACACACGTCTCGGACCCAAGCCAGTCCTCTCAGCTGTCTGGTTGCTTGAGCTTCTAGGGCTGTACTACTAATGGCAGTACTTCCACACCCATCTCCCTGTGTCCTCACTGTCAGGGAGAGAGCCCCTGGACTCTAAAATGAACCCAGAAAACCCTCCAAAGAAGTGATTCCTTAGGAGTGGGCTGTCCTTGGGTCCCCTTCCTCAGGAGCTGTCCTTGGCCCAGGGCTCTGAGGGCCAACCTGCCCTGCTCAGTGGTGTAGGTGGCATCAAGGGAAGCCTCTGTGTGTGCCGGGCTTGGTAGTGGCTGTGGGCATCCGCTGCCATGCACCTTGCCCTCCAGCAGCTTTTCCTTCAGGAACGGGAGCTTTCAGCAGTACACGTGTCCCTTGTTATTTGGGGGAGGGGCGGGTTGCTCCAGAATACCTTGGTCACATATGTCCCATATGGAAAATGGTACAGTAAGTGTGCAGGGTGATGCCATCTTGTGTAGGGACATCATGTGACATCATGAGCCTTGTCTGGACCACGTGAAGCTGTGGAAGTGGACTGGGTTCTTGGGAGGAATCCAGTGTTGATTGGCCGTGGCAGTATGTGTGTCACTGAGTGCCCTGAGGGTGGTAGGGACCCAGCCGCTTGAGCTGGTGCCACAGCCTCCCAGGGGCTGCCTGCGCAGGAAGCTGGAGCCAGAGCGGGAAACCATCCCCACATTCTTTTTTTGTAATTTCACTTCACATGAGACTTTTCAGGTTTCCACCTGTGACTATTGCAAGAGCTTAGACCACCGTGACAGAGTATGGGGTCTTCACAAGGCAGGGCCCACTCACTTGGCTGGGCTTTTGGCTCTAGGAAGATCCTGCAG
Source organism: Ochotona princeps (assembly GCF_030435755.1). Lineage (NCBI taxonomy): Eukaryota > Metazoa > Chordata > Mammalia > Lagomorpha > Ochotonidae > Ochotona > Ochotona princeps. The sequence goes on from NC_080837.1 coordinate 82,137,507, forward strand.
CATTTTTAGAGTCGCATGAGACACAATGGAAAAGTCCTGTTGTTGGCCACAGCAACAGCTCCACGAGGCTGCTTCCTGCCTGCTGACTCCACGTGCTGACACTGGCTCATCTTTGGACCCACTTTCCCATCAAAGCCATCTAGGCTTCCCAGAAGGCAGCCCCTTGTAGCTGAGACCTTGATGGGCAGACAGGCTGCAGAGCCTGGGACTTGAGGGGTACACCCTGGCTGCTGGACACCGCATGGGACGGGCAGTGAGCAGGTGCTCCGGGGTCCTGGGAGCTTGACTGCTCTGCGAGTTCCAGGATGCTGGGAGGGCCCTGACCGAGGGATCTTCTGACACAGTAATCGGCTCAGCTTATACTTTCCTCTGGTTCCTGGGTCTGGCCGAGGTGCTGTGATTTAGGGGAAGGCAGAGTCTTTCTGGGAACACTAACAGCTAGCCTGATAATAACTAGGCATGAACACTGGTGGAACTGCCTCCTGTGCATCTGCAGAAACTGAATTTCCGTGCACTCCATGGAGAAATGCACAGGGAACACACCTCAGTGGTGTCTGCAGGTGGACGTGGTGGCCTTTCTGTGAGCTGCTCGGCCCCAGGGCTCTGTCCTGTTGTGTTCATGCAGGTCATCACTGCACCGTCCCCAGAGCCTCACAGGTGGCACTTGAGGATTCCTTGGGGGATGAAGGGGCAGTGTACCTGTGGACTTAGAACAAGATGATTGATATTGTAAAGCCCAAGTGAGGATGGGGCTAAGGTTCAGTTGGCTCATCCTCCACCTGTGAGTGTTGGCATCCTATTTGGGTGCCGGTTCTAATCCCGGCAGCTCCACATCCCATCCAGCTCCCTGCCTGTGGCCTGGGAATGCAGTGAGAACGGGCCAAAGCCTTGGGACCCTGCACCCACATGGGAGACCTGGAAGAGGTTCCTGGCTCCTGGCTTTGGATTGGCTAAGCTCCAGCCATTGCAGCCATTTAGGAAGGTGAGCCAGAGGATGGAGGAAATTCTGCCTCTCCTTTCCACTGCAAATCTGCTTTTCCAACAAAAAATAAATGTTAAAACCCAAGTGAATACAAGAAGTCTGTGTTTCTGTAAAAACCCCAAATGCTTTAGGAAGTTTGAGGAGCAGTGAGCAGCCTCTTCCTGAATCCTTCCCTTTTCCCTGGGTGCACCTGGAGCTGGTGCTGTGGGAGGCCTCCCATGAAGGAGCCAGGAACACAAGTGAGTGGCTGTGTTGGCTGTGGCTGCCCGCCCCCAGTGGGGCCCTGCCCTGTGGCCCTTTTCTGGTCAGAGGACCCTGGCTTGGCTATTTCCTGTAGGACGCTGCCACCTGCTCCCTTCTTGGACGCCTCAGATCCTATCCCAGCCCACACTGGAGGTCTGGTGGCTTTGGCGTGGGCATTGCCTTCCCTCACTGTACAGACCTGGATTATGCATCTGCCTTCTCCTAGGCTCAGAGCTCTCCTTGCCTGCTTCTGGGAGCTGCCCTTCAGGGGTACACCCTGCCATGCAGGCTCCCTGCCTTTGTTGATGGGAGGTGGGCTCTGGGTGACAGCTCCGTCCCACTCTCTCTCCTTTGGGGTAGCTTTGAGTCTAAAGAGCTGGCCCAGGGCTTTCTGCTAGGTAACATTGGTTGGGAAGTCCCCTGCTGCCATGCTGGAGGCCTTTGCTTCACACCGAGAAAGCCCAGTCCTGTGGCTCCCCGTAAGAGCAGGGCAGGAAGCGAGGCGTGCTGTCCACCGCCATTATTGCGGCCCTGTCCTCTTTGTGCTGGGTCCACAGATCCAAGGAACCTGCAGGGAAGTCGAGTCCATAGATTCCCTGTCACTGTTTCCTAACCCCTAAGTCTCCCAGCCGTTTGCATGGTGTTAGTTGTAATGCGTCATGTGGACATGACGTGACTGTCCACGCAAAGGCCACATGTTCTGGTAAGGGACTGGCTTCTGCGTCCCAGACACCAGGGACACCTGTGGTTGCCCGTGCTGATGCTGGCTAACAGGACAATGACCCCTTCCCCGTGCTGGGGTCAGACCCCAAGCCTTGTTGGTGATAGCAGCTGAGCTGGCTGCCTCCCTGCAGGCACTGTTGCCACGTGGCCCCCGCTGGCGTCTGCGGATGCTTCCCTGGGTCGCAGCGTCAGCTCTCGGCTCTGCTCTGGATGCTTGTCTGACCTCTCGGAAGGACAGGGCTACTTTGTGGGGGCTCTGGCCACTCGGGGGCTTTGCCTTCTCTGAGCCCTGCAAGTGGGATGTGTCCCTCCAGAGTTCCTGGAGGTACTTGGGTGTCTGTCCTTCCCTGCTTGAGTGAGCGTGACTCCTGATGTCACAGTCCTGAATGCTACACCGTCTCACCGCATGCACGGCTCAGTGGAGTAACCCCTGGAACCTTCCTGCCGGCCCTGAGAGTTGAAACCCATGAAAACCAGGCTTCCTGGCTGATTGCCTCAGCCTGGGCCTCCTGAGGGGTGCTTGGGGTACACAGACAGTGGGGTTCCACATTTCTCTCTGTGTGTGATGTGTGCCGCATGCGATAAGTAACCCACGGAGACAATGGATCTGTGTGCGTTTGTCTCCGGGTCAGTGGGACACTCCTCCACACCTGCAGGGTGCCCTGGGCTGGACTGGCTAACCTGTCACATGTTGTCATGACATCTGTGAGCAGCGTCAGAGGCCAGGGGATCGTGGGCAGAGGCCAGGGGTCAGGGTCCAACCGCGACTCCCACGGAGAGCTGCTCTGCCTCAACTGCCCAGGCCACAGCTCTCAACTTTGGGTGTCAGCCAGGCTGTTGGTGGCTTCAGGGGTAGCAGGGGGCGCGCAGTCCACGAGGGACTTGGGCAGGTGCGCTTTGGGGTACTTTCCCTGCGGGGCTGAGGTCTCCCGGGAGGTGACACTGGGGCAGCCTGGGCTGGGTGTGCCTCTCCCCTGGGGCCTCCCTGCCGTCAGAGGACAGTCCTGCAGCCTCGAGCTGCCAGCACGGCCTGAGATGCGCCCTGCACCTGCTCCCTGCACGGCGGCGTGAGAACCGGGTAGTTCCCAGAGCATACCCAGCATTAGCCCCCGCTCTGGTGCTGGCTTGCGACCCATGCATCGCTGCTGGACCCATGTGGTTTTGGGGGGAAAGCAGGGCCACGGCGGCCACACGATGGCAGCCTTGCCCAGACCCAGGCCCGCCCCGCGCAGACGCAGCTCGCATGCGCGTCTTCAGTGGCAGCTGCAGGTGCGCTTTGCGGAAAAACCGCAGCCCAACTGCCCAGCCCTTCCTGCTTTGGCATCCAGACCCCAAGCCGAGCGACAGGCAGGACCCAACCTCCGCGGGGTGTCCTGAAGAAGCAGCCGCAGCACCGGCAGGGCCTGTGGCTCAGCTGGGCGCTCTGGGTGGGGGCGCAGAGAGGACCTCACAGGAGACAAGGCTGTCCCTGGGGGCCAGCTCTGTGGGTGACAGAGGGCAGGGCAGAGAGGGAACCCGGAGCCGCATTCCTGGGGCTGTGGCTTTAATGAACTGAATTTGGGGTGGGGAGCATTTCCCATGGAGTCAGGGGACCTTGACTCAGCCTGTGTCTGCCCCACTTATGGTGTAAGGCGGAAAGCTGTTCCCCTTGTGAAGGGCTTCCCCGGAGGCTGGGAGCCTGCCCTCTCATGCAGCTGGCAGTTGGACCCTGGCCAGCCACAGACACCTGAGCTGAACATGGTGACTGTGGGCCCAGCTGCAGGCATGCCCTGGTTCGGCCTGTGTGCTATCTACCCACAGCTCCTTTGATTTTTCCTGAGTTTCCCTCGCCCCCAGGCCCTCTGCATATTGTGGTCTGAGCAGGGCAGGTGATCTTGGCCTTATTGGTGAGAGCGCAGAGTCCGCGGGGAAGGGGACCCCTTTCACCCCGCACCCCAGGGTGGTGGTTGGCTTGTTCCTGTTCAGAGGGGCTGCGGTGGCCGCAGGGGAGGGACGACTGGCAGACTTGGGGAACTCCTGGGGGTTGTTGCCTTCGCTGCAGCTGTGGCCACGGCCAGAACCCCCTCTGGCTTTACTTGGCCTGGAGTCCACACAGTTGCATTCCGTCTTCCCGACAGGTCCCAGGCACCGCAGGAAAACTGACCCCCACAAGCCTCGGGAGGGGGGAGGGCCTCAAGCTGCACCCCAGCTGGTGCTCGGGCTCAGGGGACCCGCCCTGAATAGCAATGATGGAAAAGCATGCTCTGCCACTACGTGGGGGCAGGGTATGAAGGACAGCCCCGATGTCCGGTCTTGAGCCTGTCGGTGTGGCCCAGGCAGGAGGTGTGCAGAGCACGGGGATCCCCGCGTGGCTCTGGACAGGCAGGTCCCGGGCCTGTCTGGGTGGGCCCTGCGGGCAGCACCCCGGGCCGGCCCATGTCACTGGCGGTGGCAACGACGTGTCCTGTAAGAAGCCCCTAAGGCCGCGTGGACAAGGTGGTCACGCGTGGAGGGCCCCTGCGCTGCCCGCTACGGCCACGAGATGGCGCTGTTGCACCGTCCTGCGCGCTCTGCGTTGCGCCAGGTCTCTGCGGAGTGAAGAGGACGCACCTGTTCCAGCCGGTGTCCTGGGAACGGCCAGCCCGTGGCCTCTGAACGGCCGGTGCTTGCCGCCGGGAGCCCTGCAGGGCCCTGCGCGCCCGGCGGGGAGCAGCGCACAGGCGGGCGGCCGTGGGGGCATCCCTTTGCCGGAGACTCTCAAAGTGTGGCCCGGGCTGGGAGCAGAAGGGAACACACCAGGCATTGGTACAGGACCTGCAGGGTCCATCTGCCGGGTCAGAGGATCCCCAGCACCCGCGTGGATACTGGGCCGGGCGCGCGTATGTACAGGGCCCCCTGGGGCCGTGCCTGCAGCTCCCCTGGTCTAGCGCCCTCCAACTCCTGCAGTAGTTTTTCTGAATCTTGAACTAATCCACCTTTTCAAAATCAGCAAAAGGGGGGCAGTGGGCGGCAGCACAGGTGTCCTGCGTGAGGGCATGGGAAGCCTGCCCTCTGCTTCCTGCCCAGCTTTCCGCGACGAGCGTGGGAGAGCAGTGGAACAGGGCCCGAGGGCCTGGGCACCTGCTGTCCATGTGGGGGAGCCACGGGGATGTTTGAATTCTTAGCTTCTGCCTGGACCACCCTGGCGACCTCCGTCGTCCCGAGAGTAGACCATTTAATGGAGGACCCTGTTCTGTTTTGCTGCTTCTCCAATCAATCAATCAATCAAGCTGAGAGCGTTTTGACTTCCTCTTAGACTCCTCCATTTTCTTGACTGAATCTTTTTAGAACAACTTTGCGGCTTTCCACAGCTGTTGAGAGCCAGTGGTCAGGTGTCGGCTGCTTTGTCCCCCTCCTCCAGTCTCCAAGCTGCAGGCCAGCTTTGCTTGCTCCGGTCCTGGGCTCTGCAGAGGTTTCCCGACCCGCCGTGGAATAGACTGCTTTTGGGTCCCATCTGGTCCCACGCCTGCCTGGTGCCAGCAGGTGCTATGAGGGTGGTTACCCAAAGACCGGATTTAGAAACAAAATCTAAATATATGTGGAATTCATTTAAAGTTACACCTGTTGTAAGAATGTAGCTAGCATAAGCCACTTCCCGGGGTGGGTTTCTTCTTTTTTCTGCATCTTTCCGTCTGCTCGTGCCGTGGTGGTCCTCAGCCCTGGATGTTCAGCGTGTGCTTCCCGAGAGCGGCACCACCGTGAGGTCAGGCGGGCGTCACTTGGCATGGGCACAGTGTGCTGCTCCCTGCACTGCCCAGGCTCTCACTGAGCACCTTGGAGTGGTGGTGGCCCACAGAGTCCCCGCTCAGGGCTGGGCACGGCAATTGGCTGACGCGTCTGCCGCTCCTGTCCTTTGCAGTGGCATCGCGGGCTTGTTTGTGGTGACATGGCTGATCTGAAAGTGCCCGGCACCTTGCCTTGCGTTAGCAGTTACGTGCACATGTGTCACCTTTTACTGGCATACGTGACTTTTTGGCTTGGCTGTGATGCGGCTTGGGCGCCGTGTTTCTTCGCAGGGTGGTCCTTGAGGTGCCTCGTCAGGGTGCAGCTGTGGCTGCTTCTCTCCCCTTCCCAAGGATCTGCACAGCACTCAGGGCTCGCGTGCGAACGCTGGTCCCCGCCTCTCGCGAAGGTGGCTGGAGCTGGTCTGTGTGTAAACCTTTCAGTGATGGTGGTGGTGGTGGGTAAGGCGTGGACCATGCCCCCCCCGGGCTGCCACAATGCAGTATTCCCCCACCCCCAGTGCTGGTCCTGCCCCCTCCCAGCCTGGCCTTTTGCACCAGGCCCTCTGCGGGTTTGGCTTGTGCCCAACTCAAGCATTGCTGGGTCAATTGCTGCAGCTCCTGCAGTTGGGTCTCAGCTGGGCATTCTGTTGGGGGCACTCGAGAGCCTGTGTGTGTGTGTGTGTGTGTGTGAGAGAGAGAGAGAGAGAGCGCACGCGCGCGCTGAGTCCTTGGCCAACACACACCCGGGAGTACCACACAACACTGCTGGGAGGGAATGCGGCTTGTGGAACGGACCCCCGGAAGGGCTCAGGCACTCAAGAGTCTGAACTACCCAGTAGTCATCACCAGTGTTTCAGAGAACCACACAGGAGAAGGAAACTCCGCATCTCCCGAGACGTCCTGTGGCCATTTCAGCGACAGAAGTGAAGACTGAAAACCTTGCCCTTCCCCACCAAGTGAGATCAGGCCATGTTTGAGAAATATTTTTTGAAAGGAAAACGGTTTTAAAATACCAAGGCTAATGAGTTAGGTGACAGGGACAGTGTTTGTTGAGGACACTGACAGAGCCACACGGCTTCTGTCTCCCAAAGTGGTCAGGTCCTGCTCTGTCACGCTCCTGTCTCATGGTCAGCTGGTGGCCTACACTGCCAGGGCCGTCCTGGTCCCTCTGATGCGAGTGTCCCCTTCCCGTGTAGCCAGAACCCTTCCCTAGCCATTGCCAAGGACACCTGACAGCTGCATCCTTCCTCGTTTCTATTCCTCCTCCACCTGCTTCCCAGGCACCCCCTTACATGACCTGTTGGCCCACAATATATCGGCTACAAGCAACAAAGGCTGATTATGTCCATGGTTTCTGGGGGCTGGGAATTTGAGGACCCCTTAGGGATGTGGCTCTGCCTCAGGCTCTGGCAGGCTTGGTCAGGATGCTGGCTGAAGGCTGCTATTGTGGTGTAGCTTGTGCAGACACACAGACACGCCGTGTGAGTCCTGGCTGCTCCACTTTCCTGACGGTGCGTCCAGAAAAACCAGCGAGAGGTGGTCCTAATGCCTGGGCCCCTGGGACCCCCATGGGAGACCCAGGCAGTAGTGGAGGATTCTGGCCAGCTCTGGCTATTCTGGCCATCTGGGATGGGAGGTCTCTCTCTCTCTCTCTCTCTCTGTCTCTCTCTCTGTCTCTCTCTGAAGGCGTTGGCCAAGTCTGCAATGGCCGCAGTCTACCAGGGGCTGGCCAGTTCCTGTCCATGATGGCTCGTCCGTGCGGCCACGGGTAGGAAGCCTCAGTTGTTTAGCTTGGACAGGGGAGCTTGGTTTCTCATCATGAGCTTCTTGAGCGTTGCTGCTGGTCTCTCCCATGGCAGGTGACCCTGAGGCAGGCAGGGATGAGGAGGGAGAGCCTGGCTCACTCCTGGCCTCCGCCCATCGTTTCTTCTGTGTAGTCCAGTCATGAGAAAGCCAGCTCACATTGGTGTTTGAGTGGGGTTCCACCCTTTGAGGGGAGCACTGATCTGTTTTAAAGTCATGGCCCCTCTAACGTAGGTGTTGCTGTCTGTTGCCGGGGAAGTTAGGCCTTGACTTGCATGTGGGTGTTCACTGGTATAGACAGACACCATCAGCACACTGGACAGGGACTGCCCCTTGCCTGGGGGGCTCTGTAGCCACTCCCAGCCCTCAAGCCCCTCACCTTACTGGCCACATCTCCTGCTCCCCAGAGGAGAGTGCACCTCCTGCTCCACCTGCTGACTGGCTCTCCCCTGGACACGTCCTGTGCACCCTTGTCCTTGGGAGTCCTCGGAGTCCCACCCCACTCTGAGCCCCCTCATCCCCTACATGTTCATTTTCCCAAATCTTTAATTTTTTTTAAAAAAATGTATTTGAAAAACATAGTGACACAGAGACAGAGAGAGATTTTTCCACCTGCTGATTCACCACCTAGGCTGCAGCCAAGAGCCAGGAGTCCAAGTCTTAGGGACCCAAGCAAGCTGAACCATCTTCACTGCTTTCCCAGGCATGCTAGCAGGGAGCTGGATCCGAAGCAGGGCAGCCGGGACTTAAATCGGTGCTACATTGTGGCATGGTTGTACCCTAGCTGACTCTACAGCACAGTGCAAGCCTGCCTCCCTTGCAATGAGGACCCCAAGGACACAGAGGTCGACTGTAACATGAACTCAGTGGGCTGGTACGGAGAGCCATGAGGAGCATCCGAACCTTCTCAAAGTTTGCGGAGAGCAGGAGAAAGCTGTCTTCTACAGCAGTCTCTCTGCCACTCGGAGCCTTTAGCATTGCTGTGTGTCACGCGTGCCGCCATCTAAGGCTGTCCTGGACTCTGCCACTGGTGCTGTGTGCTGCTGGGCTGTGCTGTCTATCAACCATCGTCTTTTCTTCTTTCTGTTCCAGCCATGTGCTGGGGTTGGCACTCCTGGCCCTTCGAGGTTGGGTGGTGCCACACAATGGGCTCAGGCCACAACTGCTCACAGAATATACCCCCAGGACCTCGGTTATCCCATGGCCAGCACAAGACCCTCCAAAGGCCTTGCCCTCTTGCTGATCAGCGCAGTGAGACGGAAGGCATCCGCTGAACTGCTCAGCAGAGTACCTTGCTGGTTGGCAGTGCCACAGCATTTGCGAGTTTGGGGATTTGGGGTTGTTGGTCCTGACTGACACACAGGGCTGGCGCTGGGGCAGGTTCCGGTTTACCATGAATTCCTGCACACAGAGACCATGTCTGTACCTTTCCTGCCTATCAGTTCATATTCCTTGAGGCAATTTTTCCTGGTTGTTCAATGAAAACTCCAAAGTTGATCATCTTTTTCAAGGTTGGAAAGAGAAAATGCACAGTCTAATCTTTCTTGGCAACTTGCCTCATCTGTCAGCAGGACCTTGGCATACTGTGTAAAGTTAACCCTTCCTGGTGTGAAAACAGGTGTTGTAGCATCCACTGAGGGCTTGGTTAATATTGATAACTATCCTTTCTGGCAGGTACTGGGCATCCCTGCCTCTAAATGGGATTCCAGCTCCATGAAGCAGGCCACAGATTATTCCCATTGCTCAGATGTAACAACTGATGGACAGAAAGTTTAAAGGACCTGCCCACACTCACCTTGCCAGTGGAGCCAATGTGGATCCCACCTTGGATGTTAAAGCTTGCTCTTGTACCACTCAATTGACCAGTTCTTCTTTGCAGGTGTCAAGGAACAGATGAGAGATATCTTCCATGGTTCAAATCGGAGGGCCCCCTGGATTCACAAAACACTGGTAGCCCTAGGCGCACACGACAGTGGTGCTAAGAGGGCCAAAGCTTCGGCTGGTTGTGGGACGCAGGCCGGATGTCACTGGGGGTATGCTGCGAGGAGAAAGCTGTGGCAAGGCTAGTTAGCCCGAGTTTCTCTCTCTCTGTGAAGTTCGTCATCAGATAGTTCTTCATCCCATGAATAGGAGACTAACATCTTTGGGGATGAGAATTGGCATTGAGGCTCTCAGCACCTTGACATGGTGCAGCTTCATGTGTTCATTCAAATATTCATAAATTCACTCATTCAGTTGCTCAGGTTTAAGTTCATGTGCTCATCCACCCCTTCAGTAGGCCTTCTGGAAACTGTTGGCTGCTGGGCTCTTTGGGGCTGGGATGCAGACTCGACTCGCATTGCTTGTAATTTTTGGCTTCCAGCCCATTGAGCTGGGGCCTCAAGGATAACAGCATAGCCAACAGTCTGCCACCGACTGACATCTGCATGTTATGAGGGTACCAAAAATTCAAGGTAAAATGGAGCAAAAGTTTATTTGGTGAAAATTGGTTCAAATTGCTGTATTTTCTTCATGTTGTGTTATCTGCATGAACTTTAAAGAGATCACACGCAGAGGGTTACAGGCATGTCCAGCGAGGTGTGGGCCGAAGGAGGCGGTTCCTGGTGCAGACGGGGAGTGGCCACTCAGGGCTGGGTTTCTGCCGCAGCAATCAGCAGAGAGAATTTGAGAAGGTTTTCTTTGGGGGTCATTTGCAACCCCTGCCTCTGTTTCATTGACTCCACTATCCAAGGGCCAATGTCATTACCCGGCTGTGACTCTCATGTTTGGACGCTGTGTCCACAGCTTTCCCCTGGCAGGCGCCTACTCCCTCTCCCTTCCTGCACTTGTCATTTGCCATGTCTCACCTAAAAGGTGAGGAGCCTTGCCTCAGGAACACTGGGACACAGTTATGCCACTTTAAGGCATAAGCAGATCTGCCCTATGTCTGGCCCATCCCTTGCTCTTAATGGTTGGGAGTTGGTTACAGAGCTAACAAACAGGAAAAGATGAAAAAAACCCAAAACAACCCTCTGATTAGACTCCAAATAAGACTGGGTAATCTGAGCGGAAACAGCCTCACTGCTCTGGGGGACAAATGTAATTCCCGTGTATGAAGAGTGTGAGCCAGCGTGTCCACACTCACTTCTTGTTTTTAAAGCCCCGACAGGCCAAGTCACATGTCCGGGTCACAGGTCCATTGATTCCCTGTCAGACCTGGAGGTGTGTGCAATCAATAACACTAAGCTACAGGGAAGGTGGCCTTGCATGTGGAAATCCCAGCTTGTGCACCGTGGCTTTCCTTGGGCCCACAAGTGCTCCCTAAACCAGTCTCAAGCACCCCAATTCCTACCAGCGCCCCAGCAAGCTGAGACTTCTGAAGTTCCCCTCACCGAAGGAACCAAAAAGCAGGTTGCGTGCTTGGTCTCCTAGCCCTGAAGCAGGCGTGGGGCTAGCCAGGGAGTGATGAGGGGCAGCGGAGGAAGGCCATGGGCACGGGCGTTAGAAGTGCCCCAGGTGATAGATGCAGAGCGGTTTTATCAGCAGGGCCCCCGGACTGTGGACCTGAGTTGCTGCTGCTGTTTGACGGGTTGCTTGGAACACAGTGCTTTCAAAGAATCCTGTAGAGCCACAAGACCACGGTGGGGGCACTGGCAATGGGGGAGGCTGGCTTTGCCTTCCTCCCTCCCTCTCTCCTTTCTACTCTCCTTCTTTCTTTCATACTATTTTTGGAGGTATTTTTAAATTGTCACTACAGGGAAAGGTTTAGTGCTGCCCTGCCCAGTCATGTTCATAGCTCTTTGCTGGTTACGGGGATCTCAGCCTACCTTTCGCACCGCCTCCCCTGCCCCTGGATGACGCCTGCATGTTTGACAGTCAGTGGCTGCTGGCACCCATCTTTGTACTTTTCAAGGGGCAAGAATTAAGGTGAGTGGAGGCTGTGGACAGCAAAGTACGAGCCTTGAAGACATGAGGAGGCGTCCTGGGCATCCTGTTACGGATGGAATCAGAATCCATATTTCAGCCTAGTTTGGTCCAGGTGGGTCTATCGCACACACCACAGTTCTCCCTTGCACTCTGCTTCATTTTCCACTGTCAGCCATGATCTGGAAGCATTATATGGGAAGTTCCAGAAATAATTCCTAAGGTATGGCTCCTTTTACTGCTGTGTACTCGAATGATTTCATCTCCTAATTGCTGTTGCTAATCTCCCTGTTTTTAATTTATGAGTGAGACCTTATGCTAACTGTATCCGTCCAGGCAGAGTTCAGTAGCATCGTGGTTTCGGGCATTTGGCCGCCAGGAGTCTGGGGATGCATTCTCTGCTGGTGAGTGGGGCTGGAGACGTTGTGGGTGTGAGCTGTGGTCCTGAAGTGTGGCCAACTGATGCTGGCCCTCAGGTCGAGGGTCCCGCCCCTGGGCATGCCAGGTGTGAGAAGGGCATTGAGTTGTGGATTGCCAGAGAGACACCGTGTACTGCTGTCCACAGTGGAGCCTCTGCCCCTTGATGGAGGTCCGTGGTGGGTTGGTCCAGCGGAAGGGGAGCGCAGGTGCAGCTGCTGCAGCCTGAGAGGTGGAGTTACCTGTAATCGGAAGCCATCGGCAGTACTCCTCCCTTTTTCATTTTTAAAATGTTTTTTCTTGGACATATAACTGCTGTGAATTGTCCTCAGGATGATATAAATGGTTTCTTCTTCTTACAAAAAGCAAGAGCTCAGAGATCCAGAGGCCAGCCTTGGCAGCTTCTGGAAGGCAGAGGGGTTGTGCATTTGGCAGCATGGAGAGAGAGGAGGAGGTGTCTCTGGGTGAAGGAAGGGGTCCACGCAGCCAGCTGCTCAAAACCAGGAAATAGAAGAATTACAGGATTCTGGTTTTCTGTCCTTTTTTAAAGCTATTTTTGTTTATTTGAAAGGTTGAGAGACAGAGAGAGGAAGAGAGGGGGAAGAGCATAGCTCCTGACCAGTGGTTCATTCCCCAAATGCCCAGAATGGCTAGGGCCGGGTGGGCTGATGTTGACAGGGACTCAGCCACTGGAGCCATCACTGCTTTGGCCCAGGTGCACATTAGCAGGGAACTGGAACTGGGGCCAGAGCTTGGACACTTGGACCCAAACACTCTGATAAGTGGGGTTCCACGTGGTGTCTTAACTGCCATGCCATACACCTGCCCGAGGATTCTGTATCTTGAGCAAGTTCCAGTAGGGCTGCTTTAAGCTAAAGCCTTTGGACTCCTTGCTTTGAGCATGCAGCGCTGGTGGGAAGAGTGTGGGAGGTGCCAGGATCTGTCGAGGAAGGGCAGTAGACCCTTCTGCTATCCGTGGCCTCTGCACCCTCAGAGTCGACCAACCAAGGATGAAACTGTTGAAAAACTGTCTACATGAGCTCACACAGTCATTTCCTGGTCACTACTCCTCAGTAATAGTAACTGCTCAGCTGGCGCTGCGTAAATCATCTAGCGATGGTTGAAACCATGGTAGGATCCAGATGGATTCCACGGCAGTGTGATGGCAGCTGATGCCAGGGCCTGGGGCATCTGTAGAGTTTGGTGTCTGTGGTGGGTCCTGGAACCACTAGGAACAACCCCAGGGCTAGTGAGGGCTGTTTGTAATCAAACTGAGATGCTAACTGTGTGTGTGCATGTTAATGTATGAGTGTATATGTGGGTGAGCACAGGTGTGTACATGTGGATGAGTGTACACGAATGTCGGCAGATATGAGTACATATGTCTGTAAAATGTATGTGTGTGTAAGTGTATATGTATGTGTGCCTCTTCAAGCATGTGTACCTGCATGTCTGTGTGTCTCCTTGTGAGTGTACATGTGTGTTTGTTACCGTATGTGCGTGATGTGTGTGTGAGACAGCATACGTTCCTCTGCGCTGCTTTCCACGTCGGGTAGTCAGAGCATGGCCTGCTCCAGCATGTCCTAGTCCGTCAGCCGCAGGGCTGCCCGTGAGGGCAGTGGGAGGACTCGTGTGCAGCCGCAGTGTGGCCCGGCCAGGAGCAGCCAAGGGCAGCCACTGCAGCAGCGGCGTCGGCAGCGAGGATCCATCTGCCCCTTAGCTGTGACCTGAACTTGTGTGGCATCAGCCTACCCAGAGGAGCCCTTGTTGAGGACTTTGTGTCCAACTGGTAGGGACACACACAGGTCAGTAAGGGGCTCAGGCAGGCTGGGGTCTGCTGACCGGGTTGGCCTTGGGGTTGGCAGCCTCACCGTGCTTGTTGTAAAAAGGGACGTTCTGCCAGCATGGCTGGTCTTGGGGTGCCAAGGGCTGTGCCATCTTGGCTAGCATGGTGCCTGCTTTTCTCCATTTGTTTTTTGTCATAGTGAAATCCAGTCATGTAAAACTTGCTGCTATAGTCCTTTAAAGTGTGCATCCCATGGCGTCAGGCACGTTCTAGCATCGTCCACCCTCACCAATGGTCTCCACCCCGACGACTCTGCGTCTTGTGAAACTGAAAGATGGATTCTGGCAACCATGATGACCTTGTTCCCTGAGTGGAGCCACACTCCTGTGTCCGTGTGGCACTGCTGTATTCCCACTCGCCTTTCTGCCCGTGCATCTGTCCACTCCTGGCGCCCTGTCTGAGTGGAGCCACACTCCTGTGTCCGTGTGGCACTGCTGTATTCCCACTCGCCTTTCTGCCCGTGCATCTGTCCACTCCTGGCGCCCTGTCTGAGTGGAGCCACACTCCTGTGTCCATGTGGCACTGCTGTATTCCCACTCGCCTTTCTGCCCGTGCATCTGTCCACTCCTGGCGCCCCGTCTGAGTGGAGCCACACTCCTGTGTCCGTGTGGCACTGCTGTATTCCCACTCGCCTTTCTGCCCGTGCATCTGTCCACTCCTGGCGCCCCGTCTGAGTGGAGCCACACTCCTGTGTCCGTGTGGCACTGCTGTATTCCCACTCGCCTTTCTGCCCGTGCATCTGTCCACTCCTGGCGCCCCATCTGAGTGGAGCCACACTCCTGTGTCCCTGTGGCACTGCTGTATTCCCACTCGCCTTTCTGCCCGTGCATCTGTCCACTCCTGGCGCCCTGTCTGAGTGGAGCCACACTCCTGTGTCCCTGTGGCACTGCTGTATTCTGGTCCATATCCCGTCTTAAGGTGCCTGCATGTGGCAGCGCTTGCAGAAACTCCTTCCTGGTAAAGACTGAATGATGCTCCACTGTGCTCTGTCCACACTTGGTTTATCCAATCACCTGTTGATGGGCACTTGGGTTGTATGGTGCCTTTACAGTGCTTCCAAAGTTTGGGGTAAAGTAACAGGCTCTTATATTTCTTAACACTTTTGTTTCTCTGAGTAATTTTTCTGGAACACTGTTCATATGTTTCATTGAACCTCTGTCAGGAAACGGTTTGGGAAGGAAAGAGAATGAGCTGACATGGTCCTTGGCCACTCTGGGTGGTTGGTTACAGGGCACAGTGAGTGGAGCTCAGGCATCCGCCCAGGAGTTATCTTCACTAACCACTTAGCTTTTCTGCTATGCTGCCGTGTTTCCTCATTATGGAGTTGAGGTGTATCTGTTGAGAACTATGTAAGTGATAGAGAGCTACCATCTGCTACTTTCCAAGTGCCCACAGTGGCTGGGCCTCAAGCAGTCTGAGGCTTCCAGTTGATATCTCAACCAGCTCTCTCATGTTCGTGCCTGTGGTCCATCAGCTGCCACTGCTCAGGGTCAGCAAGAACAGGAAGTTGGAGTGAGATGCAGGTGTCCTTGCCAGTGTCTTGACCTTGCTGGTTGCTACGCCCTTGTGACACACACCAGCGAGGCTGGGACAGGCAGCTGTTTCCACCTGCTGGCGCTGGGTGTGTGACCTTGGACAGGCATGTTGACCTCTCAGAGCCTCTGTTTGCCGTGATCCCTGGATGAGCCGTGAGAACTCAGTGGGCCAGCACAGTGTCCGCCAATAGAAAGTGCTTACTAGATGGGCGGCTCTTCCTCCTCTATGCACCTGCTTTGCAGTCAAGAACAGTACCCAATTTTTTGGGATACACACACGTGAACATTTTAGATGCCATCAGACAACGTCACAGCCATTGTTTGGCCTGTCCTTCCTCCCCTCCCGGGGAGGAGGTGAACTCTGTGGGCAGTGCAGCCTCACCAGGCATCCATTGCACTCCTGTGAGTCGCTGTTCCTTTCACTGCTCAGGGGTACACGGAGGCCCCGAGTGGCTAGTCGTTGTATCATTGGAATTCTACAACCCAGAGTTCTGGTGGGTTGTGAGGACTACACCTGTCTCCCCACCCCTGCCCCACTGTGCCTTCCTCCAAGACTGGCATCAGCAGCCCTTGGCCAGACGTCACAAGTTGTTGGTGAGTTAGGTTCCATCAGCGATGCAGAGAGACAGCCCTTCTAACCCCACGGTTGCTTCTGATGCAGTGCTTGTGGTGTTTACAGTGGGTCTGGGGGTCATAGACATTTTCCTGGCACAAGGGCGATGTGTCCCTACCCCATCTCAGCGCAGCTGGGGCACACTCAGTGTGAGCAGGGCAGAGTTACAGAGGTTGAGCAGGAGTCCCAGTGGGATCAGCTCAGACTGCATGTGGGGAGTTCTGTGTGTTTCCTGTACCCCACTGCCTCCTTTCTGCCTCCGGTGTCCCCCAGCTGCTGCCAGGGCCCCTACCCTGCCTGACACAGACCTTTGCTGTAAAGCTTGGGTCTGCACATGTAAAAACAAGAGCACTCTGACTAATTATAAAGCCATTATCTGATTAAACTCAATTAACTTCAAATAACCCTTGAAATTTGCTTAATGTCTGCCCCTGGCCGTGCCCAAAGGGTGGAATCTGCTCTCCTTCGGAGTTCTACCTGGACCAGCTGATATCTGTGTGGTACATGGTACTCACGTCGGAGCGCCAGCAGGAAGAGATGATGATATGGGGGTGCAGTCTGGATATCCAGGAGCTGGAATTGGGGAGCCCGTGGCTCTACTGAGTGTTGGTCCCTGAATTGTTGGCAGGCACTTTTAGGGGACCTCTTACAGGGCTCCGATGGGTTTGCTCACACCTTTGGCTTTGGACGTGGTGCCTATTATGGTCTGGAACATGAAACCCATAAAATTTGTGAGTTGAAGTCCTGACCCTTCGTAGTTCAGAATGTGACTGCATTTAAAGATAAGCCTTTTACAAGGCAGTCGGATGTCCTTGGTGTCACATGGCCAGCCTGCCCAATCTAGTATGACGTGTGTCCTAAGAAGACAGTGTGTTTGGACACAGGCACACACCGGGGCAAGATCATGGGCTATGGGGGAGGAGAGGCTGCTGAGGGACGGTAGAATCTCACTTCACCTAGACTGTGACTTTGGCCTTCCAGTGTATGCAGGTGTGAGAAAGTGTTGGTTGGTCAGTGCCCTGCCTACAGTATTTTGTGGGGCAGCTTTGGTGTCCTGCTCTGTGGACCTTGCAGGGGTCAGGCTGGGACAGGCACACCTGAAGACTGACCATAGGCAGCAAGGTGGCGGGGGAGGGGGTGGCTGGCAGAGCAAGTGAGCTCTGGGGGAGGGAGGCTGGCTGTCTCTGCAGCGGAGCTCTGGTCCAGTGTTGGAACAAAGCAGTGGTAGGAGCTCTGTGGCAAGTGGGGAAGAGCAGAGCGTGGCTGTGGTCGGCTGAGCCATACTTATGGCTGCCTGCCCCCAGGACAGCCCTGAGGAAGTGTGGTGGTGTTTGTGGGTTACTGTTTTCTGTTGCCTTCTAACAAGTCACTGTTTACAGCCTGGCACAGCTGCCTGTGGGCCCGGCTGCCTTGCAGCACCTGGGGGAGGGTCACCTTCCAGGTTGCGACCCTGCTTTCTGCCAGGTGCTCTCAGTTCCTGGAGCTCTCCCACGTCCTTTGCTGCCTGGCTGCCTCAGCCTGCGGAGCCAGCCCCGGAGAACTTTTACACTGAGTTCCTTGCATGCTTAGAAACTCTTGTGCCAGCAAGAGCGCAGTGGCTTCCCGGGCTGCACCAGGCCAGGCTCACAGAAGGTCAGCTCTCTCTCTTAGGGTTGACTGATTAGGGACCTGTAAAATCCCCTCATCCTGTGGCTGGCTCAAGGATGCAGCTGCCAAGGGCCCAGCAGTCAGACTAGAGTTGGATTTGAATATCCTGGAGGACGTGTGTTTCCTAGGGAGAGGGACATCTGGGGTCTTCTTCGCATTCTGGGGGGAGCTCATGTTGGCAAAAGTACTGTGTATTGTCAGTGTGGGGTGTGGGGTGTGGGGATGCAGCTAGAGGGGGGGACTTGTGTGCAGCATGCTCGGGCTCCAGAGCTGCTGCTGCTGCTGCTGCTGGTGTTGGCGGAGGTCCTTAGGTGGCTCTCCAGGGACAGATGTTGACTCAGACACTGGATGTCCCCACCCTGGGCAGGGCTGGCTGCTTTTACCAGGCCTGGGGGCAGTTTCCTGCCCCAGCTGTGAATCCTGATGGTCTTTGCCATGTGCCATGGTCACTCTGAGGCATTGCTGTGTTGGTGTCTTTGGCTAGATTGCCGTTTAGGTGGGTGAACCTTTGGGGTGCAGTAGCCTGTGCTCCCTCCCCAGTGTGTGTGGGTGTTGCATCCATGCTGTAAAAGCCTGGCTTCTGCAGGAGTGGGGGTACTGCAGTGGGTGACCCTCACACTCTGCCTGCCCCCGGCAGCCCTTGCCAGGTGTGCACTGTCAGCTCCCGGCATTCCTCAGGCCTGCTCTCTGTCTGCACATGCCTACATGCAGCTGGTCACTGTCTGCAGTTCTCCGAGGAATGTAACTGTTCCCCACACCTGCTCTTCCCTGTTTGGACCTCTTCCTTCCCCTCTGTTGCGTGGTGGGAAAGCTCCTGGCTGCTCTCAGTGCCACACCCTGGTTCCCTCCACCCCCAGCCCAAACCGACATCCGCAGGCCTCTGCCGCCCACAGATGCTCTGCGCTGTCATCCAGGCCTTGGGAACTTCTGGGCTAAAGAGTCTGGAAGCTGCTCAGTGGGTCTCTTCACTCCCTTTTATGCCATTTCCTTGTTTACATCATGCCACATTGCAGCCACATGTTTCTGTCCTATTTCCAAGTGGAGTGGCCTTGTATAAGGTCCTTGGGACAAGCTGCAGCTTGTGGCTCCCTCTCTGGGTCCTAGCCCTTTGCTGGCCTCCAGTCTGTTTCTCTTTAGATTTCTCAGGTGGGGGACAGGTGCAGTCCACTCCCTGCTGAAGCTCAAGGATACCCTGAGCGTGTGCTCCAAGTCCTACGTTGAGGGAGAACCATGCAGGCTCAGGGCAGTAGCTGAGGCCCTGCCCTATCTCTCAGGACCTGGATGTCCCCCTGTGGCCCTGCAGATTGCACAACGAGGCTTCAGTCCCTGTGGCTTGTGACTGCTATGTAGGTTGCCACGTCTGCCTTGACTTGCGTCTCAGCTTCTTAGGAAAGAGGACCACTGCCTGACCTCATAGGGCTCACTTTCAACCCAGGGAGCCTGAAGACTCACCTGAGCCAGCCGGGGCCAGGCCACACAAACAGCCAGCCCAAGCATGGCCACTGAAGTCGTAGTGGTGCAGGGCGTGCCTGTCATCCCTGCCTGCAGCTTCCCCTCCCCCGGCCTCAGGACAGGACCTGCTGTGCAGCCTGGGGCAAGACTTCATTTCTCCTATGGCCTTGGTGTCTAGCTCGTGACTTTGCATGTACCAGGGACTCAGCCAGGCCTGGATCTTCATTCTCAACAATCATGTTTATTTCCAGAACAATTCAGTCTGGTGGGAATGCACAGGGTACAGAACTTCGCAACACTCGCTGTGACAAAGGGAAATGAAGACTTTTCTATACGTGTGACCTGGGGAGCACGATTCAGCAGTGTTGTTTTTATCCACTTATGTTCTAGTAATTAAAGGCTGGCAGGGTGGGTGGGGGGAGACACAGACACAAAATCCGAGGAGAACGCCTACTGGCACCTGTCGCTGTCATTCAGATGTTAAATATTTTCTAGAGGGTCAAGGACTCCCATCCTGGATGCGTTGTCCTTTGGGTGAAGGCAGCACAGATAGATAGTCAGTAGCTCTAACTTAGGCTATGCACCTCACTTCCTTGCAGTGAGCTGGTGTTCCAGCGCTGGGACTCTGAGAGAAGCCTCTGAAATGTGGGTCATTTCATGATGTCAGGGGCAGCTTAGAAGAATCCTTGTTCTCCGGGAAATCCATGATTTCTTTTTTTTTTTTTTTAAAGATTTATTTATTTTATTACAAAGTCAGATATACAGAGAGGAGGAGAGACAGAGAGGAAGATCTTCCGTCCGATGATTCACTCCCCGAAATCCGTGATTTCTTTAAGGTTGATTAAGTTGGAGCTTTCCCAGGCATCCTTTTGTCTGTCGGTGGGCGACCTGGGCTAACTGCGGGTTGGGTGTGGGCGCAGGGTGGCTTCCAGGGCCAGGAAGGGAACATGTGGTCCCTGGAGAGAATTCCGGTCTGCAGGGGGTTCTGGTTCTTTGCATGGTGAGTTTCCACTCAGAAGGTGCTCTCCGCCATGGTCCTAGAGGCGCGGGGCTGGTGCCGAGCACCCACGTGCAGGGCTTTGGGGAGGGAGCTCACAGTAGTCTCCCTGTCTGGAAGATATTGTCATCACACGGAGGAGTCATTAATGGCTCCACTGTGGCTAACCTGAACGCCACATCTGCATAGGTAAGACCAGCAGCGACGCTTTTAGGGTCAACTTTCCCTATTGTAGTGTTCAGAGGCAACTGGAAATAAATCTGCAATGCACAACTGTTTATGGATGCAAGCACACACGTTAATCAGTTGCAGTGTAAGCATCGTTAAAATGAACTGTGCAATTAGAGTAAAACTGAAGTCATTATCTGCTTTATTAGCTATGCTCACAGAACAAGTTAGAAATAGGCAACTGAAACCAGAATATAACTTAAAACAGAACCAAATGTGCCAACTCAAGCTTTAAAACGGATCTTTGGGAATCAGCTCCATGCCCCAGGACCCTGTGTCTGCAGGTGTGGTGGTAAAATGTTGGGTATTTGAACCACAGGAGAGGTTATTGGTTTCTCATCTGAGGAAGTTTACCGACTTGGTGTGGAGGATTTTTAAATTTGAGATGAAAACTGCCAAAGACTTAAGGAAACATTTTAATTTTTATGTTATTTGAAAGAGAAATGGAGAGAGCATGAGCGAATGAGTGTGAATGAGCCAGTGAGTGAGAACTTTGTTAGCTGCTTCATAACCCAAGAGGCAGTGACAGCCAGGGCTGGTTCAGGCCAAAGCCAGGAGGCCAGGACTCGGCGTGGGTCTCCCATGTGGGTGACAGGGACCCACGCACATGAGCCTTCACCTGCTGCTTCCCGGGGAGTGTGCTCCAGGGCCCATGCACACCAGCCTTCACCTGCTGCTTCCCGGGGAGTGTGCTCCAGGGCCCATGCACACCAGCCTTCACCTGCTCCCTCCTGAAAGTTGAATTCAGAAGCAGGGCAGGGATTGCATCTATGGGTGAAGTCTTAGCTGCCGTGCCAACCCCAGGCCCTGCAGTCAGTGTGTGAAGTTGACATGCCCTAAGTATAGATATCTTTGCGATACAATGTGATGTCTTGATCCAAATACAAATTGAGGAATGATCAGATCAGGACTGTTAGCACATCTGCTACTGCATCTTTTGATGGTGAGTATGTGCAAACCCGTTTCTCTCTTTGTTGTTCTTACACACACGATGCATCCTGTTAACTATCACACAGCCTTCAATGGTTGATATTCACCAAGATCATCTCGGGGAATTCCTTTTATTATTAATTTTATATTTACTATCCTTGCAAAGGATTTAAGCCTAAGACGATCATTCCAGCTTATTGTCCCAGGCTGGCCACTTTTTACAGGGAAGGTAGTGGTAGTTGATCTGGGATGACAGAGGACACCTGGGCTTTCAGGAAGTCAGCCGGGGCACCGTGCCCTCATGGCCTCTGCTTCGTCCGCTGCTGCCTTCGCTGTCCTGGCATCTGCCTCGGGTGTTTTTGGGTGTGAAGTGTGGGGAACAGCAGGGTAAGGATGGCTGGCACTATGGGAGGCTCTTGGGGGCAGGTGGGCTCAGTGGTCAGCAGGAGTTGAGAGCCTTATACCTCCCAAGGACCACTAAGCTATTTCATATCTATGGGCCACAAAAATTAACATTTGGCTATTAGAGATTTAGTGAATTTCGAGTTTCATCTGTGTTTTCCTGGCAGGGCTGGATTGAATGATTTTGCTGGGTTTGTGCAGCTCATGGGCTGCTCCTTTTTTGTAACTCAGTGCCATCTCCTCCTTAACTCTTGTAACCTGGGTCAAGTTTATTTTTCCCATCAACCTGTGTTTTCCTCATCTATAGAGAGGAGATTGACAGAGACGCTAAGGAACATTCTAGAGCATTCAGTGCGTTGTAGCATGATGAAGGCTCATGTAACTACAGCTATCGTATTATACTTAGATGCTGGAGAATGATGAACTTGAGTAGCTCAAGAGCCACCAACATGGAGTCTGACTTCTACAAACACTGGGCTCTGCAGGTGCCTGGTAGCACCAGGAGGAAGCCCTGGAGTCTTGTAGTTTGTAAAGGCCAAGACTGTTTCTCCCTGGGAAGGAGTACTCTGGAGTGTGAGTCAGGGTGAGCTGCAGAGAAATGTCTGACCCCCTGAGGCTCCCTAGTTGTGTCAGGCCCTGGCCTGCCTTTATCTTGGCTGCAGCCAGAGAGCCTGGAATGGCCACAGGAAGAAACGAGACCCTCGCTCTTGTTCCCCCAGGCAGCTGATGGAGTGTGTTCCCTGTATGCATCCATCTCCTGATGGGCAGGTTGAGTGTTAGGACACAGAGGAACCCACGGCAGGTCCAATACTGGTGCCATTGTGAACAGCCCCAAGGACAGGCCTCATTGAGAAGGTTAATGAATGGAGGTGTGGAGCCGAGTCAGGGGACATCAGCATGCAGGCCACCTGTGGGCGCCCCTCGCGGTGGCTAGCAGGCTCTGGTCCTGCAGATGCTCAGCAAGCCTGCTGGGAATGGCGTCCAGGGGCCCGGGCTGATGCCGACAACGCAGTCACTCAAGTCCTGTTTGTGAGATTCCGCAGGGGTCAGCATGATAGTTCAACTGGCTAATCTTCTGCCGGCAAGCATCAGCATCCCATTTGGGCACTGGTTTGTGTCCCAGCTGCTCCATTTCCAACTCAGATCCCTGCTTGTGGCCTGAGAAAGCAGTCGAGGACAGCCCAAAGCCTGGGGACCCTGCACCCATGTGGGAGACACAGAAGAAGCTCCTGTCTTCAGACTAACCCAACTCCAGTCACTGTGGCTGTTTGGGGAATGGACCAACAGATGGAAGATCTGTCTGTCTCCCGTCTCTGTAAGTCTGCCTTTCCAATGAAAGGAAGCAAAATTTATTTACCTTTTTTTTTCAGAATCTTTGCACATTCCCCTGTAAATGTAGTGTTACCTCTAGATGATTTGTGCTACCTAACACGGTGGAAATCTTTTGGTCACGAGTAGTATTGTGCAGAGCACAGTGCCATGGGGAAAGGTTTGTCTGTGTTCAGCGTGCACACAACCCTTTGTGTGTTTGCTCCTCATCAGGTTGAGATGCACACTGGGGCCTTGGTGGAGTTTTTATTAAAATCATTCTCAGGTGTTCATGGTGGCTCATATGCAACAGCTGAGATTGTCTGAAATCAGTGATTTTAAAGGTGTTCAGGACTTAAAAAAGTTTTATTTGGAAGTAAGAGTTACAGAGAGAGAGAGGAAGAAATACAGAGAGAAAGAACCCTGTCTAGGAACCAGGAGCTTCTTCCAGGTCTCCCTCATGGGTGCGGGGGCCCAAGCACTTGGGCCATCTCCCGCTGCTTTTCCAGGCATAGCATGGATATGGATGGGAAGTGGAGCAGCCAGAACAGGAACAGGCACCCACTGGAAGTATCAGGTATTATAAGAGGCAGCTTTACCCACTGTGCCACAGCACCAAGCCCTCAGGAAGAACATCTGTTTTGTTACGTGCTTCTGTCGGATTCTCTGCCTGGTGCAGATGTGCAGTCCCCTGCTTGAGTTGATGGGTGCGTGCCGCACAAAGGACGCGCAGCACTCGACTGGCACTTTGTAACTGATGCATTTTGTGTGTTTGTGTACCAGGTGTGTTCTCCAGCCTGCATGTCCACCAGGGGTGGGGTTCGTCACCGCGGAAGGGCTCCCATGCGCCTTTTTGGACGTTGAGAGCCGCACAGGCCCATGCGTATGTTGGTTTGCCAACACGAGGCTCCACGCATGTGCATTTTACTGCCCAACATCTTTATTCCTCAGCCACTTGATTTTAAACTTGGAAAAGCTGTGTTCAATGTTGAAAACTAAGTTCACACCATGCAGGGTATTTTAAAACCCAGCATCTGATGCCTGGAGTGTGAAAAAACCCCACATCTTTAAAATTTCTTTTTATGGGTCCTAAAGTCTGGGGAGTTTTTTTTGTTTTTTTTTAAATTAACTGGAGACAAAAGATGGTGTCTGCCGTTACCGGAAGCCCTTGGAAGTGATCCATGACGTCTCAACCTAGAACCGTTACACTAAAGTGGTTTTTTTTTTTGTTAAAAAAATAATGTTTAAATAGTCAGTGGCAGGAATCATTTTTGGTGGAGAAATAAATTATCCAAATTCAATCTGTAGAAATGGACTGATTTGAATTAAAGATTATCTATGAGTATACTTCAACATTCCGTGAGAAACGAGACTGAAAGTGAAGTTTATATCGGCTGAAAAAAAAGGCTAAATCCTTGCACATTTTTCGCTGTTCAGGATTTGTACTTTGCATAAAGTTTGGAGACCCCGCTCACTCCCACGCACAGGCTTTGAGGCCTAGAAAATAAAAGAATGCAAGGTGCAACCGAGGAAATTAGGGAGCAAGAGCATGCGGGCGGGGGCAGGCGAGCTCACTGCTGTAAGGGCTGCATGTCGCAGGTGCCTCGAGCCCTCTGCTGCCTTGGCCATGACTCTCCCAGGGAAGCCCTCCCCACCCTGTTCTCTCCCCTCCCTCCTCTTGTTTCCCACACGTCTGATCCGATCCGCCTTATAATCTGAATGCCCTCTCCTTGCTCCCGTCCCCTTGGTCCATTACAAACCTCGTGAGTGCTTCTGTCTGCAGCTGGGCACCTGCTTCCAGGGCACCCCTATGGGCTCACCCAGCTCCCATACAGGCTCATCAGTTGCCTGGGTCTTCTGCTGAAACACAGACCTCTGGGCAGTGGCTGCTTGGTGGGCCTGTGACTCCATATCCAAAATGTTCCCAGAACGGCCTGTCGAGCTGGTCTCAGGACCCCACACTGAGTACCGAACCATCCATTTGGTAGCTGCATGAAGCTTTGCTGCTTAGGTCTTACTGTGTGTGTGTGTGTGTGTTTCCAACCAGAACGTAGACATTGGAGAGAAGAGGATTCTTTTTTGCTTCCCCTCCAGTGGCCTTCCCAGCGTTCTCTGTGCTGTGGAAGGGCTTCAAGGGTACCAGCTGGTAGACAGTGCCTGGAGGGAGGCCCTGTGCTCTTATATGAATCTACTCTGCAATTGCAAAAATCAAGTCTGGCTCTGGAATGGGCTTTCTCTCTAAGGCAGCATTTTAAGGGTTAGGGTAGCTCAGAGAGTTTGCCTCTCCTGTTGGTGAGAGGCAAATTTAGAATTCTTGAAACTTAGAATTGTATATCTCAGGGTCCCAAGTTGGGCACGGAGTGTGGCCCCTCACATCAGCAGAGCCTTGTTCGGAGGCTGTGATGGAGTAGGGTTGAGAGGAAGACACTGTTTCTCCACTTTGGAGCTTGGCCACCAGGAGCCAGGGTACAGGAGGGGTTGCCATGGTGCCATGGTGCCATGGTGTAGGACTTCTCTGCTTCCTGTTGTTTTTCCAGAATATAACTGATGCATACCGAGTCTGCAGATAACTCACTGAACATGCGCATTATGGAACCAGCATGTATGGATTTAAAAGCATTTTTTTGCACCCAAATTATCTTTTAATTCCATTTCCCATGAACTTTTCAAATCCCCTCATAAAGGGCAGATAGAAAATACTTTTCTTGTTGAAAACGTGCGAGTGCTCTACAACGTCTTAGTCATTGTTAAACAATCAACCAGTCAGCCTGGCTGCACGCCAATAAAGCTTTATTTACAAAACCAAGCAGTGGGCAGGACTGGGTTACCGTTTGCTGGCACTGATCTACAACTGTATGCACCAACAGGAGAGGCAAACAGCAGAGTTTACAGCCTCTTCTGAGAAGAACACTGCCTGTTGGTCTCGTAGTTAATACTCTGTGGAGGAGAATGGCCGCACAGCATTGGCCCCGTGGCACCCTGGCAGCAAACAGCCAGTCAGTGTATGGGCGGGACGTGAGCTCAGATCTACTGAGTCAGAGTCCAGCGTTCCTTTTGTGCTTCGGTTTTCTTAGTCCTGCCTCGTAGTCCGGGTCACACTGCATCAAGATGAGGCCACTCTGGGCAGCCCTACTGGGCTTGTCCCCTGCTCAGCTCCCCTCCATGGCATGACACATCCCCTTCTCCAACTCTTCTGCTTGTGAACAGGCAAGCATCCCTTGGAACCTGTAGAACCTGGATGGACTGTCCACAACAGGCTTTTGTGCACACGCCTGTTCAACACAAACAGCAACACACACACAGAACCTTTTCACAAATTGAAAGAACAGTCTGTAGAAAATAGCTGAAATGTAAGGTTAATTGGAGCCAGAAATGTCAAATTAATGCAGCAATGCCCCAGGGAGCCTGCCCTGGCCTTTGTGCACACGGTGATGGGAAGCAGGGACTGGCACAATAGGATTTTAGGGAGTCCCCTGTCATATTAAACAGACTTTGCAATTAATTTTTTTGCTGCAATGTTATTTTCATTGGCCTATATTTTCCTTGACCTCTCACATTTTTTAAGCTACCAATGCAGGGCAAGTGGGATTTAGGAATGAAACAAAAAGAGCCCACACACTGTCTTGACTTAAAATCGGTAGAAATGTGATGGAAGTGCAGGGGGTGGGGGAATCGTTGACGCTCGTGGAGGTGAGCTGGGGTCCATGGGTCATAGGAAGATGCTGACCTGGGAACAGGGGATCTGTTCTGCTGGGTGATTTGTGTCCATGTCTTAGCCCCTTTCGGCGTCCCCCTGGTCTCATCTGGTGCGGAAGTTTGGGGATGCCAAGGAGGTGGCCTCACCGACCAAGGTCTTTGACTCATCGAGTGGGAAACGTAGGTCAAGCACCTCTTCAAACATCACCTTATTTAATCTTCACGGAAGCCCGTTGAGGCCTTTCTTGTAATTATTGCCGTTTTCAGATGGGGAAATGGAGGCACTGACCTGCTGAGTGGCTGGCCAGTGCTGCGTGGGTGCCTCTGTCCACCTGCAGTGCCTGCAGCCTGCCTGAGCACACTCAGCTTTCTGGACTTTGTCCATTCCTTTGTGGTCAACTCCTATATAGTTGACCGACTGACCATTTCAACCATTCCTAGGTGCCTGGTTCTGTGGCAGGAAGCCCCTTCCTCTGGCTGTGTGACCGTCACTTCTGTCCACCAATCATGTCTTCTCATTTTGCAAGCTGAGGCCCTGTCTCTGAGTTCACACCTCATTCTGTCTGGTATCCATCATTCTTCTCTATGTCTCTGACTTTGATGTACTAGGCATCCCTACTTTGTAACATGTGTTAGAGCTTCCTCCTTTTAAAGCATGAAGGACATTTCATTGTGTGATTGAACCTGTTTTGTTCATCTGTTTTTCTTCCAGTGAACACCTGGTCTGCTTCTACTTTGTGTTTGTTGTGAATACTGAGTCCAGGGTCTGACTGTGGACGGCCATTCCTAGTTGGTCATGGATGTTCTGGATCCTATAATGGTGGTGATGGAAATCTGATAGAAATATGTCCATCAGAATCTGTTCCTCTGTTCTGTGTTACCCCCATCCTCACCTGACACATACATACACACACACACACACACACAAAATAGCACTCTGTAAACATTGGTGTAAACTGAATAAGTAAGTTATAACAGGGGTGAACGTTTGAACCAACAGTGAAAAAGTGGGAGGTGGGAGGCCCTACATCCCACATTGGTGTGCTAGATTCAAGGTCTGCTCCAATTTATTCCTTCAGCTTCCTGCTAATGTAGACCCTGAGGTAACAGTGCTAGTTCAAGGATTTGGGTTCCTGACACAAACACAGGAGGCCTGAATTGAGTTCCTGGTATAGCTACCAGTGTGCATGAACAGGGTTGCAGGGGGCGGTGCTGGTAGTGGGGTGGGTGGTTACATGCAGTTGAAAAAAAAAAGAAATAGCACAAAATAAAGACTACAAAAATGGGCGGCCAGAGGGAAACCCTCTTCTCTAGAAGGCTTGCTGCCTCAATCTTTTATTGAATTGCTTGGGGAGTCGAATTACAGAAATCAGTGTGGCACCAACATTACAGCTGTGTCCCACATTGCTGTTAACCAGTTGATGCTTGATGACTAGGAAGCGGCAGTGTGACCCAAGTAAAGTAGTCAGTACTTGACCGTCTCAAGGATTTTGCAAAGTACACAGTCCTGTGGCCTTGGACCATTGCCCATCTATAGACTCTCCCCCATAGGTCTTGACCTTGGTCTCAGACTTTTGCCTACTTGCACACCATTGCCTGTAGAGCTTGAGCTTGGTCTCCGGCACCAGTGGTCTGTGAACTTGAGATTTCCAGACACAGTCTGTCGTGCTCTTCTATATCAAGTCACGCTGTTATTTATTTACTTATTTTGCAAACTGCCTGTAGCAGCAGCACCTGGCTCCTGGCTTTTTTCTGAACCTCGTCCACTGTCATTTCTGGTATCTGGGAAATGAACCAAGGAAAGGGAGCTCGCCACATGTGTTTCTCTCTCTCTCTGTCCATCTGCCCCCTTCCTCCAAACAAAACCCAAGCCAGAACTGGCATGCACACAGTTGTCCGGTTTTGGTATCTTACCTGAGTCTGGACAAGGCCACTGTTGGTGCAGCTCGTCTGTGAAGACTTTGCACTATTTTCAGAATTGAATATGCCTTTGCTTCAAAGTCAAAAGTTTAAGGAGTTGTACACACTTAAACAGGAACTAGTAATCTGTTGGACCCTTTAGCTCAGCTACCAAAAGGGTGTCAGCAGTGAGATCCCAAGCTAGGATATCAGCAAAAAGTCATCAAGGTTCCTCAACTACCTCAAACCACTTAGGATTACCTGAATGGAAAATTCCAGAGTACCCATTCACTGTGGGTGAAGGTGAGGCTGTGGGTACAGGGGTGAGGTTAGCATACTACATTGGATGTTATATTGCACAGATGGAAACGTTTAGTGCTGTACTGGTGCTGGACCATGGCTCCCAGTGCAGAGTGGGGCTGCGTGACCCGAGTTACAGGCAGTATTGTGCACTTCGTGGACAAGATGTTTGAGGCACATTTGGGATTAGTGGCTGTGCAGCGTCACACCCTTGATGGCTCTGCATCTTCATCCACGCAGAATAAGCCGCCAAGGAGTCAGAGCAGGGTCTTCCCCACCCATGGTTGCAAGGAAACAAAGCAAAGTGAACTTTAACCTGGAAGGGACCAACAGGTGTTCATGTTGAGACTGTCAAGGACCAATGTACTATTTCCAAAAGACATGTGCCAGGGATTAAGAAGACCACAGTGGGTTCAGGGACTGAAATTGATTTTTTGGTAAAGCATATGGCATTTAAATTAGAGACAAGGTACCAGGTCATGCTGGGCTTCGTGAGGAAGAAGGTCAGGGTCTAGAAATGCTTTGGCTGGGTCTGGGGAAGAGAGTCTGAAGGGCTTTGTGTGCTTAAGCACCAGAAGCATGAAATCTGCATGTCATTGCTGAAACTCACATTGGTTCTTGGGATTGCGGAGTTCTGACACGCTCACATGATAGTAGTTCATGTTCCTGGGTTCAGTCTCATTGTACTCATATATCACGCTGTGTCAGAACATTCATCTGTTGTTAATTTCACTTAGAATAAAATGTCATCTTAATTTAGAACTATCTCAGGAGACATGCGTGCCTTTTAAAGACACTCTCAGTGGAGAGCCGCAGTAAACCGGGAGGGAGCTTTTGAGTGCAAGGCAGAACCTTGTAGAAGGCAGGGGGCCTGGGCCCAGGCAACTGGGGGGCGGGGGGGCTGTGACCCTCCCTCTGTCCCAGAGGAAGAAGGCGCACATTTGGATCAGCACAGCCTTGTAAGACAGACTCGCTTGTTCTATCCTGTTCCTGGGGAGAGCTGAGGTTCAACAGGATCACAAACAAGCACACACAAAAGAGCCACACTTGGTTCTTCCAACTGGTCCCCCAACACATTGCACATGCTCATGAGTTGTGTTTGGGACAAAGGACAAAGCCATAGATGAGAAAATCCAGGCTTTGTTAGAAATTTCTATACTTATCATCTGTACATGTGTCTCTGTGTGTATTCCTACATATATTGGCACTTTTAGAATGTATTGGATGAAGCCTGATCTTCCATATACGATGGCTTTGAAACTCTTCCTGTCTTGTGTGAAATGTGCAACTGTGGAAATTCTACCTAAACAGAATGAGTTTGAGCATGTTTTGCCGATTGAATCATTCACGGTCTCTTTGGAGACCTGGAGAGTGACACGGAGAGCAGTGTGTGCAGCTGGCATGCTTCCAGCCCTGTGGTGTCCATGTAGCACTTAGAATTCAAGAATATTTTTCTTACTTCTTACTCCCAGGTTGGCTTGTATTTGCAAAACACCTGGAAGGGTGGGGAGGATTTAGTTGTAACATAGGCGAATCCTTGATTGGCTCGGCTGACCAGTGGCTACTGGAGGGACCACCGTGTTTGAGGGCATGACCATCAATGCAGGAACATGCGCACGTGTGCTTGTGTGAACTTCTTCCTGCCAAATGCAAATCTGGCCGAACCTTCAAAACAACTTGGCATCCAACGCACATTAATATTTTAAACCATCACTAATGGTGCTGTAGATCCAATTTTACTATTTAAAAAAAAACCACTTCCCACTGAAGTGTGCAATTTTGTGCATCTGTAGCATGCTTAGAATGTGATTATAGAAGTGTGAGAATCAAAACCGTATTGCATTCACAATGCCCAAATAACCATGGTGGGAGGAAGGGAAGCTAAATCTGATTTATCAATGGGTCTTTGTTTGCAAATGATGTAAAGAGGCTTGTTTGGCATATAGGACCTTTGTGGCCACTTGGTCTGACACCCTAGTGTACAGAGTCAGAGATGTGGGCATCCTGGGGCCCAGCAGCGGTCCTGGCGTGGGGGCATGCAGAGCAGAGCAGTGCTCCCTCGCCCCCACCCCCCACCACCCATGCTGGCTTTTCCAGGGATGGGCCATGTGTAGCTGGGCAGAGAAAGACTGCTTTACTCCACCTCAGAGCCTGAGGCTGGACAGAAGAGATATCCTGGAGAAGGAATGGAAGAAGCTTCAGGAGCCAGGGATGGAGGAGGCAGGACAGGTGTGAGGAGCACCATGACCAGGGATGGAGCAGGCAGGACAGGTGTGAGGAGCACCATGACCAGGGATGGAGCAGGCAGGACAGGTGTGAGGAGCACCATGACCAGGGATGGAGCAGGCAGGACAGGTGTGAGGAGCACCATGACCAGGGATGGAGCAGGCAGAACTAGGAGGTGGCAGCACTGTCAGTTTGGCTATTTGTTTGGCAGAGAAGGGGCCACGGCAGGTGATTGGAAGTGAGGCTCGGAGGACCCAGGTAGTGGATATCACACAAGAACGTGCAGGTTGAGCTAAGAACCATGAACTTTAGCCAGAGGGCCTTCTGACAGACAGTAACACTCCACTGTGCCCTGATACACAGGTCACAGGCTGAGGCAGTGACACTGAGACTGTCACAAACTGTCTTAGAGCCTATTGCATACCCTGAGACCTATCACCCAGAGGGAACAGTTCACTTCAGGCCACCCCCAAAGGTCTTCCTTTCCCAGAGATGAGGAGCTTGAACCAATCGGAGACACCAGTGGCCATCTTATCCTGTGCTCAGTGGCTGCAGCTACTCTGAATGGAGCTGTTGCTGGTTTCTGCTGGACTGAGACCAGGCCAAACACCGGTCAGGGCCTGGACTGCCCCGTCAGTGAGTTAGCAGCATGGAGGTGCATGGCGGCAGTCCACTGCCAGCCTCCGGGTTTCCAGAAGGCTGCAGAGAGCTCTTGTGGCTGGCACACAGCTGAGGCTGGAGAGGGGAGGCCGCCGTGCGAAGCAGCATTGGAGGGGAGGAGGGCCGAGTGTGGAGGGGCTGGATTAGGACCCTCCTGCAGGATGGCAGGTTATTTCTGGATCATGCTTAATTTGGAGAGATGGTCAGTAGGGATTGAGAGAGGAAGGGCCTTGGCGTAGGTTGAGTTCCACGTCAGAGCTGACAAAGGGGCACCCTCCCCTCCCCTTTCCATCCCTATCTTTCTTTGTCTCTTTTTAAAAAGTACATTTAATTTTGTATGCTTATGGTGGACAACATGGTGTTATGCTATACACATGAAGAGCCCTCAGAAAGTTTGTGGAAAACGGAATGCAAAGTTTATTTTTTGTAATGCAAGCTTGAAGCCCAAATGAACAAGGAGTCTGAAAAGTTGATGAAAAATGCGTGTTATGCGAAAACTGTGCCTGCCTTTAAAACTGGTTTTGCACTAAAATGCACTCATCTCTCAATTCCATCTTTCCAGGAACCCCCTATTGCAGTAACACGATTACCATCTCTACCAGCTCCCGTTAGGAAGTCGTTATAGGACCTGGGTTGAGCTGGTGTGGATTGTGACTTATGAAGTCTCACACCCTGGTCCTTGCAGGAGCCCTGCTTCCCCGTGGCCACAGTGAGCAGCTCCCTGGACCGCCTGGGTTTGCAGCTTCTCCCTGGCCTTCTTGGGCTGCAGGGGGCACTGCAACTTCCAGCCCCACCGAGAGGCGCCTCACAAGCTACCGAAGAAGTTTCCACGGAGGGTTTTGCCCTGAGGTCAAAGGCCCAGATCCTTTTTGACACCTGCATCGGTGTCCCCTGGGGATGGGCCACACACCACACCTGACGCGGGGACTACAGGTGGAGCCCAAGCCCAGGGTGAGGCAGTGGAGTGCTGCGAGTGAACATTCCTGCAGGGCTGCGAGGGTATGCTGGCCGCATGCTGGGCCCTTGCCGAGCCCCCACCAAGCAATGTCCTCTTTGTCAAGTTTATTGGGTCCTGGAGTGATTCGTTTCTGAACCGGTCAATTAATCCATTATTATTATTATTTTTAATGAGTTAGGGGATTTCCTCCAGCCGAAAGCCACTGTGCAGCGTGACCCAAGCCCCAGAAGGCAGGGCCGGGCCAGCCTCCTCCCGCTGCAGGTGGCTGCCCTGGGCATCCAGGAGCAAGGATTTACCCCACACGGAGGTGGGCGCGGGGCGCACGCCATGAAGCCGCTGACTCCAGTGCAGCCATCGGAACCTTTGGAAATTCAGCCAGCATCACCCTGCTGAGAGGCGAATGATTGCTGTTTAAGAACCAGCTTGTTGAGAGTGGGGACTCCCTGTGTAGCGATATTTAATGATACCGGAAGACCCCGCGCTGGAACTCCTGTGCTCCAGGCACGAAATCGGATGAAAGTGAGGGTTCCCGAGGTCGTTAAGGCTACCGAGGAAATCAGTAATTATGTGGCAAAGTGCACGGCTGCGCCCTCTGGTGAGGAGTCCAGACACCAGGCTTGTTGCAGGTATCTGGGGACTTAAGTTAAGGTCGAGTTCTGAGAGGTGGCCACCCCAGGCCCAGCCCTGGACATCGTGTTTTCCCTCCAAGCCAAGTCCTGCTGGTCTTTTGCCGGCACTGTGGCCAGTTCTGCCCTCTGCTTGTCTAAAATCATTTCCCCATTCTCTTTATTGGCAGGCGTTTCTTGGAACCTCCAGTACTGAATGTACTGGCCAAGGAGTATGTAACTGTGCCCTTGGTCTCCTTGGGGGATGGGTTTCAGCATGCTGCCCTTCCCCCAGCCCATTACCCAAATCCAGGGATGCCAGCAGAAGGCCATGTGGTGTGATGGTACACGAACAGAACCTGCCCTCATCCTCCGAGTGCTTTAAATCACCTCTAATGTCCGGCCCAGGGTATCTGCTGTGAGTATGGCTGTTGCCTGGTTTAGGGAATATGACAAGAAAAAGGCCAGCCTTGGTCAGCGAAGACACTTATTTTTTTCCACTGATTTTCCACCCACCAGGGTTACGACCATGGAAGTCCAGTCGGAATTTCTCAGGCCAGCTGGTAGACAGGAGTGTCCCTAGGACACGATTCAGGTTGAAGAAATTTAAACAGAAGCCTGCTGGGCGGGGCTATGTTTTTCCCCAAAGAAATAGAGTCAGGGCCAGCTGGTTCTACACTCTGCTGCTTTGAAATAACATTATAGCACTTTGGGGGGGCTGCAGGAGGGAGTGTCTTGCTCGGATCCCGATCCCAGCCACCATGTGCTCATGGTGAGCTGGGTCTGGGCCCACCTGGATTCGGGGGCTGCTTCCTTTCGGGTGAGTACACCGAGGGTGGGGGAGTCTCCGGGACTGGGTGGGTCCGGGGCCCACCCACCACCCTCATTGGGCGGTGGACGGGATTGGGGTGGGGCGTGACCTTGGGCCTGCGGGTTTAAACTTCAGCAGCTAGGAGTCTGCTGAGGGCTGCAGGAGGGAGCGTCTAGTTCGGATCCCAATCCCAGCCACCATGTGCTCATAGTGAGCTGGGCCTGGGTGGCCAGTGCGTCATTTGGCGCCAGGCTGTGCCTGCTAGCCGCCCGGGGTCTGAACTGAGGTATTGGTTGTCTGAATCATTGCTTAGGTAGCTCCAGGCTGACCCCACTGTTTCTGGGATCTGAGTCAATCCTAAAGATTCCCAATGCCAGTAACTCTTTGAAGAACTTCTAATCACTTAACAATGCTGAGCTATGAAATTGGTAATGAAACGGAATGTACTGGGCAGGACTGAGCAAACCTTAGCCTACAAGCAAAACTAGAAACCAGCATGGAGCACAGGTCATACCGAGCTAGGCTCTTGCACCTACTGGTCCTCAGAGCAACTACAGGCAGGTGCGTGATTTACGGCTAGGAACAGGCCCAAATGGGGAGGTAAGGGGACACCCTAACTGGGTTGAGGTTCCCACCAAGGGGCGTGAGTGCTGGAATGGGGGCTGCGTTCTATCTAGGAAACAGTTGTAGTCGCCCGAGGCACTAGTGTGGGCTGGGATTGGATGCACCAGGCCAGTTCAGACCCCAACACCCCAACATCTGGTGTCATGGAGAACCAGGGTAGACGTGGGACTGACTAGGCTGGGTCTCAACCCCCTACTAAGCCATGTGTGAGCTGTATGTGGGTATGGACGAGCCATGGCTGGGCTGAAACATCCAACAACGAGAACCAGAATGGGGTGAAAGCCAGCCAGGAAAAGCCACTGTTCCTGCTAGGACAGGAGGTGAACTGAGTAGGGCTGGCTTATGGACCCACTTGTATGCACGAAATCTGGCATTGGGAGAGGTTCTGATGGAGCAGCCTGGCAACTCCTCTGGCAGGACATAGTCCCTGCAGGTTAGCACAAGAAGCATGATAGGAAACAGCCCAGAATAGGCCATGGAAAGTTTCCCACTGGCACACATTCGGCATGGGTCAGGGGCAGACCAGGCTGAATCAGTTCATGTCATCCACTGGCAAATCCGATCACCAGAACAGAGTGTGGGTTGAGCCGGGTTTGGTCGCGACAAAACCAGTACACATTATGGAATGCCAGGGCGTGGTTGCCTGTACTGGATTTGACTGCAGCACCCAACCAGCACACGTGAGATCCAGGAAGGGAGGGGCAGAGCTGGCGAGGGGATTAAGGGGCTGGTCCCCTCGCCGGACAGCTACTCCCACTGGAGAGCGTGGGCTGGGATGGGGACAGACCAGACTAAGCAGGGCTATGACACCTGTGGGCCGCATGTGGACTAGATCAGGGAAAAGCCAGGCTGGGCGGATTATTCCTGCTGGTGCAAGCATAAATTAGAGTGGGTGAGGGATGTTTGGGCTTAGCCGCAGCATCAGCTGGCAGAAGCTGGCACTGGGGACTAATTCTGTCAAGTCAAATCACAGAACCACCTAAAGAGTGCATAAACCGGGACAGAGAGACCTGGGAGGGAAAAAGTGGGTTCCCCCTTCTTGGGTCACTATTCCCGCGGGACGGCATGAAAACTAGGATGGGGGCTGGGGTGGCTAGACAGAGAGGCACTCAACAACATCCGTGAGAGCTGGATGGTTGAGTTGGTTAGATGAAACTACAAGTACAAGAGCCAAATGGGATGGGGGACAGACTGGTCTGCTACACATACTGGCAAACCAGGGTAGGGGGCGGGTCTGGTGAGGGTTATTGTGGGTCGCCCCGACTAGGCTGCAGCTCCCACTGGTTGATGTAAGGGCCGAGTATGTGCTGGGCAGAACCAGACTGGACTGCAACACCCATTGGTTCCAGTGCAACTCAGCACTGAAAACAGAATCAACCCAGCAATTGAAACCACCAGCTGATCGGGGTGATGGACTGTGCCGGGCCCTGTGCTTGCTAGAACATGCAAGAATCTAGTCTCCCCAGTCGAACTGCTGGACTCAGAACTCTAACCAAGAAAAGACAGAAGACAGAACAGGACAATCATTCATCTCAGCTATATGTTGGCAGCGAAATATGGGGCAAACGGAGACTTTATGATGGACCATATCAATCAGTGGACGACCTCATCGAGCGAAACTGGCAGCAATTCATAACTGGAGAACTATTAAAACCACTTGAGCAAATATCTCAGAGCATGCCCCACATCCGGGACTTGGGGTGGGCGGGAAACCGGGTGGGGCTTCTCCCTCAATATCCCCCTTTACCTCGGATACATGATGGAAACAATATGGACATAATAGTATTACCCACTTCCCTATACCCCCTGAACCTTTTTTTTAAACCGTAATTAGCTATGTAAACATTGTCAACAACAATACAATAAAATAAATTAAATAAAAAAAATAAATAAAATAACATTATAGCACTTCTCACAAGTAACACAAATGCCTTGTAAGAAGTGTTCCTAGCTCCCATAACCTTGTGTCCTTAGTATTATCTATTTCACTCCCATGTAGCTATTCGGAAGCATGTATGTATACATGTACACAGAATGAAATAGCATTGCTATTGCTATTCTGAATAAGCTGTTATATACTCATTCAAAAGTAAGAAAATATAAAATTTGTAATGTTATGTTCACTTATTTGTTCTATGCTTCTCTGTCTTTCTCTCTCTTTACATGAGCATGAGTTTCTGGCCAATATTATTTTTCTTCTTTTTGAAAAACCTCCTTGTCACATTTCTTGCGAGACAGGTGATCTCACAAGTTCCAGAATTGCAGTGGTGGGTGGGTTTTTTACCTCTCAACACTCAGTGCTTCCTGACACTGTTTTGCTTAAATGTGTTCTGCTGCTAGGTCAAACACAAATCTCTCTTGCTCCTTTGTAAGTAAGGGTTTTCCCTGACTCCCAATTCTTTCAAGATCATTTCTTTGTCTTTGACTTTCTGCAATTTGAGTATGATGAATCTAGTTACTGAGATTCCTGGGCTGCAAATTCTGGCTTTAATCCTGGGGACACGCTCGGTCATGATGGCCTCAACTGTTGCTTCTGCCCCTTTCCTGCTGTGGTACTTCACATGTAGTGTCCCACGGTTCTTGGATATCCTGGACTTTTGCTGAGTCTTTCGTTTTCCTGTTCTGTTTTGGAAGTTTGTCATCATGGCCAAAGCTTTTCTCCTCAGCTGTATCTAATTACCACACAGCCTGGCAAAGGGGCTCTATGAGAGTGTCTTTGTTTTCTGGCATTTTCCTTCCGCATACTCCTAGATTCTCCATCCTTCTCTGTACGGTATGCCTTTGTTGTTGCATGGATCCAGCTTTTCATTAAGGCCCGGAACACATTATTCACAGCTTTGAAAAGGTTAGTCTCGTTGTTCCTGTGTCCTTGCCCTATCTGAGGTTGGGAATGATGCATGCTCAGTCTCTTTAAACTGTCTGCTAGGCCTTGTAGTTTTGTGTGGAAGGATGGGTAAGGCAGACTTGCAGAAGGGAGCTCTGATATGTGGTCCTTTAGTGGTGTGGTGGTGAGGTACAGAGGAGTGAGAACATCCAAGAGTCTTGTTGCGAGCCAACATCCCTTGTGCTCTTCGGTGGGGTGGGGCGGCTGCAGGGAGCTGCAGCTGGAGATGTGCCTTCCTGGGGTAAGTTGGGTTGAGACCATGGCCCAGCAGGGGTGGTGCTGCAAGGAGACATGCCTTGTGAAAAACAGAGGGACCTGCTGTGTCCCTCTGTGGCTTCCTTTCCCCTCTGAGAGCAGGAGTGAGTTTTTCTCTCATCTTCATGGGGAGCACTTGGTTGAACTGGGGCTGAAATTCACAGAGGCTTGGAGCCCTGGTAAGGGAGGTGGTGGAGCGTCTTAGCCTGAGATATGTCCTCGCCACCAGGAGTTTGTCGGCTGCGGCCGGGCTTGTCTGCCCTGGCATTGATTCCCAGCGAGGTTTTAGCTCTGGTGGCTTGAGATGTTCTATGTCTACTTTCTCTTTCCAATTTTGGGGGCTCCGGGATCTTATTTCTCTGATAGATCTAGAACAGTTGATTTTTCTTTCTTTTTTTTTTTTTTTTTAATTTGTCCAGCTTATCACTTGTTAGCTTCTGGCATATTTAACAAGAAACCAAATATCCATCAGTTTGTTTTTAAGCAGAATCTTCTTATGTTTAGTAAAATATGTAATATTTTATCCAGATTCTTCCTCCATTTTACTTTTCTGCTTAGTTGGATTTACTTTCTAGCGTTTTTAATAGCTACTATGTGGGCTATTTTAAGTGAGAAAAGCCGAGAATGTGAGCATCTCGTTATCCCGGTGGAGGTGGGGGAGCCCCTTCTCCCAGCCGCGGCCTGCTGGTGCCGGGGTCAGGGGCTGAGTGTCCAGTGACTGTCCCTCCTGGCCACAGCAGTGCTCACGGTCACTCTCCGTCTGCGGTGGCTTCCCCTTGGAGTGCACCTTATGGTCCCGTGCTTCTCTCTCCTCATCATGTTTTCACCTTGTTGTTTCCTCTGACATCACTAGACACGGCCGGAGCTGGCAGCTTCTACACCAAGTACCCAAGGAAATATTTTGGGGAACCTATTAATTCTCAGTAACTTCAGTTTACAAACACAAGGTCTGCAAACAGAGTTGGCAGGCAGCCCAGGTTGTCAACCCAGGCTCCTGTTGGCTGGCGGGGGTCTACCTTCTGTACTGTGATACAGTACTGCCTTGTAGATGGCTTGCTTTATTCCAGCTAGTGCGTGGCTTTGGGGGCTGGAGGTGGGGCTCCTTACTGCTCTCAGAGAGGACTGTGCACCGGGCAGCCATAGCCAAGGCTCTCTGTGAAGTTCGCGAGGGCTTCCATTGGCACAGTTTCCAGTTCAGTCCCACAGATGGGGAAATGTGAACTCAGGAAACCTCCCTCCTCTTCCTTTTGGAGCAGGAAGTCACACGTGTCTGAATGTTTTGCCTGGGAGCAGAGCCCTGGGCTCCTCCGCTGCCCCCACCCCCATTCCTTTCTGCTTGGCCCTCCACTCCCAGCACTGACTGGCTCTCTGACTTGGGAGCGCCCATTGTCAGGGCAGAAAGTGGGCGATGTTCTCTCCTCCTCTTCCTCCTTTGCCCTCTTCTTCTAGAAAACAACTTTACTTTTAAAATTGCACGAAGTGTGAAGTGTTCCCAGTAGAGATTTGTGCCAAATCTTCTGAGAGAAGAGGTCCCAGCAGAAGTTAAACTGGGCCTCGAAGAACGAGGGCTCCCTCACCCCTGCCCACCTGCCCAGGCCTGGGACTGCTATTCGTGTGAATTTCCTGTTAGGTTTGTCTTTGCAGGAAGCCAAGTGGGAGGCTCGCTAAGGGAGAAAAGATTCATTCATCATTCTTAGACATTGGAACTGCCAAATCCGCCTGGCTTTCTTTCATGGGATCCTGGTTGAAAATTGCACCTGCTTCTCCAGCCATTCTCTGCGTCAGTGATTGGTCAAGGATGGTGCAAGGTTGCCTGGGGACCCGCCTTTACAGAGAGTCTGAGTAAACTCCCTGGCTTTTCCAGTTCTGTGTCTGGGGAGTCATGTGCTGCATCATGACATTTGGGTCAATGACAGGTTCCACAAGAGGTCCTATGAAAAGCTGAATGAGTCCAACCATTTAGTGACAGGGAACCTATTGTGTGATGACATTGTTACTTGTGCGTGTGGCGATGCTGGTGTGAGCAGACCCACTGTATAAAAGTGTGGCACATCCAGTCACGCATGGCACAGGGGACTCGCTAATCAGTGACTCGGTGGGTTATGCACCTGCTGCTCCATGATTTGGATTGCTTTCTTAAAGTTCCTTCGTGTCCTGAGGGAAAAAGTTTAAAGCTGTCGGCCACACTTCACGTTCAGCAGGTTTTCTGACTGCACAGGTTTCTCTCATGCTTGATCTGCTCTCACGGTGTTTGGCTCATCATGACCGCAACAGCAAGACTGCACTGAGTCCACATGGGACGATAGTTAAAAAATGTTCACGGGATAAATACATGTTAAAACATGCTTTATTTTGATGTGTGGTTTTTTTCATGATGTGCATATCCACGATCTCTCAGAAGACGCGTGTAGGACTTTGAATGTTTTGCACAAAAATAATCTCATCTTTTAATTCCACTTTCCATGGACTTCTTTTGTTGGAAGTCTGATACACTGGTGTAATCTATGGAAGTAGTGGGCTGTACTGTTTAGATTTGTGTAAGAACTCTGTGATGTTCATCCACCAAGGAGATCAACTGACAACACATTGCTTAGAACCTGTCCTATTTTTAAGCAACTGTGATTACCTCAGCCCAACAGTGTAGCGCCGCAGATGGCAGAAGCAGACCCAGTACCAGCTGTCTTCTGTCAAGCCAGATGTTGAAGGGATCTGAAAAAATACAATGTTCCTCTTTTTTAAGCAGCACAGTTGTATTAATAAAAGCATGTTATTTGCATCAACGCATAGTGAATATTGAATTTGCTATCTTAAAAGTGAAATAATAAATAATAAACCTCCAGTTCAGAAAATGTGAATAGAGAAAAACACCCTAACAACCTGCTTAGAAGCTTTCTGTAACTTTGATGTGTGTAGAAAGGGCCTGAGACCCTGGTTCCCTCCCCCAGTTCATCAGCAGGTGTTTTTGTATTAAATGCAGTGATTGTAGGGCCAGCATCGTGGTGCAGTGGATTGAGCCACCGTTGTGACATTGGCGTCTCACATGGTTTGATTCCTTCCTACACCACTTCCAATTCAGCTGCTGGCTAAAGGAGTCTGGAGAGAGCTGAAAACAGATGAGTTCTTGGGTCCCTATCACCTCCAGAGAGATCCTGATGGAGTTCCAGGGTTCTGGCTTTGGCTTGGCACAACTCTGGTCTTTGAAAATTTGGGGATTGAACCAGTAGATGGAAGGTGTTTCTTCTCTCTCCCTCTGTATCTCTGTTTTTCAGATAAATAAGCAAATCTTCAGAATACAGAAAGAAAGGGTTGTTTGGAAGATGTTTAACTCTAATGGATAATAGATAATGCTAGTAAGTAATGATAAATTCATAAATGGAGTATGATATAATAACCAAAATGATAAACTCTAACTTCACCCAACTATATATATAATATATATATATAATGAAAGAGAAAGCATAAAGGAATATATATTGCAGATTTAAAAAAAATATTTATTTAAAAGACAGAGTTACAGATAGTGGGAGAGACAGAAAAAGCGAGCTTCTGTATCCTCTGGGTGACTTCCCAAATGGTTGCACAGACCAAAGCCAGGAACACCATCCAAGTCATCCATATAGGTGATGGGAGTCCAAGAACTTGAGCCATTTTCTGCTACTCTCCAAGGCACGTCAATCAGGAGCCAGACTGGAATCAGAGCAGCCAGAACTCAAACTAGTGCTACCATATGCAATGCTGGCGTATTAGGTGGTGGCCTAGGCACTGTGCCACAACACTGGTCCCATATTGTAGGTTTAAAAATGCGTGGGACCCGTCACTGGGTTGTCCCTACAATGGTGGTCCCATGAGACTGTAAGACCTTGTATCAGAGCCGTCTCACTTGTGTACGTGCACTCCATGATCACATGATGACAGAGTTGCCTAGCGCATTTCTCAGAATGTGTCCCCCTTGTTAACGCGTGCATGACTGTGAAGTCTGTGTTTAAGGACACATGCACTGGTAATAAGCACATAAAGAAAACCACAGAGCAGCTATTACAAGTTGTGAGTATTCTTGCTTGTAGGGGGGCTGAGGTGAGGGCTGTGACTGAAGGAGTCTCAGAGCTGGCTGTACTTGTTAGCATTGAGGTTTTCACATCTCTTTCTGAATACGGTCTGCTATTTATTGGATTCCTGACTGAGCCCTAAATTCACCCTCTGTATACCTTTTGGGTTGCAGGGTCTGAATGGCTTTTAGGTACTGCCCATGGGAGCTGCAGAAACAATCCAGAAACAATCCAGAAGGCAGCGGGGCAAGGGCAGCTGGGGTTTGTGGGGCTTTCACTGTTAGCATCCTTGCAGCAGAGGTTTTTCCATCAGGTCAGGTCCTGTAGATTGTAGCAGGTGCAGCTGGTTCCAGTGTTCAGTGTTTATGTTTGACGTCTCAATCAGCTATCATGGCATTCAGTCCACCAGGGCCAGTGGCTTTTCCCCGGAGGTTTGATTTCCACATCTGTGTGGCCCTTCTTTTAAGCTCCTGAAACTTCAATATTCCCCACCTCTTCTTTTATCCCTGTAGCCCTGGTGGGGAGTAACTGCCTCCTACAGACAAGGCTGACATTTGTGTTTCATTGCCAACCTTGTGGGTCTGAAGAATTGCTTGGGAATCGTGGATATGGCCTGCTGTCTCTGCTCTGAACCCTGGGGATAGAGACAATGGTTTCAGAGCTACTCCGGGCAAAGATAAGCTCAAAGAGGGACTTGAGGCTTTAGTACAGTCCTGGTATGTAATGTCATCTGTGGTGGCTTGGAACAAAACCTTTATGGAAGCAGATGCATTGGGGATCCAGTGGCAGGCATCTGTGCTCGGCTGTGAAGGCAAGAATCATGACTTGGAGCGCCATGGTTCTTTCTTGTGTCCTGGCATAGTAGCAGAAAGACCAGTGGAGAATTCAAGTCTTTAAACCCTCAGTATAGGTCATGGTCGGAATATCAGAACTAATTCCCAAACGTCCTCTTTAACCCCATGATAATTTGACCTCTTGATGAAAATCGGACAAAATCTTCAGTTCTGCAGGATGCATCATTATGATTTTAGTGAATTCATTTGAAACACTGGTATTCTTGGGGAAGGATGAGGGCCTGGAGACCTGCTATGGAGACATTTGGATGAATTCAGATGAAGCCGATTGTTTTGGAGCCCTGGCTGTGTGCTAGAGTCTGGGTCTCGCAAAGGTTCCCGTGCTGGAAGTTTTGTCTGATGCAACCAATAGGTCATCTCCCAACCCTGAATCCACAGTCATCTGCCTCCATGAGGTCAGCTGCCCAGGCAGCCTCAGAGCTGACAGGACAAGGTCCAGATCTTTCAAGTCTTCCTTTTCCATCATTGGGAGAGGCAGCCCTTCTCAGTACTGCTCATCTTGTGCCCCGAATTGTCTGAAGATTTTAATTCTGTCCAAGTACAACAGCCATTATGTTAAGAATCTGATTTGGGCTTTGGTGGGTCCATATAAATTTAAGGATTGATTTTTTTTTTCATTTTTTTTGTGTGTGAAAAGGGGTAGTGGGATTTTGGAAGGAACTTCATTGAATCTGTAGATAACTTTGGACAGTATGCATTTGGTAACAATATGAATTATTCCAAACTGTGAAAATGGGGTATCGTTATTTCTATTTTCTTCAATTTGTGTAATTTGTGTTTTATTGTGTTTTGTTTGTGGGTCAGTTCTTTCACTTCTTGATGAAATTTATACCCAATTATTTAGTATTTTCATGTAGATCACTTTGGATAGTATGGGCATGTTAGCAGTATTAAATCTTCCAATCTATAAGCATGAGGTATGTTTCTGTTCATTTGTCATATTCAATTTCTTTTATCAATTATTCATAGTTGAATGTATTGGTTAACCACAACCCCAACTATTTTATATTTATTTCTATTCGAGGTGGGGTTTTTAAATTTTATTTTGGGTAGTTTATTAGAGCATAAAAGTGCTATAATTTCTGCATGTTAACTTTTGTAACTTAAAATTTTATTGAGTTTATCTGTTCTAACAGTTTTGGTGGGATGTTTAGGGTTTTCTGCATATTAAGTCATGCTACTGAACAGAAAATGTCACTCCTTTCTTTCCTATGGGAATGCCTTTTCTTTCTTTTTCTCCCTACTTCCTCTGGTTGGGACTCTCAGTCCCACATTGGACGGAGTTGGTAACGGTGAGCATCCATCCTTCTTGTGGTCTTGATCTTTGCTTGCAACTTTTCACCATGAAATATGCCGTCAGTTGTGGTCTTATACTCCTGATGACTTCAGAGCAGAGACATTTAAATTTAATGGAGCACATATTATTAATAATTTCTTTCAGGGACCACATTTTTGGTGTTGTATCTAACATAAATGTCATAGTCCTATCCAAAACCATTTGTATTTTCTCCCCTATTGTCTTCCTATTTGTTTCTTCTTCAGTTACCTGAGTAACTTACCAATGTTTCTTTTCACTTTCCCCAACATACTCCATGAATTCTTCATTGTGAGGAGGACCGTCCAATTATTCTCCATTTCCTTTTTCGGACTTTCCTCTTCTTTTTATTATTATTACTATTTTATGATACAGTTCAATAGGCCCTGGAATTTCAGTTTCCTTTACCACCTCCACAATCCCCTCCCCCTCACTGAGTTCCCCTATATTATTACTATAGTATAGTTCTTCATAAACAATCATGAATCCATCATTATGGGCATAGACAAAGGCAAGGAGTCCAGCATGCTATTGTCAAGATATAGTAAACAGTTTCATTGGGACTCCATCTCTGGTCTGGAAGTGGAGATTCATCCTGCATTGTATCCTCACACCTGGATATGACAGTCTCCATTACACAGTTACTATACATCCCCTTAAATGAAAAACCATAATACAAAATCAACAATGTGAAGAAAAACAGAAATTTACAACATGATGAAGTTAAATAACATGCCACTAGATATGATAATC
Organism: Ochotona princeps; assembly: GCF_030435755.1. NCBI lineage: Eukaryota > Metazoa > Chordata > Mammalia > Lagomorpha > Ochotonidae > Ochotona > Ochotona princeps. The sequence continues at coordinate 82,182,165 of NC_080837.1, forward strand.
TCCATTACAAAGTTATTATACATTCCCTTAAATGAAAAACCACAAAACAAAATCAATAACGGAAGAAAAAAGAAATTTACGACGTTGTGAAGTTAATATGCTACTGAATGACAAATGTGTTGCTGAAGGAATGAAAAAGAAAATCAAGAACCTTCTTGAAGAAAATGATGCTACTGTGTGATCTATGAGTCATTGAAGAATTTAATGAGTTTTGAAGAGATGAAACTAAAAAAAAAAAATCAAAACCCGTGAAATATAGTTTCTGCTGATCTTGTTGGTGAAATATGTCTACTGGAGGCAATAAATAAATGGGTTTTGTTATTTTAATCCAGTTTACTAATCTATTATGTTTGATTGATGAGTTTAGGTCATTTGTATTCAGAGTTAATATGAATGGGTGGTATTTCGGTCCTATCTTTTTAACAATGGGTTGTTCATTGATTTAGTCTATTGTTGTTATTTTACTGGGATGTACTTCACATTTGCTTTTGGTTTTGGTAGTTGCTCTACCTTTTCTCTGCCAAGAGAACATCTTTAAGTATCATTTGTAGGGCAGGTCTGGAAGAGGCATTTTTTTAACTTTACAGTGGAAGAATTTTATTTCATTTTCAAAGACAAAGGAAAACTTTGTTGAGTACATTATCCTGGGCCAACAATATTTTGCTTTTACAATCTGGAATATGTTGCTCCATTCTCTTCTTGCCTGTATAGAGTTTCCTGTGAGAGGTCTCCTGTGAGTTTAATTGACATTCCTTTATATGTTAATTGATTTTTTTGTTTCACATGCACATTTAAGGATCTTTTTCTTATGTTTGACTGTAGAGAACTTGATTATCATGTGTCATGGTGAAAATCGCTTTCGATCAGGCCTGTTGGGAGTTCTGTGTCCCTCCTGGATGTGTTTTCCCAATTACTTCTCAAGATTAGGGAAATTTTCCCTTAGTATTTCGTTGAATGCATTTTTTAAAGATTTTATTTATTTTTTATTACAAAGTCAGATATACAGAGAGGAGAGACAGAGAGGAAGATCTTCCATCCGATGATTTACTCCCCAAGTGGCTGCAACAGCCGGTACTGCGCCGATCTGAAGCTGGGAATCAAGAACCTCTTCCTGGTCTCCCACATGGGTGCAGGTTCCCAAAGTATTAGGTCATCCTCAACTGCTTTCTCAGACCTCAAGCAGGGAGCTGGATGGGAAGTGGAGTTGCCGGGATTAGAACCGGCACCCATATGGGATCCCGGGGCATTCAAGGTGAGGACTTTGTCCACTAGGCCACGCCGCGGGGCCCATTGAATGCATTTTTAAACCCAGTTTCTCTTTCTGCATCTTCTGGGACTCCCATAACTCTTATATTTGGCCTTTTAATAATATCTTTCAATTCTTGAATACTTTTTTTTTGCTTGAACCAGCTCTGCTTCCAGCTTTTTGTTTGTTTCCCCCTGGTGACAGGAAATATCTTCTAATTTGAGATTCTTTGGTCTCCTTCATTCTATTTTGGAGACTCTCCACTGTACTTTTAATTTGCTCCACTGTCTTCTTAATTTATGATATATCAGCCTTGATTTGATTCATTGCTACTGTTTCCTGTGTAACATGTTTCTTAAATTCCTTGAACTCCTGCTTTACGTGCTTCTTATTGTTGATAAGAAGCTATATAACAAGTGTTTTGAATTCTGTATCCTTCATTTTCTCGATGTCTTCCTCAGTGAACTCTGAGGTTGGCAAAGGCTTTTGCTCCTTTGTAGGGGAGTCTTCAGTAACATTCATTGTGCCTTAGTCTCTTCCTTTGCACTTGGTCTTGTACTTCTGGTTAGCAGAGTCTTGTCCTTGGGGCAGGCTTCTAAAGCTGTGTCACCCACAGGTCTACAGTTCGATTTTATTATGTTGCAGTTGGCACATGACTCTTTGTTTGCCACTCCCTCCAGTAAGTTCCAGGTCTGGGTTCTTACGTTGGATTTCCACCATGGTCTCTGTAGCCCCTGGCTTACAGCTCTTCACCTCCTGTGATACCATACTGAGGCTGCAATGTTGTCTGTACCAACTTTCTCCCACTTCTGGTTGGAGCAATTTCCAGGATTAGGGAGATACCAGGTGTCCTTTTTAGCTAGTTTGTTGGTGTTACTTATCTTTCCAAAACCTGTTGGCTATTAGGTCTGAGGGCCACATGGACCTATTTTGACCTGTACGATGCCAAAGTCAGTATTGTTTTCCGTATGGGACCTGTGCTATGCACTGAGCTCAGTGAGTTCGTTCCCAGCTCAGCACATGCACAGCTCACTGCAGTCTTACAGTCTTTGCCACACCATGCAAAATGGCACCTGATGTGTCAGCACTAGTGTTCTTCATCAGCTGGCCATCAGGTCTGGGAACTACTTGGACCTATCCGGGGTAGAACCTGTAAGATGCCACATTATTGCAGTATGCTGAGCCAGAACTGAGTTCACTCCCAACTCAGTGCATGCACAGTCCTGTCCCATAGCCTTTGCCTCCTTAAACAAAATGGCACCTGATTCAGCTCTGGGAGGTGGAGTGGGTTGTGAAACCCACCCTGTTCCCGACTGCCCATCTGGAATCTGCTACTCTGTCTCTGCTCCTGGTCAAATCAAACAGACCAGCAGGACAGGCAATTCTGTCGGGTTTACCTCCTGAATTCCCAGTGAACATCCCTTCCCACCTTGTTGCTGGTGGAGTTCTGGCTGCCGCTGCAACTCAGATCACCACTCGCTGAATGCTGCTGGGGTATCACTCACTGCAACACCTTGTAGCGAAGGGAAGTTAGTATCCTTTGCAAGAGCAGTGAGGTGTCGTTCAGCCCTCTGTGTAGTCCCCCAGATAACCCATGTGAGCACATCTCTCCTGAAGAGCAGGAGATTAATCTGCGGGTGCACCCAGCCACACACATACCTTGGTGTGACTTCCACAGACAGCTGCTGTCAGCTTGAGCTGGCTTTTCTCCCTATTACTCTGCCTTCAGATTTGGTGCTATGACTGAGCTTGTGCAGTGGCATTTCTTAACAGTGTTATTAGTGAATGGAAGGAGTCACATCTGTATTCACTGAATCCACTGGATTTAGAAGGGGCAACTGAAAAAGCACCTTGATGCCTCCTCGTACCCTCCCTTATGTTCTCTTCTTGGGCTCCTTCAATTTTTGTCTGTTTTCCTTCCTGGGAGAATCTTGGGCTGGGACCTTGTAGATCATGAGAAGTTCATTTACTTCTGACAGTCATATAATATCAGGCTTGTGTGGTTCCCAACACCCCAATCTCTGCTGCCAGTCTGCCATGAGTTGTTGAGGATGATTTAGCAGTGGACTGATCTTCCCTCTCCTTGTTGCACCTGCCTCCATGGCCGGCTCCTGCCTTCAGTCTCCTTCAGGTCAAGTGTGGGACATGGTAGGCTCTACTGTAGCTGGAGCAGTTGGGTCACGTGGGTGCTCTCTGGGTTGAGCTTGTCCTTTGCAGTCCCCAGCTGAGAGCTGAACCTGTCAGCTAGCTGTCTTTGGATCCCATTAATCCCTGGCCTTTTTAGAACCTTGGGGCCTTCTTAGGTACTCTTGGGCAGTATTTTGTTTTGGGTGACCCTGGTTTTTCTTGCCTTTGTAGGGTCCATGTTTGGTCTTCTTGAAAACTTACATCTTTATTTTTCATGCTTCCGTTTAACCAATTTCTTAGATCAAGTTCTTTCTGGTTAAAGATCAGTGGTATGGTTTCTGTTTCCCTGGCTGGACTTCAGGCCAAGTAACTCCAGCATCTGACCACTGTCAGTGTCACTGACTCCAATGAGACACTTAGTACATTGACCATTCATTGCTAAGCAGTTGGCTGTGCTTACATTCCTCCACTCAAATTTATTTTTTCTCCTTCATACTTTCCCGCTTTTATCTCTTGCTCTGTCTTCCCTTCCCAGGTAGTGAATGTGTTACATTTGTCTGCTGGCCAGTGTGCCATCTACAGCCATGGCTTGTTTAGTTAAAGTGGTGGAGAAAAGAGGGAGTATGTGTTATATAAATATTGACAAATTCTACATCATATTTGTTTCTGTTAGGTTAAGAGGCAATTGGGAGGGAGAGAGAGGCTTTTACTTCAGGCAAAGAGTTTTATTAGGGGAGAGTCTGACAGATTCCCTTCTGGTGGGAGAAGGCCTGGCCACTTCCATGTGATGGGATGACCACATGAGGGAAATGGCCTCCCAAGGTATACAACACTGGGCCTTTCCACATCTTAGGCATGAGGGATGGAAGAAGGTAGCAGCTGCTTGGTTTGCACACGCATGTGATGTGTAGCAAGTAACCTGTAGTGCAGGGTACTCACCCTGGTGGGCTGAGACAGGCAGGAGTGGTTTCTGTAGAGCATTCCAGACATTCCCGAAGAGATAAGGCCTGGATTATCATTGTGGACTCACTCCCACGGAGGCCTGATGCTTCAGCATCTTGCTCTGCCAAACTTAACAGTTTCTACTTGGCTGTGTTTGGTACCCAAGCACAACCACCGGCACAGGAAGGATGCATTTGGAAACCATGTTTGCGGTAGACATGGGGCTTTTTAAAGATGGGGTGGTTCCCTGCCTTTGAGCTCTCCAGGCATGGTGTCTGCACTGGGATGACTTCACCTGCTCACCTTTGGCATCTGTCCAGCTCTCACTCCTGAGAAGCTGTACCGTAGAAATGCTGGGCCACTCAGGAGACTGTTAATGGGACACTTTGAAGGTTACTCTGGTTACTTTGCCTTCACGCATGTCAAGTCCTAAATGAGGTTAAAATGTACATATCCAGAGGATTTCCTTCATTGGTATTATTGGCCCAATTTTTAAGTTAAAAGAACTTATGCAGGAACTCTGTCTGCATCTTATTCTGGATAGGTGTAATCCCCCTGTTCTTTCATTTGTTCACTGCATCCTCTGGGAGTCTTCACTGTGTGCCAGGGATTGTCGTAGGAAGACTGAATCCAGGTAGCCCCAGGTTTCTCACCAGGACTGGTGAGCAGAAGACAGACCTCAGCTTAGTGAGGAAGACCTCCCCAGACATGAAAACTGACCGAGGTGGATTGGGCTCAAAAACAGCCTTGAGTCACTTCGCCAGTAAGGAGGACAGGAGCAGCTCCTGGTGCAGTGACGATGATTCTAAGAGCCATGGAACTTTCAGATCTTGTACCTTCTCCGAGTTCTTTATTGCGATGTTGACACATTCTTTCCGCTTGATTTTCAGGGCATTAATTCTTGCAGCTGTGTCTTCTTCACTGGTAGGGAACCTGGCAAGTGGCCAGGCAGTAAGCAGTGATGGCATAGTAGTTGCTCCCACAGAAAGGACTCATCTGTCTGATTTCACTTAGAAGGATGCTCCCTGATGTCATCAGTCCTCACTCCACCAGAAGTGCCCCAGTTGTATTCTACAGCACCCTGAATACTTTCCGTCATTTCTGTCACATACCACAAATGCAGTTTACTTTTTGTTGCATCATTAGGCATTTTATATTTAGTGTCTATATGATACAGATGAGAATGTATACTTACATGTATTAATCTACGCTCTTGTAACAAAGAAGTGGGAAATTTCTTGATCCTTCTAGAGTGAGGACATAACTGTCCATGAGCAAGTGAGCCCTCAGCTGGCACCAGATCAGCTGTACCTCAATCTTGGGCTACTGAGGCTTCTGAGGGATAAATCTCTGATGTTTACCTGATCCATGGTTTTTTGTTAGAGAAACCCAACTGGACCAAGACAAAAAAATCTGAGGGCACAAATGAAACAACTGGAATGGAACAGAAGAACCTACCTATTGAAACCCCTAAGTCTGTGTCAAGAGGGGTCAGAAAGGGATAAGTTTTCAAGGATACAATAGGAATTGCAGTGAGCTGGATGGATGGGACCATGAGATATTCTGTGGGCCAGTACAGAGAATGAATGTGGGGCCAGCCCAGGTGGCGGTAGTGGATGAGGCTGGGCGAGTGGGAGGAGGTGGTGTCTATAGCCATAAGCTTTGGGAATGCATGTGTGAACTGGACCCGTTGTTAGTACTGAGCTCCTTTGTAGGTCCTGGAGACAGGGAGTGACTTGGGGCACAGCACCCATGGTGAATTATAGTGGACAAGGGACTGGAGAGGGTGGTGGGAGTGCCAGCAGGGTCGTGCTGTGTGGATTCTGCCCAAACCCCTGTGTGATGCTCTTGCTTCTCACTGCCAGACGGTCGAGGTGTCTTCTGCTAGCCATGCCACCTTGTTGCAAGAAGCTGTGTGGGCTCAGGCCACAGTTTGGGTTTGAATTCTGTTTGAATTGTTGTCTCCACCTCTTCCTAGACTCTGTTCTTGTCTCACTTTCTTCAGTTGTGATGTGGGAGTAATTACAATGCAAGCCATTTGGAGGTTGTGAGCTGCCTTGTATGTTGTATTCTTGTACTCGGTAGATATTCTCAGTCTTTCGTGTTGGCTGTGGTGCGGGATGACTACACTTGAGGTGGAGCCCTCTGGGAGGTCTTTAGCGGGCAGTGAAGAGGATTGTGGACTACCCTCCCCGCCTCCATGCTCCTTGCCAAAGACCCGATCTTTGGTTCTTTTGTCACATGTTCTATCATTGCTCTCTGCCGCTCTCGCCTCGGTCAGTCCAAGCATTCCCCTGATGTCAAACCTTGAATCTCACTAAATACACCTTCCATCTGTATAAATCAGCTGCCTCAGGTGTTACGCCTTAGGAGCACAAAGCTGACTAACACAGTGTCTCAGCCTCTACACATTTCCATAGCTGACCTCTGGCCGCTGGAACTACTGATTGGTAGCCTGGGCCTGTGAGGAGTTAGGAAAACCTACACATTGCCAACCGAACAGTGTATTCCTTAGGTGGAACTATGGACAGAATTTCCTGTGCCCAAGTTCTAGGGAGTCCTACACTTTCTCTATCACACTGTTTTCCACTTCCAAATAGTTGGCAAATCCATGCAATCTGCATCTATGAGTTAAAGCAAAATAATTTTTTTAGAAGAATTTGAGTCACGCAGGCAGCCATAGAGAATCTTAAGGGAGCTCTTGCCATCTGGAGACTGAGAGTCATGCAATGCAGCGTCCCAGCATTTAGGCCCAGTTGGGGGTGGCCTGAGACCTGCTGAAGACTGCCATCATCTGGATCCGGGAGCGAGGAGGGTGTTTGAGCTTAGCTGCAGTAAATACTTCATCTCCTTCTCTCTGCTTCTCATATCTCGTATCCATCTGTATATCCCACCATCTATCCACTGTGTTTGAACTCTGTCAGAACATTTTTATCCACAAGGTAAACTGGAGTTAGTTTATGTATTTCCTTGATTCATTATTCAGTGGAATTAAGTCAATACATTGTTATAGTTTGTTAGACCCAGCTAAAATATTACCACATTGTTCTAATTAAAAAAAAAAAGTTGAGCAGGCTGTTTCCAGTTCTGATTTTGATGTGTGAATCATTCTTAATATCTATTGTTATGATTTGGTACTTTGATGAATGAAGGTGGCGCTTATACATGTCTTTAAAGCTCCAGCAGGCCCTTGATGGCTTTCCTATAATCCTGTGTCCTGTGGGCACTCACAATTGATTATTTCTGCTCAGTTCACAAGGACAAGAAGTTACCGTGGGTGTTGATTGGCACCATAAAATTGGACATGTTTGGAAAAGCACATTGCTATCACCAGTATGTTTGCTCTATTGGCAATAGAATCCTCTTATTTCATAAGGCCTTCAAGCACTGCTTTTTTCTTTTCTTTTTTTTTTTTTTGAGTTTTTTCTCTTTCATTTATGGATGGTGCCTCAGGCATCCACTATTCCATAGGTATCTAATAAACAATAATAATGGTTATTATCAGGGAGCAGAAATCTGCTGATCCTTTCACATGAGTGGGACCTTGAGACCCCTCTCCTATTATGTAGGCGTGTGGATTTGCTTTAACACCGCATTAAGGTCCCTTTTTATGTCAGAGCATCAACATTCCATTTATCCACATGCTGCAGGATTTATGGTTATGGTGGTTTTTTTCTGTCTCCTCCATATTCCTGAGTTTCACGTTTTTTTTTCTAAATTGTAAGAGTTTAGATAGTCACAAAAGATGCACAGTAAATTTATGCTTCAGTAGAGCAGCATAGGAAGTAATGAATGTCTGCCTATGTTTAGATTAATTTTGTCTATATTTTCCTGCTCTAAAAATGCTTGATTAGCTTATTCCTTGCCAATTTGGGGAAGGTAAAGAAAACGTGCCTAGGGGCCTACGCATCCAGGCTGCATTCCTGGACTGTTATTATTTAGTGTTGCTCTCTGTGGACGTTTCAATATTATTTCCCAGCAATGGACTTTCTCAGCTGCCCAATATTCAGTGAAGACATTGCATTTAGTCCCGTTATGCTAGCACCTTGATTAGGGTAGAGGGTTTTGTTTTATTTAAACTTGCTGTAAACCTTATTCAAAGTATTTTGGATGAAAAGATGGCAAAATGGCCCATTTCCCAGCATTTCATAACGTGAATGTGTTGTCACCATTGAGTCATGACTCAAAGTGGCCATACACAAGAGTTAGAGCCCTGCCATGTTGTCAGGAGCTACTCAGACATTCCCGTTCTTGTCCCCATGTCATCTTCTCCTGCCTCATCGGACTGTTCATTCCTTTTCTCTCTGCTGCTGTTTCTGCCCTCCTGTTCCCCTCCTGGGTTCTCTGGACCATCTTGAGCCTTGTTGAGCAGGACTTTCCATGTCCATAGGGACCAAGCTATAGGTTCAGCAAGAAAAGACTCAATTTGGTTAAAAAAAAAAAGGCAGAAGGGAAACATAACATACTAATGATAACTCATGGTCAGTTGGCTCTTGACCATTTATAAGCTCTATCATGAGCAATAGCTCATTGAATCTTCACATTCAATATGAAGGGGCTTCTCCTATCCCAGTATTATAAGGGAGCAAACCAAAGTCACATCTTAGGAAGAATGGTTTTGGGCTCAGTGCCCTGAACTCCAGCTCTCTACCATCTGCAGAGAACAGTGAAGCCCCTCTGCTAGGTCTCATTGGGGGGATCATTCCAATCCAAGCATATTTACTAAGGGTACCTTTCATAAAATCCAACTTTTGGTTTTGCCTGGTGTTTTCCTGAGCTTTCAGCAGAAGTTTCTTACTAGGTTGGTGCTTGAAGCCTGTGTGCCAGATGGCCTGCTCCAATCAGCAAAAGCTGATGTATGCCACCCAATCAGCCTGTCATACCAGTCCCTCCTCCCCATAGTCAGAGCTGCTGATCTGCCATGGCTAAGGTTGCCTATGTCATGGCTGTGTCTGTGGATTTGGGGTGCATTTCCTCCTTTATATTAGTGATTTCTTTTCTTGGGTGTCTCTGTATTCAGCTAGAATTTACTTAAAATAGAATATATGCAGGAATGTAAACTGGAAAGTAATTAAGGACCATGCAGGAAAGCTAACACATGCTTGGCCTATCATACAAGAATCCCATTCCCAGCTGTATATACAAACGGCTGGCAGAAAGGAACGAGGTTGTTCCCAGCTGCTTGCCTCATCAGCATCCAGAATGGGACACATCTCCAGGGTCCATCCTCAGGAGATTGGATTAATATAGTACCACACAGACAAACAAGAGTTACTGATGGGCACTAGAGCATGGGAGGATTAACCATGAGTAAAAGAAAGTAAATCTGGAAGGATCTTCTCATTCACATGAAGTTTAAGAGTTACAGAGCTGACATGGTGATAGAAGCCATGTTAGTTTCCTCTAGTGGGAATGGTTCTGAGCCAGGTGGAGGCCCATAGAAGCTTGGCTGCTATAAATAGTCTCTCCTTGAACTTGACCATGATTACACAGAGATGTGTTTTAGTAATTATTGAACTAGTATAGGGGTGGGAAACCTTTTTGCTTTCCTCGCCAAGAACCATTTGGGCATTGATCACAATATTTGTGGATCATACAAAATGATCAAGCTCTTAATTTATTGAATTCCAAGTCCTGCCTGCAGTTATCTTGGCTGGGGAAGACTGAATTGTGGGACTTCTGTAACATGCTGGCCAGAGTTCTCCATCCTTGTAAGATGCTGTGTGTGCAACTGAGACCACCACTTCCAAGACACAGGGTCCTTCCTGTTGCTCCAGTAGCTGTCAGTTGAGCCCATTTCTAGTACCTGCCTTTGGCTACAGAGATTGTTCTTCTGATGGTTATATCCCTCCTTAGAGGTAGCCAGCCTTCAAGGACTGGTCTGTGTGGACCAGTTTGGGCAACTGCAGGGCTGCCTCATGCTGGAACTCTTCTTAGATCAGCTAAGGCTCTGCTGTGACTGTCACAGCTCAATCCTTCTCTCTGCCCCGAGCTGGGTCCTTTGTCACTCACAGACAAGGTTGGCTCCTCAATTTGTAGGGCTCAGAGCAAAATGAAAATGCAAGACCTCATAATATAAGTTATCTAGAATTCCAACGTGGAATTGGGCCAGTGCTGAGTCCTTGGAGACTTTAGATCCTGTGCCATGGACCCAGCTGTCTGCCCTGGGAGACTCTCTCTGGCATCAAACTTCTGTGTGAGGCTGACTCCCAAAGCCTAACTGGTGACAGTGCTGCCCAGTAAGCATCAGTGTGCTTGACTGGCCTGGGAAGCTCAAGCACAACAATATGTGAGAAACAATGAGTGTCTAATAGAGCACTGACTCCCAGTGATGTCTGTGTTTGAATTCCTGGGGCCTGTGAATGGGCTAGCTGTGGAAAAGCTCCAGTGTAATTAAGGCTGAGACTTTATAAAGTAAAATGGGGAGATTGCAGGAGGACATCATTCATGCCTGCTAAAGGAAACGCCTTAGAATGTTCCCGTCGACTGGGATGAGCCACTGATTCCTGATGTACTAACCTTCAACATGCTTCAGCTGGGGGTGGCCTCCTTAACCAGCTTGTCAGCATGGACTGCTACCCAGCTAATAAACTGCTCCCAAAAGCAATTTTTGTGGGCGCTGGTGTTGTGGCTTTGTGAGTTAAGCAGTCGCCTGTAATGTCAGCATCCTATTTGGGTGCTGGTTGGAATCTTGGCTGCTCCACTTCGGATCCAGTCCCCTGGGAAAGCAGCAGAGGGCGGCCCGAGTACTTAGTTCCCTGCATCCATTTGTGAGACCTGGAAGAAGCCCCTGACTCCTGGCTTTGGTGCAGCCCAGCCCCAACCATTGTGGCCATTTGGGGAGTGAACTAGTGGTTGGAAGATCACTTTCTCTCCCTTTCTCACTCTGTAACTCTTTCAGATATATTTTTTAAAAGCAGTTTTTTTTTTTTTTGTGGAAACATCCTTTTAAAAGAAAACTTTATTGCATTTATTCGCCTTATCTTACAAAATTCCATGCTGCTCTGATTCCGTGTATCCACAGTGCAAGTCATTGTTTTAGGATAAGTGCTGTTGCTTCTTGGCCTTTGGCTGAGATCAAGTGTTGTATCAGGTAAGCGCTATTTCCTTTGACTTCCATTTCAGTCTTTGTTGAACACAGCTTACACAGTAAATAGGACACTGAATATGGCATTGAAATAAAGATCTTGAGGTTTTTCTGGGTGGTCCCCAGTGGGCTGAGGGTAATCAGAGACTTATTAGAAAGGCACATGAGAAGGTAGGTGGCTTGGAGCTGGAGGAGCAGGCCAAGAGCCAAGGATACAGGCTGCTTCTTGAGGTTGCAAAGCCAAAGAAATGGGCCGCGTCGTAGGAATTTCAAAGGAGTGTGATGCTGCTTCCTTGGTGACCTTGGCCATGAGATGCCTTTGCACTTCTGGCTCCCAGAACCACGTGAGAGTTAACCTGTGCACCTGGTTACAAGCAGCCCCAGAGGACAGAAGGTCAAGCTGCTGCTCGCACTGGTCCTCATTGCTGGCTGCTCCTCTGTGAACGGAGAGGGCCTGCTGGAGCGTCACCCCAGGCTCGTGGTCCATAGAGGTCCTGGCAGGTTCTTGGGGTTCCTGAGAATGGGGTGCCAGGCCAGGGAGAGAGAACTGGGCTGACAGTGACACTGCTTTCCCGCCTCCTGCCTATGCCTCCTGCCCCTAGGCCTTCTGCAGCGTGGTTCCCTGAGGCTCCTCCCTTGTCACCTGTCTTTTTCTTTTTAAATCTTCTGCTGCCTCTAACAAGTCTGGGTCTGTCCTGTCTGCTGCTGCTGCAGCAATGCTGACCCTTGCCTGCCTCTGTGCCCTTGAGTCTGTTGGAATGGCCAGCTCCTTTTCCTCTTCTTGTTGGTGAGGTTTCCAATGCCCCTGAGGTAGTCTTTATGTGCTGACAGAGCTCTGTGCTCATGTTCTCTCTGTGTGAGCATGTTCAGTACGGGTCCTGGTACCACATTATTGTGTGCAGTGCAAGGTGAGGACAGCGTGACACCAAGGACCTCCACGGGTTCTGCTCCTTCTCACTCAACAAATGGTGAGCTCCAGGCATCCACCCTACCAGGGCATCCCCAGTCCTCTAGCACAGCTGCTGAGAGGGACACATGGCCAGGAGTTAGTCAATCAGCTGTGCTCATCTGAGAGCTTGACTCTGAGAATGTTGCATGTGAATCAGGTTTTGTACTGGGATTGTTCGAAATGGGCAGAGTTCAAGTGCTTAGGTAAGCTGTATTTAACACATTACTTGTTTGATTTTGAGAACTCAAAGGTAGGAGTACATGACAGAAATAGATGAACACACAGCAACCTGTTATGCAAAAAGCCCATGCTGCTGAACCAAACAGACCTGCGTTTCAGCTCAGTTTTTCCACTTCCTGAAAAGTATGATTATGGATGGGCTTCCAGTCACCTTGACCATCAAATGGCTGCAATAATAACTGTTGTTCGGGGTTGCTGATAAATTATATGTAATAACATAAATTGCCTTGATTAGTACCTTGTGGGTGGCAAAGGGCTCAACAAAAAGGTTAACTTCTCACCTTGTGTTATAGTTTGTAATTATTCTAGACATGTAAAGATTCTAGTTGCAGACACCACCAAGCAACACTGTTGTACCTGGAAGAGCTCTTTTATTCTGTTTGCTATGATTCTGGGCTTCCCACTTACAGAGGAATGGGTTGCAGGTGCCCAGGGCCCATGTGGGTTGATACCTGGAGGAGTAAGGCCTTGTTTAGCCTTGACTTTTAAATGAGACTTTTGGTTTGATGCTATAGGTATAGATATTTAAAAAATTGGTTTTCCTAGTTCTCTTGTAGAACTTGAGTAAAGTTTGGAGATCTCTGGTTGCATAGCCTCTGTTTTGTTCTGAGCAAATCCCAGCAGAGCAGAGAGAAGTCATTAAATGACTTGGGGGGCAGAGGTGCTTTAGAAACACTCAGAAGGGCATGGTGAGGAGGGAACGGGTTTTGTTATGAGACAGAGCTGGTGGGTCTGTGTTCTGCTCTGACATAGAGCTTATCGGCTGTCTTTTGAAACACAGCACAGGTTGATGGCATGGCAGGGGCAGTAGGAGGACGCCAGATCCAGGAGTGCGCATTTGGCCTTGATGTGGCAGAGTGTGGGTATGCAGTGCTACCTGTGCGCCAGCGGCGGGATGTGCAGGTGTGATGGGGGCCTTTGAATTGCTATCATGAGCCCCATGCTGGATTCTCGAGGGAGTGTCCATAGTCTTGAGGACAAAAACCTTGTCTCGAATCTTTGCTGATTGGCTGACCAGGCATGCAAGAGCAGAAACTAGGGAGGGTGCGGATGTAGCAGATCCAAAGCCCTTCCCTCCTCTGCCACCCCATGCCCATGGAGACACCCCTCGCTTCCCTCCTCTGCCGCCCAATGCCCATGGAGACACAGTGCTGTCCCACCTGCAGGTACCTCCTTAGAGAAGAGGAAGAGTACCTGGTGACATATCAACAGAAAGACCACCTGCCTGAGAGCTGAACTTTGCATAGCCAGACCTGGGAAACCAAGAAGTTGCTGTTCACACCCAGAGACAGGGAATAATTAATTGGAGCAGGTACATGTTCCTGTTTCCCAGGCAGAACACATGTTAAGTGCTTTTCTCTGTATATCTGAGCACAGTGTGAAGAAATATACAACCCTACTAGGCAGTAAAGCTTGGTATGCAAAAATTGCCTTAATTAAGGGCTCTATTCTATCTAATGTACTTCAGTGGAATTATGAATTTATAGTTTCATTTTGGTTCTCATGATATTGTCATCCTTTTTAAAAAAATTGTGCCCACACATTAGAGGTTAGTTATGAGTCTTTAATGTTTTTCTCATTGTAATTGGTTTTTTGAAACATTGCATGTGATGTGCCCATGTGTAGTTAATTTGGTATTTTTCCTGCTTAGTGTTTTATGAGGTTCCTGGATCTATTGTTTGGTGTCTGTCGTTAATTTTGGAAAGCTCAAAATGATGATTACTTCAAATATTTCTCCTGTTTCTTCTTTTTGGATTTCAGTTATGCATGTTTTACAGTTTGTAAAATTGTCCCATAGCTTAAATTTTCTAAAAGAAGATTCTATTCATTTTTTTTTAAATTGGAAAGGCAGATTTACAGAAAGAATGCGAAAAAGAAAGATCCTTCACCCACTGGCTCACTCCTCAAGTGGCTGCGACAGCTAGAGCTGAGCCGAGACGATCTATAGCCAGGAGCCAGGAGCCAGGAGCTTCTTCTGAGTTTCCCACATGGGTGCAGGGTCCCAAGGCTTTGAGCCGTCCTTGACTGCTTTCCCAGGCCACAAGCAGGGAGCTGGATGGGAAGTGGAGCAGCCAGGACATGGGCCAGTGCGCGTATGGGATCCTAGCATGTGCAAGGTGAGAACTTCAGCAGCTTAGGCCCCCATGCCGGGCCCCATAGTTTAAACTTGTATTTTAATTTTATTTGAAAAGGGATGAATTAGAGCGTGTGTGTGTGTGTGTGTGTGTGAGTGAGAGAGAGAGAGAGAGAGAGAGAGAGAGAGAGAGAGAGAGAGAGAGAGAGAGAGAGAGAAAGATCTTCCATCTGTGGTTCACTCCCCACAGCAGTCAGAGCCAGCTCAGGCTAAAACCAGGAGCCTCAAACTCAGTTGGTTCTCCTGCATGGGTGGCAGGGACTGCATGCTTGAGCTGTCAGCTTCTGTCTTCCTGCAGATTAGTAGCACACTGGTTAAGGAACAGTATAGTATGGTCAGAATTCAGACCAGGCATTCTGGTATGGGATGTGGGCATCTGAGACATCAACTTAACCACTGCATCAAATGACCACCCTGGCCTATAGTATTTTAATGTTTTTTTTCCTATTTTTAACCTTTGTATTTCAATTTTGGAAATTCCTATTTAGTTCTCTTTCATGGCTGAGTAGTCTTCCATAAGCAGTATTCCATATCCCATATTTTCTCTGTCAAGTCACATTTGACATCTGGGTTGATTCCATTTTAGCTATTTTATGTTAAGCTGCTATAAACATGGGGTGCAGATGGCTCTTTCATAGCCTTTGGATAAATTCCCAGGAGTGGAATGGCTGGGTGCATAGTGGATCCTTTCACATCTCTGAGGGATCTCCATACTTTCTTTCATAATAGTTGTACTCATTTATATTTCTACTAACAGTGGATTAGGGTACTTTTTCCTCCAAACACATGAAAAGGTGCTCAGAATCACTAGTCACCAGGGAAATGCAACTAAAGCCACAATGTGGTTTTACCTCACCCCAGTTAAAATGGCTATCATCCCCAAACCCACAAATAACAAATTCTGAGAAATTTCTGTTCATACAACTTCAAGCTCACTGGTTCTTCCCTTGGCCCTGACAGCCCACCATTCTGCTCATCAAGAACATTCTTCATTTCTCTTACAGTAGTTTTGGTTTCGACTATTTTCTTTTGGAGCTCGCATCTGCCTACATGCTTGCCACTTTTCCTCAGAAGATTTTGACATATTCCTCATAGTTATTTTAATTTTCTTGCCTGTTGTGTCTGTCAGCTCTGCTACACCTGTGTCTGGTTCTGATGCTTGCTTTGTTTCTTCACTATATTTTTTGTCTTTTAGCACATCTAGCAATTCTTTTTCTGTTGCTGCTGAAAACTAGACATGTTGTATTGAATGGAAGGATGATTTGAATAGGCCTTTGGTGTAATGTTTTATGCTGAGGTAGCTGGAAGTTGGCCTGTGTTCCTGTTTGGTTGTAGATACCAGAGGCTTTGCGTTTCCTCAAGTACCCTTGTTTATGTGTTTCCTACTGCCTTTGGGATTCTGTAAGCACTGCTTCTCTGACTCTACACTGCCACTCTTCAGCACTCTGCAGATGTTACCCTGGAGCCCAACTGAATCCGTGATGACAGTCTTGGAAGGCATCAGAAGTCAGAGAATGGGACCAATTACTGCTCTCACCAGGGTCAAGTGCAGGAGGCAGGGCATCACTGGTGACAGGAGTGAAGGAGCCAGTGCTTTATTCTTCCTCAACCCTGCGGTCTCTTTCTGTCACCCTCTTGTTAGAGTCCAGTAGGGGAAACTGGCAGAGGATTAGTAAGGTTTTCACAATCCCTATCGTGTAGAGGATTTGGTTTGGAACAGGAGGTAACTGTTTAATAACCAGATTTTATCCAATGTAGAACAGATGAGATAAGAGGCCTACAAAGTCACAGTGAGGAAAATGAACATCTCCAAGCATACTGAATTGGGCTGAAGGTTGATAAGAACATGCTGACTTGTCTTTGGGAGGTCCTGTCAGTATTGGAGACTTAGAGAAATGAAGTGTTCATCAGGGAGAGTGTGGGCTGGTCCCACTTGACCTCAGTGTAGTTTTAGTTGGTTGGTGGGGACAGAAGCGTCCTTGAATCCAAAAGGATCTGCTGTTTAGGCAGGAGGGTAACAGAAGGATGGTGCGTGTAGCAGGGAGAGGAGGCTGCGGGTGAGGAAGGGCGATGTCACAGTGACACCCTTTGCCACAATGCTTCTCATGATAGGCAGGGAGACCGCGTGCTCTCTGAGCTATACTGCTGTGAGTACAGGTGCCTCAGGCCCCTCCTGAGGACAAAGATACAGAGAATCTGCTAGTTATGGTCAATAAATAGTCTGTTCATCCTGAGACAATGCGCACTGGGTTTATACACGAGTCCTTATCGATCTGATGATAGCGAGTCTTCCCTTGGGAGATAATACATAAGGGTTGGGAATGAAAGTGTGGGGACAGCAATATCGCCTCAAATTCAGACTGGCACCATAATGCGCCCTGTGTATCAGGTTGGGTGATGCCAGCTCCCTTTTTATAGTTGAAACAGTTTTTATTGACCATTGTCTGCACAGATCCTGAAAAAAAAAGTTTCTCTAAAATAAATAAATAAAGCTAGCCAGCCAAGACTCTGCCTTTGAGGTCAAAGACATTGGCCACTTTAAGGTTGAGGAATTTACCACAGAGCTGTGTGGTGTGGCACTACCATATGTTACTCCTTCTCTCCTGCAAATGTTCCAAACTCTAAACATGTCTTTTCTATGAATCAAAGCACTGTTGTAGACATAATCCACCGTTTACATTTATGAGCGCAAAGTTCTTAAATACACCTTTGTCCACAGAAGGCATCCTTTTTGATGCCATGGTCCTAGGTTTTGGGGCCACCCCTGTATACTACTTCACTTTAGGGAAAGATGTACCTTTCTTCTGGATGGTTTCCCGAGTAGAATTACACACACACACATAGTGGACACATGTTAGATGAGCTTGGAGCTTGCTCAAGCCCAACCGTCCTGCTGTTTATGAAGGGAAATGCTAATTTCAGTGCTGTTACTGGGAAGACACTCATTACTGAAAGACCCCCTAGGATTAATCTCCTTTCTCATTGTTCATTGGCTATTCAGTTTTTATCCATATACAATAATGTACTGGGCTGTGTACACATGTACCAAGAGATATCATTGCAAGAGAATAGCGTTAGGCTTCCCATGTTCAGGTCCTGGACCAGGTGCATTGCAGCCAAGTGACATTAAATGAGTATAATGTAACACCTTTGACTCAACTTCTCATGGCTATAAAAGGGAACTAACAATTATACTTTATTCCTTTTCAAAGAAAGACTTATTTATCTATTTGAAAGGCAGACTTATAGAGAAGGAGAGACAGAGAAAGGTCTTCCATCTGCTGATCCACTCCTCAAATGACCACCATGGCTGAGGTTAGGCCAGGCTGAAACCAGGAGCTTCTTCCAGGCCTCCCATATGGGTTCAAGGGCCCAAGGACCAGTCTCTGCTGCTTTCCCAGCTCTTTAGAAGGGAGCTAACTTGGAAGCAGAGCGAGCATCTGGGTCTAGAACTGGCACCAACATAGGATGCTGTCATCACAGGCGATGGGTTTACCAGCTACACCATATCACCAGTCCCAGTGCCCACTTCTTAAGGTCAGGATGGCACTGGCACACTCTAAATGTTGGCATTAGATGCTAGGCTGTTAAGTGTTATCACAACTAGTTGCTGTTCCACTTAGCAACTTAAAGAATTTTCAAGGACAGCTTCAGTGCCACATGATTTTCTGTTATTCGCTGAATTTATAAATTCCGTGGAACTTACCTACAGAAAGCAGGATCTGTAAGTCCTTTCTCTAGAAACACTCCAGCTGTTAAGTCTTCTCAGAGGGGAGCCCAGAATTATGATCTCCTTCCAGTGAGGGGAAAGGAGGACCACATCCCTGGACAAGACCCCTGGCCTCTGTGTGGCTAAGTGCACCTTGATGGAAACATCCAGCAACGAATTTCTGCAGAGCAATACATTAAGTATGACCTAGAACTATGTTAAACCTACAAAAATCAACCCCCAACAGGGAGAAGCAGTTATCTATGATTAAGTAGTGATTACATTTTCTAAAGATGACACAAAGTGTATGGTAACCTACAGGGAAGACATCTCATAGCTCATAGGAACCTCTGAGCTCCCCTATTTGTCATTCTGAGATTTAAGTAGAGCATTAAACAGAGGGGAGCACTCCTGACACCCCTGTTCTTTGGGAAACTCACTACCTGCAGATTCCAGGCCATGAAGCTGGGTTTAGCCAACCTGCCAAACCTGGGAGAACACTAGGAAATGGGAAAGCAGGGCTTTTCCGGGAGTGGGTTGTCATGGGCTGTTGAGTGGCTTTGCTCACTATTGTCAAGGTGGAGCTCACTGGCTGTTGTTGGGAATGTGTCTGTAAAGGCAATGTCTCTTATGAAAATAGGCAGTGGCTCCCAAAGGTTACGACTCCAACAGAAGCTAGCATACATGCATCACCTCATCCAGGAAGTGCTAGTTGGAAAGGGGCTTTGATAGAAATGAAGATCTACATGCCATACGTGTCTATACACATATGTCTGCACACATGCACACACACCCCTCCACCCACCCCAGCCTCAAGCTTGGTGCGGCATGTGTGTTTCATGAATGGAGCAGAGATTTGGAACCCGGGCTATTATTTCCAGTGACTTGCTGCCTTGAAGGCAGCCATGAAATGAAAAAGAGCTGGGCGGCCTGCTCTCCAAGTGATGTTCACAGCGTATAAAAGGTCATGCCGTGTTTCCTGGCAATTGACTCAATGGGTTTGGATTCTGCAGCAGAAGGTCGGGCTGTTTCCACTCTGTGTTTTCTGGGGAACATGCCTTCCAGTTGTTTTCACATTGACCTCATTACCCAGCCCTGGTGATGGGCTGGACTTAGACAGGATGTGCCACTGCTGTCCCTGGGCTGTGCTGTGCCTGCTGACCCCATGCCTCTGTCCAGGCTATTGTGGCTGGGGGTGCAGGGCTTGTGTTCTCTGCCTCCCCTAGCAGCCACAGGTGCACATCATTGAACAAGGCTTGTAGGAGTAGAGCGGACATGAAGGATGGGGCTGGGGACTGTTTCTGCCACTCATGCAAGGGCAGGCAGTGAAGAGATGAAACACAGGAAGCAGTCAGGGCCCTAGTCTCAGATCACCAATGCGTAAACCCAGGGACCCAGTCCATAAAAAATATCTGACATGTCCCAATTGCCAGTACTTCCTAATTATCTCAGGAGGCTCACTTTTGTGCCTTGAGAAAGTGATTTCCTTGGATCCATTGCCTCTCTATAGTACTCACCCCATGAAACTTTCCTTCCAAACAAATTATAGTATCTTTGAGAGCAAGACTTTTCTAGCTCGGAGAAGTACACTCCATCAACATTAAAGGCCAGGAGTTGTTGAGAAACTTGAGCTTCTATCCATGGAATCCTGGACAGCCAAGGGGAGCTGGGTGGGGCTCCCCTGGGCCTCAGTGGGAAGGACATCATGTGGCTCCCTTGCCTGTATTGTAACCTGGGGTGTGTTATCTGGAATCTCAGAGTCTGATGTTTTCCCACCCTTACTATGAAGATTAAAGGAGGTGGCTTCTGTGGATTACTCAAGGAAAGCTAATTCAGGTTTCTGATGTCCTTGTTTCTGGTTTTCACTTTGGGGCGATTCCTTTCACCAGGGTCTGGACTAGTGCTTGCTGAGGCCAGCAATGAGGGAAAAAAAACAGAACAAAGCAAAAATTCCTGCAGTGTAATGTGGAGAAAAGGAAGCTTCTTAACAGTGAAGGTCAATCAGGTAGTAGAATAATTTTGCCAAGGAAGCTGTCAGGGCACCCGTGCTGAGGGGAAGTTAAATGTAGCTCTTAGGGAAATCGTATTGGAAGGCTTTTTGCCCTTGTGTACAGGTCTGAAGGAAATGACCCAGCAGCTGCTCTATAAATAAAGTGTTGTTTTGTTGTCTCAGACTTTGGGCACTTTGGGAATGGTGGGATGTGCTGGGCACACTGCAAAGTGACAATACCAACGCCTCCCAGTAAAATGAAAGCCCGATGCACAACGCAATTGGAAAGGTCAGTGTTATTCTAGAATGTAAATCTGACTATGTCAGCTTAGGCTTCTATTTATAAACTTGTCTAATAGTTCAATATGATGAAGGTTATTTCTTTGCTCTTCAGGGGTCTGAGGCAACTTGACCTGGGGGATGGGTGTGTTTCTTGCATTAGTGACTTACCAATTTCCTCTTCTTTCATCCTGTAGCTCCACTGGGCCCTGGGAGAGGAAAGTGTCATTAGGAGAGATGGCCATCTTTTAAAAGAATGAATGGGAACAGGAGCCATCCTATTTTTTCATATCCCACTGGCTAGTACTCTGTGGTGTGACCAGATCTATCAGCAAGGGAGACTGAGAAAGGGAGTGAGTGAGCTGAATGCCCAGGAAGGAGGCCATGGCTCTAGCTGGACAGCCATGGTCTTGCCTTGCTCCAGTTCTTACAGTTCTTTGACAGATCCCCATCACCCCAAGACCAGAGCACCTGCCGCAGGCAGGGCAGTCACAACCTGCCGTTTCTGGAAATTGTTCAAGCTGTGGAACCATACACCCATTGTATACCTATTGTCAGTTTTGCTTGCAGCTTTAGGAGTGGCTATTAGCCACCCTCATCTAGAGAGGCACAGGAGCTGCCCTCTAATAATGGTCCAGGTTATGGGGGGAAGTTTTCATGAACTGGTGCACCAGCAGGAAGCCTGGGGAGCACATGGTGGGCTCAGGTTGATGCCTGAATCTCTAGGATTGGTTGCTTGAGAAACAAATAGAGGAGGTAAGATGCTGGCCTTGCACTGTGGTGACCTGAGTGGCTCGCCCCAAAGGTGCTGCTAACAAGGCGAGGCTGACTTGTAGACACGGAGGTTGCAGATCCCCAGGGTCCCATTGCGTAAAAACACATGCAGGTGTCATAATTAGCCATTTCCTGCCTCAAACCCACAAACAAGCTTGAACCCTCTGGACTCTTTTACAGAAATGTTTACAGACCAAATAATATTCTTCTGTAACTGATTTAATTACCCAAGCTGTGCATTTAACGGCCCTAGACTTGCTAGTACACATTTTACAGAGAAATCGGATGTGAGGGCACTGATCCTGGGGGGCGGAGGGGCGTGGGGCTTGAGCCTGCATGTGGGGCTCAATCAAGCTGGAACCAATGTTGCTCTGTCCATATGCCCACCAGATGGGTGCAAGGTCACCTTTTCCTGTTCCAGGCCTTGCCCATCAAGACCAATAAACACGTCATGATGTGACCAGAGACATGTGAACTTGGGAAAGCAAACACTGACATTCAGCACACCGCATCCATGGACTGCCCAGGCTCCCCTGTGCTGTGTGAAGGGAAAGGAAGGTGCTGCTTGCTCCACGTTCAACCCCCTGTAAATACCCTGGTTGTTGCCTTTGGCTTTCTCTGCACATCTCAGCAGATACAGGAACTGGATGAATGTTTTCCCTTCTAGGAAAAAATGAGATTTTATGCTGATTCTCAGATGGTGTTCGCTAACTCTCAAAGCCCCGTTGTGAGTCATGCCTGTATATGGCATGGTGTGGCATGTGTGTGTCTTTCACTGTGGTGTCATTGGGACACTGGAGAAGCTACTGTGCAATTTAGACCCTAGCAGAGATGCCTGCATGGTCTGCTTTCCACATGTTGAGAGGTGATAGCAATGCCAGACAAGCGTTTGCTCAGGCTCTCTGGGAATTTCGCGCACCTGTATTGTCATGACACAGTTGATTTTTCGGTCCCGTCTGAGTAGCATGATCCTCATTTGGTTTCAGAAACTGAAAACCATGCTGTGGACTGGCTGGCTTTCCCTCAGAGGCTGTTGGTGGGTAAATACAAACTTAAGCGTGTGGTAGATGAGAGGTTTGGATGAGAAGAATCTTATGAAGTAAAAATGTTGGCCCTATTGCAAGTGAACAAGATGCAATAGAAATAGAGAAATAGTGCTCTTCCGTATTTGTCTAGTGTGTGTGAGAGAGACAGAGGGGGAGACTGAGTGACATACTCCCTCGAGAAAGGCTTTATTTTTGAGAGAAAATTGCAACATTTTTCTTTCTCGTTGCAAATAGTGCCTTAATGAATATCTTTGTGCAAATTATTTTCTTCTAAATTATTTTCTCAAGGATAAATTTTATGCATGGTAATAGTTGGTCAAAAGGTATATATATATATACACACATATATATACATACATATGTATATATATATTTACTTTAAAAAAGTATGTATTGTCAATTTACTTGGCCAGAACAATCATGCTAATTTGTAGTGTCAATAACAAAGAGTGAATTTTACTGTTTCATGGCAATTTTGTTACTGTTGTCTTCTACCTTATTCTTTTCTTCATTTACTAGGTGTAAAATGGCATTCATTATCATTTCAGCTTCCTTGTATTTATTACAATGATATTTTTGCCTTGTGTCTGCTTTTTTTGTATTTTTGAGAGCGTATTTGAATATCATGATTTTTGATGGACACTACTCTTTTACATTTGAAAGAGTACTATGAAACATTCCCATCATTCCCTTAAATTAATGACATTTATGTTCTTATCTACAAACTGTGCACAGTAATTCATGCCTTGAGCGATTGTATGGAGCTGTTGTGTTAATGCATTTGAAAGCGCTTTGGGAAAATCTCAAGGATTATATTGATGGAAGGAGGTGATGAGCTCAACATAAAACTCCCATTTGACATGTGTGAGAGCTAACACTTCAGCCTGCTAGTGAAGACGTCAGTTGGATGCCCACACCTCTTATCAGAGCAGCTGGGTTCGATGGCCAGTCCCAAGTCCTGACTCCAGCCTCTTACATGTGCAGATTCCGGGTTTTTTATTCCTAAAATTATCCATTAAAAACGTCACCTTAACCTGATGGTCTACTAAACCTCTCATGTTACACTAAGCAGGGGTATGTTGTGACAGGAAGACATGGTTTGTATGACCAGATCAATTAAAAAACAGAAGCCAAGAAATTTCAAGTCAATTTAGCGATCGGGCATGTGACCCTATGATTTTAAGTGCTGAATGCTTATTCATTTTTTAGAGATCACTTGACAAAGCCAACAAGGAAAGGATTCTGTTGTGGAAAGCACATTCACACGAACCTATGAGTTAAAAATGTCAAATGCTACGTATTATATGATGCACTTATGACTTGGGAGAGCCTTCTGGTAAGTGTACCACACACAGTTTTCCTTGAACTTCAGCTGCGATGCTCAGTACCATGGATGTATTCTGTGAGTATACTAGAGACTTGAAGCAGCAGGACACAGCAAGCACTCGTGTTTGATTCGGAAGGAGGCCGCTCTGGACCACATGTTGGAAGTCCGGAGAGAAGCTTCCTTCTGGAAGGGGACGGGAGCGTCCTGGGGGGCTGCCTCGGGATGGGCATCAAAGCCAATAGGTTGAACAACAGTGATTTGTACCTGGTTTTGTGTATACACGTTGGGTTTACATGAAATGCCAGAAAAAACCCAGCCTCTTTCACGATATAGCTAAATGTGATATGTCTCAGGAAATCCTTGTATGTGATTTTCAACTTGTGGTTTAGTGATGGCAAGGCACAGATGATTTTTCTGATGAAATTTAAGAAAGAAAAGCTGTGCTTCTAAATTAACTGGTTACACTACAGTATATTATTCAGATTGTGTAACTTGTCCAATACAAAATTAAAACTTCTTTTTTATATGAATTCCTCAAATACAGATGTTACCTCTTTTCCAGTAGAGCCATGTCCCAATAAACTCACTGTAAATATTATTAATTCGGAAGCACATAGAATTCACCTGACCCACTGCATATCGTGCCCCATGGCATGCACAGTAGAGTGTCGTTTGTCATCCAGGTGGACTTGAGGATGACAGGGACCTCCAGATTTCTGGCTTTAAAGAAATACAATTCTGCAAGTCTGACAATGCTGGACCACCTTCCCACAGGCAGCAGCAGCGGCAGTGTGGCACCTCTGCCTGTAGAGGGCGCTAGCCTCACCCAGGGAAATGGGCATGCTTGCATTCTAAGTCACTAAGTTTTAGGGTTTTTACTTAGAAACAGATGAAACATCACCTTCCCTTACCCTCTGCCCCCTCTATGAAGTCTGCTTGTCTGTATATGGCACTAGTTTTTCAGATATCTCGTTTATGAACTTTGCTGTGTTAAATGGTGGTATTTTGTCTTCTGTAGTACCTCCTAACATTTTTTTTTTTTAAATCAGTGACTATAAGATTAACCTGGTTTTCAGATTTTAAAATATACAAATTCTTATCCACGAAGTCACTTTGTAGTTGTGGAGCCAGGTCCCTGGTAGTGGTAAAATCTGCATGTGTACATTTATTCCCTGGGAGATTCCTGATGACCAGTTGTTGCTCTGTGGATAAATTCAATTGTAAATTACAATTGAACTGACTTTTTCATAGCATGCTTCGCTGAGCAGCCTGAGTCCTCTGTGGATTATAAAGTAATGACGGTGCTCACAGGACAGCTCCATAATTGTGGCCCTGAGCACAGTGCTCCCTCTATATCCAAGAAGGCTTCATTCCCAGCCGGGAACATTAAGTCAGCTTTTATTGAGAGGAGGGGCTGTTGGCTTAAGCAGCTGGTTGGTCCCTTGAGCTATTTGAAAAGTGTCCTGGGGTCTTTAATTTCCACCTGGATGGTCAAGGAGGTGAGAGAATGACCCTCCCTGGGTGTGATGTTGCGTTCTATTCGGGATCTTGAGCCAGGTAGCCTTCCACCCCAGAAGTGAGACACGGGCGATTATACAACCCTTTAATTGAGTCCCAGTTGCGTCCCAGCTGGGCCCTCACGGTGGGTTCTCTCCCAGGTGGAGAAGAAAGGTGAGAACGTTCCCCAAGAGCCGTTGCAGGATGTGTTTGTGCTGTCGCTTTTTAATATGATTTTTTTCATCCTCTTGTGCCACTCATGTAAAATACGTGTGCCAGCTACTCAAGGCTGTTTCCCTGCATGTGGTCATATTTCCCAGGTTCATCTCAACAGGGCATTCCTACCTTTCTCCTGTGTCCCATTTCATCTCTGACCTTGGCACTGCTACCTAATTAACGATTGCTGCATCTTTGGTGCCTCTCCCCTGGATTGGGTGTTGGTATGAAAAAGTGCTAATTAAATTGATGTTGTTGGCCCTGCAGTGTCTGGATTCTGGCAACACAAGTGCCTTTGTGAGGTTTCTCTCTCTATCTCTACATATACAGACAGATATACATAGAGATATAGATCTCTATCTACCTATAGATGTCTATCTATGTATCTGTGAATGTATGTATATGCCCAGTATTCAATGCTCCGAGGCACTGTTACCAGTGCAAACTATTTTAGAACTTTCAGACACAACGCATTCTTGAAAATACCCGTGGCCTTGACTCAGAGGCCTCTCCCGGGTGGCTTGGCAGCTTAGCTCGGTGTCACTGCACGGTTCTCACTGCATGGCATGTGCTGCTTGCCCTGTAGTTGAACATTATTTTCTGCAATTAAGGAATAGTAAGTGTATTCTAAGAGGAGTTTTTATCTCCCTTGCTCACCTCACCATGCAGACCTCGGGAATGGGGATGAACACATCCACGCGGCAGGAAGCGCTGTTGATCAGTGTCAACACTATGGCTTCGGCGTATGCACCTGCCTGGACTTGCTGCTACACTCACTGGGTTGTGAGCTCCTGCTGTGTTCTCCTGGGATCTGCAGCCAACAGACTCTGACTTCCTGTAGTGTGCAGCTAGCATACTTAGCTCTGCTTCCATGGGTCTTCATGTAATTTGTAGGCTTCAGCAGATTTCTGAGGAAAACCACTTGCTATCTTTTGCAGCTGAAAGTAAATCCTATGCCACGGCTTCCTGCCATCTTTTCCTCTTACCTGGGGTGAGAACGAATTGTTTTCTAGTGCTATTTTTACCTGAAATATCTTTCATCCATTTACACAAATTCCATTTTTCTCCCTGTGATTAAAAAAAAAAACCTCCCAGGCTGTCTACATAGGTGTGAAGCTCTGGGTTGTGATTCTTTGAAGTTAGTTGAGGCTGGTCTGCTGTTTCCTTGGTATCCTGAATACCGCACTCCTTGCCTCGCACACAGGGGGTCTGATTGAACAGTCTGAGTGCAGCAGTAATACGTTCAGGCTGGTGAGCTGCTGATGGGTGTTACGTGTGCAGGCTCGGTTTGCTCATTGCCTGAATTAACCAACTCAAGGCTGCTGGCAATATTTTCATGTTTCAGTAGAATGTGAAATCACTTTGTATTAGCAGTGTTTGCTGGAGGCATTTGATTGCAAGGGGTCTGGGGGTTTGTGGTTGAGTTCTGTGGAGACATATGGTTGTTTTCCACCAGGAAAGTGTGAAGAATTTTTTGTTGTTGTTGTTAAGCAATGTGAAAATTTCAAATGTGAATAACACCCGGGCCCCTCATGCTGCGGTGAATGGAGAGGAGTTTTTGTTTTGTTTGTTTTGTTTTTCCCCTTACCTGTCAGGGCTCCTGGAACGGAGCTGGTCTCTCTGTAGGAGACAGTGGAAGGGGCTTATGCTCAGAGACAGGGAGCTGGGAGCTTCTAGAAGGCCAAACTGATGAGCAGCAGCCAGTGTGTAAGGATGCCAGCCACACTGTGCAAATCCCAGAAACAGCCTTGCAGAAGTTATTGAGGACAGCAACATGTACCCTCAGAGGAGCGGCTGAGGTAGTCGGGGATGGAGACGTTTGTAGTGGGGACCATCTCTGCCGGGGCCTTCCTTAGGCCCTCCCCCCCGCCAAAGGCTTTTCTCCAATCGCATCCTGGGCTCAGCACCTTCTCCACGGGACTGACAGCCTCTGTAATTGATGGATTGGTGTGGACTGTCTTCCACGAACACATTAAAGCAGGAGGGAGACCGGCGGCCCCCGCCTGCCTGCGGCCAGGCACGGGGGACCTGGTGATGGCAGAGGCAGGAAGGGATCGATTGTGTCCATCAGGCTCCCCAGCCCTTGTCAGGCTCCAGGACCTTTCACCTGCTCCTTGGAGCCGTCACAACTCCCCAGTCTCTTCGCAGGCCTTTTCAATTAGACACACGTTCCCCTGTTTTGATTTTTCTGCTCCCAAAGTCATTTTTTTTATAATTACCTGCATTGAACCACACTCATCGTCTGTGGGCAAATGATTTATTAGTCCTGGTCTCTGAGTGTGCGGAGTGATATGGGATTGATTGGGTTGGTGACACACACAGTGGACGCACTGATGGGTGAGGGGTCAATGTCAGGATGAAGCCTCATACGGAACTGACATGCACGTGGGAACCTGGGGTTTGGTATTGGGCTGGCTGACGGTGACACTGCACAAGTTGAGTCTCAAGTTGGGCAGTTGCCGCTGCTTTAGGTGGAGAGTGAGAGTGTGTGCGTCAAAAAGGAGACGGTGTGCATGGCTCAAGTCATCGCCAGTCAGGACCCGGACAAGCTGTGTCCACACCAACCACTTCGGTGCAAGGACTGGACTTTGCAGTGGCCAGTTGTGTTGTTGGTGGAGGGGGTCCTTAGTTTACTCACAACCAAGATACCTGCCAGTACAACCATTCTTGCCTGCTGAGGCTGTGTTCTCAGGGCTGGTTTTTGATGATCAGACTGTGGCTTGGTCAACTGGATACAGCTTAGACAATCACCTGCCCGCCCCCGTGGGATGCTGTGAAGCATGGGCCATGTACTGGGAAGGAGGCACTGCTCAGTGACAGTGACCACCCTGCTTGTCTCTGCTCTCCTGCTCGGAGCGACCAGATGAGATGAAACCAGACTGCCGGCGACTCAGGGAAAATAGTGAGGGGACAAGGGCAGGAATGCGGGAGTGCCGTGGAGCACCCAGCCTCTGGCTGGGCTCGTTCCAAATTCTCTGGTGGGGAAAGAATTAAAGGGGTGCTGGAAGCAAGGCTTAATGCAAGGTTTACCAGAGACATGAGCGTGGGCAACCACTTTCCACCAAAGTTGGGGTTGTGCTTTTACAGGATAGTGGCCTCTCCAGATATTTAAAGGTGGCGGTTTAGGCAGTGTCAATCTTTCTATGTGGATTCTGTAAGTGCCGTGGTAGTGGGTGCACATGGGGCTGGAACACACGGGGGTCTTCTCTTGGAAGGTGTCATGGTACCCTGAGGCTCAGTCACTGGAGGGAGTGCGTACAGAGCCTGTAGCAGTGCTGGGTACCTGCAGCTTGTGGGTGTGGAAGTGAATGGAGGTTGGAGTGTGTGTGTGTGTGTGCACACACAGGTACTGCTGGCAATCCCCAGCTGGTCCTCATTCCCTGGCTACCTGCCTATGCACGTGGGGCAAGTGACTTTTGCCTCCACAAACTTTTCCATAACAATGCAAGATATAAAAAAAATGTTTTGGGCCCGGCATGATAGCATAGTGGTTAAAGTCCTTGCCTTGAATTCACCGGGATCCCATATGGGCACCGGTTCTAACCTGGTGACCCTGCTTCCCATCCAGCTCCCTGCCTGTGGCCTGGGAAAGCAGTTGAGGATGGCCCAAAGCTTTGGGACCCTGCACCCGTGTGGGAGACCCGGAAGAGGTTCCTGGGTCCTGGCTTCAGATTGGCTTAGCTCCAGCCGTTTGCGGCCGCTTGGGGAGTGAAGCATTGGACGGAAGATCTTCCTCTCTGTCTCTCCTCTTTGTATATCCACCTTTCCAATAAAAATAAATAAATCTTTAATAAAAATATTTTGCTGTTGTGTTGGATTAAGATGAAATTGTTAGCATTATGTGTTAAGCCTTCTTCCATTTAGTTTTTTTTCTTCTGGTTTTAAACTTTATGAAAACATCTTCTCCAATGTTGAAAAGTAGCATGGCCTTGGGCACAGTTCCTGCTCAGCCTGACAGACACATGGCTTGGGAGAGAAGCAGGTGCCATTTCAGGAAGTAGACTGAAAGTGTGAAAACATCAGGATCTCCATCCAGTGATCCACTAAGTAAGGCACAGACAGCGTATTTTTTTGTGAGCAACATTCTGACCTCTTCGTTATGAACGCTGAGTATTGAGTCACCATAAAAATTCAGAGATTGTTGAAGCAAAGGATTCATGATCAGACATCTGCACACAGGAAGTGGCTCTGTCTTTGAATGTAGAGGAAGGAGAAAGTGACAGGCAGGTACGGCCAAGGGGGACCTGACACAGGGAGACTGATGGCTGCTGTGCGACCTGAGACTTCCCAGGTTGAAATGTGAGCCCCACTGTGAGCCAATAAGAGGGGGAAGCGGATTCTGACTCCTGCTCAGACACAGAGGTACCATTGCAGGGAGTCAGGATTAACATAGGCATTTAGGGTAGAGCCAGCATGAGTCAATTCTGGTGACTTTGTAAGAGAGACCCCCCCCCCCCCCCCCGCCCTGCCTCTCTCTCTCTCTCTCTGTCTCTCTCTCTCTCTCTCTCACACACACACACACACACACACACACAGTCTTTGGTCACGTGCTGGGTGCCTCAAGTCTCTACTAGCAAGAATGCCAGGAATTTCATTGCTTTAAGCAGCCCTCTTGACCTTGCAACTCCATGGACCATGAGCCAAATAAACCTCTTTTCTTTGAAATCAGCCTGCCACGGGCATTTTGTTACAGCAACGAGAAACAGATAAATCCAATTGGCTGCAGTTCTGAAGTGGCCTTCAGTGGACTGTCCGCACTGGAAGATCCCGTTACACAGCTGTAAGCTTGTTGGTTGCCTTTGCTTGATTATGTTGCAGTTATAAGGAACTGCTCAAGTGAAGTTTGCTCACCTCTTCCAACAGCCAGGTTAAGGTCACTTAGGGAGCTAGGCCAGGCCTCCATTTTAATTCTCTTTAATAGGACTGCAGATTTGCAGGGTAAAGTTGTCACTCACCTAGCTGATCCCCAGATATCCTCTGACGTGTGGATTTTTTTATAACTCCTTATAAAAGCTAATTGGTTTTCCCTAGGTGTAACTGTCACATAATGTTCAAATTCCTGGCAAATCAGAGTACTGATTAACAATCAGTACGCTTAAATAATCCAGAGAGATCGTTTTGGGGAAAAAAATCTCTTTAGCCACATGAAATGGTGACCGCATCACTATTCTTTCTAGCCAGGGAGTCCCTGGGGCTTGGGCC
Organism: Ochotona princeps; assembly: GCF_030435755.1. Lineage (NCBI taxonomy): Eukaryota > Metazoa > Chordata > Mammalia > Lagomorpha > Ochotonidae > Ochotona > Ochotona princeps. Next base: position 82,212,930 of record NC_080837.1, read on the forward strand.
TTTCTACTGTCTTTTTCTCCCTACCCTGGCCATTGCTTCCAAAGAACAAGGTAGTGGAATGGTTGATAGTCCAGGCTGCAGCCATGGCCCAGCCAGGTTTAAATCCTCATCCCACTGCTTGCCGCGTGCTCTGGAGCAAGTCCCTGAAATGCTCTGTGTGTCAGTACCTTCCAGTTATCAAAGCGGGTAACTGTGTGCATGTGCCCCTCGTTATTTAAAATGATTTGTTCTCCAAACCGCGTAAGGCAGTACACATTCACAGAGCAGGAGCATATAATTACTGATTCTGTTTGTTCACTTTGCTATTATTTTTACGAGTGACATAAATTTTGTATGTTTATTGATTTATACTCTGATGTAAGAAATATCTATATGTTGTGGGTGGTAAAATGAAGCTAATTGACATATTGCTTTATGTATTTATTAGGAGAGAGAATGCTTAAAACCTACTCCAAGTGTAATTTTCAAGTTGGTCCTGTGTCATTTAGTCATGGTATTGCTCAATGGATCTGAACTTATCCCAGCTAGGTGACATTCTGTATCCTTTGGCCAACATCACCCTAATCCCCACCTCCAGCCCCTGGGAGCCACCGGTGTGTTCTCAGTTTCTGCTTTTTACATTTTGAGAGTTCACATGTAAATGTGATCCCACAGTATTTGTTCTGCTGCCTTTGATTTGTTTTGCTTGTGAGAAAGATACTGAATACATTTCCAACTTCCAATTCTTGCACCGTGACACACTGGTGGTTTCTGGACATTGCAATGTGTGTAAAACATGTGTCTCTTTCACTTTTTAAACAACTCAGTCATTGAAAGGGGGCTGGTGTGTACAGTAGCTGTAGGAGCCATTTTCTAACACAAAGGAGCAATGAAGTACCAGGACAGAACAGAGACATGCAAAACACTCACACTCACGGTAAAACAAAGTCAGCAAGCAAAATAAACTGAAAATGGATTCCTTTCAGATTTGGGGGTTAGAGTTGTGATGGGGCTAGGATCAGCACTGCTACATGGGTGACATCTGAAAGTCTGAGGGTGCCTTGGTCCATGGGCAGGCAGTGTGATCGCCATCGCTGGGAAGGGGTCTCCCAGGACAGAGGTGTGCTGGTTGCAGTTTGCATTCTTCACCTCGCCTTTAGACGGTGGGGACAGAAAGCTCCTGCTTTGAAAGTTCCTTCTAAAATAGCTCTGGCTCTCTTACGAAGCTTCCTATCTTGTCTTCTGAAATGAACACACAGATCCTCACCCAATGCCATCTGTTGAAGACTCCTGGTTCCATCAACACCAAACACAAAACAAAAACCCTGCATGGTGTTTGGCAGCCGTTGCTGTCCCACAGTTTTGGAGGTGTCCATTCTCTCACGTTTTTATTTTTCTTGAAACTCTCAAACCACTCAGCCCTTTATTGGAACCTCAGGGTCCCTTCCTTCTGTGCCCCTTTCAGAACCTTGAGTCTGACCAGTACTTTCCGTCGTGTTAACAGCATGTCCTGCCGCTTCCAGCAGTGGTCATTGAACTTCTCTGGAAATGCTTCTTGAGGTTACCAAGCTTTCCTGAGCAGCACGGAAGCTTTCCACACCAGTCTCACTTTTATCACGTTAGTTCTCCATTTACAGAAAAATGTTTGCATACCGTGTGGACCATATGCACATGCTTAAGACCAGAGGTCTGACTCTATGTGTTGGTCCCCCTCTCACTTCCATTCTTTGAATATTTGAGCTTTTCTGGGTTTCTTTGTCTCAAGGGATGGTTGTCTTTCTTACAGAAAAAAGTATTTTCACTCAGCAATGCAAGGAAGATGACTGTCAAGATGTGTCTTAATTTTAACAATGTTTTAAATGAAAGCAGCTGTGACAGCAGAGCAGACCCACACATCCTCTCGTCGGATGAGAACAACTGATGAATGCTGGGTACCGCCTTGTAACTAGTACTCTGCCCGTGAGGCTAACGGAAGGGCATCCTGGGGAGAGATGAAGATGCATACGGAATCCCAGGGGTCGTGTCTGTTCTATGCACTGCCACCCATGTCCTCAGCCCAGGGGTCTTCATCTGTGAACTGTTCCAGTTCCCCCACTTCCCTCTACATGATCATGTTCAAAGCTACTTGATACGTTGGCAACAAGCCTTGCCTATGTGTTCCTCCTTCTGTGTGCAGAAACTGGCCCTAAAAAGAAGAGGCAGAGGAAGCACAATGGGAACAAAGCAAGGTTCCTTCCGCTAAGGGAGCCAGGTGGGTTCTGTCTCAGATCCCTGGGTTTTTCAGTTTGCGAAGACCCAAAGACAGGCACAGTGCAATAGACTAATTCTTGCCTTGCACACGCTCACAGCTCCAGATCTCATGTGTGCTGGTGGGTGCTGTGGTCTAGCCTGACATGGTTGGCCCACAGTCCTGGCACTCTGGGGAGGCACAGTAACCTAACCTGGCTGGCTTGCTACCTCTGTTCCATTCCTACTCTTGCTGGTGGAGGCTGCAGCCTAACCCGGCCTGCCCATCCCTCCAGTGGGAGCTGTGGCCTGAGAGGAGGATTCATCAAATTTCCCCACCAGGCCTGCTCCCAGCCCTGGATCTCACATGTTCTGGTGGGTGCCAAGGTCCTGTTTGGCACGGTTTGCCCTCAGTCCTGGCCTTTACATGTGCCAATGGGTGCTACAGTCTGGGCAAGCTTGGCTTCCTCCCAGTCCCAGCTCCCTTATACAGGTGAGTTCGTGGTCCAGCCTGTTACCAACCCCAGCTCTCTGTGCAAACCGGCAGGTATTGCAGTCCCACAGAGGGGAGGGCACAAGTCCCCCACAGAATCTGCCTTCAGCTCCAGTTCTCTTGCATTCTAGTGGGTGATGTGACCCAACCTGGTGTGGCTCGTGCCTTGCCCTGACACCTGTAGGTGAGTACTGTGATCTAGTCCCTCCAGGCAAGCCCCCAAGCACAGCTTTGGCATGTACCAGTGGGCACCAGGTTATGTTATTTAGCCTGTCCCTGGTCTCCCATGTGGGTGAGACCTTGGCTTGACCCAGACATGCCCTCCAGTTTCCCTCCTCTAAACCATCTTGTTCCAACTCCCTCAGCTCTCTTGAATCCAGTGGCCCAGTCCGTGGAAGACCTCCAGAAATCATTCCTCCCCCGTCAATCATATCCCACCGCTCGCCCATTCCAGTCCATCCCAGGAACCTCTTCCCTGGGCAATTTGCAGTCCCATGTTCCCCATGTTACTGTTACCACAATAATATAGCTGCTTAGTAGCTTCCTTTTTTAACTGAAGAATAGCTTTTGTATTTTCCTTTAGTATGGATATAATAGAGAAATCTCTCCTTGGGACATCTTATTTAACCCTAATCTTGTATGAGAGTTTAGTTGCGTATAGAATTCTCAGTGTTACACTTGGTTTTTTCTTAGCACATTAGAAATGAAATTCAGTTGTCTTGATTTATGCTGCTTCTTTCGTGCACTTCACTTTTCATCTCTGTCTTTTATATTACTTTACGGATTACATATATGTATGTTTATCTATCTATCTAATAGCCATTTGATTTCCAATCTATTCTTTTTCCTTGGATGTAGATAATCTTTTTCATTCATCAGTAAGGTTTGTCTTACATCAAAGAAAAAAACTTGTCTGTTTGTCTGTTTTAAAAGTGCTATTTTTAATTTTTCTGATCCCCTTCCACCTCCTCCAGATCCTGTTACGAACCTATTATATCTATTTCTTAAAGGTTTAGTTATTTGCATTTGAAATGCATATTTACAGGGAGAAAGAAACACAAAAAATTCTATCTGCAGGTTCACTACCCAAATAGCTGCAATGACCTGAGCTGAGCTGACCCAAAGCCAGGAGCCAGGAGCCAGGAGCTTCTTCTGGGTCTCCCACGTATACGCAGTAGCCCAAGGACTTGAATCATTCTCCTCTGCTTTTCCAGGTCATAAACAAGGAGCTGGATCAGAAATGGAGCAGCTAGAACACAAATTGGCATTCATGTGGAATGCTGGCATTGCAGGTAGAGGGTTAGCATGCTAGACCACCATGCCAGCCCCTGGTCCATCTTTTATCTGTAAACATTGGCCTGAGAAAAAAGTACTATGATTTCCAATGTTATGTATGAATTGGTTTTTGTTTTTATTTTTGGTTCTGCTAGTTATTTCCTCGTGTGTTTTAGAACACATCCAGGACTGCGGGGGCTTCTTGATGAGTTTCCCCTTTTGTCATTGTGGAATATTGTCTTGAGTTGCAGTAATTATCTTTGTGCTAGTCTACTTTACCTATATTAACACACAGGGAGAAACTTCACAAATGGTTAATATTGCGATGTATCTTTATTCAAGCTTGTAATGTTAATCTGTGCTACATTTAAAGAAAATCTCTTATTAGGATAATCACTGAATAGCGTTTTTTTTTTTTATTACAACCTGACTACATGTGTATTTTTATTTAAAAGTTTGGCTGCTTAACACTTAGTGTAATTATTGGTAGGACTGAATCTGTGGCTACTCTCTTATGTTACTTCTATTCATCCTGTTTATTATTGAGTCCTTTGTTCCTGCTTTCCATGCTTCTTTTGGATAGAAAATGTGTTTAATCATTTTAGTTAACTACTCTTCTGTTGTCTTCTTGGTTATAACTCTTCATTTCTTGCATTTAGTAATTGTTTATGAATCACAGTAACCATGCTTGCCTTTCTGCAATCTATTTTGAATTAATAAGCTATGCACGTGTGATGTAATTACCATCAGACACCCTCTTTTTGTGCTGTCGTAAATGTTAATTGTGCATGCATTATACATCCTTATGTGTGTAACATACATGTGGTCATGCATTTCAAATATTCTTATTTTAACCAGAAAATTACCTTTTAAGAATATTCTGAATTAGCTACATATGAATTTTTTAAAGACTTTATTTTTATTGTAAAGTCAGATATACAGAGAGGAGGAGAGAAGTGAGGAAGATCTTCTGTCCAATGATTCACTCCCCAAGCAGCTGCAATGGCCAGTGCTGCGCCGATCTGAAGCCAGGAACCAGGAGCCTGTTCCAGGTCTCCCACATGGGTGCACGGTCCCAAAGCTCTGGGCCATCTTCAACTGCTTTCCCAGGACACAAGCAGGGAGCTGGATGGGAAGTGGGGCTGCCGGGACTAGAATCAGCGTTCTATATAGGATCCCAGCGCATGCAATGTGAGGGCTTTAGCCACTAGGCTATCGTGCAGGGCCCATATAAATCTTTTTTATTTCTCTACAAATTTTATCTTTCCTCTTGTTTTTCATTTCTTTCTCTAGACCTGTGTTTCTATCTGGTATTGTTTTCTTTGGCTTGAAAAACTGGACAGTTTTAAGCAAACACAATAATTGCTTTTGCTGAGATAAGGAGGATAATGCCGCTCTCAAGCAGGATCAAGAAATGTAGACGCTCAGATGTAATAAGGTAGCATAATTCATGTTGTGGATGCCTGCATAGAATCAGCCACTAAATAAATATAGGGGTCAGAGGTAATACTCAGAAGTGTTGTTAGATATTTGAAGGCATAAAGAAGTAGGGAACAGTGCCATGGACTAGTAGGCTAAACTTCTGCCTGCGGTGCTGGCATCGTAAAAGGCGCTTGAGGTACAAGTAGCTGCTCCACTTTCAATACAACTCCCCACTAATGGCCTGGGAAGGCAAGTGAGGCTGGCCCAAGTGTTTGGGCCTCGACACCTACAGGGGAGACCCAAAGGGAGTTCCTGGGTCCTGCCTCAAACTGGCCCAGCTTTGGCCTTTGTGGCCATTTGGGCAGTGAACCAACTGCTGGCCGGGAGATTGCTGTTTTCTTCTTCTCTCTTGATAACACTGTCTTCTAAATAAACAGTCCATCAGTCAATCTTTTAAAGAAAAAGTATGAAGCACGTATGCAGATAAGGGTGTATAAGGGTTCTAGTAAGAGATTTATACCAAACAGAACACAGAAATAAAAACATTGGGATAATTAATGATGATATGCTTCCTAAATTAAAGATAGGAAACCTCCAGTTAACAAGATGAGAAGTAACCAGAGTGGATCTAGCCAACTGTATTACTCTGAAAAGTAAGTATTTCTGGAATTGGCTAACTTCACGAAGCATAACGGCTTCTGATTGCATTGATTTTGTTGCAAAAGGCAGAATTTCATCCCTTCTTATGGCTGAGTAATATTTGGTTATAATCAACTATATATAATCAATTATGTTGAATATATATCATAATATCACACATACATATACGTATCTCATTTTCTTTATCTGGTCATCAGTTGATGGACATAGGGGCTGATTATATAGCTTAGCTGCTATGAGTTGAATATGGGTGTACAAATAACTCAAATGCTGATTTCATTGATTTGGACAAATTCCCCGGAGTAGGGCAACTGAGCTGTGTGGCACACCTCCTTTCAGATCTCTGAAGAATCCCCCGATGTCCCCCATCATGGCGGGACTAGTGGGTGCAGCCCTTTCTCCCACACCCTGACCAGCGTTTCTTGGTTTTGACTTTTGGATGATGGCCGTTCTGCAGTGGTTTCCGTTTCCATTTTCTCTGATAGCAGAGATACTGAGCACTTTCTCGTGTCTCCTTTGGCCGCTAGTATTTCATCTTTGCCCCATTCTTAACTGCAAGACTTGTCTTGTTATTGTTGAGTTTCTCGAGTTCTTTTTAGATCTTTGATTTTTTTTATATGAGTAACATAATTTATTGTCAGAAATAATGTGAACTGGGAGACACAAAGAGAAAAATCACAAAACAGCTGACATAAATCCCACATGAATAATCACATTGTGTATATATGACTAGACACTCACTCGGAGGGCAGGAATTCTCAGACTGGATTAAAAAGCGATTCTCTGTTTTACAAGTGATAGATCTTTAATTCCAAACAGTAATCTGGTTACAAGTAAAATGAAAGAAGACAGTTCCAAAGGACAACTGAAATGCCTAGCACAGATTTTAAGGCAAACACAGGTCTAATAGCAAGATTTAAAGCAAGAACTGGACACTTCATAACGAAAAATGAGTAAAATGAGTATGATTGGGAAGATACAGTCGTTGAAAATATGTGCATGACTAGCAACAAAAACTTAACATGTATTAACTTTGAAAATAGCAGAACTGATTTCTTTATATGATAGTCTATTTTATTTTCAGTAGGATATCTGCTTCACAATAAATAATCCCCCTCTGAAGGGAAAAAGACATCATCAAAACACAGACTAGCACTGCTTTCTTTCTTATTTTTTAAATGTACCATTTGATATTTTTATAATGCTAATATTAACTAAAACACCAGAGAAGATTCAATTTAGTTCCTAGGTGCAATTCTAAGAATATAGTAATATCCTTCTCTTCTTCCAATATTATTGGTAATTATAGCTTTTAGCATCTATGTGAAATAAATAACTTATTCTGCGGATCTTTGACTTTAATCCTCTGTCAGCTGCAAATACTTCTTCCCATCCTGTTGGTTGTCTTTGCAATGCAGAAGCTCTTAGCTTGATGTATCTAATTTCTTGAGAAAGAGTAGAATTTTTTCTACTTTCTAGTTGTTGATTTTTTTTTTTATTTACCAAATGGGTGTTAATCCTATGATTGAGAAGCAAGCAGAAAGTATGCCACTGTAAAAACTTGAAAAAAAATTAGAAGGAGAGAGCGTGGGGAACACGGGCAGGTGGCGGGAGGTCGGGAAGAAGTTTCCAGTATGCTGCTAGAACTCTACGATGAAATACACGAAATTTGTTCACTTTATATGAGAAAATGATCTTTAAAAAAAGAATGCAGATATTCTGAAAGTTTTCTCCCGTATATAAAAGGAAAATAAAGAGGAAGAAGTATTAGTTACTTAGGCTAAAAGCATTGATGAAGCCAGTATTACAAAGAAAACAATGTTGTCTCAAATTACGTAAAGTCACAATATGACAGAAGTACGTCCTTTTAACACATTTATTTTAGAAATTATGGATAAAAGTGAACAGCAATATAAGGAAGATTTACATAACAAACTAATATTGAACATTACATTTTATTAAACTGATGCATTTGAGAGTTGAAAAATCTACATTATTTTAACTTGGGCTTAAATTATTGAGGCTGAATACGTTTTCTAAATTTATTTCTAAATTCATTTTTATATCTGAGTTAACTCTTCATATTTGTGGAAAGTTTATTCTCTAAGAACTTTTTGTGTGTTAAAATGGCCGAGAGTTTATTTGTTAAAACTGTTAAAATAATACTTTTAGAGTTATCATTTGCCTTTTGGTTTTACTTACACTCGCGAGGCTTATTTCAGGTGTAATATACAGGTGCTGAGCTCTATCAGTTTTGGGGGAGACTATTCTCTTTTAGAAAAGATGAGGGAGTGAAATGTTAGAGAGTTAGGATAGCGATGGCGGAAAGCTCGGAATGTGGTTCAAGCCGAAAGAGAAAAGGAAGAAAAAACCCAAAGAGTAAGTTCCCCAAATGGCCTAAGGGTGGCACAACATTTTCCCCAAACAACAAACGGGATTCGTTTTCTGTGCCACCTCAAATGTGGATGTGACATTTCTGGGCAGCACACTCAAGAACAAGATCCATTAGAGGAACACTACCTCCTGTGCCAGTGCTGATCATCTGCTGCTCCCAGAGGTGGACACAGGAAAACCCACTGCTCCGAAATGGGGGAGAGTGGGATACAGTAACCCGATCTTTGCCCGAGTGTGAACCCTACATGCGCGCATGCACTTGTGTCCCTGGACTGTCTGAATGGCTGGAACAAGCTGCTGTGTCACTTTCCTCATTTTGTTCATTTACGCATTTGTATAAATAATATAAGTAGAGGAACAAATAGATGAAGTGATAAAGTTTTATGTCATGTAAAAGGTCTTCAAAAATCTAATTCTTCATGAAAGATATAATAGACTGTTGTAAACCACAACAAAGAAGCTCATGGAAGATATAGATCATGAAAAAGCTCTGCATGGGTTAGAATAACTTCTGCACCAAAATAAAGTTATCTTTTAATTTCGCTTTGCCACAAACTTCTTAAAGTCACCTAGTATTTAAAAATGTGTTTTAATTATTTTCAATTTGCTTTTAAAATATTCTTCGCTGTTGGCTTTTATGGGGGAAGTTCATGTTTTTGTATTACCACAGGTATAACTGGTCATGGTGAATACATTAAATGGCTTTGATTTTGGGATTTGTTTCAGTGTCCAGGGCTGGCTTTTAAACTTATTATTTAATTTCCACTTATTTGAGGGCATTATGCAACAAACACCCAGGTCTGGGCCAGGCTGAAGGTCGGAGCCATGCAGGTCTCCTGTGCGTGTGCCAGGGAGCCAGGCATGTGCGTCGCCACCTTTTGTCTCCTAGGTGACACTAGTGGGGAGCTGAGACTGGAGGATGAGCTGGGACTTGAACTCAGGCACTCCGAGTTGTGTTCTGCATGGGGTCTTTGTCACTGTGCCAAATGCCCGCCTCCAGGGTCATTCTGGAGGGGACAGCTGATCGTCATTCTAATGGGGATGATTCTGTCCCACAGACAGCAGCCTGGTTGTTCCCAACAAAGCAGTCTCCTTTGATTGCTTCATAAGCAACACCCCGAGACCACAGAATCATCGGACGGGAATTCGGAAATCTCTGTAGAGATGGAGCTATTCATCTGGCCCTGCCTTTTCATAGACAAGGGATTCGGGGTGGCAGATATTCCCAGCCTGCCTTCTGCAGAATAGCTCAAGTGGAGTTCTGGTGTGACAGAGTGCCTCTGTGGACTCAGAGACAACCCAGACATACTCCTAACAATCGGTGATCTCTCTCGCCTTGGGATCTGGGGCAGCCCTGAGGTTTCAGCTGGGTGACTGGAGTGCTGGCTCCATGCAGCCATCCTCAATGCAGTGACCAGGAACCTTGTCTGATGGGAGGCAGTGAAGAACTGACCCATTTCCTTGAGTGTCTAAAGTCCACTGTGCCAAGTCCTGTTTGGGTGACAGATACAGTTTGGCCTGCAGTCTCAAGGCCCAGGGACTTATCCAGAGGTGTCTGCTACACACCTGTTCTGTGCAGCAGAGAGAAGGGCCATGAGCACAGGCAATGGCTCTATGTGAAAACAGCACTTGAATCCACAACTTCCAGCCACCTGTCCAGGACATGAACCCTCAGCTCCATCACTAACTGCAAAGCCAGCCTGCTCAAAGTCAGACTTGTGGGAATTCAAATTGTGTTCTCTAATGACAGTCTAGGAAGCCAAGTAGTAACTTCCACATCACTTAGCCCCAAATGGCCAGGACACGGTGAAGAAATGGCAGTGTCACTAACTTGTGTCCCTACTTCCAACATAGGACCAACCAGAGAAAGCTGAGTCCTTCTCCCTAACCAGTCCTATGGGCGGTCCTGATTCTATTTCTTTTTTTTTTTTTTTTTTTTCTAATTTGGAAGTGTCAAATTTATTTTCCATTCTATAGTTATTTGTTTGTGCATATATATACATATATATAGAACTTGTGTATATGCTATACATATGTATGTGCATATACAAATAACAGAATATATAAACAATAGAATATGCATATAAGCCAGAAAACAAAATATATATATATTTATAAATTTTTATGTCTACTATGTTACTATCTTCACCAATTTACATAATTTTATTTATCTATTGTTTCTGAATTTTGAGGATTTCTATTTCTTGGCTCAGTCTTCTCTTTGCCCTGTGAGGCTCCCCATCTCCTCTGCTGCCACCTGCTGGTGGTGCGGCTGCTGACCTCCATACTGCTGCAAGTCCAATGGGCTGTAGCCTGTGGCAGCTCTCAAGTGGCCTTGTCTTTGCTCATTTCCACAACACAGTGAGACCAGGGATGAGGCTGGAATGCTGGGACACAGAATCAGTGAGGGGTCCAGAAAGGAGGTCAAAAGCCAGGGACACCTGGGAGAGCAAAGGATCCCGCATTCTTCCCTGGAATCCAGTGTGCTGTTCCTTCTCGCTGAACCCAAGGTTACTGATAAGAACAAGAGAAAAAAATCCATGTGGCCTCAGCTTGGACCTCACTGCTGGAAGGGGTTGTGTGAGTATTTTGATTCATTTTCGTTACCTACAGTCTGGAAAAAGACTTTTTTTTTTTGATGGGGATGGTAAAATAACCAGAATTGGGTGAAAATGTTCTTTGAGGATACCTGAATATAAGCCCACTCCGATTTGCTCTGATCCAGGTGACTTGACTTGACTTTTGTCAACAATAAAGAATTCAGGGTTTCAGTGTGCGTGTGTGTGTGTGTGTGTGTGTGCATGTGTGCGTGCTTGGGGGATGGGTGTTCTGCATACGGAGAATGCTCCTCTGTTTAGCACCCATTGACTCCTAGCTTTTGCCAGGCTCAGGGTTTCCCCCACCCCTACACGAGTATGAGTTTATGCAAAAACCAATGGTTTCTTGTGAGCACTTGCTGTTTGCGCTCTGTTTTCCTTTTTAATATAAGTTTTATTTCTTACGATGTTTACATAATTGATTAGGGTAGAAGAATCAGGATTAGGGGAAAATGGATGAGACCGTTGTTTCCAAATTTTTCTTTTCGCTTCTTGTATCTGGGGGAAAAGGGGAGATTGGGGTAGAAGCCACACCCAGGCTCCCAACTGTCTCAGTAGCTGGGGATGGGGAATGGGTTACCAAATGTCATTCCAGGGTCCCCAGTGTTCTGCTCAAGTGGTTTCAATGATTCTGAAGTGCCATCAATCTCACTGCTCCAAGGATGAGGAAATCCCTCCAGATCTGGGATCACATCAAAGGAGGTTGCTTTGGGGATCCCCAAAACTGAACCACTGGACTCAGAACTCAACCATGGGGAGAATTGCAGGATCTGTGGTCTGACCATGGAGTGCGTGTGTCAGAACTGGGCCTCCTTGGTAGCTTAGACGGAGCAGTGGATGGATACCCAGATGCACATGGAGGGTATGGCACTCCAGTGGGGTCTGCAGAGGACATCTGCTACCAGTGCAGAGGAAGGAGGGCAGAACAAATTGGTCAGCTAATTGTTGACAGCAAATATCTGGGCGAGTGGATCCTCTAAGATGGATTATGTCAGCCAATGGACCTTGGAGGGATTTCCTCATCCTTGGAGCAGTATGGGGTCCAGCTCAGTCTGTTACCCACACTTGCAGGTACTGCTGCCTGGACCAGCCTGGCCTATTCCCAACCCTAGTACTCATGAGTGTCAGAGAGCTCCATGGTCATACCTAGTTCAGCCTGTCACCACTTCCAGCTCTTAAGCAAACCAGCAGAAATTGCTGTTCCACAGCGTGGTCCCACATACCCCCACAGAACCTGCCCCCAGATCTGGTTCTCTTTTGTGCTAGTCAGTGTCATGACCCAGCCTGACATTCCCCATCCCCTGTTTTGAATCTCAGTGGCGGGTACTGTAATCTAGCCCTGCCAGGCAGGCCCCCAGGCCTAGCTTTATTGTGGGCTGGAGCGTGGTAGTCAGTGATGGTCCATGCTAACAAGCCCAGCTCATGTCTCCCATGTGGGCTGGTGGGTTTCATGGGTCTGACTCTTAAAGACCTTCCAGTTTATCCCCTCCATATCACTTGGCTTGAGCACCCGCTTATCTGCAAATACAGGAGCCTTGTCGATGGAAGTCATTCCTCACCTACAACACACTCCCTCAGCAGTCTTCCCACACATCCCCTTTGTCCTTTCCACTAATCATTCCATGGTCTCTGTGCCCAGGAATGCTTGGATTCCCCAGCCCAGCCTTCCTAAGCTCAATCTTTCAGTGGGGTGGTGTGCTGGCCAGGAGTTCTGCCTGCCTGCCCACTAACTCCTGGCATGTGTGCTGACCCAGGACCCTACTCCTCCACACACCCCAAACCCAGGCCCAATCAAAGTTCCCCAATTCCGGTTCACCAACATATCCCCCATATGTTATCCTACATCTCTCTCCACCTTCCCCAACGCTGCCCAGACCAAGGACATGGGGAAATCCCAAGGCTTGGCCTGCTTGCTTGGACACGAGCCCCCAGGTTTCTGCACACCCCTGCCAGCTCCATCCCCCAGGCCATCTGCAAACCCACACCCCCAGACCTCCACAGGTGTGCTGCCCTCCTGCTCAGGCACAGAATGCTTTGTTTTCAATGGTTTTCCAGTTCATTGATCTATAGAATGTTGGCTGAACAAAAGCCATTGGCAGGTGGGCTTTCTGGATTTATTTTCATCTGAGTTCATTGAGCAGCTGCACTTTTAAGGTCTCCTGATTCTAAAAGTACAGATCTCCGGTCTTGCTCATACCCACAGAGCTGGAAGTCCTGGGCAGTGGACTCTGTCTCTGGAGGCTTTTCAAGGGAACTGGTGTTGGAGAGTATCTGTGTGTCTATGCCACGTGGCCTCCATGATAGCTGACGGAGAAGGGCTTTATTATGAAGGAAGAAACTTGGGAAAGTTAAATGGATTCCCCCAGGTCACAGTCGGTTAACAGCAGCTATAACCTGTGGAGGAGAATGATGAAGCAATTTCAATCTGCGAGGCTTGCTGAGGCTTTGGGTCAAGTGTCTATTATTTGCAACTCATAAAAAGAAGTCACTTAGTGAATACGATGTGGTCCTTGGTCTGCAGTTCCTGGAATAGGATGGGAAACCTGGTAGTATTTCTCAGGGATTCCTTCCTCCACGTGTGGCTCCTGGGCAGCCGGGCATCCGGGTCTTGGAGATCGGGGCCTTAGCCAAGTTGGGGTGCAGGGTACTGCAGTTGTCTTGTGGGTGACCTGGTGGCAGTAACAGTGGTTTTCACCTTCTCACCATCTTCAAACCGAGGTTCCATTGCATTCTGTTTCCCTGCTGGTCTAGAGAATTCTGTGGAGACCAAAGTCACGACCAAAAAATCCTGTCCATGCCATTTCAAATAACCTGATCAGGAAAACCTCTTTCATCCTCCTTACCCCATTCCTTCCTTTTCTGGTTTATTTTATTTTATTGCAGTCATGCTGCAGCATGCATGCGAGAGGGAGAGAGAGTGCTGGGAGGAGAGTCTGAGTTGAAGCTTTGTGACAGCACCAGTAAGGGGGTCCCATGCTGGATGCCCCCCAGCCCCCCAGCCGAAGGAGCCGCCTTCTCCTCACACTGCTATTGAGACGGACCCAGTGGCCTTCCAGGCAGAGAAAATAAAGATGAGGCAAATACCACGTTGGTGTAAAACCTTCACTGGCTTGAACAAATGTGTTATAAAGCATAGTAGTGTAGTCATGCATTGCTTGCTTTCTGAGAAATGTATCATTAGGTGACTTGGTCATTGTATGAACATCAGAGTATGATTACACAAACTAGGCAGCCCTGATGTGTGTCACCAGGCACTGTAACCTCATGGCACTGCCCTATAGTACGTATGGTCCATCCTTGACTGGAAGCGTTGTTGGGAGGTGTGTGACTGTACCGGGAGATAATTAAGTTTTGCTGAATCAACACACTCTTGGCTCTCTTGCTGTCTCTTTCACTCCCTTGGGGTTCCCAAGCCCCATGGCCCACCTCAGTGAAGCAGGTCTGTCTGCGGGCACAGAGGCTGTCCGTTCTGTGCTATCAGACCCCAGAAGTAGCATCTGTTTGCTTCTTTCCATGAGATCTTCCAAAGCAGCAGGGCTGGTCCTTGCCTGGAACCGCTGGCCTGGGCTTCAGGGATTCTTTCTGTGGGTTTCCTATTAGGATGGACACAGGCCATCACAGGCTTCTTGACTCTGTCTGGCTTTTTTTTTTTTTAACTTGCTCAAAGTTTCTTATTGGAAATCTTTTTTCGTGAAGCTTACCAGGAGGTGTTCCTTACTAAGTGACCTGAGATGTGATGCCCACTAATTGCTTCCTAGTGTACTGCGCTGCAGCTCTGGGCTCTGACCTGTGCCGACTGCCAGGTTGGCATGTGGGCCCTGGAATTCTCTGCTGCACTTCAGTGAAGGCAGAGGAACAGAAAACAGACTCATCCACGAGTTGCTCGTCCAAGCAGAGCAGTATAGAGAAGGCCTGTGAGCCAAAAGGGCGAGAAACTGAAGCATGAACATTCTGTTTGGTCAACATGCAGCTGTCATCTGCTTTCGCCACATGACACAGCATCTTGAGAATATGTTTGGGTCATTTGCCCTCTAGTTTGGATGATAAGTTAGTGCTTGATTTGAAGGCGATCCTTCCATATTCAACTGCTGTAGGGTCTCATGTGTTGTATCTGAATCATTGGCATTAGAAGCGACGTGGGAACAGGCATGTCATGGCTGACTGTTTGCAACACTCTTGATCCTGGGAAGGGTCTTTTCGTTGGGTGTGTGTTTTTAAGAATTATGGCTGAGCTGAAAATGAATATCCCCAGTAGTCAGAGTAGTTAGAGTGAGAATGTGAAGTTGTTCCCTGGAGCCAGGAGGCACCGTCCTTTCTCCCCAGCATGAAAGGGGCTTGCCTCACCCTTCCCAGCTCACCTCGAAAGGCCCTAGAGACACGATACCACACATGAGCAAGGGAGGAGCCAACCCTTAAGGTTGTCTTATAGGGGGAGGAGCAGACCCGCACTGACCACGGTGCCCTTGGTCAGGGCAACTTGGCTCAGGACATGTTCATCACTCATCCTGACCGCCTGACTGGTTTGTGAGCCAAGCTCAAGGCCATTGCTGCTCTGTCCCACCACCGTTCCTCCCATGAAGAAAATGGGTCATCCACACTGTTATCCCCAGGAGGGGGTTTCACAAACCGTGTGGAGCAAATGGAAATAAAGGATAAGATCATTTTGATGTAAAAAAAATATTAACATCTTTGCATGAAAGGGGCCTTCAAAAAGTCTTGCAGAAAGTAAATGTCAAAGAAAACTCTGGATAATCTCAAAATTATTTTTTTACCTTAAATAATTTATTTTTATTGGAAAGGCAGATTTAGAGAGAATAGACAGAAAGGTCTCCTGTTCACTGGCTCACTCCCCAAGTGGCTGCAACAGCTAGAGCTGAGCTGATCCAAAGTCAGGAGCCAGGAGCTTCTTCTGGGTCTCCCCTAAGGGTGTAGAGTCCCAAGGCTTTGGGCCATTCTTCACTGCTTTCCCAGGCCACAAGCAGGGAGCTGGATGGGAAGTGGTGCTGCTGGGACATGAACTGCTGCCCATATGGGATCCCACCACATGCAAGCCGAGGATTTAGCCACTAGGCTGTCATGCCAGGCCCTCAAAACTTATTTATTTTTACACCAAATCAAATTTATTTTTTACTTCCATCTTGGCATAAGCACTCTGAAGTGCTCTCACACTGGTTTTAAATTATGCTGGGAGACCTGTGAGTGTGTGTGTGTATTCCTCTCTCAAAGTATGTTTTTTTTAAAAAAATTATTTATTTTTATTTTATTTGAAAGGCAGATTTTATGGTTCTGAGGGAGGGACAGGGTGGAGGGTACAGGCTTGGGGGCAGGGAGGATTCCAGCTGAGACTAGTGATCCCTGGCCCGGATGGGTACACAGAGGGTGGCAGTGTGAGCATGCTCAGAGCTGCCAGGGAGCAGAGGCAGCAGGAGGGAATTGAGCTCCGACCTCAGTTTGTAGCTTTCTTATAGCTCCCTCTACTCTCCAGCGGACAGACACGGGCTCTGTTTTCCAATTTTGCCAAAATTAAAACAAATATCAGCTCGAGTGGAAGGATGGTGAAATCATCGGTGCTGCAGACAAATTTTATGAGGCAATGCCCAAAGCAATCGGTAGTTCACAAATGGGTCACACATTTTAAGAATGATGTTGAAAATGAAACCAATAGTGGCAGACTAGCCATGGTCGCGTGTGAGCAAAGCATTAATCTGGCTTGCGCCCTAACTGAGGAGGACTGACAATTAGCAGCAGAAAAAACGGCCAAGACCATTGATGTCTCAACTGAGTCAGTTTCTATAAGTATGACAGAAAAAATTAAAGTGGAAAAGGCTTGCACTCCACGGGTGCCAAAATGTTGTGGGCAGATTAGGTGCACACCAAAGGAGCACTTTGGAAATTCTCCACAAATGGGATTGATAATCTGAAGCATTCCTCCTAAGAGTGGTCATGGGAGGTGAAACACGGCTCGGCCAGTAGGACCTTGAAGATAGAGCCCAACCAAAGCAGGGCTGTGGCCAGCAGAAGGTGGGCACGGTGCAAAGCAAAGAGTACATGTTACAGCACCTATGTTTTGGGGAATACCCAAATTAGTTTACTTATTGAGGTACTGGTGAGTCCAAGAATGAGAACATCTGCTTGTTAGGAGAATTGTTGGAGAAAGTACATCAACTCCTTAGCAGACAAGCTACAGTGGGGAGTCCCTGCTTGCCACAACCGAGCTTTCACCAAGCAGGAAGAGGACTTGCTGTGGGACCTCCTGAGCTTTGCACTTTACAGTCCTGAATTGGTTCCTTCTGGCTTGGTTTTGTTGCCCAATTTAAAGCATTTTAAATAGAACACATCTTTTTTTTTCTTGAGTTAATAACATTGGAAAAAAAAAAGATTCTGCATTGACATGGTTAGATTCCAGGATTGTCAGTTTTTAGGGATGGTCTAGAAGGCTGGTATCATTAGACACGAAAGTATGCTCAACTTGATGAAACTAATGTTGAAAAAGAAACTTGTGTTTTAAATTCTTTTGAGGGACATAGAGATCAAGATAGAGAACTGCCATCTGCCGATTCACTCCTCTGAAGTTTGCCATGGGTGGGACGCAGAAGCAGGTATCTGGCCTTCTTTGTGTCTCAAGGGGGTGACAGGAGCTCAGTGCTGCCCCTCAGGGTCTGCTGTGGCAGAAAGCTAGAGTCAGGAAGCAGAACTGAGCATTGAACCCAGGCACTTTAATATGGAACTTGGGTGTCTTAACCTGTGGCTTAACCCAAATGCCCACCTTGCGTTTTTAAACTGTAGGTCTAATCCTATTTTCCATGAGCTGCACAAAGTCCTCTGTTGTGAGGGATCAGCTGTTCACAGGATTATGGTGATGGAGGACATGTACAATCTGCAAGCCCCAGTGTCCTGGACGGCCAGTGGTATGGTCTAGCTCAGATCTGAAGGCCTGAGGACTAGGGAATTCTGGGACAGATCCCCCTCAAGTGTGGAAGCCCCAGAACCAAGAACATAGTGTTCGAAGGGCAGGAAAGGAGAGAGAACCAGGTCAAGGAGAGGGGGCAGTGCCACTTCTCTGTGCTTTGTCTGTCTGTTGTACTCAGGTCCTCAGTGGACTGGATGATGCTCCTGCCTCTGTTGCACTTGGCACTGGGGGAGGACAGATTTTCTTGACTTAGTCTGCTGATCAACTTGCTAATCTCTTTCAGAAACATCCACATGTTATTATGCTTAAGAAATACCCTCAGAAGTACATGTAGACATGATGCTTTACCTGCTGCCTGGGCATTCCTTGGGCCAGTCAACTAACATGCAAAATCACCCATCACACTGACCACATCTGCTGCTGGTGTGAATCCTGTGAAGCAATTCCCTCTGGAAGGGATGGCCGTCAGTCCCGGGGACTGTGCTCCTACCAGTTCCAATTGGAGTGGGATATTCTGAGATGGCCGGAAGGGCCAGCAGGATTCAGGATGAAGAGTCAGGAAGAGAGTTCCTCTCTTTGGCATTTACTGTGCCCCTCTCACTAGTTGACTTGTTTGCTCAGCAGACGCCTGTTGAGTTCCCACTCTGTGCTCGCTCTGGGCACCTGGGACCCAGAGCTATGAGAAATGGCCTTTTCATTGTGCCTCCATTCTAGTGTGGCAATACGTCAGTGAACAACACACTTTATTCCAGTTTAGGATGTAACAAGTGCCATTCTAGAAATACAGAAGAGGAAGTGTGTGGTTGTGGCAAGAGTTCTGATGGGAAAGGATGGGGTGAGGATGTGTAGCATGGGAAGACAGTTTAATGATGAGTAGAGTGAGACACCCCTCTTTCAGTCCTAGAACCAAGAACATAGTGTTCCAAGGGCAGGGAAGGAACCTGAAGATGAGAGGGAAGACATGGCCAGGTGGGGAGCAGCCAGCGAAAGTCCTCTCAGAGCAACTGAGGAGCAGTGACGGTGCCGTAGTGGGACGGTAGGGAGCCCCACCCACCTGGTCCTGGCTGGACCCTAATTTTCTGCAGGTACTGTGTATACACAGCTCACCTGTCTCACAGGTGCAGGAGGATCCACTCACATGGCTGACTGATGTGCGTGCCGGTGCCTGGGGCAAAGCAGATGGCGGCCAAGCTTCTGTGAGGCCTCCCCCGCTGCTCTGTGGGGATGACCGACTTTCAGCACAGGTGAACCATCCCTCTCCACCTCTGTGACATGGATGG
Organism: Ochotona princeps; assembly: GCF_030435755.1. NCBI lineage: Eukaryota > Metazoa > Chordata > Mammalia > Lagomorpha > Ochotonidae > Ochotona > Ochotona princeps. Next base: position 82,232,166 of record NC_080837.1, read on the forward strand.
TGCTGGGGCCGGCTTCATAGGTGAGCATGCCACCTGTGCATTCCCACGGCTCCGGTGCTCAGGAGGACCCTGTACTGAGATGCTCTGCTGTGATCCCCTTAAAAAGTATTCCTTAATCCTGTCTTTGAGCTCGTATTTGCTTAGCGATGCCTGCCGAGACAGTGGAGCATGAACACGAGTGGAGGAGATACATGTGGTGTGCATACATACTGCAGTTACTTTCCTCCAAGCATGGAGCTCCAGTGCGCCCCTGGTGGTGGGAGGCCAGCAAGACTGAGTCCAGGTGAAGTCTTAAAGAGGGGTGCCTCAGGCTGAGTCCATTCAAACTAGAATTTGCTTGGAACTCAGAGAGGACACTGCTGCGGGCGTGAGCATCAGTGACCAGGACCGCGGCACACCATCTGAGTCTGGCTGCCGTCTGCATTAGAGCTGCCCATGAGGACACAGCAGGAAGGGAACTGGTCTTTGTTCAGCCTTCCTGGACTCATCCGTAAGCCAGAGGCCGAGATCCTCAGCAGAGAACACTGATGCTGAGTTGGTTTTGTGTAGTTTTTTTTTTCCAGTGACAGGTTTAGGGTCATGGTATCTACATAGTTGTAATTCTTCTTAATTCTGTCATCAGCTGGTGGGAGAAAAATCTATAGGACAGTGGATTTAATGAAATATGGATTCTGGAGTTTCAGTGACTTGGCTTTGGAGCTAAATGGCCTGTGTCATTAGTTAGCATTGCCCCATGTACAGATGAAGGGTGAAAACTCCAGCTAGTGTTTAAGACTTAATTTTCTTACATTAGAATGTAACACACAGCAAATAATAATGGCAAGGTCTTTATGTATACGGAGGGATCTTTCTATCTGCTGCCTTTAGTGACACTTGCGTTCTTGCGTTCTTAACAAGACTCTCCCATTGCAGATTCCATAGCCAGTGCCAGCAGCCCAGCTGGAACGCAGTGCCTGGCGTCTCACAGACTGCGATACCAAGGTTCCCACCACGGATGTGGTCCTGCTTCCTAAGCCATGGTTTCTCCCACTTTTCATGTCAGTGACCAAGGAGAAAATCCCCAAACTTCAGATTCCATATGGGGTCCATTCTCCTTGAGAAAAAGGAATCATTTCAGTGGCTGTAGAACGGAGTGCGCCAGAATGCACACATAACTTTTTTTTTTTTTTTTTAAGATTTTATTATCATTGGAAAGCCGGATATACAGAGAGGAGGAGAGACAGAGAGGAAGATCTTCCGTCCGATGTTTCACTCCCCAAGTGAGCCACAATGGGCCGGTGCGCGCCGCTCCGATGCCGGGAACCAGGAACCTCTTCCGGGTCTCCCACGCGGGTGCAGGGTCCCAAAGCTTTGGGCCGTCCTCGACTGCTTTCCCAGGCCACAAGCAGGGAGCTGGATGGGAAGTGGAGCTGCCGGGGATTAGAACCGGTGCCCATATGGGATCCCCGGACGTTCAAGGCGAGGACTTTAGCCGCTAGGCCACGCCGCCGGGCCCCACACATAACTTTTAAAAGTAACATTCCTTGTAATCTAAGCACGTAGTAGAAACAAAAAAATATGGATCTTCTCTTGACTGCAAACGTGATGGGAATGTCCGTAGTGGGTTTAGACTATCCTCTAATGGTCATCTGAATAGTGGAGGAAAAGGATACAATGTATGTCATTGTCTTCTGCAATGGCCCCTGGAAACTTCACAGTTTTTTTCACCAGGGCATCTCAGCACCGGCTCATCTCAGCACCGGCTCTTTGGGACTAGAGGGAAAAAAAAAAAAGTCCTGGTTTGAGTTGTCTTAAAGAAAAAAAAAATCCTTCCCTTTGAACACTAGAGGTCACTCTGCAACAACAGATGTGAGAGAGAGGGCCCTGGGGCTTGGAAGGTCAGTGCTGCTAATCTGTGTAAATCGGTGAACCAGGAGCCAAATTTGTCTCTCATTATGACTTGCTTTGATGCAGCCCCACTCCTATTAAAAGTTTACCTCTTCTCTGCAGAACTGTGGACGTGGCGGCACCGACACTGAAAGCCAGCACCTCCACGAAGCCGTGGGGCTGTGCAGGCACTGGGACCACAGGCATGGCTCTCCCTGTTTCGAGGTGCAGCAGAGCCCCTGCCATGGGGGTACCCAGTGGCTACATGCATTTCTATATGGGACTCAAGTTGAGACTGAATAGAACCAGGATACGGGGGATTGAGGACACCAAGTGGCACAGACTGAGGAGGATTGTCATCAGCATTGGCAGGATCTCTCTCGCCTGCTGGATGGAAATGTGTCCCAGGCTGGTTCTGCAGCCAGGGCATGGATTAGCATGACTGCCATCCTTGGGGGATCGGAACCCCTCTGAAATGGCTTACTAAGCAGCCATTGGAATCCTGAGGTGACTCCTTTGAATTCACTGTCCTTTGGTTGGTTAGCCTCTCAGTGGAGCAGGAATTTCGTGTGCCATTGCACGCAACAACCTGTGCTTCATCTCGTTCTATTGGCTATAGCTTCGGCAGCAGCTTGTTCTCTGCCTTCAGAGAGCTGAGCAGACAGAGAAGGCCCAGCTAAGACTCCATGGTGGAGAGGACCAATGCCTGCTCTCACCTTGTGTGACACTGATGGGCCACAGCTGGCTCTGGCTCCTTCCACCTGGCAATGATGGCCAGTCTAGGAGGACAGCAGGCCTGGTGAGCCAGTCGGTGTCTTCGGGAACTCCAGCAGGCTTACTCACCCCACCTAAGTTCCTTGGAGTTGGACTCTGGGCTGGACTGGGCTTTCTGTGTGTCTTCTGCTTGGGTGTGGAGCACGCCAGGTGGCAGATGTCATTATTGTCCATAGGAAGATAAGGAAAGTGAGCTGTGGTCACTTATCTCTGCCCCAGACACCTCCACTGATCATTGATTTCCAATGGAGCCCGTCAGAGTCACAGCATTGGGTCACTGGGGCCATACCCACAGGCTGCAAATGTCAGCACTGGCTGCCTTCCTTGTGTCCTTGTCTGACCCGGGAAATGAAGGGGGGTTGCTTTACCACAGGGGCATGCTGGCTTGAGCTCTGCCATGCCACGCTCCACTTCTGATGCTGTCACCAGTCACAGGCACATTTGTCTTGCTGTGCCTGAATTTCAGTGTGAAAAGCTCCAATCAGTCTCCTGTTCTCTATCAGCAGGAATGCCATTTAGAGAGGAGCTGGGGACAAAGAAGAAAGTGACTGATTGAATTGATTAACCATGATGACATCCCCAGAGTCCATGAGTGGTAACTGTGACTCAGGAGTGTGGGGCCTCTCATGCATGGCCCTAGACTGCCATGTCCGGGTAGAACTAGCTGTGATCACTGTGGGGCTGCGGGAGCCAGCACCTGTGGGAACAATGCCTGGGCCAATGTGTGGCCTCCTAACAGTCCTGGCAGTTGTGGCCTCTGGCTGGGCTCTTGCTGGTGGTCTTGTGAACCGCGCCTCCCGGCTTCACTCCCCGGTGTGGTCATTGGGGCTCACGCTGCTCAGTGACTGCTATAGAAGCCCAGCATCTGGGGTTGCAGGTGTGTCAGCACCAGAGCTGGTATCTGTGCAAGTCTCTTGGCCACCAAGGTCCCTGTGTTCCCAGAAACTGCAGATACGGGAGCTGGGAGGGCAGAATGGAGCCCAAGCCTGCTGGGAGTAGAAGGAGTATCCTGAAGGAGGGAGATCCCTTGCCTTGTGCTTGGGGGTGGGTGGAGCAGATGCTTGAGCCAGTGGCATTTGGAGGTTCACAGTGCAGGCTGGGGGTGGGGAGAAGCTCGGGATGCCGCTGCATGCCGAGGTCACAGGCCACTCTCACTGGACTCAGTGCAGGGTTCTGGGAGATGGGTGTATTTCTGTAGGGATAAAAGCTCTCAGTGCCTTCTACTTCATGAGGGCAAACTGGGGAAGCTCCTGGGCCAAGCAGGTATCATCTTGCATTCCCTTGTGGTGCTCACGCATCCTCTCCATGGACACTGTGCCCAGGGGTTGGGCCTCTCCTTGGGGACTCTAGAGCTGGCCCTGTGCCGCGAGGCTTTTTGACTGGCTATAGGCAGGAACCATGTATGCGTGCCTTCATAGAGTGTGTGCCTAGTTGGAGACCCTGTAGTTTCAACTGAGGAAAGAACCCCACATGGTAGGTGTTCAGTATTACAGGGGAGTATTCATGAAGTGTTTGGGAGGCCACACATGCTTTAAAAATGTCTTTGCATTGAAATCAATTTGTTAATTTGCTTTCCTCTTTCTTTTAAAAATTATCTTTATTAGAAAGTCAAGAGAAGGAGACAGAAAGATCTTTCGTCTGCTGGTTCACTCCCCATGTGGCTGCATCTGTCGGAGCTGAGATGATCTGAAGCCAGGAGCTACAAGCTTCTTCTGGGTCTCCCACATGGATGCGGGGTCCCAAGGCTTTGCGCCATCCTGGATTGCTTTCCCAGGCCACAAGCAGAGCGCTGGATAGAAATGGAGCATCTGGGACATGAACCTGCACCAACATGGGATCCCAGTGCATGCAAGGTGAGAATTTAGTGACTAGACTATTACACTGGACCCACTGTTACTATTTTATGCATATTGTACCCGTATTCCATTTTTGAAAAAAAAGTTTTTCATTTGAAAAGCAAGAGTATAGAGAGAAAGAGATGGGGATTGGAGAGGGAGGGTTCTTCCATCTGCCGGTCTAATCCCAAAGTAGCTCTCAGCGTTCCCTCTCTCTCTCAATATTTATTTACATTTTCCCTGTTCAAACAAGCAAGTTGGTGTGAAGGGATGGTGTGTGAAATCCTGGAGCCACAGGTCCAGTGAAGCTTAAGTGTCCTCTAGAGCCCATGTCTCAGAAGTACTTTGCTTTCCAGACCACCTGTTGCTTGACGGGGGTGCATCCTGCAGCCCAGCGCTGGGAGGTGAGCTCACCCCTGGGCTGCTGCGGCCGAGGTGCAGGCCGGGCCCCGTGTGGCCAGCATCTCAAGAACTCCACATGCTGAAAGCTCTGGGCCATATACTGCTGCCTTCTCCTCACAGCCCACAGAGCAGCAGGGTAGCCTCACAAGCGCTAACCTAGTCAGGCTATGAGGCAGACCCCTTGTACAGGGAGATGGGGGTAGGGAGCCACAGAGAGCTGAGGGTCCAAGCCCAGGAGTGGAAGGGAGGGGAGCAAAGTTTCCAGCAAATTCTTCTTGATCTTGTGTGTTGCTAAGCCTGAAAAATCCAGTGCTGTGGGTTCTGAAGTGAGGCGCAAATTTGCCCTCTAGATCTATGGCATGAATGGGGCATCTGGTGTTTAAAGGAGAGGGATGGGGCACTGATTCCAGAAACGCGCTGGAGCCTGCCCATTTTGGCTCCCAGGTTAAGAATGATCGTGAGTAATGGAAAGTATAGTGTGATCATGGATTTGGCTGTTTCCTGTCACTCTTCTAGCTTCACACAGTGTGTTGTTAAAGACCCGTTCCTGAGCTGTTATTGGGTATGGGCAAGTGGGCCTGACCTTGGAGGACACAGGGAGTGAAGGTGTCCAGTGGGAGCCCAGTGGCCGCACGCACACTGCCTCTGGCAGAGCGGCTGGGCCTCCTCTGAGCTGCAGGGCTGGCTGCCCCTCCTGGTTCCCTGTATCATTGATTCACATCTTCCCCTACTGGAGAGATCATTAAGAGAATTGGTTTACAAGGTTCTTGCTGAGTGTTTGGCTGTGGGAGAGAGAGTCAACAGACGCTCGATAGAGCTGTAACATATGATGCTATAGCCGATGCTTAATGAGGCCAGTGAAAACAGGGAAGCAAGATTAGCTGCAGATAAATGAATGTGCCCCGCACTGATTCGGGAGTTGGCTGTCTTGGGTTTGATTTACTTCTAGAAAGAGCAGATGTTCCGTCAGTTGTAGCAAAGTAGCTCTGACTAATCTCTTTGTGGAATTTGCCTCGGTGCCTGAAAAGGGTGGAAAAACACATTATGGGTAGCTTCTTATGGAGAACTGTAAAAGGATAAAATAGAAAAATGGAAGTGACTGGCGTTGCACTGCTAATAGCAGTGCACAAGGAGAGCGCGTGGCTGTGAGCGCTGAGTTGTGCTGTGCTATGGGAGCCACTGCTGTTAGCACATGGGGCCTTCGGGGAAGTGCGGACAACTCACCGCCACTTGGTTAACAGGAGGAAACAAGGACAGGAACATAATGGCTTCTCCAGTGTCACACACTCAGGGGATTTGGCTGTTTGACCCTGCATCTTCTGAGGGCAAACGATGATATCACAAAGTTTTTTCCTTTGGAAGTACATGCAGTTTTCTCTCTCTCTCTCTCTCTCTCTCTCTCTCTCTCTCTCACTCACTCACTCGCACACACACACACACTGTGGCCTGTGCTCTGTGTTTTGTCACAGAATTTTACATTGTGTTTCTTAGACACAGTGTTGTGGTAGCTGCTCTGTGTTCTTGCAGCATGGAGGGCTGTGATTTGAATGTGTCTCGCAAGTTCACATTTTGAAAACTTGATTGCCAGTGCTGCAATGTGGAGAGGTGGTGACTTTAAGAGATGATGAGGCCATGGGGCTGTGCCTGGGGGCTGGACGGAAGCTGTCATCACAGAAGATGGATTGAAGGAGGGCCATTCCCTTTCCTTGTTCTTCTCTGCCTTCCCCCTCTGTCACAGAGTGATATGGCTCACAGGTGCCTGCCACATCTCAGCACCTCTGTCTTGCATGCTTAACCTGCTGGGAGCTGAGAATGAGTATTTGTTGTCTCTGAGTTAACCAGCCTTGAGTATTCTGCTCCAGCAGCGTGGGAGAGAGTGATGGGGGTCCAGCAGATGGTGTCCAACACCCATTTCCCAACGTACAGTGTTTATACTCTTTCCAAGTGGCATTGGCTCATTTTCTAACCAGTGCTGAAACACACTCCAGTTTTGCGGATATGCGTCTGAGTGAATCCGCAGTACTCTGTCCAGTTGAATCCTTCAAGTCAGGAAAGGTGGGCGCTGTCACCAGCCTTGGTGTTCACGTAGATTCTTCCACAGGCTTAACTGCGTCATGGGCTTTGTCATGATGATGACATAAAGGGGTTGGTTGATTGCTAGTTTCTAATGGCATTTAGCTCTACTGGAAGGTGTATGACAATGCATTTGATAGGAGGGAAGACAAGCCCCTTGATAGCTCTAAAGAACCCCAAGAAGGTCCACGCAGAGGCTGTTTCCCTCCAGTCCTCGCAGGGCTCCCAGGACTGGGAGTTTGGAGTGGTGCCCACTGAGAAGCACTCTACATGGGCAGTCTTCTCTTGTTTCTTCTTATAAACTTGACTTTGGTTGATGTTGTTTTATGGAGCAACATGGCTTCCACTGTGTTGTCAACTGTAACTGAGAAATTGAGGGCTTGCTGCTCCAACCCTTTGGCTATGTCTGAGCCCTTCATATCTGTCGCCCTTGCTCCTGGCACCTACCTCCCAGGGCTCTGCCTCAGGGACGTCACAGCTTATGGGAGAGATTTGCAGAACACTCCCAGTTCTGTGAGGACACTGTGGCCGCCCTCCCAGGAGGATGCTCGGGGTGACAACAAGGGACAACAGGACTCTGGAGGAATGGCCTCTGACTTCTTCCATGTGCCCAGGGACCAGAGGGAGCTCTCAGGGAATTTTTTTTTATTTTAAATAAAGCTAGATGAATGAATCATCAAAAAGAAAACAAATAACAAATGACAGAAGAAAGTTGTGTCACAACTAAGCTATTTTGACATGTAAGCTCATTTGGGTTTCCTTTGGGGGAACAATGAGGAGGTGAGGAACCAGCACTATGGTTCAACAGGCTAATCCTCAATTTCCAAGCAAAGAAATCTCATATGAATGCTGGTTCGTATACCAGAGGCTTCACTTCTGATACAACTCTCTACTTATGGCCTGGGAAAGCAGCAGAGGGTGACCCAAGTCCTTGGGACCCTGAAATCATATATAAGATCCATAAGAGGCTCCTGGCTTTATAGGCTCAACTCCAGCTGTTGTGGCTATCTGAGGAGTGAACCAGTAGATAGATCTTTTTCTCTGTCTTTCTTACTCTCTATACATTTGGCTTTGAAATAAGAATAAACAAATCCTTTTTAAAAAGGAGGTGCGTGGGAAGCAGTAATGCAAGCTCCTTGCCTGTAAAGGGCATCAGGAAGGCATTTTCTCAAAGCACCCAGGTACTTGGCTGCTGCTTGGGCCCCAGATCTCTCCCAGGTAACTCCTGTGGCCGCTTCCACAGAAGCCATCCTGGGGTTTGGAAGCTGTTCTTGGAGGCCATGTGGTAGGGGGAGGAGCAGAAGCCATGCAGGGCCTCTGGAAGGGAGGACCCTCAGGCTACTCTGACATCAGGAACCTTAGGGTCTCAGGCCACAGCTGTGGAATCCTGTGATCTGTCCTCCAGAGTGTGTTTCTGCCTATGGGTGGGCATCATGGGGTGGATTGTTGGCCTGCACCCGAGAGTGTGAACAACTCAGGACCAGAGCTTCCACCCATGGGCTGAGACATTAAAGTCTATGCAGAGTGTTTGTAAATCTAGGTTTTCATTACTCCTGAGATGTTTGGAGAACATGATTCTAGTGTGTGGTGAGTGTGGGGGCTAATGTAGCTCCTGGTTCCAGCACAGGATGGCTGCTGAACGGAAACCTAGCACCTCTTCTTGGCTAGTGATGATCTGCTGTGGGTCCCAAGGCTGCTGGCTCTGGCCAGGTCCCTGGCTCTGGGTTAGTGCACATGGTCTTCCACTTCACGGGTGAAAAAGTGAGGCTTGGACAGCACACGTAAACACAAGTCTGTTGTCTCTCCAAGCTCATGCTCTTTCCTGTGGGCATCCAGCATCCTGCAGGTGGCGGGGGGATATCTTTGACTTCCTAGGCAGCTGTGTTGGGTGAGGAAGAGGGTTTTCCTTTATGACCTCATTGACATGGAACATGAACATCTAGCTGGTCTGAGGTCAGAGTGCCACATCACTTTGCATCTGGACAAGCAGGAAATTTGCAGTGTCAGTGTCACATCGTGGGTGCCATCTCATGCTTAGTAGTGTGTGTTCTGGATGCTAGCTGTATCTCTAGTACTGTGCTTTCTGCAAGAGGTGACGTCCAGTTCTTAGCCATCTGATGGTCGGTCCCTGAAGAGTATCGACTCGCTGAAGGACTGAACCTCCCCTGGTATACACCAGCCTGGCAAGGTTCTTCATCTGTTTCAGGATAGATGGAAGATTTGATGGTATGGTATGCAGTATGAAGCCCTGAACTGAGACAGCAATGAGGTGAGGGAAGCTGCAGAGGGGGCAGGAGGAGGAGAGGGGGTTGAGTAGAGAGCTGCATTCCCGAGGAGTGAGGGTTGATGCGGGCTTGGAAGGGTGATTTCTGTTCTGTCTGCTGATTGGACCTGGGAGAGGCTGGATGGAGCTGGGGGTGGTGGTCTGGTGAGGCAGTGAGCTGCAGAGGACCGTGTGGATTTATTCACTGACCTGGACACAGGTTCCTGCTGCGTGCTCGCTAGTGGATGTGTTGGGGCATGTGACTGTTATAAAGAACAGAGCAGAGAAGAGAGAGGTGGAGGGAGGGAGGGGGTGGGATTTGAATAAAGATCTAGATTCTTCCCCTTTCCTACCCCTGGTGCCATAGCCAGCACATCCTGCTGCAAGGCCAGGCCAGGGTACCAAGGGCCAGGATAGGTCACCGTGGGGGGAATAGCTGCCACTTCTCTGCTCCTGTGCTGACCCTTCAGGGAGGAAGGTGTCAATGCTGTTAGAGGCCTCAGGAAGCTTCTGGGAGCACCTGCCCAAGCATGGCACCTGCCGAGGGTCTCTCAGGACTTGAAGGTCTCCTGAGTGAGGCACTGCTTAGAAGGTTCCACCTGTGGAAATGAGGTGTACATACTTTTAGGGTTGATCTGCCCTGGACCAGCTATTTCCTAACGGGCAGGACAATGGAAGGTGGTGGCTCATTGTCTGTTATGAGCACCAGGGGAGTTGGACAACTGGGCTCTGCTGGGAGTTGGGATCTGCAGGGCCATTCCTCCACCTTCTGCAGTATGGTGGAGGGTCTTGGGGTGGGTGTAGGGATCAGGTAAACAGTCTGATGAGAACCGAGCAACCTGAGAGCCCAGATGATCATCTAGGACAGTGTGGGCAATGAGAAGGCTGGGATCCGAAGTAGAACTGTGCAGGGAGTGGTGACATAGACCTTGTGTTCTCCCTGACTTTGATCAGGAGACCCCAGTGGTGCCAGGTGGTGAATGCACAGCCCATGTCAGAAGGTTTCCCTTCAGAGATGGCTGAGAGGTGGCAGGCTTGGTGAGGGACAGATGGGGGAGACTGGATAGCAGGTGACATGGGAAGTGCTGAGGGTTAGGATATTTTCATTGTGGGCAGAGTGGACTGTGATCCTACCATCAGCACAGCATGTGGGTTTGGGTGCAGGCCTGGGTAGGGAGAAGATAGTGAATTCAGAGCAGAAGGCTAGGGCTGCTTGACATCCAGGTGTGAGGAGTAGGGCTGTTCATACCCATGTATAGTATAGAGTGGTGATCTACTTGGCACCCAGGTGTGAGCTTTAGAACTGCTGAAACCCAGGTGCAGAGTGGTGATCTACTTGGCATCCTGGTATGAGGCTGGCGGGCCAGTGACTGAGCTGGTAACCAGGGTGATGAATTTTGAGTTTAAGCTTGGCAATGCTCCTGGAATGGGCAGAGTGAGACAGGATTCTAGCTTCATCTGATGGGTGTTTGAAAGGAAGAGTCCAGGAAGGTGACTCAAGTAAGACAAAGGAAAATCATAGAATGGGACTGTTGGCAGGAATAAAGAATGGAGAAGAGTTCATTTCCTGTGTGTTAACAAAGCTTACAGAAGTCCTGACTGGTCACCTCGTTGGTCAGTGGCTCTGTGGGCACATGTGGGTTGTCTCTGGGGCAGACTTGTGGACCACACCACTCAGTGAAGTCTCCAAAGAGCCATCCCCATGACAGCCTTGTGTGTAGCAGATTCACATACATGTGTTGTTTTTGTTGAGAATGATTTTATATGCATTGTGGGAAAGTGGAGAAATAGAGTGGCCCCCTCCTCTTACCCAGGCACTGTGAGTGTTTTGACTTTTGTGATTTTTTTTCTGAATTATAATCTGACTTTTTGTTTCACCTGCTATTTTAACCAATTATTCAGGCTTTGTGCGGTCTCCATAACCATCCTTCTTAACTGTCACATAACAATCCATCCGGTGACTGCACCACTTAATTAATTTGAACACCCTCCAGTTTTGAATACTTAGAGTATTTTCTGGTCGATTGCTACTGATGCATGTAATGTTATTACACTGCATTGGACACTTTTCGTGAATTTGAGATGATTTCCTCATGAAAGTTTCACAGTCGATATTTTTATTGGTCTTAGTATGTAGCGCCAAATGGCTTCATAAGAGAGGAGTACGAGTAATTATCCAGCAAATGTGTGACTAGAGATGTTGACTTTTTAATTCTGGATTTCTTCACCGGAATCCCTCAGCTCGGTGAGATGGGAGCCTGAGGCCCTCAGCGACCAGCATTGAGAGGGAGGCTGTGCCTGCATGGTTATCACGCCTGCACACGGAGGCATGTGGGAGTTCAGATGGTTACAAGCTGATCTTTCCCTGGAAACCGCATGAGTGAGCGATGTGAGAGAAGCCTAAGCCAAGTTGGGAGGGACTGGAGAACAGGTGGGCAGTTAGGGAGGTGGGTAGGAGCAGGTCCTGACAGTGCGGAACAAAGAGAAGACAAGAGGTTGTGGAACCTGCTGGCCAGTTGTTATCCGTGGGGACCCACAGCCTGGCCCACCACTGGAGACCAAAACTTGAGAGCTCAGGAAGGGGCTAAGTTACAAGCCTTGCCAAAATGCCCACTGGGTCCTCCAGGGCATGCTAGATTCTGAAGTCCTATCCTGACCTGGCCTTGGGTGGGGCTCCCAGCACAGCTGAGCCAGGCTGCTGATAATGAACGTGGGGCTGGGCTCTTGGAGCTGAGGGACAGGTGTGTGTTCCTGGCTGCAGTGAGCTGTTGCCTCCCCATGCACTTGGCCTTTCTACTCGGCCTTCGATAGTCTTGGGTGAGGACTGTAGTGATGGGAAGTGGTAAGCCCTGCTTTCTGCTTCTTACGATGTATTGGGGAGACCACAGCCCTGCACAGCCAAGGAGACAAAGGGAAAGGCGGCGTGTGGGCTCCTGGTCCTTGCCCTGTTCCCTCACAGCTCACCACCAGATACCAGGAGTCAAGGAAACACTTTTCCATCCCTCCCACCTTCTGTGTAGCCCTAAGTTCTGAATGGCTCAGATTAGAACTCGGGATCACCAGGGGAGGCAGAATAAACAGTTGGAAACTACAGCCTTCTGGAGTAGCCTTGAGCTCACAAAGAGTTGGTGAATGGATGCAGTCTGTGGTGGCCAATGCCACCACAGAGTTATGTGATCATGGAGAAAGCCCCACGGTCACTGCAATGGCTGGTTTGGTGGGTGTAAGTACCCCAAGTGTGATTCCAAAAAAGACGGCGGCATCTGTATCTGTATTCTTACAGAGGTAAGTTGATTTCTGACTTTAACCAGAACTGCTGTGTTAATGAGGTATTTCTCCCTCCCTCCCTCCCTCTGTCCCCCTGCCCCTCCCTCTCTTTCTTCCTTTGAATGGAAGCGCCTCTCACAGGACAGAATGTGGCTGTTTCCTCTCCACCTGTGAATAATGAAGGGCCACTGCGTGCCGCCAGAATCAGGGCTGGTGTATTAATAAGGCTACTTTTCCTGTCCATTTATCATCAATTAAAGGTGCACTCGTTGGTACAGTCACCCCACCTTCGGCCCGGCTGCCCGGAATGGCCACTCATTTATTTTCTGCATGGTTTCAGTTGGGGTGAGATCCACCTTGCAGCTCAGAGGTGACAGGCGGCATGAAAAAGTACACTAATTGAGACATCTCGGGGGAGGAATATACGAAAACTGAAACGGTAATTAGAATGAGAGGATTTGGAGCTGGGTAAGGGAAAGGGAGTGGTGGTGCGCATTAGGAGCTGTTATAAATGGGGGTGAGTGCACACGGAGAGAGTGAGCAAAGGCTCTTAGGGTCCCCTTTTAACACTTCAAAGAGAGAGATTCAAGATTAGCCAGGTTAGGGATATGGGCTTTTGGGAAAGCTGGCCTTGCCAGCAGGCTGTGAGACAAAGCTAACGGGAAAACAACCAGCCAATTGCCAGGGTCTGTGTGCGGGCATGCTGGTGTTCTGCCAGCTCTGGGGCGTGAAGTGTGGTTCTAAAATTAAAATGCGATTTCTTGGCCTCCTGCTCTTTCATGAGGCAAGCAGCACAGACTACTGTGACAGGAGATGGGAGCGTGCCTCCACTTGCGCCTCCAGCACTCTCTCTTGCGCGTCCTGGGAGCTGGGTCCTCCTTGCAGGATTCCGAGGCTGCAGAGCATACTAAGCCCTGGAGAGCTGACAGGTGACAGAAGGCTGGTCGATCTTCCTGCACTGACATGCCTATGCAGGGACACCAGTTTGGATTAGAGATTTCAATCCCAGTTTTTTTTCCTAGCTGAAATATGAATTCTAAGAAACTAGACACGAAGGGACCATTTTGAGAGAGCAGTTCCTATGTTAACCTGGTCAGTCCTGAACCACCAGTTCTTGCCCACCAGATGCATAAGCTTGAAAGTGGTGTCAGGAGGGCTGTGGCCTTGACGCTGAGAGCTGGGGAGCAGCAATGCCTGGCTCCTGCAGTCCCCACCTGCATGCGGTCCCTTTGCTGGACCCTCCTGGTGACAGTGAGCCTTGGCTCTATGGACCTTCATTCTGGGCACTCAACAGCTGCCTCGTCATCACACTCTCTTTAGGTATTGGCCTCTAACAGTCAGACTTTCCCTGCCCTGTTTGCAGCTGAAACTCAGTTCCCTTCACCCTTCCTGGGAGGACTTTGCCTTTGGCTCCTCCGCCCTCATCATTGCTGCCCATTTCCATGGACAGTTAATCCAGTCCTGGACTGTGCTGGGAAGGGACCAAGGCCAACATGCTGGCCTTCTGTGTGCAGTTGCTTTGCAGGGCCTAGGCACAGAGCTGCTTCAGGACAAGGTGGCAGAAACTCTCAGACTGAGTCTCAGCTGGGAGGCAGGGACTCAGTTGCACGAGCCCCTCGTCTCCCTGGAGTCTGTGATCTTTTTAAGTAGGCATCCAGAACTGGAACTGGATCCAAGACTGGAACCCAAGCATTCTGTTATGGGAAGTGCGTATCCCAAGTGGTGTCTCCAGCTACCATCCCCCAAGGAGCTGGACTTTAGACTTGGGTTTTAGACCAGGTACTCCGCTTTTGCTAAATCACATGGGTGGCTCTTTTAAGCAGGACATGGTCTGGTTAGGATTCCAGCGTGTGCACTCCATAACCCCTGAGCATTTTTCACGTGTGTGCCTGGGAAATCCTGTTCCTTCCCTTGCTGTGACCATGTCCCACTTCCCACATTCTAATAAAGAGCCGCATTTAGATCCCTGGGTTAGATTTCAGTGTATTCAGTGATGACAGTCTGTGTGGACACTTGTTGGATTTTCTTTATGTCCTCTGACAAGGTTGCTCTTTCTCCCGGCTCCACTCAGTTTTATTAAGTGTGTCTCCTCTGGCTCGTTTCTGAGAGCAGAGAGCTTTGGGTGGTGTAGTCGGTGCGTCTTCTAGGATGAGTTAGACCTGTTGATGGCACATGCTGAGGTCCTGCTTAACCCGCCCACCCTGAGCCTCTTGTGGAAGCATCACCCTGCCTGTCCTCCAGCAGTCACTGAGCGTGAGAGGGTGCAGTTGAGAGACCTGCTTGTCAGTCATGCCAGCATCCTGAAGCTTGGTTGCTGTGTGTTGGGGCAGCTCCCCAGGACTGTCCACTACAGAGAATGGGTGTCTGCCTGGAAACAGCATAGATCCTGCCTTGGCCAGCTCAGTGCTATTAAGCAGCATCCTAGATTAGGTGGGTGGTAAACGGGATATTTATGCCTCAAATTTTGGAAGCTGGAAGTTGCAGATGATGGTGAATGTGATTAGGATCTAGAAAGGGTGAGGGGTGCCTGCTTAGATTCTGTTCTTGTCCTGTCTACGATGGAATGAGATGCCTCTTGGAAGCACCTTGGACGGTGCCATTCACGGGGCTTTTGCCTCATGTCCTAACTTCGTAAGAAAGGCTCCCCTTTCTCCCACGGTCACTTTGGGGCTTAGCCTTTCAGCATATGAATTCTGGGGCAGCACAAACATTCAGCACATCATAGAACCCCCGTACACAGTCCTTTTCCTGAGGAGCTTAAGGCATAGGCTGTTTCCTCTTACTTTTCCACCTTACTCTTGCCTGAATATGCAAAGATCACATGACCCCATGGCTGCTGGAGGATGCCTCTGGCAGAAATGCCAGTGAAACTTAGGTAGCAGCTCGAGAGGACTCAGTCTACCCCACGGAAAGGTTTTGTTTTGAGGGACATTAAAATGCTGACTCAGCTGTGTCTTGGTTAACACCTGAAGCCATTAGCTCATAAGCTTTCTAATTATTGCTCTAGAAAGTAGCCTCAATCCCACTTGGCAAATGTGAGGGCCCCAAGAGCTGACTGGGTGGCCAATCGCAAGTCTCTCTTGGCTCTGGCCCCAGCGAGGCTCCAGGTGTGCCCTGCTGCACTTTATTTGGTTCCTTGGGTGTGTGTGCCGAATATCACCCAGTTTTTCTGGTTGATGCCACTCCTGCAACTTTGACTTGCAATAAATTCTATATTTTTGGATGCTTTCCTTGCCCTGTGCAGAGAGCTCTCTGATGTTCTGCCTGCAATTATGCCTAGCTGTTGCCAGAATAGAGTTTCTGCATGTATCCCTGAAACAGGGCACATCTTGCCTTCCTCCAGTGAGCACTGTCTGTACTTGCCCAGCTCCTGGCACACTCATTAGGAGGATTGCTCTGTGACCTCTGCCATAGTCCTGGGAGGCCTCTGGTATAGACTGAGCCCGGCTCCCTCCCAGGAAAGACTCAGCTTCCTGAACCTTCCTCTACTTTCTTACTAAACCTTGATTTGGCTGTGTCCAGAGGCTGGTTCTTTTAAACATTTTCACGTCTAGTTTAGGTGGGCGATACTCTGGCTGTTCACATGCGGAGGAAAAGCACAGATGATTTCACTGATCACTCAGAAATGGTTATCTAGGCCGTGACAATGGGAAGGCTGGAAATGTGAAGCGGGCAGCACTTGTTTTGCATGGCACCGAATTAGCTCATTATAGTGGCTTTATGCATGTGTTTGATCATTATTAAAAACGTTTCTCCTTCCTCCAAAAGGCACACAAAAGTAGGCAAAAACCTAATGCAAGCTTCTCTTTGAATTTAAAATTACTCTAGGGGGGCAAGGAGGCTTGTGAATCACAAATGCAACTCTGAACATCAAAGAGGACCTCCCAACCCCCAGCCCTGGGAAGAGAGCTTTTCTTTCCCAACTATATGAGAAAGGAAAAAACCCATTACTCTGAAAGCGAGTTTCTACCAGGGCCATAGCAGAGGGCAGAACAGAGCCCTTTGAGTGCAAACAGAGCCCTCTGTGTGCTGCTCTGGTGAGCAAAACACAATCCAACGCAGAGACTGGGTAAGGGAGAGGACCTTCTGGTGTCCAGGACAAGGCCAGGGCTAGGTGGTCTCCTGTTTCTGAGAGCACCTGGAGCCTAACGTGCTATCAAGTGATTGCTTAAGAGAAGAGACGCAAGAGTGGAACTTTGAGCTTGCCTTGAGATAGCTTCTTTAGGGCAAGAACGATGAAGAGCAATTCAAAGAAGATCATCATGTTCTTGAATTCAGAATGAAAATGTTTATCTTGGTGTAGGATTAGTTGGCTTATAATAGTCATCAGTTTTTGAATGGACACTGTGATCACAATGGGAGAGACAGGAAGAGAGATCTTCCACCTGCTAGCTCACTGCTTAAGTGGTTGCAATGACTGGGGCTGTGCCAGGCCAGAGTGAGAAACCAGGAGCTTCTTCTGAATCTCCCACATGAGTACAAGGGCCGAAGGACTCAGGCCATCCTCTGCTGCTTCCTTAGGTCAGTTAACAGGGAACTGGATCAAAAGTACAGCAGCTAGGACTGCTTATGGGGAACACTTCTGGGGTGCTGGCGCTGCAGGCTGCGGCCTAACTGATGTGCCACAGTGTAAGCCCCTAGGCAACCACATTTTCCCAGACTGCTAGATTTTTCTGTTGTGTGTTGTTCCTTGGCTTTCTTAGGTTAGTGATTACCAATACTGGAGTAGAATAATCTAGGAGTACAAGGATCACACACTGTTTTCATCCAGGCTTTGAAACAGTTTTGTAAGGTACAGAGATGTTGGCCCCCATGTTAAAAAAAAAAAAGAGAGAGAGAGTATAGCTAATAATTGGCCAGTGTTGAAGTACATCCAGTTAAGCCAACACGTGGAATGCTGGCATTCCATATTGTGGTGCTGGCTTGAGTCCTAGCTGCTCCACCTTGGATCAAGTTCCCTACTAATGTGCCTGGGGTGGCAAAAGGAGAGTGCCCTAGTGCTTGGGACCCTGTCATTCCTGTGGGAGTCTGGTATGGTGTTCCTGGTTCCTGGGTTTAATCTGACCCACACCTGGCCATTTGTAGGGTGAAACAACTGGTTGAAGGTCTCTCTCTGTCTTTGTCACTTTGACTTGCCAATACATACATACATACATGCATACACTCATACATACATATTTAGAGAAAGAATTAAAGTAACTAAGAAACATCTATAGAGGACACCATAGTTAAAATTGGGACAAAGCATAGAAGGCTGGTCTTATGGCCTCTACTGAAAACAACAAAGTGCCATTGGTGACCTTAGCTGGGGTTTTGCAGAATATCCTGCATTGTGTTATTTTGTTTTATCTTCTCAACTGTTCCCATGATGCAGGCATTCCCTGAGTGCAGCTGCTTGGAGAGGTGGTGATTTTCTGTAGAGGAACACAGCAAGTCCAGATATGCCTTTTGGAGCAGGTGCTTGCCACCATAGCTGTTTACTCAAAAGCCGAAGTGCTACTCACAGTGTTGCGCAAAGCCCCCTCTGCTTGTGTCAGACTTTCAGGTGCTGAGGGGCCAGAACAGCCCGAGTCAGGAGGTGGCAGGGTTCGAACCCGACTCCAAGCACACCGTGTGCTCTCCCTGTTCCCTTTCTTTTTATTTAATTTCTTTATTATTATTATTATATTTTTGACAATCTTTACATAGTTAATTGGGGTAAAAAAGGTTCAAGGGCTATAGGGAAGTGGGTAAGACTATTATTTCCATATTGTTTCCTTCATGTTTAAAGGGGGGTATTAAGGGAGAAGGCCCACCCAATTTCCCACCCTCCCCAGGTCCCGGATGTGGGGCATGCTCCGAGGGTCTTGCTCAAGTGGTTTTGATGGTTCACCAATTATGAATCGCTGCCAGTCTTGCCACTCCAAGCACGATGAGGTCTTTGAAGAATCCACTGATTGACATAGTCCATCATAGAGTCTCCCTTTGTCCAGTGTTTCACTGCCAACATATAGCTGAGATGGTTGATTGACCTGTTCTGTCTTCTGTCTTTTCTTAGGGCTCTGGGTCCAGCATTTCAATTGGGGAGATCTCCAAAGAAACTTTGTCTGAGGTGTTCTCAGACCAGATTCTTGTATGTTTTAGCAAGTACAGGGCCTGGCACAGTCCATTGCCCTGATCAGCTGGTGGTTGCTGTTGCTGGGTTGGTTCTGTTTCCATCTCTGTCTTCCACTGGAACGAATGGATGTTGTAGTCCAGCCTGGTTCTGCCCAGCACATACTCGGCCCTCACATAAACCAGTGGGAGCTGCAGCCTAGTTGGAGCGACCCACAATAACCCCACCAAGCCCGCCCCCTACCCTGGTTTGCCAGTATGTGTAGCAGTAGTCCAGTCTGTCCCACACCCCATTCGGCTCTCATACATGGGTATTAAAGCTTTGTTCCATCTAACCAGCTCCACTATGCAGCCCACACAGATGCTGTTGGGTGCTCTTCTGTCTAGCCACCCCAGCCCCTGTCCTAGTTTTCGTGCCCTCCCGTGGGGGGTGGTAACCCAAGAAGGAGGAGCCCACTATTTCCCTCCCAGGCTTCTCCCATCCCAGACTATGCATTCTCCAGGTAGTTCTATGGTTTGACTTGACAGAATTAGACTCCAGTGCCAGCTTCTGCCAGCCAATGTTGTGGCTAAGCCCAAACGACCCTCACCCACTCTAATTTTGTTTGCACCAGTAGGAATAATCAGCCCAGCCTGGTTTTTCCCTGATCTGGTCCACATGAGGCGCACAGGTGTTGTAGCTCTGCCCAGTCTGGTCTGCCCCCTTCCCAGCTCACACTCTCCAGTGGGAGTAGCTGACCAGCAAGGGAACCACCCCTTATTACCCTGCCGGTTCTGTCCCCTTCTTTCCTGGTTCTCATGTGTGCTGGTTGGGTGCTGCAGTCACATCTTGCACAGGCAACCTCACCTTGGCATTCCATGTTGTGCATTAGTTTTTGTTGCAACTGAACCTGGCTCGACCCACACTCTGTTCTGGTGCTTGGATTTGCCAGTGGATGACAAGAACTGATTCAGCCTGGCCTTCCCTCGACCCATGCCAAATGTATGCCAGTGGGATACTTTCCATGGCCTGTTCTGGGCTGTTTCCTATCATGTTTCTTGCGCTTACCTGCAGGGTCTGTGTCCTGCCAGAGGAGTTGCCCAGGCTGCTCCATCAGAACCTCTCCCAATGCCAGATTTTGTGCATACCAGTGAGTCCATGAGCCAGCCCTACTCAGTTCACCTCCTGTCCTAGCAGGAACAGTGGCTTTTCTTGACTGGCCTTCAACCCAAACTGGTCCTTCCTGTTGGATGTTTCATCCCAGCCATGGCTCGTCCATACCCACATATGGCTCACACGTGGCTCAGTATGGGTTGAGACCTAGCCTAGTCCGTCGCACATCTACCCTGGTCCTCCAGGACACCAGAGGGTGTTGGAGTCTGACCCGGCTCGGTACATCCAATTCCAGTCCACACTTGTACCAAGGGAGGCTACACCCGTTTCCTGGTCAGAATGCAGCCCCCATTCAAGCCTGTGCGCCCCTTTGGTGGGAACCTCAACCCAGCTAGGGTTGTTCCCTTAGCTCCCCAGCCGGGCCAGTTCCCAGCCGTAGATCACGTGCCTGCCAGTGGTTGCTCTGAGTCAGCTTGGCACAGCCCCTCACCTGTCCTGACCTCTGCCTTAGACACTGTGGCTTAGCGTTCCTGGCTCACGCAGACCAGTAGGTGCAAGAGCCTAGGTAGGCATGACCTGTGCTCCATCCTGGTCTCTAGTTTTGCTTGTGGGCTAAGGTTTGATCAGTCCTGCCCAGTCCACCCTATTCCATTACCAATTGACACATTACCCAGCTGTTGGAGCTACTTTGCCCAGCTTGTCCGACCCCTAGGTCTGGACCACATGTTCACCAGCAGAAGCTATGACTTGCCAAGGGAGTTTCCCAAGATCCTCCACTGAATCCACTCCCAGACCCAATTCTCATACATGCCATTGGGTTTAGGCCAGTGCCCGGCAAAGTCTGGCCTTCCATTTGGCCTTGTATGAGCTGGTGAATGTTGCAGCCCGGCCCACCCCACACATTTGGGTGCTGCTGCTTTGACCAGTCCAGACTGTTGCGGGTTCCTATAACTGTGATTGATGGCAGGCTCCTTGGTCACACCTAGCTTAGCCCATTACCACCCCAATCCTTGAGCTAACCAGTGGGGCTAGAATTTCCACAGGGTTTGGCCCACACATCCCTCACAGAATCTACCCCCGGATATGGTTCTTGAGTGCTAGTTAATGTAATGGCCCTGCTTAATGTGACCCTTCTCCTGATCCATCATCATGTCAGGTAACAGGATATGATTCTGCTGGACAAACCCTGAGCCACAGCTTTCGCATGGTGTGATCAACATGGTGTATTTGGTCAACATTGTTCAGTGATTACAAGTTTTTCATAGGAGGAGTTACTGTAATTGGGAATCTTTACGATTGATTCACATCCTAAAAGCTCAGTGGGTTCAACCTGGAGCTACCTAAGCAATGATTCAAAGAACCAAAACCCCAGAGCTGCCCAGCTGGGCAGCCAGCAGACAGAGCCTGGTCCCAAATGGTGCACTGGCTACCCAGGGACAGCTCACCACGTGCACGTGGGGCTGGTGTCTGGGATCCATGCATGGGACGCCCTGTCCTGAGACCCACCAGCAGCCGGGAGGCTGCTGGGAGTTTAAACTCCCAGGTCCAAGGTCGCACCCCTCCCCAATCCCATTCACCGCCCAATGAGAGCGGCGGGTCGGCCCCGGACCTGCCCAGTCATGGAGACCTCCCCTCTAGGTGTACTCACCCCGAAGGGAGAAGCCCCCAGAGCCCAGGCAGGCCCGGGGACAGCTCACCACATGCATGTGGTGGCTGGCATCTGGGATCCAGGCATGAGATGCCCAGTCCTGAGACCCACCACTCCCTGTTCCCTTTCCACACAGCAGTTCTAGATAGGACTGTTGGTAGATGTTTAAAGTGTTCATGAACTTTGAAATTCTGCATGCTTAGTAAAGATCTCCACTTTCTGATAAAAAGGATGTTTTGATTGGGAAGCTAAAAAGTCAAAGTTAGCTCCTCTATTTTAATGCTGAAATCTCTCAGGTCACTTAAATATGTTATCTGCTTTTTCTCATGTACATATGTTGCCCATTAAGTTAAAAAGAACAGATACTTTTGTCCAGTGAATTGATGGATTTTACTTTCGTGGATTGTAAATGTAATTCCATGAGGGTTTGCTTCTCTGTGCCTGATCAGGGTGCTGTGAACCAAGGAATCCCACAGGGCAGCCCGCCAGAGCCAGCTGTGCTGTACTACTCAGGGCTGCTCCATCCGATTCCTAGGTGATTGCTTCAGGGAAAAGGGGATGGAAGTAAGAAGGGAGAGAAGAGGACCGCTGCCCTCAAGCTTCATTTCCGGTTTCTTTGCTCTTAGACTCCCTGCGGGTGGTCATGCAGAGTGGAAGAAGGCACATCCTATGTGAAGGGTTCAGGTTGGGAAGGCCCTATTACTATCGGGTTGTTGGCATGTGCACAGCCAGATTCTGCCTACTGGGTTGTCATCTGCATCCCATGTTGGAGTCCCTGGGTTTGATCCCCAGCTCCAGCTCCTGAAGTCAGCTTCCTGCTGATGTGGACCCTGCAGTGACAACTGGACAGTCTGGCTTCCACCACCACTGTGCGAGACCTAGACTGTATTCCTGCTTCCTGGCTGCAGAAGGCACACCACAGTGGCTCCTGGCAAAATGAAAGGGAAGCATTCCCGCTTCTGGAATAGAGGACTCCAGGCATCCAGTGGGTTGGTTTCTGCATTTGCCCTGTGGATGTGACATACTTGGGTGAGCACAGATATGTTAGGGTGTCATCTACCTTCAAAAAGGAAGACTTTGATTTTAATAAAAAAGAAAAGGGAGAGTTGCTACATATCCACGTGGCATTTCTGCGCAGTTCTTGCAAGACCAGACCAGATCCTGGGCTCCCATGCGTTTCTGCTCTGATAACTTTGTGGGGGAGACATTTTCTCTTTTTGGATTGGGGCAGGATGAAGACCCTGCTCCATAGCCATGCAGAGTTGGAGACTAGCCCAGGACCCATGAGGGCACCAAGCAGTTTCACCACAGGCATTGAGCAAGGGGCAGTGTTTCCAACGGAATAGGTGAGGTGAATATTCCTCCTAAGACAGTACTTCTTTTGTCCAGTCAGTGCCGATCTTGCCTCTGAATGAGCTCGTAGTCCTGTGGTCCTGCTATCAAAGGCTCTTGTGCTGAACATTCAGGACACACGGAGGCTTTACCTGCACTATGTCATGTCACCGTCTCAGCAACAGTTCTCTGAACTGCACATGATTCACAATTAGGAAAAGATGCTCCCGGAGGTGGTATACCCTGATTTTTGCATCTCTGGCCCCAAAGTGTTCCTTTATTTTTTAAAAAATTATTTGTTTATTTGAAAGGCAGAATTAGAGAGAGAGAGAGAGAAATGGAGGGGGACAGAAGAAGGAGGGAGGGAGGCAGAGGGGCAGAGGGTGGCTTTGATCTGCTGGCTCACTCTCCAGATGGTCTAGATGGCTGCAATGGCCTGCACTGGGCCAGGCTGAGGCAAGGAGCCAAGAACTTTATTCGAGTCCCCATGTGGGTGGCAGGGACTCAACTCCTTGGTCCATCTTGTATGTCTGTGAGGCTGTGCTGGAGACAAGGGGGTATCAGCCTTACATTTCCAGGGCTGTGCACAGGGCTTCAGCTCTGAGTCTGAACCCAGGGCCCTTCTGTGTCTCTGTGAGTATCTTTAGTGGTACCTGATGGCCCGCTGGGTGTATGTTGCCTGCACGTTTCTCCTGTTCGCTCATCTCTGTCGTCATGCAGTGTGGAGTCCCTCCTAGTCAGTGGGCGTGAGTCTAGTTTCTTCACCATGGGAAGAACGTCCCCATGTTTTTCGGCGACATTACTCAGGGCCAGTGTCACTTGCCCCATACTTGTTATTATTCTCCCCCACCCCTTGTCAGTATTTGGAAGCAAATTTCAGCCATTTCATCTGTAAAAAAAAATTGGCATGCATCTGAAAATTATGAGAACTCCTTCTAGAACACACCTAATATCAAAATTACATTTAATGTGTCAAACCATTATTCAGTAAATCAAATAGAAAGAATTCTAATTTCTTCTGTTTTCTCATTATTTTGTAGTTTGGTTGGAATCAGGTTCCAACTAAGTGCCAAGTATTGTAATTTATTGATATGTCTTAAGTCTTAAAATTTAAAGGCTCTCTCCTCTAAAAAAACACTGTTTATTTGTTGCAGAAACATTTTATTTTTTTATTTTTTTTATTTTTTTTTTTTATAATCCATTTTATTGTATTGTTGTTGACAATCTTTACATAGTTAACTATAGTTGAAGGAAAATCAAGAAAGAGAAGGAAAAAAAAAAAAAAAAAAAAAAAAAAGAAAAAGGAAAAGGTTCAGGGGGATAGGGAGGTGGGCAATGCTATTATGTCCATATTGAGAAACATTTTATTTTATAAAACAGTAGTTGTTAACCTATCATTTTATGATTACCAAACAAACTGAAAATCATATTTTAAATGATATAACCGTAAGAAATGTAGCCTAGAGGTCAATAATGATAGATGGTACCTCGGTGATTGAAGGGTTTTTCGCAGTGCTCCCACTTCTGCATTACTGCCCAACTTGCTCTGCACACCTGAGGCACAGCAGAGCGTGGAAGGAACCTCTCTGGACACCACATAGTACTTGGTGATGTGCTAAGTTGTCTTGTATACACTCATGGGGGCCACCTGTGTGGTTCTCTTACCCGCACTGCCAGCTTTTTTCCACAAAGCCAAGATGCCGGACACAATAAGCCAGCCTTCACACACTGGTCTTTATTTCTGCGGAGGAAGTAGCTGTGGGGGAGGAAGAAACTGGGAGCAAAGAGAGAAAGAGAGAGTGAAACAAGGGGAAGAGGCACCTTTATAGCCTAGAGGTGGTTGTGCAGAATGCAGGGTCAGGGATTGGCAGTTAGGGCTGTAGAGTCACAGGGGCCAAATGCCTCAGGGCAGTGGTGGACCTCAGGGTTTGAACCTGAGCTTACTTAGGCAAGTGGGCCCCAAGGGGCCGAGACCTAGGGGATTTAAGGTAATGCTGGGTAAACAGGTATTCCAGGAAATCTAGAGCCAGGGGAGTGCAGGATGGCAGGGTCTGTTTTAGGTTCACTTTATGAGTTGCTACTTACACACCATGTTTGATGATGTCATGCTTGGCTTGAAATAGGCCATAGTAGGAATATTTCCAACACTGGGAATCTAATAGTGGACCCCCCGCCCCGGAATAACTGTAAGGTGATCATTTACCAGTGCGATACCTGTTGGATTTGTAGTTAGCTTTGAGTGGGGAGGTATAATAACCCCCCTAAACCCTATGTCCAAACCTCTGCTTTGCTTGTCAGACCCTGAGCCCAAGGCTGTTTCTTGGCTCTTGCTGGGGAAGAGGGTTTTGCTTTTGTCCATTCTCCAGCAGTAAGGAGCCTTCCTCTGGCCTGGATAAAAGTTTTCTGCCACATCCCTGGAGGCAGAGGCAATTAACTTCTTTTTTATCTCATAGAAACCATGAAACTTCATCTGTGCTTTTGTCAACCACAGGGCTTACTGCCCTTCTCCTAGTGGCCTGGGCTTTTTACTGGCAGGTGGGAAGGCTGTGGGCAGGGAGTGGGGATCTGTGTCTGTCTTCCTGCTTCCGCATCTCCGGTGCCTCCAGGTTCTGTGTTAGAAGAGAGCTAGACTTGGCAGCCAGGGCTGGGGTCGAACCCAGGTACTCCGATGAGATCCCTTCACCACCAGGCCAAGCGCCCACCCTAAGGAGAGTGTCACCTTGACAAGCTTTTGATGCTCAAGCTGAAGTGCACAAAAACAAAACAAAAATAATATCATAACAAAAACTGAGGAAGGAGATGGCATGAAAGAAACTCGGGATTGGCACTGTTGTGTAGCAGGTAAGGCCGCTGCACGTGGCATTGGCATCCCTTATAGGCGTCTGTTCTGCACCTGGCTGCCCCACTTTGGATCCAGTTCCCTGTTAAAATGCTTGCCAAGGCAGCAAAGAATGGCCCAAGTGCCTGTCCTCTTGCACCTGCATGAGAGATCTGGGTGAAGCTCCTGGCTCCTGGCTTCGGACTGGCCCAGCTGCAGCTGTTGTAGCCATTTGGGGAGTGAACCAGTGGTTGGAAGAGTCCCCTTGCTCTATATTCACTTGCCGCCTTGTCACTTTTGCCTTTCAAATAAACAAATAATATATTTTAAGTAAAATACTACAGAGCGTTGTGTTTTAGTATGGGAGTATGAATGCAGTTAGGGACAAATTAATGGTTTGATAATAGTTAGATGGTATCAGAAAATCATGTGCCTGCTTATTGTGGCCTGTGAATTTGGCATGTTTGCATGAATAATATGTATTTATGATTAAACTGTGACAACATATGAGAAAATTATATATAATTTATTGGAATGAAGCTATGCTTTTTCTTTGTAAACTACACTATGAAAAATCATTATTAATTATAATCCAGGAGAAAATGTCCAATAAATAGCAGCATAAAAATAATTTAAAAATCAATAAACTGTTTATCCCACAAAAAGTGGATATTTATTTACTTAATGTGTCATGAGTCTGAATGTGTCAAATTAACTAATATTCTTTGTTTAAACAGGTAGGAATTCACATGAGTAGTCCTTGGTTCTCATATCTTTTTTTCATAAAATTTCTCAACTGGTGATTTTTTTTAAAGATTTATTTTTATTGTATTACAAAGTCAGGTATACAGAGAGAGGAGGAGAGACAGAGAGGAAGATCTTCCATCTGATGAGTCACTCCACAAGTGAGCACAACGGCCAGTGCTGTGCTGATCTGAAGCCAGGAGCCACGAACCTCTTCTGGGCCTCCCACATGGGTGCAGGGTCCCAAAGCTTTGGGCCATCCTCAACTGCTTTCCCAGGCCACAAGCAGGGAGCTGGATGGGAAGTGGAGCTGCCGGGATTAGAACCGGCGCCCATAAGGGATCCTGGTGCGTTCAAGGCGAGGACTTTAGCCGCTAGGCCATGCCACCGGGCCCTCAACTGGTGATTTTTAAAAATCTAGTCTCCAACTTTAAGTACCTTCTAATGCTGTGACTTCTAGTTGTGTTTCTACATTTGATCATATGCGTGCGCAGGCTATTCTATGCTAGGAGAGCGGATGGCTTACTTGAGAGTCCATTGGCGGGCATTCCAATCTTTAGTATGTTTCAAATTAAGTCCTTTATATGTTTTACTTTAAGTATGTTCTCCCTAGAGTTCCCCATAGCAACAAATAGTCCTGCTGCCAAGTCCATAGTGAGGACAGACATCATGGAGCTGTCATTGTCTCAGAGATAACTTTTCTTTACAGCACAGGGGACCTGTGAGGGTATTGTGCTGCTGCTCCAGCCTGCATTGCCACCACTGTCCAGACCGCCAGTCCCTTCTGCTGGGGCTTCTGCCATGCCCATGAATCGGCATCACAGGCTGTTCCCCCACTGGTCATCTGTTGTGTCACAGCCACTGTGCTTGGTGAAGGCCAGCTGAGCAGGCTTGTGTCCAGTGGAAGAGACAGACAGGAAAAAAAAAAGCTACGTGAGGCCCATGATAAAGTGGAGATGGCAAAACTTGCTTGGGGAGAGTGGGGAAAAGACAGCAATGGACTGACTGTGGCCATCCACTAAGCAATACTGAAGCAGGTCATCCAAAGCCTGCGTGAATTTGCCAAGTACACAGTGGGGGAAATTCTGTTCTGACAGATTGGATGGCAAATGCAGAAACTGACAATTCATGACTTCGTAGGTGGCTGTTTGTCAAATTGCAAGTTGTGCACACTCCTGGTAGACAAAGGTTTCCTTGGGATTTTACAGATGATTGTGGAGAGTTTTAATGGATGCACGTTCAGGTCTTTGACTTCCAGCTTTCCTGCAATGGGTTTTCTTTGAGAAGCAATCTGTGTCTGCATCAGCCCTGAGATTCCAATGACAAGGTCTACCTGTTACCCCTTTCCAGCTCTCACTTTAATGTAGCGCTCCAGGCTGGTGTGTAGACCCTCTTCCCCCGTGGTGTTTAGTAAAAACGATAAATGAAAATAATCACACTGTTATAATCTCGGTGCCCCTAGGTTTCTCCTGTTTTATATATAATTCTATTGAGAATATTGGAAAGAGGGCATTTCCCCCTGATTCAGGAACTATTAAATTTAGAAAAAAAAAAGCAGAAACAGGGATAAGATATTCTTTTAAATGGAGCTGTACCATTCTGTGGGCTAGCAAAATGATCAAGAGATGTTGGATAAAACCGATAGGTATAACATTTTCATTATCACTTTTGGATTTAATGAGCTTCCGGTAATAATGTAATTAAAGTAAACTTTAGATAACAAATGTCATACCTATTGCAGAGCCATGTGTGAGAAGTCCAGTTACAGATAGCAAGTCTCAGCTTGTCAAGATGGACCTAAGATTTGAATCAAGACCCACCTGACCACAAAGGTCCTTCTCTTGGCCTGTGAGGGTGACTTCTGACAGACACCGTTTGTCAAAGTCTGGCTAACAGCCACTGACAACACTGAGCTGAGGAAGGGCATAGCTATTTGTGACTTGTCTCTGGCTTTGCTCAAGGAAGCTGGCTGCTGGTTCCATGGTCTCCCATCTGTGATCTTGGAAACTGACTGGATTTTGTCTACTGAGTCTTAGCTCACAACTAGCAATGGTGATTTGAGTATCTGACAGTGATGGTTGGCACCAACTTTTCATTTTTAAGTTTATTTGAAAGGTAGAGCTGCGGGGGAGGGGAGAGTATGAATACAAGACCTTCCATCTACTCTGCTGGCTCACTCACCAGATGACCTCAGTGGCCTAAGGCCAGGAGCTTCTTCTGGGACTGCTACATGTGTGACTGGAGTCTTAGCACTTGGGCCATGTTAGGCTGCTTTCCCAGGCACATTAACAGGGATTTGGATCACAAGTGGAACAGCTGGGACATGGACCAGTGCCCAAATGGGATGCTGGTGTCTCAGGCTGTGGCTTTTCCTGCTATGCCACATGCCCACCCCTTGTACAAATGTTTCCCTGTGGACACTGCCATTCTCTGAATCTTCCTTAATTCTGAGGAACGCTTGGAGCATGGCTGTTCTTCTTTTAGGTGGGATGCTGAGTAATTCAGAAATTGAAACCTGCACCCTTGAGTTCTTTCTTTTCTTTCATCTTTTTACATTCCGAGAGTCTAATACCAGTCCTTTGGGTGCAGGGGCCCAAGACCCAGGCTTGAATAGCATTGGGAGAATATGTTCAATCTGTAATGAGCTGGTTGGTTTTCCAGGGCTTTCCTCACTCCTCTCTGAAGTTAGAAGGGAAAGAAGAAGCAGAGAAGGTTCTAGAGCAAGAGATAGTGCAGTGGTCCCCTCCCCAGCCCAGAGAGGGCAGGAATGCTGGCGGGTGCCCCATCCTGGAGAGGGTGAAGCAGTTCTGCCGGCCACACCAGGTTTCCTCTGTAGAAAGTGCTCCACTCCAGCTGTGAGGTGACTGATGCTCTTTCAAGATCCAGAGGCTTCTGCAGGCAGCAGAAAAAGTATAAATGTTATGTGTGGGGAGGAGGATGGAAAGGGAAATGTTGTAGGAGCGAGTATTGTGTTTCTGTGATAAATATAACATGTTTGAGCAGTGACAAAGCTCTTCCTCCAGAACGAATCGCTTGGTTTTCATTCACTTGTCATACAGATGCTGAGACCCTATGATGTGCTGGACCTTGTGCTGGCTTCAGTATAAACAAAGACAACATTAAGTGACCACCCTGGGGACTTACTTCCTTGTGAATATGCAGGCTTAAGCAGAAATATTGGCATGCCATGTGATATGTGATGTAGAGGACGAGAGGATGATATGAAACTGGATAACTCTCCAGGCTGTTGGGAGGAGAAAGGGTGAGCTTTGTGGAGACAGGCAATCTGAGTGTTCATGCATTCATTTTTTAAGAGGAAAAGAGAATGAGTGAGACAGACTGACTCCAGGTCAAATGCACACAGTGGCTGGAACTGGGCCATGCTACAGCCAGGAACTAGGAACTGAATCCAGGTCTCCCATTTGGGTCCCACAGGTACACACACCTGAGCCAACTGTGCCACCTGCTGGAGTCTGCACTGGTCAGAAATTGGACTCAGAAGCTGGAACCAAGTATCAAACACAGGCACACTATTGTGGGATATAGGCATCTCAGCCTGTCTAGATGTCTAGCTGTCTAGCCCAAACATTCATTCCTATGTTTTTTTTTAAAGATTTATTCATTTTATTACAGCCAGATATACACAGAGGAGGAGAGACAGAGAGGAAGATCTTCCGTCCGATGTTTCACTCCCCAAGTGAGCCGCAACGGGCCGGTGCGCGCCGATCCGATGCCGGGAAACTGGAACCTCTTCCGGGTCTCCCACATGGGTGCAGGCTCCCAATGCATTGGGCCGTCCTCAACTGCTTTCCCAGGCCACAAGCAGGGAGCTGGATGGGAAGTGGAGCTGCCGGGATTAGAAGCGGCGCCCATATGGGATCCCGGGGCTTTCAAGGCGAGGACTTTAGCCGCTAGACCACGCCGCCGGGCCCCATTCCTATGTTTTTTAAAATAGTTTCTTACGATTTTTTTCTGAGTATCTTCTGTCTACACTTGGTGAAATGCATGCATGTGGAACCCACCTGTTTGCTCTCTAGTGAATGTGCGTGTGCTTGCCTGGCTCAACAGCCACAGACAGGCGGGGTCCAGGTTCTGTCTAGGACTACATTATGCCTGAAGAAACGTTTGCCATTTTCACTGCAGTTACGATGCTTTCCATTTGAGTCCCACCCTGGCCGTGGCGGGAGGCAGAGCTCTGTCCTGGTGAAAGCTTAATGTGGTGCCTTTGGAGACAAGAGGACTTGCCACTTTGCTGGAATTCCTTCTCTTTTCTCTACCAGCCTTGTTTGGCATTGACACCTTATGAACCTTCCATACTGATGCTCTCCCAGTTTGACCCTCAAGCTGCCTGAGGTTTACCTTCTTCTGTTACCCTGGGTCTCGCATCAGGACACCATATCCTTCACAGTCCTGTGGGTAGGGACCTCACTCAGCCATTCTCACGTGCAGTCATTGGGCATCTGAGGGGCATAATTTCTTTAGAAAATGCTGAAGGCAAGTCAGCCCTAGAACTGGTTGAAACAAGTTCCTTTGAGAAGAATCCAGTAGTGCCTGCTCCCTAATAAATGCTCGAGTTGATCTGAATCACCCTTGCGCCCTAAATAAGACATTGATTGAACTCACAGGGGCAGGGGTGGGGCTAGATATTTTCATTGCCTGCTGATTGCCCCTTAGCAAGTCTGCCTTTATATTGAATTCTGGTCAGGTTTGCTCAGGTGGTTTGAGTGCACAGCCCAGTTCTGTAGCTTGCCATGCTTTGGAAAGGTTACTGTGCCAGAGGGAAACCTGTGAAGGGCTCTGGGAGAAAGAACAACAAGAAAACAGTGAGAGGGCGATCAGAGGATCATTGGAGGTCTCAGCGTCCGTTGTTTCACAAGCTGTCCTAGTGCTTTGATCACCTAAAGTAGAAACAGAAATGCTCCCCACCCCTCACTGCAGCATGGGATGGTGAGTGCTTAGAGCCGTGTAGGAGAATGCCATCTGGGACACCTGCATTCCATGTGAGAGTGCCTGAGTCCAATTTCTGGCTCACTTCCAATTCTACCATCCCATTAATGGGAGTTCTGGGAGGTGCAGGTGATGGTGACAATGGGTGCATCCTTGCCACCCAACCTGACTTGGGTTCCTGGTTCCTGCTTTGACCTGGCATAACCATGATTGCTATGGATCTTTGGCAGGTGAATCAGTGAGTGATGAAGCCCTTCATCTTCCAACTCAAATGGAAGTAAATAAATCAAACATCCTTTCCTCCATCCTCCGTAAAATTTCTTAGGCCCCTTTCCTATTTAAAGAAAGAGGAAAAAATATACTTCACTGATCATTATAATTATAGATTTTCCATGTCTGCTTGGTAGAGCATCTAAGTAGCAAAAGTCCTAAGCCTGACAGAAACAAATGGTTTTACAAAGTAAATCCATGCCTAGAATTGCTGACTGTGTACGTAAGAGAGGTGACCAGTGAAGCAGTGACATGATTCATTCCAGCAAGAACAAGGTGTTTCTGAGCCCAGCCTGCTTTAGTGCTTGTGGGCCGTAAAAGAAGGCTCACATGGTGTGAGCTACAGTAGAGAAGGCATGGTACCAGTGTCCTCTGAACCTGTAACTGTTGCCGGTTCATTAGTCATAGAGGAAGATGATACTATGTCCCCTGTCACCTGCAGCAAATCACCTACACTGTTATCTCCAAAAGAAGACAGTAATGTGGTTCTATTGCAGCAGAACTGGAGGCAAGTTATTTTTTGCTCCTTTTTTTTTCCTCTTTGGGAAACAAGGACTTTGTGGAAGAGTAGGGATGGTTCAAAAGTGGTGAGATGAACAGTAGTAGCTCTCCATTGTCGGCTGGCTGTCTAGGAGTATTAGCTGTTTATTTCACTGACATATTCTGAAGGGTCTGTAGGGGGCTTTTTCAGAAGTCAGGACCTCAATGTAATATACAAGCATTGATTCTGATATTTCCCTTGACAATGGTGCTCGGCAGTATGGGGGTCGTAAGTCAGTAAGGTTCAATGGCTGCCGTAATGCTCGCTGTCACCAATAATCAGTACAAAGGATCTGCTCTAAAAGCTGGCTTATGAAACTTTAAGGAAACTTGGCTCATTTAAGTGAACTTGCAAGACTCTGCTGGGGGGGCAGGCAGTCCTTAGTTGTCTACTTGTATTAATTTCACAGAGTTTACAGGGTCAAGAAAGGCAGCTGATCATGCTGATTAATTTATGAGAGACAGACTCTTGTCTGTCTTGTTACCCTGCTCTGGCCACTCTGCCTTTGTTTTTAGAAAATTTAATATAAGTTAAACCTTATCCAACAATAGTGCCCTGAAGGATTAACTCCAAAGTTCACAACTAGACTAAAAGGATCTGAAGACACTGTGTGGTTTTGCTGGCGCAATTCCACATGAAGTGAAGTTTGGACAATAGGAACACGCAGTGGACACAACACAGGAGAAGAGAGGGCAATTAAGGGATCCATGGCTCATCAAGGATTAACACAAGGCATTCCCATTCCTCAGGATCTTTTCTGCTTGCTTTGGGAAAGATGGCTTGAGACAGGAGTGTGTTCATGGCCTGAAGAGGGGGCATGGTTCTTGTTGAGATGGGACTGTCTGTGAGTCATGACATTGTCTTAAAACACAGCCTCCTGCTGCCTCCCAGCTCTGCTTAGGAGGAGTGAGAAAAGGGAAGTGGGACATTGCCATAGAAACAAGAGCAGATCTCACTACTGCGGATTCACCTTCTTGGTTTGCTTTTGAACAGAGAGATAACCACAGTCATGCAAAGACAGACATTTAAAAATACAGTCCCTAACTGAGTCTTCATCCAAAGCTTTGCTTGCCATCCCTGTTTTACAGATGTGAGAATTTTCACAGAGGGATGGAGATGCTTTCTGAGGCTGTTCAGTTAAGAAATAATGGGGCTGCCCCCAAACAAGGGGCCGGGCGGAGGAGACCTATGACCATGCCAGACCCTCCTGGGAAGCTTTTTGACTAACACAAACAAGGAAAGAACTGGCATGCATGCCAAGCCCTGAAAGAGGCAGAGCATACCAGTGTGGCTGGGGTGGTAGCTATGATGAGTGAATGGAATGCTGAATCAGATTGGTAGCTTAGCAGACAGACACACAGGACACGCAGCTCACGTCACCAGCTGAAACGTGGACCTTTCCCACCAGGTGCATTGTTGGCTCTAGATACAAGCAAGAGGCTGCTTGTCCTGGTTCTGCACTATTGATGGGATGTTCGTGGGAGAAAGAGGAATCAGTGGAGGTTTGGAAAGTGAGAGGGGAGCCACACAAGGATACAGCTGGGTTTTTTTTTTCTCAAGGTTGGTGCATTCTAAGGCTATGTGGAATAGGAGACAAAAATTTAGCAGAGTATTTTTTAAATCACCCTTTATGGCCTCAAGAGTTGAAGATTAGAACTCAGAACTCACTGTAAGGAAGTGATCTGGTGAACACCCAAGACTGTCAGGTAGAAATCTGTTTTTAAATACTGTGCCTTAAGTAAAACCCAAGAAGTATAGTGAGCCTTTCTTTGACACAGCACAGACTGGGTACAGAATTGTCCCTGATTAGAATAAGATAGATCAATTAATCTAATTAAAGGAGGAAGAATCCAACAGTCCATGGCGAAAATGATAAAATTTGAAATTTCTAAAAGTTTTAAAAATAATATTCATTAAATAATAATTAGGTTTTCAAGACACAGGACCACATGATTGAAAATCAAGAGAAAAAACAACAAAAACTGATAGAACTCATAGGTGGTCCTGATGTTGTAGTCACCATGACTTCTAAAAAATTTTATTAAGAACCTGAAGAGCTCAAAATACACAGGCTAAACTAGAGATTTGAACCTGAAAATCAAATGAAGCTGAAAAATACATTATTAGTAACATTAATTGTTACTCAGCAGGAAGCAGAATTAATGGTTTGTAGGTTGGTTGACCAAGAATCTCCATACTTGACCACTCAGAGAGAAAGGAATAGAAAAAAATACAAGAACTTTAGAGCGTTATGTGAGTCAGGCATAGAAATGGAATTCACTTCCTGTTTTGCTTGTGTGTGTCTGTTATTCCTGGGGCTATTTGTTGAAAAGATTGCCCTTTAACCATTGGGTGGCCTTGGTATCTCTGCCCAAATCATTGACACTGTATGTGAAGACCTATCTTGATCTCTATTCACTTGCACTGGCCTGCATAATCTTTTCTTATGCTAACACTGCACTGTTTTAGTTATTGTAGCTTTGTAATACATTTTAGAATCAAGAAATGTGAGACTTTTATTGAGTGATTTCTGAGGCCATGGATTTGAAGTAATGATTTAATGAGAAACAATGAATAAATGAGTGATCTTAAAAGCAAATGAGCTGTGTGGCCTCTGGCAGCAAAAAGTGTCGCTCAGTGTATGCTTTCTTCATCTTCTGCAGCCATGATGATGATGCAAGGGTATCCATATCTCAAGATGAAGTGTGATTTTGGCTCCTTTTGAGATTGTTGCTGCATGAAGACAGAGGTTTCTGGTTATTGCACTCTGGTTATCTTTGTCATTGATGGTGCTTAGGAACACACAGAAGGGAAGGGGAGCAATATATTCAGTTACAGCTCAGATCGGAATTCTGTTTCTTCTCTCTGCTGGCATGCTCTTTCAACTCTTTGGGGAATCTGTGATTATGATAGGCTGCGTGAACAGACAATAAAGTTAAAATGTTACTTCTATCTCATACATTAAAGTTCAGAGATATGATCCAGAATGATGTCAGCCACACACATTTCAGATACTGATATTCCTTCTGGCTGTGTATTTGCATGTCCTCGACTGTGGCCCTAGTTCTAAGATGATCATATATCATGTTATTGTTCAGTCATAACATATTATATTGTAGGACAGCTGTAGGAAGAGAAATCCAAGGGAACTCCTTTCTGATGAGATTCCCTGGAGGGATCACAGCACACTGCTATTGGCTGCTCATAGGCCAGGACTTAGTCAGGTGTCTACACCTCACTGAAGGGAGGCCTGAACTGATACCTGTGAGATGCATGAACAAAAAAGAAAAAGCAAAATGTTATTGGAAGTCAACCTGAAGTGTCTGCCACACCTGTGAATATGTTGAACATGAACTTCTTCACAGATGCACTTGTCCTGTGTTCCACAATGTTAGGGATGGATGCACATACAGTACTAAAAGCCACAGATGTTCAAATGCACTGCTATGACAGAACAAAACATGAGTCCTTAGGAGGCTCCCTGCAAAGAGCACCATGGCTCCCACGAGGCCTGAGCATAGGAACTTAATGGCACTGTAATCCCTCTGGAGTGCCCGTCACTAGCTTTGCACTTGGAGGGTGAATGGATTACTTTATTGCTCATTGGCTCTGAAGGTAACTGTAGTGCCCTCATAGATCGACAGGGCAGCCAACTTGGGCAAAGTATCAAATGGATATTGATGGCAGCCTTTCTGGCTAGCCCTGCAGTTGCCAGAATTCTGAGAGCAATGATTCTTGGGAATTCACTGGGCCCCAAGATCAAGCTATAGAAAAATCTCAAGGGCATATTTGAACTGAAGCTGAACAATTCAACAAAAGGTAAAGTGACAATGAAGATATAATTTGCTAGAAAGTTGAGTAAAGATAAATGTATTCACAGGCATATGTTGTGAATGGCCCCTCTGCATGAAGAAGTTGCTGAAATCGCCATGGAATCCTTGGTTCAGATGTGGCCCAGGAAGCACTGTCCCATTGCAGTTTAGTTTTGCTTCTTTATTGCTCACCTGCTGTCTTTCCTGAGTCTAGATTTTTCTTTTCTCTTTGTTTTAGGATATCACTTCTTTGATGAAGAACCTTTCAATGCTAATTACATAGACTTTTCACAAATATCACCAAAGGCTCATATTGACTTACTTTTTTTTCAAGCTCCCTGAGTGTAAAATCCTGAAATTTGATAGTTTCTCTTCTTCAAAATGAGCACTGGCATATGCACTGCTGGGGGATACCGCATGTATCCATGGAATCTCTTGCCCTCCTTTCTCTCTCCCTGGGCCTACCCTTGGGAATCACTGGTGCTGTTGTTAAGGAGGTGTTATGCGGACAGCTTGTGTTTCTCCCCTAAGAAATCCATAATCTGGTTAATGATGATTCCACAACATTCTTGGCAGTTGTTCTCCCAAGTAAATACAAAGACCTTTGGAAGCACTTTCTTTTTCAAGTCCAAATATTTTACTTTTCCCAATGTTTCCAAGTAGATGAAAGTGCAGAAGAATGTTGCATTGAAAGATATTCATTATGTGAGAAATTGGCTTATTATTGGACCCCACCAAGCTCATTCATTTGCTTTTCCCACCTCTTGCTCTATCGCCTTTCTGTGACTGCAAGGTGAATCTGTTACTCTTTAATTTATCTGAATAGTTCTGAGTTATTGGAAATGGATAGGAATTCCAGAAGTGTGATTCAGACCTTGAGAAATTGTGAAATTTGTGGTGAAATTTGGATAATAACAATCTGCCATCCCCTCTAACTACAGAATTACAAGGAGTTTCACTTTAAATAATGCACAAGAGAGTTTTTTATAGACTATAAAATGCTCTACAATGTTGCTTGTTATTATAAACTTAATTCCAGTGTTTTGCGTGAGCTTCTGGACCCTAAGCAAAGCAACATATTCAGCTTTAACTTTGGCAGTGTTTTTCTGCAGCCTGCAGGTGCTTTGCTTGTTAGATGCAAGCAATAGGAATCTGACTTACAGTTAGTCCAACAGCAAAAACTTTTTGGCTCCATTTGCTTGAAAGCCAAGAGTGTCCTCAAGCAGTGAAATCCAGGAACTTAAGCCATGTCTCCAGGACTCTTCTCCATCTATAGGTCTGTTGCTTCTGCTTGTGGACCCTGTCTTTGCTTTGGACTTCAGTTTCCTCTGTGCATCCAGGGAGGATGGCTATTGCTCTACTACGTCACTCAACATTATGTCCATGTTGTCAATTTTGTGTCATTTTTGCCAACTCCAAGGAAATGGATCCGGATGGCCTGTCTGGGTGACTATTACAAATGTTAACAATCAAGAGGGCCCCAGCTTCCTTGATTGTGTAGCTGCTTACTGTCTTGAATCCCATGGCCCAGGGAGAAGTTAGGGCAGGATCCTGTGGTTGACCATCCAGATGGAGACATAGATGGGAAAATGATGTTTTCTAAATGTGGGCTTTTTGGCAACAACAAATTTCTTGTGCCTTTTGAAAAAGGTTAAGCTAGGCATTTCATAGGAGAAGAAATACAAATAGTGATTAAATGTAAGAGAACATACTCAGCTTCTAATGCATTAAAGACATGTAGAACATTATGAAATATCTTCACGTACCAAGTAGATCCAATCATTGAAATACGGAAAGGCAGTTGAACAACAATCTTCCTAGGATACTAATAAAAGTGTAAACTGATCTAAGTACTTAACCACTTTTGAAAACAGTGTGCTACTATGAAGGTTGAACATTCACATATAACCTGGTCTATCAATGCTTCTCCTAAATATATCCTGGAAATGTTATATATGGCGCACCAGGAGATGTGTACGAGGATGCCCGTAGCCAACTTACCCATTGTGGCAACGAATTGTAAGTGAAGTAATGTTCATTGGCAGGGGGACAGATAAGTGATTAGGAAGTGAACACACAATTGAATCTATGCGTCATTGAAAAACAAACAGTGGCTTGCACCAACACTGATTGAGTGTAGGAGCACAGTGAAAATCAGAAGATAGGTTACAAGTGCTGATTTCAGTCTAGATAGTGCTTTTATAAAGCTCAAACAAAAATGCAACAATATATAGCTTTTTTAAAATATTAAAGGCAAAGGATGAGAAATGCAAAATTAAAAATGGTAGCTATCTCTTAGAAAGTTTCGCTGTTTAGGTCATGGCTGTGATATTTTTCTTATCAGGATTGTGAACTTGCAATACTTATAATTTATAACATATACATACGTGTGTGTATATATGGTATATTTTATATTCTAAAGTATTAAATTATGGATGTATACAAAGAATATATACCACTGCCAGGTCCCTCATATTGCTTGAATCAGAAATGCTCGTATCAGCCGGAATTAACTGGCCCATTGCTAAAGACACTAGGAGTCAAAATGTAATTTATAGGTGACTGTCATGCATTAGCATACGCTAAAGGTTCCAGTTGGCCGAGTAACAGGACATTTGATGATGAAGCAAATGTTGAGTGACATATACACGCACACAAAACAAACAAAGGACTTGGATTTTTCAGCATGGGCCAAACGGAAATTTGGATTCAGTAGAAAAAAGGGAATCTGGTTTAAGCAATTTGTTTAGAATATTCAGAGCAATTTTTCCACCTCATAGACATTTAGACCAGGGGATAACTACCCTAGGGAGGCTTCAAGTGATTCATTTATTGCGTCAGTAGATGTTGGGCTGAAAAATGAAAGTTGGCATTAGGTATTGACAATGTTATTTTTAACTCACATTGGAATTTTTGACTCATATGGGAATAGTTTGAATTCATATTTCTTTTAGAACTTCAGAACTGGATTTTTACATTGCCTGGTATTTTCCTCAAATAAATTACAGTTAGGCAAGAACAAGGAGAATTATGCATAACAAAGAGAGCGACCAAGGGGTAGAGGAAAGGCGCAAGGCGTGGGGCAGGGGAGGTGCAGAGGAGGGAGGGAGGAAGCAGAGGGAGGGGAGGATCTTGGCGTTACACACAGAGGCTCTGGTTCTGTGACTCAGCTGTTGTGTGACTCGCACAAGTTCCTCTACTTCTCAGTTGTTCCCTGGGCAGATCCGTATGAGGGGACATCAGCCTCTGCTTCATCCTACGTCATTATTAAGATCCCAAACTTGACCCAGGAAGGAGAAAGGGGTGATGCAGAGCAGATAAGCCATCCTCTTAATTCCTTGCTTTGTATGTACTATAGCTTGAGCCACATGTGGTGTCCAGTGTGAATGAACCCTTTGGCAGCAGGCTTGAGAGAGACAAAGTGACTTTCAGTCCCAAAGAGGAGTGAGGGAGAGGGTGGCTAAAACACTTCAGTGCAAATCAAGATGGCTTCGTGGGATCACTGGTAGTGCAGCAGACTATTATGCCCTGTGGCATCAATATCCCATAGCCAGTTCATGTCCTGGCTGCTCTACTTCCCATTCAGCTCTCTGCATGTGGTCTGGGAAAGCAGTGGAGAATGGCCCAAGCGTTGGGATCTTTGCACCCATGTGAGAGACCTAGAAGAAGCTCTGGCTCCTGGATTCAGATCAGCTCAGCTCTCACATGTGTGGCTATCTGTGGAGTAAACCAGTGGGTGGATGGAAGACATCTCTGTCTCTTCATCTCTCTGTCAAATTTGCCTCAAAAATGATGGTTTTGTATTTCTGCCAGTGCACGCCTAGTCACTGAGCTAGGGACCATCTGATTCTGTTGCGTGTGGATGTGGTGTCTGTGTGCACAAAGAATGCACGTTAATGTAACTGGGACGTGCACTCTACCATGTGTGATTGTGATTTCCCATTCAATAGGGCCGTGCTTGTGGCTGGAAAGGAAGGTGAGACAGGTCAGGTCCATTGTTGGGAGTGAGTTAAGCACAGCATCTATCTTTTGGCAGGGAATAATTCAAGGTCCACCTCCAAGTGCTCTCCTCTCTACTTACTCTCGGCCTCAGACAACTTACTTTACCTCTCTGAAAAAGAGGCTCCCCCAATGCTGTGTTTGTGCTGCCTCTTCATCTTTGCATTTTAGTCCCAGCTTCTGATATTTTTCTATAAATTTGACCATTGCATTTGGTTTCCAACTCTGATGGACTCCACCTTCAACACCCTCTTACTACCAGCAACTTCAGTGGAGTCCAAATAGAAGAGACTGAGCTTTCTTCACCATGGTTATAACATCACCATTAATAAGTATCTGTCATCCGGGACTTGTCATGCCAACGGCTTCCTCTGACATGGTACTGAAGTTGGCACACTCACTCAGCAATTACGGGTGGCGGCTCA
This sequence comes from Ochotona princeps, assembly GCF_030435755.1. Classification (NCBI taxonomy): domain Eukaryota; kingdom Metazoa; phylum Chordata; class Mammalia; order Lagomorpha; family Ochotonidae; genus Ochotona; species Ochotona princeps. Next base: position 82,272,368 of record NC_080837.1, read on the forward strand.
CCACCCATTCCTGCTCCTGAGATTCCAGCCTCACTTGTCCTACTTAGGGAAGTAGCTCTGTGCTCACACATTTTTCCTGAGTGGGACTTCTGTCCCTAATCTGTGTGCCTCCCTAGTACTTTTTTTGTTTCTCTTTTAAGTTGTACTGAGGTCTCAGTGCTGATACTAAAATTATTTTCTTGAGATTCTTGGTAATCCCTTTGCTCCTTCCACCAGTATCTTACAACATCAAATCTGTGTTGTCTTTCTGGAAGAAGAGACAGAATAGGCTTTGTAACCATCCTGATTGTACCCTCCAATCCCTATGCCATTTTTGCTGTTGGCATCTCTCTGTGAATTGGATGTGGAGAGAGGAGGTGTAAGGCCACGGTTTGGACTTGAAGATTGTGGGAACACGAATGTAGCCAGGGTGCCAGAGGATGCTCTGACTTTCATGGTCTCATATGCAAACCAGCCCACTCAGCTAGACTCAGCTCAGTATTATAAAAAAAAAAACAAAAACAAAACAAACCTGTGAAAGTCAAGGCCAAGTGAGCGGGTGAGCACTGTCTCAGAGCAGGCATGCAAGGGATTGCAGTGATCCTGCATGGGCATTCTGTGACCACATTAAGCAGTGTCTCCCGTTTGGCAAATGCTCACACACGTGATCCTTTGAGGATGTTGCTATAAATAAAAACTTGAGGAAGAAATCATGGAAGGCATTTTTACAGGTGCAACTGTGATTTAAAAACTGGGATAAGAAATAAGGAAATTTGATCAGAAGTCTCCAAGTTCACTGGAGGGTCATAAGAAGGGAAGGGAAAAAGACTGTCTTGTATTAGTCTGCAAACAGAAGAGAGCCCCGAGTTGTAAGGAGCCAGATTTCCAGTGAAGAAACTGGAACTGCTACAAAGGACTGAACTACAAGATCTGTACCTGCCTTCCCAAAGTCCTACCCGAGGTAAGTAAATGAGGAAAAGCATAAGTGGGCTTCAGCTGGTCATGCTGGGAAGTTGGCCAAGTTGAGTTTGAAGTGCCCGTGCAACTCTGTGTGCTCAAGAGTCTGTGGTTCCAGAAGCTTCTCATTTTCATAGAATTGTAGATGTTCTTGCACCACAGCCAAAACTGAATCCATGCTGTGGTGTTCCCTCTCCACTATGAGACCATAAATGATTCAATGACTACACTCTGGAGTGAGCCACCCAAGGATTCCAAGCGCATTATCTACTGATTTCTGTGCATTTGGCAGCAGCCTTTATGCTTGTGTGATGTGATTTTGGTTCAATTCTTAAGACAGTGAATCTACTATTTTGTTTAAAACTCTCATTGATTATCTAAACTTGAAAAAATATCCGCTTAGAATGGCCAACCCCAAGTTCCCTTACGACCTAAATGAAAGAGAACATCACCATTAGCTGCTAATATTTTCCTGAATTCTACCCCCTTCTCAGTTCCTGTACCTACAACTCAATGCTCCAAGATTAGACCTGTATTTTTCAAGTGAAATTGCAGTTAATAGCAGAATATTTACATCTATACCCCCTATCCTAAGAGCCACAAAACTCTATTTCTCCTTTTATAGTTTCAATATTTAATTAGTGACAAAGCTTCTGAATCCTGTAGGGAAAAAACACGCCATTATTTTTTAAGTTACAGTATATTTACAACCCATTTCCACCTGCTCCCTTTGTCTCCACCTGTCTCCAGTGTACACAGCTTTGTTTAAGCCATCCCCTCAGGAATACAGCTGTGTCATCACATGCTGTGGCATCCTAATATTTCATAGTAAGCCTTAAACCAATTAGGAATGACTACCGACTGTGCTGACTCATGGGAAGAGAAAGGGATAATGTGTCCTTCAGGTAATGAACTTCTTTGGGGACTTGACACATACTTCATTTTTTAGCCCTGTTGGCTTTTCCTTGTCACATTTCTGTGGATGTGGCTTCATTTCACTGCATGCTAGGAGGATTATGCAAGGATTAAAATAGGCAAAGCCTCAAGTTTATATTAACAGGAATTAGATCAATGCACTGTAGGATTATTGGTCAAACCTCTGTGGCATTAGGGCCGTGCTGTAGAGTCCTGGTGGATCTGGCTCAGGAGAGAAGCTAGGTGTGTCCTGTAGAGTCCTGGTGGATCTGGCTCAGGAGAGAAGCTAGGTGTGTCCTGTAGAGTCCTGGTGGATCTGGCTCAGGAGAAAAGCTAGGTGTGTCCTGTGCTTTTGTTTTCCTGTAGCTATTTTCAAACTTGAACGCAAATTGGAATTACTTGAAGGGTTCATTAGAACACAATGCTTAGCCCTCCAGTCCTCAAGCCCAGAGTTCCTGGGAAGTTCTGTTGACTTCCCTGGTGAGCTTGATGCTACTCGTCTGGGGGCCACACTTTGCGACACACTACTCTCAAGGTGTGATGTTTTGAAGCAGCCCTTTTCAGATGTGTTGGGATTCCTTTACGTGTGGCTGATCCAAAGTTGAAGTGTTGCGTGCAGGGACAAGTGAATACTGTCAGTGTTTGAAGTGAAGGAAACAGGACCCAGTTCAAGCAGGTCACGGTCAGGAGTGGAGGCACTTAGAGAGCTTAGGTCCTGGCTGGAGCTCAGCACCTTTTAGAGCTCCAGAAGATGGTGGGAATCAGAATGTCTAAATCTTGATTTTTAAAAAGTAAAAGTTCTCTATTTCAAAATGAAGGCTCCATGCAAATGAATAAACCTTCATGGTCACAGCCTTGGTTGACCTCACCTTGCCAGCTTGTAGTCTTTGGCCTGAATAACTCTACCAACCATTTTTTCCCCTATTGGGTCAACAAGTATGACCTCTGCATAGACTCTCTTGAGGTTTCTTTTTTTTTTTTTTTTAACCCCCACTACATTGACACCTGTCCTCATCCAGTGGGACACCTTAGTTTCAAGTCCCTGTCTGGCTCCATGTGGTGAAAGTGTAGGATGGGACACGCTGGGCCAACACCTGAATGGGCAGCTGGGGCTGTGGATCGACTCTCCTGGACTAGGGTGCAGGGTACTGGCATAGCACACCGCTCTGGACTGGGGTGATCTCTGTGCTTGTGTTGTAGCTGCAGTAGGTTTCTATGATGTCAACGCCTACAGTGCCAGGCTGTGCAGGAGAGGAGCTCCAGGCCTCGGGCTCCATCCATTTAAGAAGGGTGTTCATCCTAGGAGCTTTCACATGTTGCGTCTCGTTTAATCCACACGGCGACTTCACAGACTGAAAACCTGAGGGGTTTGGGGAAACACTAGGTTGTCTAACTGAAAGGAAGTAGAGTAACTGTACCCCCCCACCACCCCACTGCCTCTTAACTTGGGCATGCAGCATAAAGGAAATGCAGGAACACCATGGCTTTCACTTATTTTTCATGATGCCAAATTTTGTCATGGGAATTCAGCCTCACATTAAGACATATTCCTACATAGCCAGAACTTCATTTCTATTGATTAACGTAAAAATGACTCCAGGAGAAGGTCTTCAGCTCAAACAGCCTGTGAAGATGGGACTTTAACAGGAACCTTGGATCTCACGCCTGAGTCATTAACATCCCCGCGTCTGAACAGACCTGATCTGAATCCCTCAACTGAGATTTCTCCATGCTGGAGCTGTTAAAAATGTCCTTTCCATGTGTAGGCTGAATTTACCCACTTTTATGAATTTTGTAGGTCTACAGAGCTGCTTTGTAAAATGTTGGCAGTGGTGGTAGGGTGCCTGTGATTTTAATGTTTTTATACAAAGTGCCCTGATGGATCAATGTTTACAAGCCATCTAGCTCTGAGCTAGGTTACAAGAAAATAAAATTGGACTTCCTATCTCCATTAGAAAAAAATATTTTGGGACAGAGGTGATGTGAGCAAAGGAACAACAATGCATAACCCTCGGAGCTATGGGAGGTTTAAGTGAGGTACTTAATATTCATCTGGTATTTATTGAAACAACATCAATCTTCCCAAATCCTCCTGGCATTAATGTAGATGTCCTGCATTTAATATATATACTTCCAGTGGAATTTCATAGTAATTGAGCAATTAAATGATATCCACTTATGGTACAGCAATTGAAGAAAATTTTTTGGTAATAAATGAGTTTTAGTAAAATAAATGATGTCAGATTCATCGCAGAGTCCATGTTAAAGTCTTTATGCTCTACTTGTCAACCATCTTCACTGTATTATTTTTAGACAGTCCGTAATTTCCCCAGCTGAACAGATGATGATTTGTAAGTAGAGTAAGTCATTGACTGGATTATGTGGTGATATTGATTTTTTTTATTCCTCTTGTGTTTTTGAAATATAGGTAGCCTTCTGTGTCTGCAGGATCTATACTCATGGATCTGAGCAAGTGTAGATCAGAAATATTTGAAAATGAAATTACTTTTGTACTGAACACATGCAGACTTTGTTTTCTTAGTATTCCCCCAACTCCACGGTATGACAGCTATTTCTGTAGCATTTGCACTGCCCTGGGTATTCTGAGTTATCTAGGGATGATTTAAAGTACTCCAGAGAATATACCAAGTGATTTGCAAATTCTTTGCCCTTTTATCTAAGGCACGTGAGCACCCCCAGCAGATTTTGCTGTCTGAAGGGAGTTGTAAAACTGACCCTCTGCAGATACTGAGGGTAGAATTGTTTCTGTGGGTGTAGTTGCCAATGGCTGTAGTTACAAGACGGTGGCTTACACAGTAATAAAGATCACAGAAGTATCTTCAGCGCCTCCCATACACTGAACACCCGGTGAAGGTTTGCAGTTTCTTTTCACATCACAGCATGGTTGGTCTGACGACCACCACATGCATTCAGTTAGATTGCTTGGATATCAGGAGTTTAGGATTTTGAATGAGGTCGTCCAGCTGGAAAGCAGCAGCAGCCTTAGGGATTGTGTTGGTATAATCCTACCTTCAGGCCTCAAGGGCCATCATCTACTGCCTCCCAGGGGTCTCTCGAACAGGATGCTGCAATTGAGAACTGGAGTTTGGACTTGAAATGCAACATTCTGATGCAAGATGCTGGCATCTGAATTCTGCTGTGGAATAGGCTGCTAAGATACGCTGAGGAGTTGATGAAGACGTACCTAAAATGAAGGGGACTTTATGTTCAGGGTGAATGTCTGCCTGGACGTGAGACACGATGGTACCATGAGTGGAGAGAAAAGCACACGTATTGCACATTTCAGTGGTTTAGCAGACACTTCATAGCAGCTAGCTAACCCTGGTGACAGAGCACATGGCCAGTAGAGCTGGAGCTCAGTGCCCTCTCTGGCTTGAAGAGCACATGCTGCCCATATCAGGGTTCTGGGAGTCGCATCCGGAAGGGCTGTGGCAGTGCTGACACTCAGCTGCTGGCCGCAAAGCACCTCATCTTTTCCACCTGCAGAAACAAGGAATGGAGGGGAATTCAACTCTTCCAGAACTATTTAGGTCACTTTGTGTTTTCTTAGAACAAAACAATTCAGAATATGAATGTGTACAACAGACAACAGGTGCGTGTAGACAATTTCTGGTTGAAGTAGACCGTGTGTCCTTCACATTCTTGGTTGGAAAGTTGTGGGGCCTCCTTGTGTTGGCCCAGATGCCCCTGACATCCTGTGAGAGATTTCAGGACAAGTCCCTGCAACCTCTGGACCAGCTGCTCTCTCAGGCCCCTGCTAACTCCTACTTACAGATACCCTCGCTAGCTGCCTGTAGAATACCCAAAGTGATTGTATTCAAGCTATGAGCAATGGGAAGGAGCCATTGATGGGGTTTGCTTTGCTGTGGGGGCTTGCTGGGTTGCTTGTTTGCATTTAGGGAGAGTGTGCTGTGTGCTAATGCCCATGTTTCGGATAAGCTATGTTTTATATCCCATGATATAATTTTTTCTTCCTTTTTTCTTTTTTTTAACATTTGCTATTTTTATTTTAAAGACAAATTTACACAGAGAAAAATCTTCCATTTGCTGATTTATTTTCCAAATGGCTGCAACAGCCACAGCTGAACCATTTTGGAGCCATGAGCCTCTTCCTGGTCTCCCACACAGGTGCAGGTTCCCAAGGACTTATGCTATATTTTATTGCTTTCCCAGGCCATAAGCAGGAAACCGGATGGAAGGTGAAACAGCCAGGACAAGAACTGGCACCCATATGGGATACCAGCACTTGAAGGTGGAGGATTAGCCTGTTGAGACATTGCACCGGCCCATCCTTCCTTATTTCTAATATAGGTATACAATTATGAAATTAGATGTTTAGGACAATTCTTTAAGCCATGTTAAGCTTTTTTTCCCCCTAGTAAGGTAGATTAGGAAACTGACCATCAAACCAGCAAAAAACAAAAACAAAAATAAATACAAAAATAAACTCTGATTTTATACATTTTTTTCAGCTTAGAGCTGAAACATCGCTTCTCAGTGAAGCTACTGCAGCAGCTCCTTGCTGCGCACACACCAGTCCCTGCTGCCTTTATCATCACAGCAGTGAGGATTATGCCTGGGCTGTTGTTGAATTCTTCCCTGAGTTGGACATGTAGGACAGGAAGCTCAAACAGCCTGGGCTGCACCATGTTCAGATGTTTTGGCTTTATCCTGTCGAGTTAGAGTTTGGGACACACAGTAGGGCTGCAGCTGGCCATTACTCAATGGCTACAGGAAGCTGATATGTCCTTGGGGACTTGGCGGGACGCTGCCATAGCCACTCACGGCTTTGTATTGTTGATGCCATCGTGTCAGATAATATACTTTATCTCTGACTGTAATGGTCATGTAGAAAAATTCCATAAATCAAATCTCAGCAGTAAAAAGGTTAATAAGTTTATGCTGTATAATTGAAAGCCATATTGGTAATTAAAAGGATTTTATCTATCAGTTTTCTGGGTCACCAACTAATTATTTTCAATGGCCAGTAATAAAACAAAGCTCCATGGCTGGCTAGACAGTACAAACTGTCAGATGTTAAATCATGTAGAGAGGGCTTGGGCAGGCCACCTTAAATTGTCTGGCTTTTCCCTTGGGATGTGAAGCCATTGAAATCTGTAGCTTGTTTCGTGTCAGGCTTACCTGATGCTTTTTGTTGTCCTTCACCATAGAAAGAAAGAAAGCAAGATGATTCCATCAAGAGGGAAAGGACAAATTAAACACCCAGGACCCCAGCATAACTGTAATCATTTGTGTTTCATGGTCCATTTGCAGCAAGATCATGGTGACACAAAGGTCCATTGTGAGCCATGCTTGCTCAGGATGGTGGATTTGCAAAGCAAAAGAAAAGTGTGGGACTGGCTTGGCTTAACATTTATGGATCCTCTAAAATGTTCCACTGGAGGCCAGTAAGATATGCATTGCCAATTCAAGGTTAGTGGTGGAAAACAGACTTAGGACTGGGGCTCATAGCTAGCCGGTGTTCAAGCCTGGATTTGTCCAACTCCACACTCAAACAGTTCTACTACTGGATTATATATATTTACTTCTAGTTTCTAGTAGTAATGAAAACAACAACAAAAATAATAAAGTTGAAAGGTGACGCTTATGGGTTGGTAGGCCTCCTGAGGTGGTGAGAGGTAGCTGGGATTGTGCAGAAAGTGGATTTTCCAGTTTGTGAAGGCTGCATAAAGGTAGATGGAAATGGAGAGGAGGCCATGGGGCAGGAGTTTCTCTCCAGCTGCTGTTCCTTATGAATAAAGTGGATGCAGCGCTTAGCCAAAACATCATCACCTTTAGAGCTTGCTCAAAAGAAATATGTTTGCTGGCTTTTTTCAAATTAAAAAATATGCATATTATTACATGTTTAAGTATGAATTGTGGGATTTCCACCCCCTCCCCCACCAAGTTGTTCAGTCTAATAGTCCATTTCTTTGACACTGAATGTGTCTGATTTTGTCCCATTATTGAATAGTTCAAATTTGGATGCTGTGCTTAAGATCTTCCTTTTTACTTCTTCAGTTCTTTTTTGAGCTCTAAAAATAACTTGAGGGCCAGGTACTCTGCTGGGTTGTGTGTATTGGAGGAAGTAGGTGGGGAAGTTTGTGAAATAATCCACTGAGACTCTGCAAAGGCTGTGAGTAACAGATGAAAATGGGGTGGTGACTGCCACTCTGTTGCCTATAGAGTTTGGTCCTTTATAGACAGCCACTGGCAGCTGGGATCGCAATGACTGACTTATGAAATGCATTTGGAATCTATGTTAATCAAAGAACTAAGTAAAGGAAACAAGATCAAGCTGGCCCCGTCACTGGCTCAACTGTTTGGGTGTTTTGGATTTAAATCCAGTGCTTTCCGTCTGTGGCATCCAGTGCTTTTCAGTACTAGCCTATCAGTGCCTTGTGACCCCCACCTGCCACCAGGTGAGACCTGAGACGTAAGAATAGCCTCAGTTCAGTTCTGCAGGAATAAAGGGATATGCTTGGCCCAATAACCTCGAGCAAGGACCTGAAATATGCAAAGAGAAAGGCCATAGAATATTCTTTGGGTCAGAGGGGAGTGGTTTATATTGCAGGGTTTCTCCAAAACTCCCCTAACTGCTCAGTCATATTTTAGAAAGAAATATTGGGGAGTACAGTGGAGAGTGGGGAGTAGGGAGGGGGCGCAGGTGGAGAAGAATGGAGGCGCAGGCTAGAATAGGCAGAGAGAAAGACACATGAACCTCCATTAATATGAAAACAAATGTGCTTTGGATGGCTTGAGGCACAAGTGACATTTATCTCTAATGGGAAACATATTTTGAATACAGCCCAAGCAAGCACCATCCATCATCTTTCCTCCTGACATCGCCTTAACAACATGCAAAAGGGGACCTGTGCCTCGTGCAGGATGGTGGCATGAGCTATCTCTAGAGGCAGATGCTTGTCTGGGTTCTGGGAGCACAGAGATAGGCACTCAGGGAAGATTGTACCTCATGCGTGGCAGAAGCTCAGCTGAGGGTGCAGGGAAACCATCATTGCTCCGAAGTCAACACTGCAAAGTGCACCGCCTCCAGGGAAAACCCAGCATGTCCATTGCTGGAGATTTTCACCTGGTATGAAGTGGTAGACAGGAAGGCAGAGGAGCAGGAATTTGACTTGCCCTGCAAAAATGGAGCTCTTGAGCACTGGCCCGTTCTCTCTCCAGGGTCTGGAGCTTCCCAAGCAAGCTTTTGATGTCTCCATCCTCTCCCTAGTAGAAAGTTGGCTCCCCTGGCATTGCTGTCTGCTCTCCTGATCAGTATGGTCACTCTGACTGGACAGAGCCTCCCCATGCATTCACCTGTTGACTGGGAGTAGCCCCATGAGCAAAGAAAGGTCTGCTTGAGGGGATGTGGTGCTATAGTGTGACAAGTGAGGCACTCGCATTGGGCACAAAATTTAAGCAGAGATAAAAAAGGAAAACTGTGATCATGATAATATTTTCTTAAGGTGTAATAAAAAATAAAAATGACTGACTGAAATCTATGATGAAAGAAAGTTGTGTAGTGGTATCTCATCAGAGGGGATGGTATCCTGCCAGCTCTGCTTTCAGACCAGGGATGGTCTCCCAATGAAACTGTTGAATTTGTCTGGACAATAAGATGCTGGACTCTCCACATGGTCCATTTCTGCAATGAAGGAATCATGACTGGATATGATCTGTACTACTGTAGCAATATGGAGGAATTCAGAATGCGGGGAGGGCTTGGGGAGGGGTTAGGGGAATCCCAGAGCCTATGAAATAATGTCATCAAATCAAATTAAAAAAATGTTGAAATTAAAAAGTTTATAGAACCTTTGGGATATGACAAGAGAGATACGTCCATATTCGGAGACCTGCAGGTATGAGTTGTACTCAGTCTTTAACATTGGGAATTTTGTTCATGGGGAACTGGGGCTGGTGGGACTTTGCTGCTCCAGGACCTGCATCTTAGGTTCTGGAAGATTCTCTCTGACTTCACCTTGTTGTTTTATAGTCGGTTCCCTTTCATACAAGCTGTCTTGGATGCCGTTCTGTTTCTGGCCACCAGGGATCAGTAACGAGCAGAGCCAGGTATTGGTTGCAGGCAGACCTGCCCAAGAATCACGGAATCCTTTCCTCTGTAGTTGGTCTGTGGCTTAAAATTAAGAGCCTACTGTGAGTTAAAAAAACTAAAAGAGCCATTTTACAGCAAAAAAAAAAAAAATCCCACATAGAAAATTTGCTTTTTAAATGTATTATCTCTAATTCTGGTAAGACAATACAGTGGTTTTGATTTTTGCATGTTCCCGTATAAAATCGGATCATATTTTTTATAATATAAAATATTATATAGTGAACATATAACTTTGTATTCCACATTTTTGTCAGTCTTGTACATTGAAGATGTTCCATGTTGATACATGTTGATCATTGTAGGCCATTTGGCTGGGTTTTTCTTCACATTTACTTACTACATCTGTCATTGCATGACTTGAAAATTGTTTCCAATTTTCTCGTATAATAGATAATGTGAAAATGAATATATTCATCTCCATGGATTTTTGCCCACTCATTTCTTTAAATTATCCCTGAGGTCTGATTTCTGAGCTGAAGTCCATTATTATACTTCTTAAGATATAATTTGTATCACAATATAATTTTCAACGGCATTTAGAACTTGCAGTGAAAACAATAGAATTTAAGCCAAGTGAATTCTTATAATACTGTAACTTACTTCAAGTTCAAATTGGAGTGGGTGAAGTACTCATCTTTAAAATATGATTCATTTATGATATTGATCAAGTTTCAAAATTGAGTCACAGATATACTTTTTCCTTTTCACTTGTTGTAGAGACCTCCAGTTACTCCAAGTAATTTTTTCTCTACCCCAGTATCTTTTGGAAACATAAACAACAATGCTATTTTATGGATTCTTTATGAAGAAAATCTTTTGTACCTTGGATAATCAATGGTCATACATGTCACAAATTTAAAATGAGATGCTATGTAAACAGTGAATATTTGCTTATAATTTATCACACATCCAAGAAAGAATTAAAGTCTTGTTTGAGCCATGGGCCTTTCTGGTCATGCACAGCATCCGGTGTTGCGCAGGAGTCCAGTATGTGCTAGTGAGAACCCAGAACCATGCTTCACAATGCTATGATTTCCTTTCACCACGGCAGTTGAGCCCAGTTGAAACCAATAGTAATGGCAGAGGAAGGGTCTGATGCTCCAAAAGGCTCTGTTTTCCTTTATTGAGTTCATGCCTGATACAATGATTGAACAAATATTTCTTACAACAGTCATTGTCTCTTTGTAAAAGAGTTCTGCAAATATTCCCTCCTCACTTCCCTGAATCAGTATTCTGAAGCATGAAACGCATTTCCAGTCTTGCAAAATGAAAGGGAGGCAGAAAGCTAGCACATGGATGTCAAGAGGCCAGCATCTCAGCACTGAAATTTCTGGCTCTGCTCATTAGACGCAATGCTTCCATTGGGTAAGGCTCCCGGTCAACGACTTTCAGACACAAACAACTTTTGAAAGGAGAGCTGTTTAGGGCAGACATGGAAACAGAAAGTCCATGGCAGGGAGACAGCTCCTCACCGTGATGCATTCTCAAATGGCTGAAAGAGCAAGAAAAAGCTAGCTCCTAGATGAACATGCCTTAGAACCATTGTGCACAGCAATACCTGCAACTTATGGTTGAAGAACAGAGAAGGCTCCATGGGGTTCAAGTCGAAGGAGTTGCTTGTTGCTTCATTAGGGCTGCAGTTCAGCTCCTGGGGGCATGAAACAGCCACATCATTGACAATAGTGTGGTCTTCTGGGTGACAGGCCTCTAGTCAAGTCCTCTTCTCTCCTTCACTGCTTAGCTAATGGAGTCTTTAATCTAGGCACTCCCATGTTAATATGAGCTACCCATACTGACACAGTAAGACCTCTCACAAATTCTCTCCTTTTGACCCATCAGTTGAGACCACAGCCAACAGCCACAGGCTTGGTAGTTTTTTTTTTTTTTTTTAGCTCACATTCTCTCTAACAGACAAACAAACAAAAAACCCTCCTCCAATTGACCTATTGTCTTGTTGGGCCAGTTTGTAGCCTGGTCCCTTTCAAAAGAGCTGATGGGAAGCTCCCAGGAGCAGGTGGTTATCTGGACAGGTGGTTCCACAAGCACTGCACAGTGAGTATCACTGACCATTACTTCTGGGCTGCAGAAGAATGGACAGCATCAAGGGACCAGACAAGAGATGTCAAAACACACTGGGTGACAATGTGGAGCTGGCACCATTTGGGACTGAAGTACAAAGTGGAGGAAATGCAGAGTCTGTGGGAGCTGGAGACTGGGGAAGACAGAGTGTGTTACTCTGCCACTGTGCAGGACGCTGGCTGCACCAGAAATGCTGTGCTGAGCAGGGAGGCCAAAAGAGAGAAGATATACCTTCTCCTGCCATTCCCTGTATTCTACTAGTTTCCCATCGGCCAATCCAGAGGGCAACCATTCACCAAGGGGAGTAGAATGTGGCTGAGTGTCAGCCTTGGTGGGGGAATAGTGCTGAGAATGGATCTGGGGACTAAAGAGGAGAGAAGCACCAACTTCTTTTCTCCATGTCTTCTCACTTAGTTTTTGAAGTAGTATCATTTTATGTCTGAGGATACTGAAGTAACTCCATGAGCTCTTTTGAATCCTTTTTGAAATAAGGTAGCTTGTGTTGATACCTTTACTCCTGGCCAAGAGCTGGCATGACATTAGGACCTGAAGGCTTCTGTCTGACCCTCAGGATAAGAATAGTCACCAGCACTGTGAATGGCAGGTCACGTTCTGGCACTGTGCTGAGACAGTCTCAGGCAAGCTGGTTCCTTCTCACAACAGCACTAGGAGTAGGTGCTGCTTTCTCTTCATTTCTTTCTCAGGGGATGGAGTTTTAGGAAAGCAGAAGAAAAAAAAAGTGCCATTCATCAGTATCCATAAGGGACTGGTCCCAGTATCCACTTAGTTTTCAAAATTTGTGGCTGCTGAAGTCTTTTATATAAAGCACTGTAGTGTTTTCATAGAACTGTTGGACAAATTGTGGTATACTTTGAATAGTCTTCAGCATATTTATAATGCCTAACAAGAAAGGGCTTCAAACACATCTGGAAAAATGGAATTAAATTATGTTTATTTTGGAACAAAAATTTGAATGTCCATACATATATATGAAATCTTCAAAGAGTTCATGGGAAAATGTATATTATGGAAAAGTTATGCATGGATTTCAAACATTCTTGCACCAAGTCAACTTATCATTTTTTCCCAATTATTTTTTTTTGAAGTACCCTCATACAATATAAATACTTTTTAAAATAGTTGTTGCATTGTATTCTTTAGGGGAAGATGACAAGATGAGAATTCTGCATCTTCAGTCCAATTTTTAAAATATTTTTGAGGCATGGTTGGTCGAATCTGTGGTTAAGAACCTGCAAATGCAGGGGACCAGCTGCCTTGCTTCGACCCACACTGTGATCTGGGCAAGATTCAAATCCATTGTTGTCGGAACCCTTAGCCCCCTTGTCCATCTGTACCACTTGCCAAGCTGTCAGGGGTAAACAGAGCAACTCTGTGTCATGTGGTTTCCGTCACTGATCTGCATCCAGTTTCCTCTGAGTGCCCAGCCAGTGGTACCTGGCCTATCTTTAGGAGGATCTGGATAGGCGTTGATGTCCATGAGGTGAGTTCTGTGAAATAATAATGATTGCAGATGACATTTTCCACAATCTGCAGAACAAGACTTCAAAGTGGATATGGCTGTCATCTCAAAGATGGTGCAATCTGGGTTGTAATGAGCGTGTGTCCTGAACAAGCTCAAGTGGTTCTACATCACAGCCAGTCAGGACTGATGGCAGCTGCCCATTACTTGATTTTAGTGCACCCGTCTCCCTTTGTGATCTGTCTCAAGTCATCTAAACTCTTGAACAAAAACTGAACTGAATGGTTTGTTCCCAAGAGTCAGCAGGGATCCAGCATGTCACTTCTTTGGCCGTCCTTACTTTCTCTAAGCTCTTGCAGCCTTTGTCAGCAGGATGGTTGGCGAGCATCAATGAAAAGTGGAGAAAGGAATGAGTGAAGAAGCAAACAGGTGTATATATTTTCACTCTGACTCTGTAAAATCCATGATTTCAATTCTTTTATTATGTCATTTAACCCCAGTATGGGTGGCTGCCCTAATTTTACTGAAAATTAGTCCATTGGAAGATGAAAATGCACAATTTCAAATTAGTTTTCTTGTGCTTTGGAAGTTGCCTCCACTAGCCTTTTGGGTGGTGGGGACTGAAAAAGCCTGCGGCAAATGTTTAATAAGACATCTCTATTTGATGTCTAGCCAGAGCCCTAAGAGGGTTTCTGGTTTGAGAGGTAGACATCAAATGCTGCCAGTTAATGGGGCCATACAGCTCACCCAAATCCAAACAGATAGCATGCGGCCTTCCTTGTCTGGCTTTCCTTCATCAGAAAAAACGTTGAGCAGGAAGGCTTTCTTCCTACAGGGGAGTGTGTGGGGCTGTGGAGGAGGACTGGGAGACCTGCTTCCTCACCCATGTCTGCTTCACCCATGACCAGGAAGGAGAATAACAGGCACCTTGGTGAACATAAGAGCCCTCTGGGAAAGGATTGCATTTACTTCACGTGGAATTTTGGTTTGTCTATGGTAAGTTTACAAATGACGCTGAGACTGTTGGCTCACGCTGAATAGCAAGGACCCAGGATACAGCGTAACCGCTGTAGTAGTCTCCTGATTTGGTCAGTGACTTGGGGTGTGGGTTGACCTTATACAACAGCATTTGGTGCCATGGATGTCACTGTCATGGTCACTGGACACATCTTGAAATCATCATCATTGCTGTTGCTACTCTTTGTTGAAGATCTTAATCAGCAAAAAATATTGAAGTACCGTATATTCCAAGGGAGGTTCAAAATAAAAGGGAAAGTTATTATAGATTCAGACACATGCCTTAAAACCAAATCAGAGTCCCATGAAGACTAAGCAGAGAAAGCATTCCATCTTGGTGTCCTCCTGGGTACCTTCTCAGTCAGCTGCTACCCATAGCTCATCAAAGCTGCCTGCAGACGGTGTCCTTAATGATCAAGCCCCCGTAACTGAGAGATGTGTCCACTCTCAGCTAACCAACTGCATCTGTAGAGTCCCTGCTCCAAGTTACCAGGTGTCAGATTCAGTCTGGGGTTTTGAGGAGCACAAAGAGGATGCTGTGGTCCAAAGGACAACAGGCCTGAGGGCTCCGTGGTGTGGGCAGGGGAGTGGCAATGCTCAGTGTGTGGACTCTAGGCAGGCATTATGAGTCAGTAGGTGGGGCAATGGAGGCTCAAAGATGTCCTAACACACACAGCTGTTCGGGTGAGTTGGGACCCACACCTGTGTTTTCTCTCTTCTAAGTCCAGGAAATTTCCTGTAATTTCTCTTCATGATTTTATGAGTAGGTCATAAAAGGAACCTTAAACTGTCTTCTACCTACTGACGCTTCTTTAAGGAATCTCTTTTACTTTGATAATTTCTTCCCCAGGAGAACTGTGGCCCCTTCTTGCCTTTTTATATCCATGCTGTAGTTTGCAGAGCCCACCCTGAAAGAGGCAAGGCTATAGGATTAGTTGTTTTCTGGAACTGAGTCCCAGGCTGGTCCACTCTTAGTGTCATGACTCCACAAGGGCACAAAACCCTTGTTGTCAATCACTTTCCTTCCCTACCCTGGATGACTCCCTCCAGGGCTGTATTTGCTTGCTCCGTCGCTTCCCCAGGCCTGTGCCTCTGTAGACTGGTGGTGGATGTCACTATGATCAGCATCTCCTGTCACCTGTCCCATGTCCAGTTGTCCTGGAGCCTTAGCTGCCTGTTTCTGTGGGATTGTAGTTCCAGAGGTTAGAATCACCTATGATCTGTGAAGGCACACACCAAGCACATCTAGCATTTCAGGATGATCTCTGATGTCTGCTGTGGGCTCAGTGTGTGTTCCACTCTGGGGGCCCAGGTGGGTGCCTTGCTCCTCACTTCCTCTGCCTGAGCACGGTGTACACCCTTGCCCACAGTTAGATTTGTCTTTTAGTGACAAGATAGACCAGCTGCAAAGGAGATGAGCAGGAGCTGGTCAGCTTCAGAGACACCCTTCCCTGCAGTGACACCATTGCCAGATATCTGGAGCCAGGCTAACCCACCTTAATGCTGCTGGGCTTCTATATGTTGAGGGGTAGTAGTACTATCATCAGCAAGTAGATGGCTTCCCCTGAAAACAGAGGGAAAAGCAATCACTCAGAAGGACACAGAGGGACTGCTAATGGGAGACTCAACCGGCTGGTGTGAGGACCACATGAAGCCACTGTTGGGGGCATGACTCGGATGACAACTAGGCAGTTCCAGCCCAGGACTACCACCATGTCATGGTCAGGCCAAAGTGTTGGCTGGGTGAGTCTTGTTGTGAAAAGTCAAACCAGTAGCAAGCATCTTCTGCAAGGCTATTAAGAGAGATCAGAGCAAGCCTGGCAGCAGACTGTGACTGCGAAGATTCTCCTAGACCATACCTTATTTGTCAGGATGCTGTCCTCCAAGAGATGGAGATGCAACCAATTGAACCTTTTCCTAGAAAGCCAGTCCTGGTGCTTAGTCTGCCAGCATCAGCTTCCGTGACACTATTATCTGGTTTATATTGGCTTTCCTAGAACTCATCACAGTTTTCGTTGGCTGATTAACTGTGGAAGTGTTTATGGGCTGTGTGTCCACTGGACTGCAATTCCTCTAAGGGCGGACTTGGTCCTTCAGGCCTTACTACCGTCTGGCAAGCAGGAAATGCAGAGTGAATGTTTCATGCGGTGTGTGGAAGCCGAAGTATGAGGACAGCACCTCTCTTTGGGGAGTTGGGCAGCTGATGGAGGAACAGAGCCCTCAGGTAGATTTTGTGCAGGGAAGGGTGAGAGAGATATAGTTACAGGGAGTTTTGACAAGAAGATAGGTATGAGAGGATCCCGGGGCATGTGGTGTGGAGATGCATTGTCACCTGTGGCCTGAGCCTGGGGCAGGAAGCCATATTTGGGCCTTGGGCAGACTCGGCCTCAACCCCCATAGCGGTGCATTCCTCCATCAGCAATACTGTTCTCATTTCTCACCTATAATGGGGAGTTACTGACTGACACCTGCTCTGTAGGGCCTTTGTAGGACCAACAGTGACAATGTCAAGCACAATGCCTGGCACATTGAGATGTACTTCTGTTGTTTTATTACTAAGCTAATAAAAGAAGAACATCGTAAAACACCAAGATTACTATAATGGGAAGGCAGTGAATTATAGTGTGTGGCGGAAAGGCCATGCTATTTGGAAAAAGCTTGCTTCTGGCTTTTAGCCACACATCTCTAGCTGTAACAACGTAAGTGTATCTTTTGTATAGATTTTGTGGACCCATTAAAATGTGTCTGTTTGTTTGAAAGGCAGACAGAGGAGAGAAAGAGAGAGAGGAGAAGAGAAGAGAAGAAGATTCTTCTACCACTAGTTCACTTCCCAGTGCCTGTGTGGCTGGAGCTGAAGACAGGAGCTGTGAATTCATTCTGAGTCTCCCATGTGGATGTCAGGGACTCAGGTGCTTGGGGCATCTTTTGCTGCTGTTTGCAGGTGCATTAGCAGGGAGCTGTGGCTGAAGTGGAGCAGCTGGAACTCAAGCCTGGGCTGCAGGGTGGCTTAACTCGCTGTGACACAATGCTGGCCACAATCTGTGAACCCCATTTATTAAAAAAAAGTGGTTCTTGCCCATTTGCAATGGGAAATATTCAATGAGATAATGCATGATATTACACTGAGTAAAAAGGAATAGCAATATTCCTGAGTTTTTTCCATCGTTTAGTTAATGAGAAAATAGAGCTCATTTAAGACCATTTTAAGTGAAATTTCTGTTGAAAAAATTAAAAAGATCCAAAGCTTTCAACAATGCTATTCCACTGACTAAAAAGTAGAAGCAGGGCTGGTATTGTGTAGTGGGCTAGCTTGATGCTTAGGACCGTTCTAGGCCTGTTTCCTCTGCTTCAAATCCAGCTGTCTGCGCCTGGGAAGGCAGCAGAAGATGGCCTGGGTTCTTGGGTTCCTGCCATCCATGTGGGAGATGAGGATGGAGTTCCAGCCTCCTAGTTCCAGTCACAGCTGCTGTGGCCACTGGCGGGCGGTGAACTCATGCATGGAAGAGCTCTCTTTGTATCTCTGCATCTCTGCTCGCTTTCTGCCACTCTGATAAACATGGTAGATCCTAAGGAAAATAAAAGAATAAACAGATTTTGAGGACAAGGAGAAGCAAAATTGGAAGGAAGGGTGAATCCTTCCTTCAGTGTTTGTTTTCCTAAGTGTAAATCAAGGTGCTGCTGGCGAAGCATCATACCCTTTGTTAATAGCAGCTTCAGTGGTCTCCTGAAGCGCTGCTCACCTCCTACACCCTGTAAGACAGTGGATTTTCCCATGGCTCATCTCTGTACCTTTTGAAGAATCCTGTAAAAAGACCCTCAAAGAAAATTCAAGTATCTTTTACATTTTATTCTCATCCCACCCTGTTTTCCTTTTTAAGTTCCACCAAAAATGACATAGTCTTATGGGTGTCAGGAAAAGGCATTTTGCCACGTGAAGTTAAGGGTGATTCCCACTCCAGGAGGACAGAGTCCATCCCAAGGTGGCATTCAGCGAGCTCCACAGATGTCTTTTGGACAGAACATTTCTACCAGCAAACAGGTGACTGAGTCAGAAATGGCATGGGCTCCAGCTCTGCCCACACAGTGGCCTGGGCCATCCTCTCTGTTGATCCTTATCCTGCATGTTAACAACTTCAGCACACATTGCGCTGACTGACATCCGGGTCCCTTGCCGGCCCCTTCTGTGCTTTGTGGAGATAACTGGATAGGTGACTGGGGCTGGTGTGTGTCCAGGAGGACCTGCCTTAATTGCCAAGCTGATGTTTGTGTTCAGTGTCTGTGAAGGTAAAGGTGAGGTTTGGGTGTTGACACCACCTTGATCTAAATACCATGATGTTCCCTATCGAGTGAGGAGGGAACATGTGCAGATTGAAATATAGACGGGTCATCAATACTTGCCCAGCTTTGGCTGTGAAAGCTGCACATGGCTGAAGCCTAAGTAACAAGCAACAAGCAGATCTGCTTCACTGTTGAGCAGAAAGAGTGGGCAACAGTATTGATATACACATAAAAAAATTTCAAAAATCCCACAGACATAAGGATCATGACCCAGTTAGTACCTATACATCCCGAGTAGAAAACCTAGGAATCCCCCTCCCTTTCTTTTGGAAGCAGTGTCTTCTTGCCTAGGGCGTAACTGTCTCGTTAATCCGGTCAGTAATTCAAAAGATGTTTTTCCATGGATGGCTGATTTATCTTCTTTGATTTTTTAATTGTTTGTCAAATTAGCTGTATAATTGCCTAATTGATACCTTCTATTTCACGTGGCACTCCCACTTGAATGTTGACAGGTTCTTCTCTGCCAACCAGGAAGAAAGCCATGCTTGCCCTTCTGCTGCTGTGTCTGCTGTAGGGTCTCCACAGGGACTGGGGAAGTGGAGGGTGGCCAACGAACCCCATGAGGAAGTTTTTGAGTTGTTTCTGCGGTTAGCATAAAACCGGCTCTAGAGAAGCTGGGGTGGGAGGCCCTTAGGTTCAACTTGCATGCAATGCCTTAAAGAATCAATAATCAAATCCGCCCAGTCTATTTACACTGATTTCCAACTGAACGAAAGGATATGGGAGACAGATTATGTTTTAAACTCACAAGAGAAACCTCCCCTCTTCTTAAAGGCGAGCAAATCTGGGTTGACTTCTCCCATAAATTCAAGAACAAAAGTTATAAATTGAACACATGAAGGACATTGCCTTTTTTTCCCCGGTGATGTTTCCTCGCCTTAATGGATTTAGCTATGGCAGGGAGTCAGAGAAAAGCTGTCTTAACTAAATCTTTGACTGATTATGCATCCTTTCCCTATTCATACAAGATAGATTCATCATCCCAATTTGTCAAGCTGGCGAAGTTCCAATTAATTACATTGGGTAAACCTTGCCTTGCGTTATGCCGGTGTCAGGCCTAATCTAGTGCCTCATTTGCTGGCTTCCCGATGAAGAGGTATCAGAGGTGGTGTGCCTTGTGCTACACGCTGTGATGGATGCTCTCACGGTGCAGCCGGCCATGTGGGGCCTGGGTGCGTCTCTCCTCGGAGCCCAGGGACACATGGCCCTGACTCATTTGAGGGTTCATCTGTATGGTGAGAGTGGCTGCAGTCTATCCTTCATGGCTGCGCTGAAGGCTACCCTGTCGCCCAGGCTGTTTAAATATCTACCCAGCTTCTACGTTGCTGTCAGCTTTGTCCTTGCAGAACAGAAAAAACAAAGGCAACTTGTCCTCTGGCAGTTTAAGAGCTTCTCAGGCTGAGGTATTTTACAACAGAGAAGCTCAGGCACTATCTTTGTGCACCCTGGGCACTGAAAGATATGCCCACTGGTGCCCATGGGCGTATGCTTCCATGTTGCTTTTACATGATGCCGTGCTCTTGTGACTGTGGAACTGTTCTCTCAGTTTGTTTTGGGTCATAGCTTACTAACACATCTTATGCATTAAGCAACATGAGGCTCAGCTCTCTGGTGTATATGGGAACTAAGTTTGACCTGAGTTACATTTTAGGCTTGGTGCTGTATCTATATCATGTCTTCAGACCAGTTGTTATTATCCTCCTCTGAGGTGAAAAAACTTAGAGAAGTTAAGGGATTTGTCTGGAAGCACAGGGACAATGAGTTGTGGAGATGGACTGTGTCTCAGGATAAGGGTTGAGCTATTTCCCATTCCCCAGGCTGTTTCTCTGTGGCTATCTCCATCCATGCTCCATCCTGACCTACACTTGGCCATTCTTGCCTCCTCCACCATGCCAGTCAGCACACTGCAGTGGGAGCCTGCAGTGCCCTGCCATGCGTGTTACTTTTGCAGGGCTGCACAGCATTCTCATCCATGTGTGTGGCTGGGACCATGTCTCTACTGGACCATGGGACTAGGGGGCATGACGACATCTGGGGCTAAACTTCTGTTGCTGTGAGTCTCCCTCTTCCTCGATCCTTTCTGCATTTTCAACTTGGGATGAAATCTACCACGGGTCTTGGGGTCTGCCAGAATGGGAAATTGCTGGGCTCAGTGATGTATCCCTGAAGTGCTGGGCAGTTGTGTCCCCATGGAAAACTGGAAATGAGAATGCCAAGTTGACACTGACTCCATTTTCTTGCATTCCTGGACTGAGGTTGCACCTGCTGAGGGTTGGGCCATGCCTCTGTGGCCCACAGAGATTTAGTGGTCAGTCAGTGATGCATATCCTTGCCTTGCCCTCTCCGTTGCCCTGGCTTCCTTTTTAACCCACCTTACTTTCAGGATCCTTGCCTCTTTGGACAGAGCCAAGGCGATTAGAAGAGAAATGATTCCTCACACCCACTGCTCCTATGGAAGAGATCCTGAGGAGTTTTTCATGTTTGAGGAAGAATTAAGTCACATCAAAGACCCACTTTTAATTTAACTAAGATGTCAAGTGCATTAATATTCATCAGCTGTGTTCCTTCCTGATTTTTAAACAGGATGTGTTCTACAGTTATCAAAAACATATGCTGCATTTCAGCAGCGTTTTATATACAACTTGTTCAGCAGAAGGTGCCAGCATCCCAATATGTTTTGCTTAGTTTTGGCTTTAAGTATTGTGATGAAAGAATTCATGGGCAACAATGCCTTCTCTCTCTCTCTCTCTCTCTCTCTCTCTCTCTCTCTTTTGAATTTAGAGGGAGATGTTGTAAAGGATACCTCCTGAACCATGAAAAAAAAATTAAAATTCTTTCATCAAATTATCTTTATGCTATTTCTTCCATAGGGAAGTCTCTTTACCAAGCTTGGTGAGAGCTGCATGCATGAGTCAATCCCAGATCCTATCTTCAAGGAATTTTCAGTCTAATAAAATTCTTTCCTGAAAATTGTGGTATTTGTCTGATTAAAGGAGTCAGTGTTGGTTTTCTGCTGCAGCATTTGTAGACTGCTAGATACTGATGTGCATGCATGCCTGGTGAAATATCTGCATTGCCTTAAGCCTCTCACATATGACCTACCCTTAGCATCACCTGTGGTCCAGCCATTAGAGCAGTAATGTCTGTCAAGGCAGGTGATTCCAAAATTCCAGTGTCATGGCCTGAAATCATGATTCCCCTGTTTTCAGATGTTTGCAATGACTTTTCTGAAATGCAATGGTGCTACATCTTTTATAATGCAGAAAGTTTTTGGCTGGAGTAGATTAATTTTATGTGGGTTCACTGGGCTAAGGGAATGCAGATATCTGGAGCAACGTTGTGGCTGGCACTACCTGGGAGAATATTCCCAGTAGAGAGAAGTCTTTGAAATGTAGGCCAAAGACAGGTCATTACCCAATGTCACCCACATGGGCGGGCACAAGCCAGTCTGTTGAGAGCCTGAGTGGAACAGAGAGGTTTAGGAAAGGTGGGTTTGCTTTTTCTATGCCTGAGCAGTTGTATACTGCTACCCTTGGCTGTGTCTTTGGATTGTGGTGGAATTTAAATGTCAGTCCTTTGGCTCTAAGTCTATGAGTTCAGACTGCAGGTATGACATCAGCCTTCTGTGGCCCCCTGCTTGCAGCCAGCCTACTGGGTCTCTATACCGTGTGAGCCAGCCTTTCCTGATGAGACCTTCTCTGTGTCTATCTGTATTGCATTGCTTGGGTTTCTCTGGACAAGCAAGATTAACAACATGAATAGTTTCACAGCTCTAATTCCCAACCAGCATTCTGGTTCCGCTTCTGCCTTTTTCTCCTTTTCTCAGTTTTGGTTTGTTTGGAAATCCTGTTATGGGGTTCTTGTTCATTTAGGATTGTGTATCTTCCTGATGAATAGGCTCATTTGTCACTATGAATTTTAACTACCTAACTCTTAGTAATACTTTCATGAATCTTGTTTTGTCTGGCACCAGCAGAGTCAGGTCTAATTTCCTGTGCTGAGTTTGCGTGGTGCGTATTTTTGTATCATTTTATGTTTGTTGGTCTTGACCTTGAAGGTTCTTCTCTTGAAGACAGGCTGTAGAGGAATCTTGTCTGTTTTATTTTTAGAACCCAGGCAGACACTCTCTGCCTTTCAATATGAACTGCTAATCTATGTACTATGTATGTTTGATATGATTCTTCATATGGTTGGGTTTAGTCTGACATTTTACTGTTTGTTTTTGACTAGCGCATCATTTTAATTCCTTATTCTTCCTTTATTTTGCCTTTTTAGGTTATCACATATATATTTCTTGAAAATACCAAGAAATAAAATAATAAATTCCTCCCTTGATTTTAGCATTACCTCTTCTTACTTTTTTCAGGTGTCTCTCAAGTCATTATAATACGCACTATTAACATATCATAATCTATTTAGTGGCATTGTAACAGTAACTTTGTCTTCTTTTTCACCCCCTGTGCTATGCATCATTTTTTCCAGCCACATGCTTCACACATTGTGTATATATTCAGTATGACATTAATTTAATACTCATGTTATATTCAATATTTTGTACTCAGATTGTGCACATACATAAGGGTATTTCAAAACACTTGTGGAGATGGAATTAAAGGAATATTTGGAGGCAAAACAATTTCAAATCCATGTATGTGAGGGAGGTATCTTAAAAATGTATTGAAAATATGCATTAAAGGGAACAACATGCATGGGTTTCAAAATTTTGCACCAAAAAGCTCTAAATTTAAGTTTTAATTATTTTTTTCCATGAAAATTTAACTTGCTTTTGCCTCTCTCTTGTGCCGTCAGAGAGAGATAACCTGTGGATTCTCTCCAAAGATGAGTGGAAATGTGAAACCATCTTTTTGAATTCATGGATTGTCCTGTTGAAGATACATGTGAACTGCAGATCAGCTGTGTGGTCACAGCAACCAGACATGCTGGGCGACATGTTTGTCTTTGTGTCCATTGGGAGTCCCTGTTTCTGGTCCTTACATGGCATTTCTGTGCCACCAGGAAGACTTCAGTGCCAAACACTATGGCTCTGAAGGACGGATCCCATGGCCCTGTCAGGGGTCCGGTCTTGTGATGCTGATGTAAAGCACAGAAGTCAACGGGAACAAACAGGGCAGGCCAATGCTTCCCAAACAAGCACCATGAGAATGGTCAATGATGGAGCATCATGATCTAACATGAGAGGAGGTTGAACCTGGGCTGAGCATTTTGCAAGAAGAGTCCAAGAAGGAACTCCAAATCCAGCTGGGTGAAAGACATGGAAATCTGTCCAGGTAGACAGAGAGACAAACAAGGAAAAAAATTGAATCTTTTTTTTTTTTTTTTGATGACAGAAAATTTTAAAAAGAGGAGAGGAATGGGATCTGTGCCCTAAAGCCACTCTGTGAGATTAATGCTCACAATGGATGTGAAAGCATGGCAGATTAATGCAAGTCCAGCATTCTGTGCAGCTGAGAAAACATGTTTTCTTTTGAGAGCTGGGCAGTCAAGAGAAGACCAGGGATTGAAAACAATTCAGACTAAAGTACCACTTCCCATTTCCTTTCCAGCTTTTGGAAGGCTCAGAAGTGATACAGCATGCGGTGCACCATGGGAGCAGTGTCGGCCATGGCAATTTTGTCTTCATGATACAACAGTTAGTCATAGGTCATGGAAGGGATGCAGTCAGTACCTTTGTTGACTAACTTTGGCCAGTGCTGGTTCTATGCAGTGGTGGCATGGAAAATGTGATTTTTAGTAGAGAGGACTAAACGAAGCCAGTGGGGTTCCAGGCAGGAGCTGGTGACCTCTGATCCTCATTGCTACCTACTCATATCCATGCTCTGGTGGTCATGGCATATCTTTGCCCATCCCCTCTAGTTCATGAATTATGAAGGAACATGCTTATCATCTGGGAGAGCAGCAAAGGTTATCCCAAGTCCTTGGGTTCCTGTATCCTTGTGCAAGACTTGGCCAACTCCGGTCATTCTCATCACCTGGGGAGTGAACCAGTGGATGGAAGATCTCTCTTTATCTCTCTGTGTGCATATACACTATAATATACACATCTTTCTGTCTCTTCTTCTATCCCTATAACTATGTCTTTCAAATAAAAATAAATTCTTAAAAATTGCTGTGGAAATCATCGGTAATATCTGTGTTGGGAATTCAAGGAGTACAGAGTTTGAGAATATTTTTTACTTCTTTGTTTTAAAGATTTTTTCATTTATTTATTTATTGGAAAAGCAGATATACAGAGAGAAGGATATACAGAGAGAAAGATCTGATTCACTCCCCAAGTGGTCACAACAGCTGGAGCTAAGTCAATCTGAAGTCAGGAGCCAGGAGCTTCTTCCAGGTCTCCCATGTGGGTGCAGGGTCCCAAGGCTTTGGACCATCCTTGACTGCTTTCCCAGGCCACAGGCAGGAAGTTGGATGGGAGGTGGAGTAGCTGGGACATGAACTGGTGCTCATATGGGATCCTGGCACATGCAAGGTGAGGACTTCAGCCACTAGGCTATTGTGCTGGATCCTAAATAATTTTTAATTGACAAAAATTAAATATTGTGTACACGTTCTGAAATATAAACACTTTATGGAATAGCTCAAATGAGCTAATACCTGTCATTCCATATAATTATCATTTTAAATAATGTGTGAAATATTCCTTTGTGACAATTTTGGGAAAAAAATTGCATTGGGGTCTTATTCAAAACTTCATTGTCCTGACTAATGTCAAGAAACATTTCTCCTATGTTTGTTCTTGTAGTTTTTATAGGTTTTAGTCTCATTTTTAAGTCATTTATCATTTGAGTTGATTTTTGGAGACAGTGTGAGATAAGACCTGTTTTTTTGTGTGATTTTTCTAGCACTATTCTTTAAAGAGGCTGTCTTTTATCCATGATTTTTTTGGGCACCTTTGTGAAAATATCTTGAGGGTAAATTCGTATGTTTTTGGGCTTTCTATTCTGTTACATTGGTCTATGTATCTGTTTTTATATAAGGACCATGTTATTTTGGTTTCTGTAGCTTCACAGCATGTTTTGAAGTCAGGTAGTGTCATACTTCTTGTTTTGTTCTTTTAAAAACATTATTTGAAAGGTAATTTTGCTTTACTAGTTTTGTTTACAAATATGTATTGTACATATAAGCAGACTTTAAAGAATTTGCTGTGCACATGTACGTAACTCTAGTAGAGATAGCAGGTAATACAATTTTCCTCTGAAAAGTCCCACTAGTAATGCAACCCTTCCCTCTTGTCAGGGGTTTCCTGCTAATCCCTTATTCTCTGCTTGTTATGGGGAAGGAAGTGTCACTCTCATAATTGGTTTTGTGGTTCTTCCACATAGATTGCTGCAATGTTTGTTTTCAGCAAATGCTGAAGACACCTGTTTCGCCAAACGATGACATTTCCAAGACTGACTGTCTACATCCTACATCTATTACGCTTAGAAGCATTTCATTTATTGGCTTATTTTGCAATTTCCATATCTGTATGCCATAAGCAGTTCTGAAGAAAGATGCAGATGTCCCTACATTCTTATCTGGGTGTGCTTCATTGCAGAGGTAATTTTATAACTTTGAGATCTGTTCTGCAATGAGTTAATTTTGGAATATATTCCCTAAATATTGTGTTATTACAGTATTCATTTCAAGTCCATATTCGGCTGAATTTCTCATATTGTGATCATTCTTGTCCTTGCTTTCATAAAAGTCCAAACAAGTGTCCCTGTGACGTGAAACTCGTAAGGCAGGTCTGTCTGGTCAGGAAAAGAGAAAAATTGTTGAAGGTCTGAGAGAGAGTTTGTTTCAGCTCTCCAACTCAACTAAATCTGCATCCTGGGCATGACCATAATGTGCAGAAGGATACCTTTATGCTTCTGCTTTCAGAAGACAGATAAAATGCGCTTTGTACTCAATGAGTGTGGGACCAGTTTGGACAACTGAAAAAGAAAGGGAGCCCAAGGAAATCAAGATTATGCCTTTCTTTGGATCCCTGTTCTTCCAATGTCTTAGGGGTTTTCAAAACATGTATACCAAATAGGATTTCAGAATGTACTTCTTTAGGAGGGGTGTTAGCCCTTCTCTCACTGTTTTATTGATTTTTCCACACTGAGATTTGTATATTGAAGTCATTAGTGAATTTGATTAGATATAAGAAGCAGGTATGCTTCTGATGCAAAGATTTGAAGGCTACTAGTGTTGGCTAGGGTTCTAGATGGCATCATAGTTAGAACAAACTTGAATTGGACAGGAAGGTCACTTACCAAGTTGATGTCATGGACATTTGAGATCAAGTTGGCACGTCATGTACAGCAGTTGATGAATCTGGACTACAGAGCAAGTCTAGACTTGTGTTGGAGTGTAGTTGAGGGAAGGTGGTCGTTGAGATGACAAGTTCAGTTCCAATTTTGTGTGTTTGGTGGGGTAACTCTTCTGACTTTACGAGGTGGGGTCAGTTGGGACCGAACGAACCAGGAGTCAAAATGCAGGTCATATAGGTCCTAGAGAGAATGATGGAAGGGAAGCAGGAGATGCGGTCTGATAGGACAATTGCACTTGTACCTGGTGATTATCCAGTTGTTTCTCCATGGAGGTGCTCATTTATGTATTCAAACATTTAAGTATCCTCTTTGCAAAGTTACTGAGGTTAAAGTAATGATATACTGTGTCTGTACAAGTGTTCTCTCATTTTGTCTTCCGTTATTGCTATTTGCATGAAGGTGCCAAAGGGTAGAGGAATTAGAGCCATCCAGGAGGTGGGGGGAAATGAGTGAAGGAGACATTACGTTGGAAAAGGTGCTAATGCCTAGCAGATCCCCTCCACCTGTGGTTTTTCCCCTTTCCACTGGTCAGATAGATGTGGGGATTTGGGCATGGTCTAGCATTCCGGGGCTCCCGCCTCTAGAATCCACTGGCAAAATCTGAGTTCTGCAGAGATTAGTTCTTTTCAGAAGAGCTGATGTTTGGCTTTGCCTCCAAAGGGCACCAGAGCTGGCCAGCTGGCCCATAGACAGCTGCTTTGGGCAAAGATCTTAAGGACAGAAGCCTTGGTGAGAATTTTATGAGGATGCAGGGCATCCAGAGACATAAAAAGCAGGAGAAAAACGTGTTAGTTATGGAGAAGGTGAGAGGCTTAGAAAACTGATTAGCGTAGCAGTGTGGTCAGAGGGAAACCAAAATTCAGAAACATAATCGTTAATTGGGTGCTTACCTACTAATTTGAGCTTGGATGTCAGCAGTACTGCACTCCATTTTAAACCCAGGGTCAGACTTTAATGCTACATCATAAATTACGTAAAGGTACAACACTAACAATTAGATAATTATGGAGGCCCATGCTGTTGCAATTTAACTGGGCGAGTTCAGGGTGAACATGACAGGAAAACTGCTTCACCCTCTGACTGCTGGCAGGCTTTGTTCCAGAGACAAATCAGGACACGTGATGATGTTGTTGATTGGTGGTCAAAGCTGAGGGGTTAGATAAATTCTTTCCAGTAGTTGGATTCAATGGAATGACCTAAGCAGATTCAGAAGAAGTTTGAGAGAAGTGTTGATTATATTTTCAAAAAATCCAGTCACACAAGCCAAAGCTCCTGTGTTCCAGTAAAACATTTGGCTGAAGCTTAAGATCAAAGCCAAAATTTACAGTTAGGAGGCTTTCCACAGATGAATGCGTGGCCTTCCAATCCTAGTTTCCTAACAGGACTGTATGAATCAAAGTGCAAGATACAAGGCTGATACATCAATCCCACTGCATTCCTGTTGGTGAGCTGGTGTTTTAGCAATGTGTCTCAGTCCTCAGGGCTGTAAAGCCACCTTTGTAATGAGCGTCACTCACCCATCCATTCATTCATTGTCTCATTTACCAGAACATCTTGGGCATCTCTGTGTGTAGGGTAATGGGAATAGAGACATCATGAGACAGATTTGAACCTCCTTGTAGTTCCCAGGTAAACACATGGCTTGTGGAGAATCATCCCACAGTCTGCAACATGGATACTGTTTTTAAAACAGTCTGGCCCTCATTGTCAGTGTGTGTGGGCTTGAGAAAGTTCAGAGCACTGGGTGGTGTCCTTCTGTCTCCACACTCCTACCGCAGGGGGGAACACACTTCAAAAATAGTTATCTAGGAAAACAAAAAGAAGAAAAGTGATGAAAATAGAAAAAAAATTAACTGAAGTTTTGCACTGAATACTCATGTTGTTTGATCATTGAAGTCACAGTTTTACAACCCCAAGAATATTGAAAATCTGAATCCTAGTGCATGGATTATTGTCTGTGAGGTTCAGATAAACTTCATTGGTTTTCTTCTGTTCCCAGAATGCCACCATGTAGCCAGCCCACGTCTGTGTGCTTGAGATTACACAGATTATAGAGTCAGAGACCAAGGAGTTAGAGATTTTTTAGACATAGAGTGAACTCAATATCAAATCTGCCTTCTTGATGTCCGGAAGTGGGATCTCCCTTGAGTTACTGGGACTTAGAATGGAAAGGAAGTGACTCAGGACAACAGCATCAAAGACAGAAGCGAGGGCAGGCTGATGATACAAATCTCTCAGGACTCACTCACCTGGTGCTGAGGGCATTCCACAGGGCATCTTCTCTGTGTGTGTGTGCAAGTGTGCATGCATGCATATGTATGAATCGACATGTATACCCATGTGTACATCATGCATGTGTATATATCTATAGTGTGTACATGTGTGCATGTATGTGTGAATGATAGACATGTGCATATGTGCATGCATGGTATGTATGAATGAACATGCATATCTATGTGTAAATCATACATGCGTATATGTCTGTACCATGTACATGTGTGTACATGCATGTGTGAATGATTCACACATATGTGTGTGTGTGCATTGATTCTAATAGGATTGAGAATTCCAGAGTAGACAAGAGCAGAGCAAATTAGAGGCAAGCCTGCTATTGCTAGAGAATAGAGTTGTCTCCTTCAACTGTGATTCCATCTTGCTGTATCAGAAACAGTCCTCACAGGCCTCCATGTGCTTTCTCTCATTGGGAGAAATGATTTTGTGAATAACCTCTTGTACCATAAAAAGTCAAGCCTGTAAGGCCAAAGCATTTCAAGTCAAGGACCGTCTGTATTGGAAATTCTTCTAGTGGGTGCTTTCTATTTCTATTTACACTTATATACGCAATAATACGTGGTGACCCAGTTCTGAAAATTTCTTTAATGCAAGTTACAAATGTACTCTGTAGGATTAAAAACTTGTCTCTGAGATTAAGGACTCATTTGATCTCTCCTCAGCACTTCCTGGGCAGGAAGCTGGGTTCTCATTACTGTTGCTGCTGTTTGGGAAATATTGGAAATTTAAATTCAGGAAAGTTAGTTTTCTTTTTTTAAAAAATTTATTAATGGGCCCGGTGGCGTGGCCAGGCAGCTAAAGTCCTCACCTTGAAAGCCCCGGGATCCCATATGGGCGCCGGTTCTAATCCCGGCAGCTCCACTTCCCATCCAGCTCCCTGCCTGTGGCCTGAGAAAGCAATTGAGAACAGCCCAAAGCTTTGGGACCCTGTACCTGTGTGGATGACCCAGAAGAAGCTCCTGGCTCCTGGCTTCGGATTGGCTCAGCTCCAGCCGTTGCGGCCGCTTGGGAAGTGAACCATCAGATGGAAGATCTTCCTGTCTCTCCTCCTTTCTGTATATCTGCCTTTCTGATAAAAATAAATAATAATAAATTTTTTAAAAATATTTTATTATTATTGGAAAGCCGGATATACAGAGAGGAGGAGACACAGAGAGGAAGATCTTCCGTCCGATGTTTCACTCCCCAAGTGAGCCTCAATGGGCCGGTACGCGCCAATCCAAAGCCGGGAACCTGGAACCTCTTCCGGGTCTCCCACGCGGGTGCAGTGTCCCAATGCTTTGGGCCGTCCTCGACTGCTTTCCCAGGCCACAAGCAGGGAGCTGGATGGAAGCGAGGCTGCCAGTATCAGAACCAATGCCCATATGGGATCCTGGTGTGTTCAAGGCGAGGACTTTAACTGCTTCACTATCCCGCCGGGCCCAGTTTTCTTTTTTTAAAGATTTATTTTTTTGGCCTGGCACAGTAGCCTGGTGGATAAAGTCCTCACCTTGCATATGCCAATATCCCATATGGTCACCAATCCATGTTCCGGCCACCCTGCTTCCCATCTTGCTCCCTGCTTGTGGCTTGGGAAAGCAGTTGAGGAAAGCCCAAAACCTTGGGACCCTGCACCAGTGTGGGAGACCCAGATGAAGATCCTGGTTCCTGGCTTTGGATTGGCTCAGCTCCGGCCATTGCAGGCACTTGAGGAGTGAATCAACAGACAGAAGATCTTCTTCCCTGTCTCTTTTCCTTTCTGAATATCTGAATTTCCAATAAAAATAAATATTAAAATAGATTTTTTATTGGAAATTCAGATTTTACAGAGAGAATGTCTTCCATCTGCTGGCTCACTCCCCGATGACTATAATGACTTGATCTAAAGCAAGTAGCCAGGATCTTGTTCCTGGTCGAACTAGGTTTCAATGCCCATTGAGTAGTACCAGAGCTTAATGGGATGTGGGACAGACTGAACAAGCCTGCGGTACATACTCGCATGCATGGGAACTAGGGAAGGGAGCAGTCCTGGTAAGGGTTATGGGGAGTCGCCCCAACTAGCTACAGCTCCCACTGGTTTGCATGAGGACTGAGTATGAAGTGCGTAGGATCGAGCTGGACCACAATACCCATTGGTCCAAGTGGATGACACGGCTGGAAACAGAACTGATCCAGCGGAGACCGGTCACATTAAGCAGGGCCATGACATTAACAAACATGCTAGAGAAGTATATCTGGGGGAAGATTCTGTGGGGGATGTGTGGGCCAAACCCTATGGAAGTTCTAGTCCCACAGGTTACTTCAAGAGATGGAGTGGTGGTGGACTAAGGTGGGTGTGACTGGGGAGCCTGCCATTGATCACAGATTGGAGAATTGATGGCAGTCTGGACTAGTCAGGGCAGTGGCGCTCAAGAGTGCATCCTGAGTGGGGTGTGGGGTGGGCCGGCCTGCAACGTTCACCAGCACATGCAAGGCCAAGGGGAGGGCCGGACTGCGCCAGGCACTGGCCTAAAGCCCAGTGGCATGTATGAGAACTGGGTCTGGGAGGGGATCAGGGAGAAAAACTTGGGAAGCTCCCCTGATGAGTCATAGCTCCCACTGGTGAATAGGTGGTCCGGACCTGGGGGTCGGACAGACTGGGCAAAGTAGCACCAACGGCTCATCAGTGTATGAAAAGGTGATGGAACAGGCGCACCAGGCAGTACTGAGCAAACGTTAGCCCACAAGTAAGATTGGAAGCCAGGATGGAGCACAGGACATGCCCAGCTAGGTTTTTGCACCAACTAGTCTGCGTGAGTCATGGATGCTGAGCCACAGTGTCTAAGGCAGGGGTCGGGACTGGTGAGGGGCTGTGCCAAGCTGAGTCAGAGCAACCACTGGCATGCTGAACAGTGGCTGGGAACTGGCCCAGTTGGGGAGCTAAGGGGACACCCTAGCTGGGTGGAGGTTCCCACCAAGGGGTGTACAGGCTGGAATGGGGCTGTGTTCTGGTCAGGATACAGTTGCAGTCTCCCTTGGCACAAGTGTGGACTGGGACAAGATGTACCAGGCTGGGCCAGACTGCAACATGTTCTGGTGTTCTGTAGGACCAAGGTAGATGTGGGACAGACTAGGCTAGGTTTCAACCCCAACTGAGCCATATATGAGCTATATGTGGGTTATGGATGAGCCGTGGCTGGGATGAAACATCCAATGGCAAGAGTCAGAATGGATTGAAGGCCAGTTAGGAAAAGCCACTGTTCCTGCTAGGACAGAAGGTGAACTGAGTAGGGCTGGCTTATGGACCCACTGGTATGCACGAAATCTGGCATTGGGAGAGGTTCTGATGGAGCAGCCTGGCAACTCCTCTGGCAGGACACAGACCCTGCAGGTAAGCGCAAGAGGCATGGAAGGAAACAGCCAAGAGGTCATGGAAAGTGTCCCACTGGCATACATTTGGCATGAGTCGGGGGAAGACCAGGCTGAGTCAGTTCATGTCATCCATTGACAAATCTGAACACCAGAACAGAGTGTGGGTCGAGCCAGGTTTGATCGTGACAAAAACAGTACAGAACACAGAATGCTAAGTTGAGGTTGCCTGTGCCAGATGTGACTGCAGCACCCAACCAGCACACGTGAGAACCAGGAAAGGAGGGGACAGAACCGGCAGGGTAATAAGGGGTGGTTCCCTTGCTGGTCAGCTACTCCCACTGGAGAGCGTGAGCTGGGATGGGAGTAGACCAGACTAGGCAGGTCTACAACACCTGTGCGCCTCATGTGGACCAGATCAGGGAAAAACCAGGATGGGCTGATTATTCCTACTGATACAATCTACAGTTAGAGTGGGTGAGGGTTGTTTGGGTTTAGCCACAGCATTGGCTGGCAGAAGCTGGCACTGGGGGCTAGTTCTGTCAAGTTAAACCATAGAACCACCTGGAGAGTGCATAATCTGGGAGTGGGAGAGCCCTGGGAGGGAAATAGTGGGCTCCTCCTTCTTGGGTTACCACCCCCCACGGGAGGGCACGAAAACTAGGACAGGGGCTGGGGTGGCTAGACAGAAGAGCACCCAACAGCATCTGTGTGGGCTGCATAGTGGAGCTGGTTAGATGGAACAAGGTTTTAATACCCATTGACATGTATGAGAGCCGAATGGGATGTGGGACAGACTGGACTACAGCTACACATACTGGCAAACCAGGGTAGGTGGCGGGCTTGGTGGGGTTATTGTGGGTCGCTCCAACTAGGCTGCAGCTCCCACTGGTTTATGTGAGGGCCAAGTATGTGCTGGGCAGAACCAGGCTGGACTGCATCACCCATTGGTTCCAGTGGAAGACAGAGATGGAAACAGAACCAACCCAGCAATTGCAGCCACCAGCTGATCCGGGCAATGGACTGTGCCAGGCCCTGTACTTGCTAAAACATACAAGAATCTGGTCTGAGAACACCTCAGACAAAGTTTCTTTGGAGATCTCCCCAATTGAAATGCTGGACTCAGAACCCTAACCATCAAAAGACAGAGGACAGAACAAGTCAATCAACCATCTCAGCTATATGTTGGCAATGAAAATACTGGGCAAACGGAGACTCTATGATGGACTATGTCAATCAGTGGATTCTCCAATGACCTTATTGTGCTTGGAGTGGTGAGAGTGGCAGCGATTCAGAACTGTTGAACTATCAAAGCCACTTGAGCAAGACCCTCAGAGCATGCCCTACATCCGGGACCTGGGGTGGGTGGGAGACTGGGTGGGGCTTCTCCCTTAAAATCCCCTTTTACATCAGATACATTAAGGAAACAATACAGAAGTAATTGTCTGGCCTATCTTCCTTTAGTGCTTGAACCTTTTTACCCTAATTATGTCAAGATTGTCAAATAAGTAAAAAAATAAATAAACTTAGGAATATACAGAAAAAAAAAGATGATCTGATAGGAGATTGCTAGGTCAATTGGGGGTGAGCCCTCTTAAGAGAAAAAGGTGTTTCTGAAGGGGCCCTCTTCAGTCCTTGTGACAGTATTGTTGTGAACACTTGCTCATGCCCTCCTCTTCTAGTCTCACTCAGCTTCCTATTTAAGCATTTTCTCATGCTCACATTCCTATCACTGCTGTGTGCCATAAAGTAATAGAGTTTGTATCATGCTGATACAATCAAAAAAATAAACCTCTTGTGCTAAAAAAAAAAAGCAGGCCAACCATACAGTTCTCTTTAATATTGTGGTTCTTTCCTTATTGCCCAATGGATTCTTCGTTGCTGGTTTGTTTTCTCTGGTCTTGTTATGTTACAAAAGAGAGTGAATGAGCCTAGAGCAAGCAAAGAGAGTAGATTTCTCTTCCTTTGGATATCCATCTGTCTTCTCTTCCTCTCTGTTCTGATCTGGGGAGTAAGAAAGCCACCTTGGTTGGATGTTTGTATGAGGAAAGACCAGTTTCTGCAGACTGCCTCGCTTCAGCATGTAGAGGGACACTTTACTCTTTCTAGCAGTGGCTGAACCTTCTGTTACCTAGATGAACTATTTATTATGAATCTCCTCTCTAAGGAGAGCTGTAAAGAACATTACAGTCTTTGGAAATAGTGCTATAATGCTAACATCCTTGTTCACATTCCTTCGAGATCATGGGTGGATAAAATATAGGGAAAATTAAGCTGCTGGGTCCAAATATATATGCATTGCAAAAATTAATGAATATTCCAGTATTACACTTCAAAGATGTTTTAGTGGTTTTGTAGCCTACCATGCAGTGATAACAAATATTCCAAAGACACCACAAGACAGAATTTGAGCAGATAGAACTGATTCAGATGCGAGTGAGAGAGAGACAGAGTGGTACAAACACTGGACAAAAGGCAGTAGGAAGAGGAGGTATGGGGCCACCGGGGGTCTGCCCATTAAAGAAGTGGTTTATCTTTTCCTGTAGGAGCCAAAGGTGCTGGAACTAACTTGTAGATAAGAGTTAGTTTGACACATCAGGACTGGAAATGAAAAGTTCTTTCTAAAAGTCCTGCCAAATGTGAAGCTGTTTCAAAGGAAGTTAGACCCTTTTTCTGAAAGAAATGTGTTCAATTTAGGGCTGATTGTTTAGGAGTTGTGTATGTTTGTGGGTGTGCACATGTGTTGGTGTGTGTGCATGTTATGTTACTGTATGCATATATATGCATATACTGGTAATATGTACATATGAAGGGGATATGGCATCAGATGGAATGTTAATGTGCTTCCCAAGTATCTGAGATGCTGATTTAATTAATATAAACATTATACTTGTTTAAAATTCAAAGTTTTACTTTTCTCAGTTGCCCACATCTAAATGCCTCCAGATACAAATTCCCATGTGATAGGGTACTGTGTATTCCTGACCTCTGCGAACATGCCACATTACTCACACAGGACATGCACAGGGCCTGACAGGGACACACTGTCAAGGCAAAGGATTGTGTCATAGACTGTACAGTAGGTGGCCTAGGCTACATCTAGGAGGATACTGGTCTAGGCTGAAAAGAGTTTGTTCAGTGTGGGCGAGCTTCTTGCTGAATCTAGGTGGAACATTTTGGACAAAGCCATTTGGTGGACATTTGACAAAGTGTTTGATTAAGTGAAAGAACCTTGAGGTCCACTTTTGCATTGCGTGGCCTGTGGTGGTGTGGGAGGTGGGCAGGGTAAGTGAAAGCAATTGCAGAAGAGCCTAAGAAGTCGGACTGGTGACAGATGGGGAAGGACCTTGGGGGTCATGCCCCAAAGTCTGGGGTTTTACTCCAAGAACAATGACATTTGAAGGGCTTTGAGTAAGAGAGTTGTGTGTTAAGATCTGTGCTTTATCTCCCTGGTAGCGCAGCATTGAGATATGTTGAGGAAAAACCTTGGTGCTGCTGACATTGAACTCTTATTTCTTTGTAACGGGGACTACACTGTGCATAACAGGATGTTTAGCAGCAGCACTGGCCTTTTCCCACCAGTTACAGATAACCTCCTCAATCTTGCACTTGAACAACCACAAATGTGTCTTCTAAATACCATCAAACATCCTTTGATGGCATATGGTTGTTGTTGGAACGATGTGAAACTGCCCCTGGCTTATAAACTTTGTTTTAGAAAGTGTGATAAATGAATAGATGATAATGGCAGAAGTTGGGCCGGGAGAAAGCATGTAGTACTAGCAGACATGGGGGGCTGTATTGAATATGGAATCAGAAAGGGCAATCAGGGATGTTCCTGAAGAGGGAGGCTTAGGGAATCCACAAAACAAACATTTTGCAAGGTATCTGAGTCACGCCTGGCTTTCAAGGGCTGCCGTCCTGTGTCTGGTGGATGAAATAATGCTCCTCCCAGCCCCGTTGACTCTAGTTACGTGTCTTGAATGGCCACGTTTTTGTGGCAGTGGGCTAGGCACCATGCACAGGACTGGGAAGACATGTTTTAAAAGTATCATTTGTAAAGCTGGCTAGGTGGTGAATAGCTTTTTTCTTTTTCTTTTTTTTTAAATTTGATAATCTTTACGTAGTTGATTAGGGTTCAAACGATCAAGGGCCACCTGGAAAGTGGGTGAGACCATTGTTTCCACATCTGCTTTCTGCTTCCTGTATCTGGGGGAAGAGGGGAGATAACGGGAGAAGCCACACCCACCCTCCCAACCGTCCCAGGGTCCCCGATGTGGGATGTGCTCTGAAGGCACTGCTCAAGTGGTTTTGATAGTTCAATGTTCTAAATTGCTGACAATCTCACCATTCCAAGCACAACGAGATCTCTTCAGAATCCACTGGCTCACATGGTCCACCTTAGCGTCTCCACTTGCCCAGATTTACTGCCAACTCTTGGTTGGGATAGTTGATCAATTTGTTTTGTCATCTGTTCTGGTACCAGGTGTCCTCTGCAGGCTCCAATGTACTAGCATATACTCCATGTGCACCTGGATATGCTGGGCACTGCTCCATCTGAGCCACTGGGGAGGCTCAGTTTTGACACATGCACTCCATGGTCAGACCACGGAAGCTGCAATTCTCTCCATGCTTGGAGTTCATGCTTGGAGTTTTGAGTCTAGCAGTCCCACTGGGGGGGGGGGTGCGGGGAGCATCCCTGAAGAAACTCCATCTGAGGTGATCCCAGACCAGATTCTTCTGTGTGCTTGCAGGTACAGGGTGGGTAGGCAATTTTAGAGGCTCACCATTCCCTGGTCCTTCACCAGGGTCACCCTGCAGGAAGAAGATCCACATGGCTTGCTGACTAAGGAGGGCCGCCCCCGCAAGGCTGACCTTTGCTGCTCCGCACTGTTGCAGTGCCTCTCCAGTGATGGCTGAATGGTCAAAGCCATTACTCTCACTGTAATTTGTAGTGACTCTCTAATGCTTTGGAGAGAAGTAGGGGTTCCTAGGATGAAAGGTGACTTTTCAAAGCCAGTAATTATACTTCCAGGGAAAATGTGTCTCTGGCACAGTGCATAAGTATAGTATGCAGTGCTTCTAAGAATTCTCTCCTGGACAGGCTTGTATTAATCATAGTCTCAATGCCTTGAGAATATGTTCTCAGTAGTTAACCACCCTTTTCTCCTCTCCTCCTTAAAATGTGGGCCTTGTAATCAAAAGAAAGACACACCCTCCACTATGGCAGGGCTGCTGTACTAAATAAAAAATTATAGTTATTATACACAGACTTCATACCGAGCAGGGTCAAGTTACAACGTATCTGGTAACCCCCATTAAAGAGCTGAGTTATGTTCAGCTTGTGTTTTAATTAGCCTGTGATAAACAAAGAATCAAAGGCCATTCCGCTTCGGTGGTTTTTATATTTATGACTGCTCTCACCTGCAGTTAGGCACAGGTTTATGAAGTGCGAAAAAGGGAACAGTTCTAGTTGCGCTGTCTAGACCGTTTACTGTAACAGATCAGTCAGAGGGCTGCCCTGCTGCCCCCGCTGCCAGAGGCCTGCAGCATCAGCGGGCTTCCCGGTGAGTAGCCCTACCGGCCCCAACACAGTCTAGTTTCCCAGGAAAAAGAGGAGAACCAAGTTTGCCTCCTCCGTAGTTTGTGAAAGCAGAGCAGAACAATTGTGTTTAGAAAGAAGGAGCTGTCTTCTGAGTTGAGACCTAAGTAAGACCTTGTTCTCCTGTAGAATGAGGAAGGTAGGGCATCTGATGAGCAACACATTTTAGAGGGGAGGGTTCCAAGCCCAAACGCATCAGCCTCTCCAGTCTTCTCAGCTGAGAGAAAGGCTGAGCTGGTGGCAATTTTGCTATAAAATTTCTGGAGTTCAGTCATCCCCCACATGTGTTGCAAGGTGTGGTTCTCATGTTATAGGCTAATTTAGATGTTAACATTGTAGGATGGGCTGTTCACTTCTCTTGCAGGATTTGTGACACTGGCTTGGAAGATGCCACCAAGAATGACCCCTGCTCCTCTTTGGGCAAGCTCCTTGGCACCTGATCTTCTTGCAGGGATCCTGTGCCAATCCTGACTCAGGGAAGTGACTCTCAGATTTATCCTCACTTGCAGTTCTTGCCTTTCAGTCACACTTCCCCTCTTGATGCATTTGGTGACTGTTATATTTTTAAAATCTGTGTTTAGAATTATAACCACCAGTCAAAATCCTGCAGAGTCATCAAAATGAACATATCCTGTGCTCCCACTTATTTCAAGATGCATCCTCGCACCCAAGGAACTCCCATGGGTTCGATCCTGGTATGTTCTGTGTCCCCCCACCCCACCATGACTTCCAGGCAGCTTAGCTTTGTCTCTCTGAGGTTTGTACCAAAGACATCATAAGGATGTTCTCTTTGTGATGCTCATTGATGTCGCTGAATTGTGATGTGATTCTTTTGAAAAATAAAAATGGTGTGGATGCTTACCTCACCTTACTTAGTATGGGAGCTGAGTTGTATCCACTTTGAGCGCATTATGAAAAAACACATGGAAGTTCTTGAAACATGGCATTGGGTGTGCACATGCAAGCATGTCCCTTGTACTTGAGATTGGAGCTCTGATAAATCATTTCATTTCCTGGGATTTATTTCAGCTACTTTAAGAATTGCCAATGAAATCAGCCTTAATGAATTTCTTGTTTAGGATCTCTGCCACACAATAGAATATTTTGAATAGGCTTGTTCTCATCCTTGGTGTCATGGTTTTGTCTTCTTGCCTGGTCTCTGAGTAGATGGCATGGGACACACAGTCCAGCTCCTCTTCTAGAGCAGGAGTTCTCGCAGTGTGCTTCTCAGAGCGACAGCAGCATCCTCACCTGCGAGCTGGTGAGAAACGCCCATTCTCAGGCTTCCTCCCACACCTTCTTCCAAGGCAGGTTTGGAGGCCAGCGCTTGTGTGTTCATGAGTCTTCCGGGGAATTCCAGTCCGCACTCAGGGCTGAGAACCGTTGCAATAACTATTCACTCCCATCACCTCTCAGCATTTGCACAGGAGCAATCACACACTCATGCCTTTGTTCAGCCAGCCAGGACCTACTGCACCCTTGCTAAGTACTAAGCTACACGAAGCAAAGGGGATAAGGGGCTGGGGAAAGTGCACTTGGAGAGATGAAGATGCATTGGGAATGGTCCTTGGTTTTAGAGAGCTCAAGGTTAGCAGGTGGATATGTAACAGGGTGATGCATGCTACGGAGACATGAGCAAGGGATTGACCATCTCTCCTGAGAGGGCACAGGATGTTGCATTTACAGGTGATCCTTGCACAACCATTGAATGGCAGGCTTCATGGTAAGACCGAGTTAAAATACTTGTACCTTGCTCATAGCCTCCTAGATATAAAAGTGTACAATGTTATTGTCACTTCTGAAATCCTGATGCCTGGACCATAACTGACAGCTACCAACTGTGTATCAAACTTCTTTTGAATGAATGCTGTTTTTCTCTATGTTTATTTTTTACCTCTGCATTTCATTCATTCAACAGGCCTTATTCAGCACCTGCTATGTGACAAGGACTCTGCCACACACTGAGTTAGAGAGACGGGTGGAGATAGACGTGATCACTGTGTGTGAGGAATGTGCATGGCAAGGGGCTATGGTCAGTGTCTACTCAGCCATCCTAGCCAGTCCCCAAGAAGCAGTTTGAAAGCTTGTAATTGGTCTGCAATGCCCAGATGTCTGTGGAGCTGGGACTTTTATGATCTGGGAGAGGATTGTGTGAAGACGTGGGTCTACTTAGTTCTGCCATAAATGATTTAAAAGGTCTTTGTGATGATGCGGAAGAACCACCGAGTTAGCCCCTGAGGAGGGTATCAATGAGCTGGAGCTGTGCAGGCAGTTTTTGTGTGGTGTAAGGCAAGTGGTGTTAGCAAGGGCTCAAGGAAGCCGCCTGGATTGGTTAGTTTGGATAAGGGATGGGCTCTGTGGTCCAGTGGCTGGCACTGGTTGAATGGAATGAGGCACTGAATGAACAGAGCATGTAGGTACACAGGGGTCTGGAGACCTGATGAGGAAATGGCTTGGATGTAATCAGCTGCTTGAGAAGTGGTGGTGACTAGTTTTGAGCCAGTGTTTCCAAAGCCAATCACCACCACATTTTAAGGAGAAAATTATCCCATACTGGGAAGGTTTGTGGTACACCAGAGGCTTGTTTTGCTGCCTGGAGTATTTGTATGGGCTTTGTGTAGCCTTTTTTGCCCTTTGTTTCTGGCTTTTTCATCTAGGTAGTGGACAGTTTTTGGTTTTCATATGGAATTAGAAGTAGGATTGGTTCAATAGCATAGGAAAACATTTATTATAACTGAACTACAGCACTTCTAGCTTTATTTCTAGCTCGGTAAAGGGGATGATATGTTTAAGATCAGCATCATAGACCTTACCTTGGCTGGGTGTGAGAGAAGCCACTTCCCAAAGTGAGGTGACCAAGAGCTATTTTTTTTGTTTGTTTTTTTGGTTGGTTTTTTGAACAAATCAAGCAAACATGTGAGAGGTGCCTGTGGTTTGAAATGTAGCTGCTGCCTAGAGG
Organism: Ochotona princeps; assembly: GCF_030435755.1. Lineage (NCBI taxonomy): Eukaryota > Metazoa > Chordata > Mammalia > Lagomorpha > Ochotonidae > Ochotona > Ochotona princeps. Next base: position 82,313,768 of record NC_080837.1, read on the forward strand.
TTGTGGTCCTTTTCCTCGAAACAGATGCGAAAGGTGAGCATCACCTACCTACCTGAGAGATCCCAATGAGTGTTACATGGCCCTTCAGAGAGTACCCTTTTGCTTGGGGTGAACCAGAATGAAATCTCATGTGGCAAAATAAAATAGCAATGTGAGAAGTGAATGTCTGTGATGTGTGGAGCTTGTTTCTCCCTGGAAATTGTTTGCCTCAATTGCAGGGTGTGGGAGGGATTGAGCTCATTTGAAAGCCCCCTTTGTGAACTCTGCTGACTGGATGCAACCATCTCGCTTGAGTTCTTTTGATGCTGCATCACTCTCAGAGTCTGCTGGCCTCGTGGCTGACTGTGCATTTGAACACGCACAAATGAAGCAGGATGTTGGACCAGACACCTGGAAAGAGCAATTAGGTCCATCCTAGCCTGCAGACACCTTCTTTCCCCAGTGAAGCTCGTGCCCAGCTTATACAGCCCAGAGCTGCAGCCAAGAAGTTCATTAACAGAGACTGCGCTGCATCTACATTTAAAGTAACCGAGGTACCAGGATGCAAAGGTAAAGGGATAGTATGCTAATCTTGGTGGATTTGCTGTCCAAAAGCTCAAACATTGCCAACCCTTTTATATAATCCCAGTTCTATAATTTATCATCTACTTAAAAAAATGAAAAACATTCTACCTACTTCTGTATTAAAAACCAAACCAAGCTAAACCATCCCCGCTATGTTTATTCTAGCAAGTTTGTTTTTAAAAAGGAGAAAAATCAATATTCTCCCCTGCACAGCTGATGTCCTTGGGGATGGGCTGCCCGAATCACAGTTAAATTGCTGCTGGTCTGTCTGTGTGATAGAAAAAGGTCAATATTTTTTTTTCCAAGAAAGAAAGTGCCCAGCTCTCCCCTTGGGAGACAAGTGTATGCAGCAGTGGTAAATTATTAGATTTTGTGCCTAAGTGATTGTGAAGGATAACTCTACTCTGTGGATGAAAACACTGTTCTCACCTACTTTTCGCTCTCATCTCTCACACCCTGAACTTTGAAAGGATCTCCTTTGGTCCATGCCACTGCTTCTCACTACAGAACTGCTCAGTGGTAACATCCTCCTCCCTTAAGCCCAAGAAAGCGGGTGGCAGCTCTAGAGTTTGTCTCTGTGTTAGCATTGCCCAAGTTGTACTCAAGTAGCAAGTCCTTCACAACTTCGGGCATCTAAAACCATCCAAATCTGATTCCTGCTCAGTAAGGAGCTCTGTGCATCAGAATGAACGAGAGACGTTGAAGGCCGTTCCTCCAGCCCCATCTCATGACTTGCCTTCATGACCATCAAAGCAGTGGAGCTAGAGCCAGGTGAGCGGGCACCTCGCTCTTGCAGCTTTGCCTGAGCGGACGCATCAGCATTTCATTACCAAACCAGACATGATGTGGCAGGGCCCTGAGGGAGGACAGACTCAGTACACTTGGGACTAGCCCTGATGACCACTGTGACTGGAATCTGGAAATAATGTGAAAGCTCATCTCCTCTAGATATCTTTCCAAAGGCGACACCCCCATCATACTGAGTCACTGGTCATGCTCAGGTTTTGTTTAAGCGTTCTTGGTGAGGTTGTCTCACTATTTCTCAATGTGGCAAGTGTATTCATGGCCAGGACAGCCCCTGTATTATCAGAGCCTCTTAGGGACACCATCTCCGCTCCCCTGTGCTCTGGTTCTGAAAACCTGGAGTTCTCTTTGCTGAGTCTCTATTTGTGAAATTGGAATAGCACAGCTCTTATTCAAAGTTTAATTGAGTAGATAAGCTATAACCATGCCTATAAAGCCCACACATGGTTGGCACATCATTGAAAATAAGCAAAGGCGGGTGGCCTTGCTGCAGCGCCTGCATAGGTACAAAATAACTATAGTGCCATGAACACCATGGGTATACTTGTACATGGGAAGCCATGTAGGTAGCTATGACTACAATGAAAAATATACCAATATTTGGACTGAGGTGGACGGAGAAAATCTTGAAAATTCAGTGGCATACGTGGATGCTTAGAAATTCTTTCACTATATCATAACTTTATTTAGGTAAAAAGAGGTGAATTTTTGTTTTCAGCTTATCTCTACTACCAACTAGTTGCCCAGACTGCATGTTTCTTCCACCTTTATCTTACTGTGACTTCAGAGAGGGGATGACATCCTGGCTTTAAGACCTGGCCTCATGACCTCCTGCCGGTCTAGCTTCCGTGTACATACTTATAAAGAATAAAAGGCTTGGTTCCAGTGCAAAGGCTCAATGGCCAAACCCTCACCTTGTAAGCTCTGGGATCCCATATGAGCACCGATTTGTTTCCTGGCTGTTCCACTTTCCACCCAACTCCCTGATAATGGCCTGAGAAAGCAGTAGAGGATGGTCCAAAACCTTGGGACCTTGAACTCATATGAGAGACCTGGAGGAAGCTCCTGGCTTTGAATTGGCTCAGCTCTGGCTATTGCAGCCACTTGGGGAGTGAACCAGTGTATGGAGGATCTTTCTTTCTGTCTCTCCCACTTTTCTAATAAAAGTAAACACAATAAAAGGCTCATAGAGAAACTGTGATGTTTCTGAGGGAGAATGCTTCTCAGTCACTCACTCTAGGTGTCTCATGGTATATTCCTGGTTATTTCTACTTGCATCTTTGTGATTTGGCTGTCCCAGCTGCTGGAATCATCACTACAGAGATGCTTCGGACTGAGTTCCATTGGGGGCCACCCAGAGACTCTTCAAGGATGCTCCCAGGATTCCCAGATCTGAGTCAGGGTGCATCCAGGGAAGGAGAACACTTGACTGATACCTCTGAGGGCCAATAAATAGTTATTAGAGGTGGTTCAAAATTATCCAGTGTTGCCTTTTCCTTCTTGTCATTTTCCCAAGTGATTTACAACCTTTACTGTAGAATGGTCCTATTTGGAAATCCAGTACCTCATCTGAGCTCAGTGTCATTTAATGTTAGAGGAAAGTTTGCATGGATATCTGTTGATCCCATTGAAAGGCACCCCAAGCTGCACAGTTGCTTCCCCAAAGGAAGAGAACGAGAAAAGACTTCACAGTGAGAGAAGAAATCTGAAAACACAACCTCAAGGCCAACATCCAGCTCAGCACCCCACATGAAGTCATGTTGACCAAATGTGCCTTTTATGGAACGTGATCAGCATGATTCTTAACCCCTGTCATCTGCTTCCCCAAATCGACAACCCCTGTCTCATTGCAAGGGAAACAAGAGACATCTCAACTGAGGGACAGTTCAGAGACTTCCCAGATAGTACTCCTCAAAGCTGCCAACAGCATCAACAAGGATGCTGTTGAGAAACTACCACGGGCAGGAGAAGCCTGGGTGATGCACAGGCTTCCAAGGCACTGTGATGTCCAGGATGATATCCAGGGTGGCCCGATTGTAGTGTCAACTCTTTGCTCATGAACAACGTGTCAAACCAGGGAAGATGCTATTAATAGGTGGAAACTAAGTTTGGAGCACTTCGGTATTCTCTGCCATATTTTTAGAGATTTATTTTATTTTTATTGGAAAGGCAGAGTCACTGGTTTACAGAGGAAAGGAGAAACACAGAGAAAGATCTTCCATCTGCTGGCTCACTCACCAAGTGGCCACCAATGGCGCTGCGCTAATTTAAAGCCAGGAGCCAGGAGCCTCTTCCTGGTCTCTGCATGGGTTCAGGTCCCAAAGTTTTGGGCCATCCTCCACTGCTTTCCCAGGCCACAAGCAGGGAGCTGGACAGGAAGTGGAGGGACTGGTATAGGAACTGGTGCACATATGGGATTCCGGCAGATGCAAGGCAAAGGTTTAGCCACTAGGGTATCACACAGGGCCCTCTCTGCCATTTTTTTTTTTTTAATTTAAGTCTGAGGCTATTCCAAAAACTGTAAAAAGGCAATTCTGCCCAGAGACTTGGCTGCTTAATTTTTTCATTTATTTTTGAGAATAGAATTAAATTAAAGCTTAAGGAATAAAGAAAAAAATTATGGTGTAGAACTCTCAGTTACACCTTGCTGACAACCAGGGGGAGAATGGGACATGGCAGAGGGCAGAGCACGGAGGAGATGAAGAGATGTCTGGAGCAGAGATGCTGCAGGTAGCAGGGGAAGAGAGAGCCACTGAGTGTGGAACTGCTCCAGGGTGGAGAATCCAGACAGGCTCCAACAAGGCTTTAGACAGCAACTCCTACACGTGAAGGGAACCATAGACGCTGCAGGTAACAATATGCCTTTGTTGCTCACGCCAGGCACCATGGCCTTGTTATAGCTGAGCTTAGAAGTCATGTTGGCCATGAGGTTGACGGGTTGTTTCCCTGAATGGTCTCGAGCTTTCTGTTTGAAATTTGTACTCTCTGTAATTCTTGAGAAAAATCCACTTGGATCAACTTGTCACAAACTTACAATGCAGATAGCAATAGCCTGAAATCTCAGCCATTGACTCACCAATGTACATTTTCATGCTGTGAAAATGGCCTCCTGAGAACCGGAGTGGATTTTGAAGTTGGAAGTTACCTGCAGCATCCTGCTTAATGGTGGTTCTGGTGGCTACCTCATTGAACTTGACTGTGTGTGCCCTAGCTTTGCAGTGTCTCTGAGCTCTTACGTCTTTCCCGTAGGATGGAAGGCTCTGGCCTTCACTGTCAGTCAGGACCACTGCAGCGCTGCGAGAGCTAAGCCAGCAGCTCAAACTACCAACAGAAATGCACCTGAGATGTATTTCTAGGTATTATGTGTCAATTGGTGAATATGACAGTTACTTACCTGGGGTGTGTGTTCTCTCTCAAAATGTCTTGGATTTGAGCGCTTTTGTTCACATGAAAGAGGACTTCCAAAAATTCACAAGAAATGGCATTAGAATATATGTTCCCCCTCCCCGCCACCAGCAGGGGAATGCAAACTTTTTGAAATTGATGCCTGCAAGGAGTCTTCAAGAAGGTCATGGTGAATGTGCATCATAAAACATCGTGCATGGAACTTCCGGAAGTTTCCTTGTGGTGTTTGGTTTACTGTGGTTTCCTTCTTTGCTTATTGTACAGAGCATACATGCCGTGTGCTGCATTCCTATCACTTTAATCTCCTGAATTGTCTTGTTGAATACAAGCACACCGGAACTTCCTTTCTGTTTGGATTAATTCCTGGTTTGCCATACAGCATTGGTGCTGGGGATTCATCTATTTTATTCTATGCCATTAAGGTACTTCCAAAAGCTTTTGGAAAGTTGAATTGAAAAGTTTCTTTTCAAATGGTTGAAATACAGTGGTTTTTTTTTTTTTCATGATATACATTTTCCATGACCTTTTTGAAGGTTCCTTGTATGTTACCTTGTAACAGAATATATTTTTATGTAATTAATGTATTTTTGTTAATGCATGTCTAAAAATAAAGCCTTCATGTTACTCTTTCCTGGCTGATCATTTGAGGCTTAAATTAATTCTCTGGGCCTGGTGCGATGACTCAGTGGCTAAATGCTCACTTTGCACATGTCAGGATTCCATGTGGGTGCTGGTTTGCATCTTGGCTGCTCTACTTCCTTTCCAGCTCCCTGCCAGTGACCTGGGGAAGCAGTGGAAGACAGCCCAAAGTTTTGGGACCCTGTATCCACATGGGAGACCTGGAGAAGCTTCTGGATCCTGGCTTCAGAGCAGCTCAGCTTCGACTGTGGTGGCCACTTGGGAAGTGAACCAGCAGATGGAAGATCTTTATCTCTGTATCTCCTTCTCTCTGTAAATCTGCCTTTCCAATAAAAAACAGACAAACAAACAAAAACCCCAAATAACTCTTTAGAAAAAATTAATTTTCCTTCATGACCAATAAGATATGTTTCCATTATTTTCTGCCAAAAAAGACTGCTAGCAGTTTGATGCCAGTCTGATTCTTGTCTATTTGTAACCAAGCAATTATTCTCTGTTTCACTAAAAGATTGGAAATCACGGGGCTAGCTTTGTGGCATAGCAAACAAAACTTCAAGCTGTGCCCCTGATGTTCTGGATGGGTGCCAGTTCATGTTCCACTGAACCAACTGATACAAGATATCACTCTGTCTCTGACTCTCTATCCTGTCACTAACTTGACTTTCAAATAAATAAACAGATCTTTAAAAAATGGGTTTGAAGTCAGTTTCTTTATCCTGCGATTTCTTTCCATGTTTTTTTCTATCTTGCTTAGCATTGGCTGCAATATCAATAAGAAGTTCATGTTTGTAATTTTTAATTGAGTATTGGTGAATTTTTAATCTATTTTTAAGGTGGGTAGCTACTGACCTTCATGTATTACTTTTCTACTTAGCTTATTTTCTTTTGTACTTTCCTTATCTTTTCGAGCTACTTGAGATTATTTTGACTTTACACTCATGTGTTTCTTTTGTTAAATTCAGCCATGCTATCTTACGTCTCAATAACTCCTCTGACCCCTGAACTTGCTGCTTTTGTTGTGTGGATTCAGCACACCAGGGCTTTCTTGGGAATCTGACCACTGCCTTCTGTTTCCTAATATCAACTTTCATTTGGGGATCAATTTCATAATTTTATTTTTGTATTGGGTTTATCTCCCATGATATTTGTTTTGTTCAAATACTCATTGATTCTTGGCTGTGTTGTGAAATGTGTTGGTGAGTAGAGTCAGGTGGCTTGACTTTCCTGCGTTAATGAGCAGCTCCTGTTTATAGGTGTCAGTCTGGTTGGATTGGTTCGTTTATAAACAGTAGCTTTCATTACTCATGGTTCTGGATGCTGTGAGGAGGGAGTCCAAGATGAGGATTTGGGCTGATAGTCGTGTCTGCTTGTTGCATCCTCAGTGGAAGAAGGGACGAACAGGCTCTCTCCCTCCAGCTTCCTTAATAAGATGGAGTTCGGTCCTTATGTCCTCCCTATCCCCAAAGTCCCCACCTCTTAACTGATCAAGTTGGAGATTGGGTGTCAATATATGAATGTTTTGATGACATGGACACTCAAGCCCTGACACCAGGCCAGGGAAAGGAAGAACTGGATTCTTGTTGGGAGTGTGGATTTGGAGGTGGGATGACACTTCTTTCCCTACACCATTCTTGCTATGCTACAGGGCCCTCTGTGGTGGAGCCCACCACCCATTGGGCCCCCATTCTCTCCTGGTAGTGACCTGGACATGTCATGAGTCTAGCCGAGAGGAGGAGTCCTGATTTCAATGAGCTACAAATTAAACAGGAAAGTCTGGGTGTTTGAAGGAGGGCCCAGACAGGCCCCCTGCCTCCCTTACCTCTTTTCCCTCCTGTTCCATTAGCTTCTGCATCCCAGGGAAACTGGTTCTGACTCTCTGGTCTTGTGCTTATTATGATAATAACACCTTCCACTGTTACTTTAATCATGATTTTATTTTTAAAAGAAAAAAGAAAAAGATTTTTCTTTTAAAAATAAAATCTGTTATGCTGATGGCCTTGCCATTCTACTCTTCCTTTAATATGCATTTAATTATATGAAGAGAATAGATTTCATACATGCATATTTAATAACATAACAATAATTCCCACTCTCCTCCTTCTTTTCAATTATTCAAGAAAGGGAGAGAAGAGATGGAGAGGGAGTGAGGAAGTGAGTGCTGCCATCTGCTGGTTTACTCTTCAAATGCCCCAAGGCCAGGTGCAAGCTGAAGCCAGGAGTTCAATTGAGAACTGCCATGTGCGTGGCAGGATCCCAAGTAGTTGACTCTTCACCTGCATTAGCAGGACACTAGAGCCGGGTGTTGACCTCAGTCTGTCCAGTGTGGATGCTGGTGTCCTTTCTGGCATCTTAGCCGCCAGTTCACACCAAGGGCTACCTAGTATCTGCCAGCCAATATTCAAGTCCCCTTATTAACTGTTCTCAACAGACATGCACTTGTTTCTCTGTCTTAGGAGAAAAAGCTTAAGTCCAAGAGGCTGAGTGCAGTGGTGAGTCCCCTTATGTGGGGCTGGGCTGCAACCGCAGCATGAAAAGCAAAACCTGCACAAAGCAATTGACTTTTAAGCACCAGGGTACCGTGTCCCTGATGTCCCTAATGGGACATTGTTTGAGCTGGGGAATGGTAAAGTCCCATTTTCCAAATTCTATATCTTATGAGCAATCAATTTTTGTGGGCACTGATGGGATCCTATCTTAAAATCAATTCCTAGGGTTGAACTTGTGAAGTTGTGATAGAAAGTGGGTAAACCCAGGGCTGCTTGTAATGAGCTATTCAGCTGTTAGTTGGGGTGCTGATTACTGTGCTTCACTCCACAAAGCCTTTCTTATGGGACCTACTCTGCTGTCCTAACAGGGCCACGTTCTGCATGCCAAACTAATTTGGTTGACTTAGGCATTCAACATGCAAGATTCCTGTTCCCTGGTATAAATCTCCAGCTGTTTTCTGGACCAGAAATGGCCAGTGTGTGCATGGGCCACTTTTGTTGCATGGTAATTACCACTGACCTCCTGTCTGGACCCTCTCCACAAGGAGGCCACCTCCTTGAGGACGACCCTGCTAACCCCTCTTCTCCGTGGCCGTGGATGGAACGAGCTAGTTCCTAATTAGCCAGCTGGCCCAGGGAAACTTCATGTGAGGTTTTCAGGTCAGTGTTTGATAAACGGATGATGAGGGGAGGGGAGGCAACAGCTTTGATTAAAGAGTTGTGATGAATCAAGACAAAAATGACATTTCATTTTCTCAGGCTAATCTATTCTTGCAGATCAAACTTAGAGCTTTTGGTTTGTGGGGCAAAGGAGATTACCCACAGATGTGATAAACCAATTCTAAATTTTGCAATAAATCCCAGATTCCTATAATTTTTGAAATTTTTGCTATTTAATCAAACATACCCACGTGTCATGATTGGGTGGAGATGCTGGGTCTCTGACTTTTAGATCAAATGTGAAATATTGTCTTTGCACTCAAAAATACTCTGAGTCCATTGACTGTAGCCCTGAGTTAGGAACCTCATCAGTGGGGCCCGGCTCGATAATCAGTGTCATCTCCTAGCCTCGTGTCAAGCCTGTCATTGCCGCCAAGCACACCGCACTCCTTCGCCACTAGGAAAAAATGATGCTTTCTACTTGAAAAGAAAAGAAAACCTATTAGGTAACGGTAAATTCAGAATAACATTGTGCTTAGAAAACACCCTGAGAAATGTGTGACTTTTTCCTAACTAAAATGACACCCCTCTTGATAAAAAAAAAAAATAGAAGAGGAAGCAGTTTCAAGTGATAATTGTCTTGTCTTGGTCAAAAATGTGATAAGTAACAGGAAACAGTGACTCAACAATTGGCAAAGTGGAATACTGCTCATTATTCATAGAACACACACACACACACACACACACACACACACACCCCTACCTGCCTGGCTGAGTGACTTACCACAACAGTGGAGTTCCAGCAACTGTCTGGATGGACACAGGGCTGGCTGGTGAGAGGGCTAGCCATTCCCCTCTGGAGAAGAAGTAGCAGCTTTTCATCAGTAGATGGGAGTAGAGCCACACAGATGGACTGGCTCTGCTGCCAGGGCTGGGACCAGCCCCCCACCTGTGCACGGGCTCCTTGCTGCTTTACAGGGGCTGTGGGTCAGGTCCCAGGGACTTCCACCCCAGAGCACCGGAGATCACGGGCAAAGTCAGGACACAATGTTCTGCCACCCTGCGCACTCTGCTTTGCCTCTTGCTAATCCTGTTAGACGATGTTAAAAATACATCCGTTTTATTTCTTGTTATCTTATTATGAATTCTTTCCCCATTCCCTGTCTTATTCTCTCCCCTTTTCCCATCTAGCTACAATTCCCTATATAGCTGTCATGTCATATCCATATTAAGTACAGCTAAACAGAATTGTTGAACGTTATAAATTTTCTGGTGGAACGCGTGGTTAGGTTATCCTTGCGTCAAAGTGTGGAGGGAAAGGAAGTCATTGACATTATTGGAAAATTTGTTTTCTTTGGGAAGAAGTCAGATACATTTCATTGTTGGTTTAAATATAGGCTAGTATACGGAATGTACAATAGAAACACAATGTATATATACTGAAGTGAGATGTGCAACCTTGGTCATGCTCCTTGGTTCCTGGCATATTTGTCATCATTAGACAGTTAAAGTATTCGTGTGTATTCTTATTTTGTTAAATAAACAATCTTTTAATCATTATCTCATGTATGCTCAATTATTTTAGGGGCTGGGTCAAACAGAAGGCAGAAGCCCAGAACGCTGCATGAGCGTCTTGGGTGGCCCAATTACTTGAGCCTTCACCCACACATGAACAGCAAGCCAGAATTAGAAGTAGAGCTGCATCCTACGTCCAGGTGCTCCAAAATGAATTGCTGGCGTCTTCACTGCTGTGCCAAATGCCCACCCTATTTACCTCATTTTTTGATCCCCATTACCCACTGCCACCCATCACTCACATCAACTATACTATTTTGTATACATACATAGGGTGTCCTTTAGTCAAAATGCTCAGCTCCAAAAGTGTTCTGGGTTTTAGGTGGTAAAATATTTGCATATGCACAATGTGATGTCATGATAGGGGACCCAAGTCTAAACACAAAATTCATTTATGGTTCATACGCACCTTATACGGTAGCTAGCAGGGTGTCTGCATTTTGACAGCGGCTCATCAGAGGTCAGGTGTGGAACTTTCCGCTTGTGGCATTGAGTCATCGCTCAAAGCCTTTAGGGATTTGGAGTTTAGACTTAACCTGTATTTCTGTGTTGGCCTATGTTGCTGTGGTGGGCATGTTTTCTGACAGCCACAGTAGCCCAGTAAGGCAGTCGGTTGTGGAGCTCATTCTATTTGTTTCTTTTTCCACTCAGTGTTGTGCCTTTCAGGGTTTCTCATGTTGCTGTGTGTACATGTGAATGCTCTGTGCCAGTCAGCCTGGCCCATGATGCTTTCCGAGTTCACTGGACAAGAACACACCTAGACTGCCGATGACCCTGTGGATCCTGTGTTACTGGGGGAGCATTCTCTCCCATGATGCCTCACAGGCTTGTGTGGGGTTCTCAGGGACCCACGTGAGGTGGCAAGTGCTGTGGAAGGACCCAGGAATGGTTAGTCTCATGGCTCTCCGAAATTACTACAGCGCTCCATTCCTTGGTAGTGCCTGCTCCTGCGCTCATGTCGCCATGTCCCGTACAAGGGGTGTCAAGGAAGCAAAAACATCTTTGGTCCAGATCGTCTTTTATTTCTTGTTAGAATCTTAGACTCTCATTGATGTTTTAAAAACAAAAGATTTTCCTTTATTTCCAAATAGTTTATATTTGAATGTGTGTGTGTGTGACTTTTCCTTAAAGTTGTATTTTCTTATTACTTGTTTGTGTGGAACATGGGGTTTACTGATTTTGTGTGAGTGGTATTGTGTTGAGAAAACTTCCTGAAGAAGCTTAGTGATTCTAACAGGGTACTTGATATTTCTGCTCTTTCATTTTGTTTTTTTTCGTGGGAAAACATGTTGCTTTTGAAAAGTGACAATTTGCCTCTTTATCCTTGCACCTCTGATTTCTATGTCATTTTCTGAAATGTGGGCCATGGATCCCCATGCGACATCAAGTAGTGGTAGTGGTAGAAGTAACAGTAATAATTCTTATTGCCAGCTGAAAGAAAATGTGCACTTTGGTCTGAGTATAATATTTGCTGTCAGGTTTAGATTTATATTTTTCACCAAAATTTAAGTTAATTCCTTTCATTTCTGATTTTAATGTGCTAAGATGCGCTTTATACATCTATTGATATGATTACATCATTGTTACCTGTAGTTTCTTAGTGTGGCATATTATATTCATGTATTTATTTTAGTGACAACCAAGCTGAAAGACTCTGAGAAGAGGTCCTGAACTTTAAATTTTTCTGATGTATGATTCAAGCATGTTTTGCAAACTATATGTGTGTGTGTATAGTTTATATATAATATATTTGAATATGTCTTTATAAGATGCACAGCTTTTCCTCCACTCTGTATTAGACCCTGGACTGAATACCAAGGATATGTTTTCCACTATTTCCATATCAAACACTGTTGATGAGAAACTTGGTCCTAAAGCAGCCATTGCTTTAGACTGGCAGTCAAGTTCACAGTGGCCAACGACAAGCACATGATTAGGCAGGGAAGCAGTAGGTGTTTATAACCTTCATCTTGGTCACAGAAGTTCGATGGTCACTTTTGTCGTTTGGGGGTGATTTAGTGCACAGGTAGCAGGAGCTGAGTGGATTGCTTGTATGTGTGACCAAGGCTTCTATTCTGCCTCACAAATGATAGCATCTGAGTTGGATTCAATAAGATCTTAAAAATGGCTAACTTGTTGATTGCTCACTCCCTTTGGTCTTATTGACACAGGGATTAGAATGAGCAAAGAACATTTGATGAAATAGATATTTTTAAGATTTCTCTTGAAAATTTTTGAAATGCACTGCTGAAATATAACCCATTCTCTGACAGTTATTTTTGGTCCTAAGGCAATAATTTAATATAAAATATGTACTTCAAGGCAGAAGATGCCAGCTTGGAAGCTGGGCATTAATTATAGCGGCGAATTGCTCCATGACTTAAGTATGCACGTGGACTCAAGTCTTGGAAGACGAGTGGTCAAGGTGTTCTTTATCCTGAAGATGGAATTACGGGAAATAAAAGCTCAGGAAACCTGAGATGAAGTAATTGGATTTTTTGATTTCTCCTCTCACCTAATTGGATGTGCAAATGGCGTGTCTGCGCATGAGCGCGTGCCCAGAACACGTCTCTCCTGCACTGGTATGCAGGGAGCGTGTGCACATGTAAGAATTGATATCACATCGTGCAGGCTTTATTTTCCTGCAGTGAGACCAGGGCAGGCCCAAGAACAAAAAGAAGAAATGGCCTCTTAATTGTAATGGTCTTTGCAACATCAGCATGCGGTTTTCTGGTAGTTTTGTTTGACCTATCATAAAAGCAAGGGCCAGGGTGAGGCGGGGCCTGTTAAAGGGAAGATGTTAAAAGCACGGATGCCATGTGTGGATGTATGGGTTGCACTCAGCAGGGGCCACTTGATTATGTATAACTGTAATATTTTGCCTCCCTGTGTTTCCTACACCCAGCATTTCAGATGCTGATTTTGTTGCAGCCACTCCCACTGTGTTTGGCTGCCTAAATATAGGCCAGGCTCTAATCTTATGGGAAAATCTCTCTGTGGTCCAGAATCCTTTTAGGGATTAGCATCTCAATGAATATCACTGCAGAATCCTGTATGAGCTAAACTGAATTGCTGGGCAAATTTGCCTTAATGATCTATACTTATTTTCTACTTCTCCATGTTATGAAGACTGCAACTTTGGGAAGACCTAGCCTGGAAGGCAACAGTGAGGGTGAGTCAGCAAAAATTAGCTGAAGAGGAGCAGAGTTGGTCCAGTGCAAATGGGGTGAGGGTGCTGGAGGGAGGGAGGATAGCAAGATCAAAGGTTTTAAAGTGCAATAGCAGGTGCTCCGTTAGAGGAGTGTATGCAGTGGAGCATAGCAAAGGCCGGCAGCTCGAGGAGTGTGGGGAAATGGGACAAGCTGCACATGACATGGGTTGAACTTTTATCCTCCTTGCCTTAGGAAGTCAAGACAGTGTTTCAAGCCCTACTGCTAGGTTCTCTTTTGCCTTTGGAGCTTTCTTGTCTAGTCTGGTTAGCTGCTCTTTTTATAGCAAGTTAGCATAAGGACAATTTCTTCATAAAAAAAAGTGGGCATGTAGGCTTGGGGCCTTTCAAACAAATATTTTAGGTTAGAATCTTCCTCTCTTAATTTTTTCTTATTTGGACATGTTGTTGCGGTAGTGGCCTTAAATGGAAACTAATAAAGATGTAAATGTGATCCTGAGGTTAACAATTTTCTTGAGGCTTGGAACACCAACAGCCTCCCCAGCTGGCTTTTAGTTGCATTCCTGAGATCAACAGCCCTGATGGTGACGCACACCACGAGATGGTCAGCAAAGGAGTTCACACTGAGGGCAAAGGGTTTTATGTTTGAAGTTTATGTTATTTTAACTTTCCACCCAAGCTCTCTTTCTCTGGAGTCTAAACTGGAACAAGGCAGTGTGAAGTTTGGTTTGTCCCACCTTCTGTGGCTTACAGAATGTAGTTATACAGTGGGGAGAGCATTGATTGACAAAGAACATTGGGTTCTAGGAAAAGAGAGAATAGAAAAGGGAAACCAATATTTTCTGAGTACCTGTTATGTGCCAGGTACTGTAGAGGGCACTTTTCAAGATATCACATTCACTACTAACTCTAATCCTGTGAGGAAGTGATATTTTCCTTTATTTCTATCTGAGATATCAACTAATAAACAGTGATAAAGAGTCACACGATCTGACTACAAAATGCAGTTCTTTTGTTTTATACAGAGTGACAGTGTTATGGGCTTCCCTCCATCCCAATCTAACCTGCAAAATTTGGAAATGAATCAATGGAATGAAATAGCTAACGTTGTTGAGGATCACGTCCTTCTCTTATTTATCTTTGTTTCCCTGGAGTCTAAACTGGAACTAACTGCGAATGTTTGCTGGGTGTTTGAGAAGAAGCAGGGTGGAAGGAGGAAATAAAGAATAAGGAATAGAAAGATAGAAGAAAAATACAGGAAGACGTGAAAGAGGAAAAGACAGTAAAAGACTAAGATCCAAACAAGAAAGAGGCATAACTTAAAAAATATGAGCTGTAAGAAAACTATTCCAACCCATCATGGAACTTGGTGAGTCGTTTTCTGTTGGCTGGTGGGAATGAAAGCAGATAGCTGACTTCATAAATCAAGACAGACCATCAGAACTGTGATTCCTGACAGAGTCGAGTCACACGGACTGTATTGACTATGTCATCTGAAGGAAACAAACAGCAAACGAGAAGACAAATTGTATGAAATAGCAGTCTTCAAGATTTTGGATATCAGTCAATGAAGAAATTTTCCATGAAAGGAAGAAACCAAAGTAGGTGACTCATGCAAGCATTTCCACATTACTGTCTGCCGAGGATTTCCAGGGTGTTGTGGGAGGACAGGGCATGCTGAGATGAGTAGATGGCAGAAATACCAAAGTGCAGAGGGAGACAGAAGGGGAGGGGAGAGGGGAGAGGGGAGGGAGGGAAGGAATAAGGAGAGAGGGATGGAGGGAGGGAGTGAAGAGAGAGGGAGGGAGAGCGAAAGGAGAGGAGAGAAAAGGGAGAAGATTCTACATGGTTTTAGTGAATTCTTTTGCATCTTTAATTGTGAATGGTCAGCACTCATGTGAGAGGAAACTGCCTGAGTCATTGGACAGAGACTGGAAGAATTCAACAGAAAATGTCCAGGACTCCAGTGGGACCAGGAATAGTTTGTTACCATTGGACACAGTGATTTAATGGATGTAATGTATAGAATTAAGATGCTTTTTTTTTTTTTTTTACCAGTAAGGGGAAATTAGCATTCAACTTAATGCTGTTCTGAAGGAACAAGGCTGACAACTAAGACATGAAAGGGTCAAACTATTTGAAAATAACTGCTTACCAGAACAGAGTTCAAAATATTTGTAAAGAACTAAAAACAATCTAGCACTCAAAATAGCAAAATTTATAATATCTGACATGCCTAAAAAATGTCAGTAATGTCAAGAAGCAGGAAAACATGACTCACAGTAAGGAGAAATAGCACTGAGGACTGATGCAGAAATAGCACGGATCGCACAGCTACCAGACAAGGGGTATTCTACATGATCTACAGACACGGGGAGACAACAGATGAAGTAACAATACTGACTATATCAAATGGTAACATGTTAAGTGAAAAATACTTCTGGTGAGATTACCAATGGATTTGACTTCGTAGAAGGAAAAAACAATGGATTTGAAAGCCTGTCAGTGCTAACTATTCCAATTGAAGCACACGAAGATAAAATACCCCAAAAGGAGTTAATTTTGGATCAAATTCATGTGGTATAAAATCCGTGTCACTGGTGAGAAGGAAGAGGTATAAATACTGGGATATTGGAAGAAAATAATTGCCACAAATTTTTCAAATTTAATGAAACTCAACCCATGGTCCAATAATCTTACCAAAATCCTAGGCAAAAACCATATGAAAAAAATTATGCTAAAGTATGTCACCGTCATTGTTCAAAACCAGTGATAAAATAATTGTAAAAACAGGCAGAGAAAATGAAAATTGAGTATGGAGAAACAAAGATAAGAATTGTAGTTTATATGTATTTTTATTTGAATGGTACAGTTACAGAGAGAAAGGAGGGAGGGCGGAAGGAGAGGGAGAGTAGGAGAGGAAAATAGAAGAGGAGGGGGAGGGGGAGAGGAAAAGCCGAGAGGGAGTGGGGAATCCCCCATTGCCTGAGGGACTGCCATGGCCAGGGCAGGGTCATCCTAAAACTAGGAACTGGGAGCTTCCTGTGGTTGTCTGATGTGTCTGCAAGAGTCCAAGACTTGGGCCATTTTCACTGCTTTCCCAGGCTAGGGGATCTGAAGCAGAAGTGGACTACTGGCCTATAAACTAGCGCCCATGTGGGATCCTGGTGACACAGGCACCGGCTTAACATGCTGCTTCACCCTATCCTCAAGATTTCTCATAAGAAACAGTAGAAGTCAGAAGATAGTCGTGGGTGCTTTTAACGTGAAAGACAAAAAAAAAAAAAAAAAAAACAACAACAACTATATAAAGCCAGTCAATATGTTCTTAGATATAGAAGCGTAAAATAACTCATCACTAGTAGATTGCACTCCAAAAATGTGAAAAATACCATTCATGCAAAAGTAAATATCAGATGGAAATTTGGATTTGTATAACAGAACAAAGAAGCTCCAGAAAGGCTAACTATGTGGGAACAACAAAGATAATATATTGTGGGGCTTGTTACAGTTGTGGAGGTAAAATGATGATAACACAAATGGGGAAAAGTGAGTATACTGTTTCAAAGTTCTTATACAATGAATGAAGCAAAAGCATGGAAAAATACATACCATTCTAACAGATTTTAAAATAGGTGGGGGCAGGCTTTTCCCTTAGCAGGTAGCTGTGATCTATGTTGGAATAACTGGATTTAACACCACGTTCCACTTCTGACTCCAACTTCAGCTAATGTGGACCCAAGGAGGAGGTAGCAGTGTTGATTCAGCTACTTGGGTTCTTGGCACCCACGTCAGAGACCCGCGTGGAGTTTATGGCTCCTGCAATTGACCTCCAGCCCCTGACTGTTGCAGGCACTGGGGAACAAAGCAGTGAGTGGGAGTTCCTCATTCATCCATTTATTCTTTTCTGCTCCCCTCCCTATCCCTCTCTCCACTCCCCCATCTGGTCTAACTCTCAAAGAAATACATTTTAAAAGTTAAAGTTTACTAATATATACAAGGTAAAAAATGATGAAGTGAATATAATAAAGTAGATTTCAGAGCAAACTTGTATTAGATAATTGGTTTCAAATTGATAAACTGGTTAATACATCAAAAGGACAAACTTACCAAACAAGTAAAAATTTAGGACCCTGGAATCAGAGGACTTCTCAGGACCACGGACAGAAATGTCTGTGGCTTGTGAGCATACTCTGGCCTTCTTGGAGGGTGCTGTGAGAAGCATCTCCTTGAATCTGTTTGCTCTATTTCCTGCAGGAAGCTGGTGGGAATATTGTTCATTATCTAACACGTGACCATCCCTTTTGTCGAGGATCTGAAGAGTTCTGTTCTCTCTAGTGTCAGTTTTTCCCCCTCATAGATGGTTCATGAATTAATACTGATCTGTGTTTGCTGCTAACTGTTGGGTTTCTAGGGAATGTTTGCAGTGAGTGCTGATAAACTTGGGACTTTGAAACAATGACATAATATATAGCCTCGGCCAACCCCAGGGTTCTCAGCAGGAAAGAGGCACAAAGAAGTAAAAAACAAACAAACAAACAAAGAAAAGAGTAACAGCAATAGAGAAGGTCAAGGCCAGCAGCAGATCAGGAAACTTTCTTTGAAGAGTTCAGAATGGAATGAAACTAAAAAGCTGATGGGGGCCTCTCTGGGCTTGTTGGAGACCAAACCTGAGTGAAAGCCTCCAGGTTCCAATTAGCAGCAAGTAGAACAAGTGCAGAGATGTTAAGAAAGGAGCCCATAAAGGCATCTTGTTTGCAGAGCTTGGATCTAGTGTGGAGTGTGGCTCAGGGTCTTGGGATCCACAAAAGGGAGCTTGAAATCTTTTCTGAACTTCTTCCCAATGCCATATCTTCAAAAGAGCATTGCCTCCACAGCTCGCTTTTTCTAGGTCTTCCGGTTCAAATCACACACTATACCTTGGAGGAGGCTTTTTGATCAAATCTGGTTGGGGTCCTTTACACTACTTGTATCTGCATGTCCATGTATCTTACAAGACTTGGGAAGGTTTTATATGTTACTTCACTGCATATGCTCTCAAATCTGGTATGATGCTGAAATTATTTCTAACCACCCATTAAGAAAGAAAGCCAAAATGATGTCTTCTCTAAGAGGAGAAAACGTATCCAACTCATTTGAGCATAGTCTTCAACTCTAGACTTTGTTGGGTTTTTTTTTTTTTGTCACTTTATGGAAGATAAAGCATATTAAGTATTCAGCAGGCATTTAAATGACAGTCATTTTCCCCATTTTTAAGACATGAGTCAAGGAATGCTGATACCAGTTCTTCACATAGACTTGAGAAAATGTATGTAATGAATCATTCTCAAAAAAAAAAAAAAAAAAGAGCATTGCCTCTTTCCATGGGCTCAAACTTGGGTTGATTCCTCTGTATGTGGTGTCGCTCTTATCTGCATATTCAAGCTAATTGGCTGTACTTCCAAGGTATCCCAAGGTATTCACTTCCATTTCCCACCTCCTCTCATGTTAAAAATCATCATGAAGAGCTCTTGTCTATTGTTCAAAATGGGTTTCCAAAGGACTGAGGCCCTGTTTCATCACTCCCTAGGGCTTTGTCAACAGGATTTGCACATGCACAGTGCTTGCTCACTCAGAGCTCATGCTGATGATTGGTGAAATAACCACTAATGTTGAATAATTGCATTGGGATATGAAGTTCACAAATTCTAGAATACCATGGAACAGTTTGGTAGCTACTGGCTACATATGACTATTTCAATAAAATTTTACGTGAGTGTAAATCCAGTCCTTTAGTTACACTGGTTATATTTCAAGGCACCAGTGTGGGTAGCACAGCATATTTATATCACAGCAAAAATAACTCTTAGTCAAGCTTTTACAGATGTAAAGGAGGTCAAACTGTATTTCACCTGAAAAGGGGTAGATGTACAATGTAGAAATGTGTGAACAGAAGTGTCTAGGCAGTACTTGTTTATGTTAGTGCAATCAAGAGAGGATTATGGGCTTCATTACATGACTCATGTCAGGTGAATACCAGAGTCAAGTCTTCATGGGCATGTGCTACAGCCCTGATCATCCAATGTAGGGGTTTAAATGGGAGCCAGATTCGCAGGAAAATAGGCATCAGAACTTCCCTTGGAGAAAAGGGGGAAGAGAGCATTGCTGGGTCTGGCCAACTGATTGTCACCTCTATGTGCATCTAGGTGGACCTGGAACATGCAGGAAGCAACAGAATGATTCTCAAACTGTTAAGGTGTTTCTCCCATCATCTCTAGGAAACTTCCTGTTATTTGGGGGCTAGTTACTACTATCCATAGTTGTGGCATGGAAATACTGCTAGGACCCATGGGACAGTCATTTACTGATGCTGCTTGTCTGGGCCTCCTTGTGTGGACACTAACATCGTTCTGGCCATGCTGACACGTGAGGTAGGGGCATCCTCATTTGCACACACGAAACCAGAGACTTGATGGTGTGAATTACCAGCCTGAGGCAACAAGACATAGTTGGACCTGCTATTCACATATAGAATGTGATCCCAAGTCCACCATCAAGCCTTCGTGAGACACTGGTTGACCCATGTGGTAGGTTCATGGAAGAGACAGGACCACGAGGAGGCAGTTAAACACAGAAAGTTCTACTGGGTGGTACTAGGACAAGGTTACAAAAGAGGGGAAAGTGTCTTCTTACAGGGTAACTTGCAGAGACAGTGGTGTAAAGCTGTATTTTGAAGGGAAATAGGACAAGAGACCTCCCAGGTCAGAGGAAAATCAGGAAGGGGCTACCTGTCCAGTGCATGGTGCTTAGAAATAAGGTGGTGACTGCCTATGTGTGACAACTCCGCGGGACAAGGGGTAAGGACTTTCCCAGATGAAGGGTTTTCTCATGAATAGTTGGAAGCAACTCAAAATGGTTAAATAATCTGGAACACACATGGAGTTTCATAAGTATGTTATGTTTTTCAAATTTTAATACACTGTAAGCTTTTTGTGTTTGTAATATTCAAAGTAGCTGGATGTGTGAGACATTGAGTTTGGTGTTGGAAGGCTTTGTGCTAAATGTACTAACTGGCTGTGAAGATGAAAGCCAAGTAGGATCAATGTTAGGACAAGATGCAAGAACCTTCCTTGACCCATTTATGTAAGACTCTCAATACAGCAAGGTCATTATTTGTGGTTTAGTATTTGTATCTGTCGATTTTGAAAGCAGAATGTTCAATTCTTGTGGTTTTTCTTTGTTTTGGTGAATAGTTCTCCTAAGGGCAGAGAGTTCCATTTCTTTCTTCAACAATTTCCTGTTCCAAGGGAGCTTCAAAAAGTGCATGGGAAATCCATTATCCTTTTTTTGTACTTTTAAACAAAATTTTATTTTATTTTATTTTATGATGCAATTCCATAGGTTCTAGAATTTCCCTTACCTCCTCTCCAAATTCCCTGCCCTCCCACTGATTTCCCCTATATTATTATAATAGTATAGTCATTCATAATCAGTCCTAAGTCCATCATTCTGCTAATTAAGTGTATCCTGACATTGTGGTACTGACGATGGCAGAGTTCAGCATCCTATTGTCAAATATATAGCAGTTTTATTGGGAGTTCATCTTTGGTTTGGAAGTAGAGACGCATACTGTATTGTATCTTCACATCTGGGCATGATATTCTCTATTACAGTTACTATATATTCTCTTAAATGAAAAGCCATAAAACAAAATGAACAACAATAACAAAGTTAAGAAATGTATAACACCATGAAGTTAAATAAAATGCTGCTGCTGAGTGACCAATGTGTCAATTAAGAAATGAAAAACAAGACATTCTCTTTCTGGAGAAATTGATACTACTGTATGACCTATGAGTCAGCAAAGAATTTAGCCAGAGAAATGGAACTATTATGAAGAAATGAAAATTAAAACAAAAATATAAAAACCCATGAGTTGCAGCAAAAGCAGTATTGAAATTGCTATTGATTTTATATTTTACATGAAGGTTGCCTTATATCAGAGAAAACATATGGTATGTGTCCTTTTGGGATTGAGTTATTTTACTGAGCCTAATAGTCTCTAGTTGGGACCATTTGTTTGCAAATGGTAGAATTTCATTCTTTTAAATGGCTGAGTAGTATTTCATGGAGTAGATGTACTACAGTTTCTTTATCCACCTCTGTTTGACAGGCGTCTGGGTTGTTTCCATGTCTTTGCTATTGTAGGTTGTGCTGATGTAAATACAGGCCTGCAGATCCCTTTCTCATATACAAATCTCATTTCCTTTGGATATATTCCCAGGAGTGGAATAGCTGAGTCATACAGCATGTTTATTGTCCTTTAATTTCACTGAGCTCCCAGCTCTCTAATCCCCTACCCTCTGAGCTCCCCCAGCCCTGAGAGTCCCAACCCAATGAGCTCCCCCCAGCCTTCTGAGCTCCTCACAAAATGCTCCCGGCCCTCTGAGCTCCCCCCAGCCCCTGAGTCCTTTTTCAATGGATGTTTTAAAGCACCCTCTCACCCTGTTCAATAAAGATTGGAATTATACAATTTTTTTGACAGCTATCATCGAGCACACCACACTTTCTGTTTCGAATCAGGGATAATCTTTGTGTTTCTTGTATTTCTAGTTCTGAATGTTTTCAGCACAGATGCCTTATTGATTATGGTGTCCCACAGAGCCAGCATAAATGCTATTTGAGCAAGTGTAAAGAGGAAGTATGCTCACTGCCTCCTGGAACACAAAACTTTCCGCACCTGCACAGGGGATGCTTGGCACCACAGCTACAGTGCTGTTCCGTGTATGTGAACATGTGCTGCACATTGACACATATGACCAGGTTCCCTGGCTCCAGGATACAGAGCTAAGACTCTGGGGTTCCCAGGTAGGGGCTGACGAGATCCTGGGGTGACTGAGCTGGTGTCTTCAGAGTTGTGCATCTGTTCCCGCCTCCAGCAAACAGAGGACCGGGAGGCGGTCCTTTCCAGTACTGCTGTGTTCTTCCCTTGCCTTGTAAATTCAGATGCTGTGCTGGATAGTCTTCAAGGCTTTCTCATACTTACAGGCTATTTGCAATATTATGTACCCAGTGTCCCCTACACTGGTCTCACCCTGCCTGTATACCTCATTGGCATTTTTTCTGTACCATCTGGCTTTTTTTTTTGGTGACCTTAATTACATAATCTTAATGTTGACTATTTCTTTAAGAGCAGCAGTTAAAATCCCTGAGTGTGGCACTATTTGTTTCAGCTCCAATGATGATATTTATATTTTATACCAATTACCTATTCCATTTTTAAAAGGTAGCTTGCATCTGTACATAAAACACTGACATGTTGGAGTAACTGTCCAAAAATACTTCTCAAACTTGTCCCGTTGTATCCATGAGGCAGAGGGTAGAACTGTCATAGCATTTGCAGAGCAGGAGCTGACACCAGGCATATTTGAACATCATGAGCTACGGTATCAGCAGGGACAGAGAGTGAGTTTAGTTAATAATGAATGGCATATTCCATAAAATACCATTACACAGTGTGCAGGGTCCAAGAATGATGACATAATTATTAGGAGACTGGGCGATTAAGATATAATTTAAAAAAACATGACAGGGGAGGGTGTAATTGGGGAGACAAAATACACAGGAAGTTTGTAATTTACATGTCAAAATACCTTTTTCATGTTTTGATTGGATTAGACGCTGCCTTTCCACTCCATTTATCCTGGCTTCAATTAGAGGCGGCCAGAATGACATCTCACGCTCATATTCTTGACACACGCTGTTCCTGGGCACTTTCTAATGCTAACCGACAGGAAGGGGGGAAAGGGAAACTTGGTTTTGCCTCTGCTGTGCACTTTTACTTAACCCCTAATTTGTTTCTAAACGAGCCTGTCACTGCGGTTCACAGGGCTGTCTCGGCAGGCGGCCGCCGCAACCTGCTCCTGTTGGAAGTTCCCATCACAACTTGATGTGCTCCGACTCAGTGCTGCAGTTCTGGCATGCAACAGAGCACTCTGGATGTATCTAGAATAGGTGGGGTGGAGGCATTGTGGAGGCTACCCCACCTGCTGCATTAATGGCAACAAGGATCCAGGGTGCTATGACCAACCAACCTCTGCAAACCTGAGGATGAGGGGTGCCCCCCTTGGGGGGTGATCAGTTTGCCTGGTCGTGTACACTGGACCAAGTGATGCCAGGAAGCTGATGAAACGTGCTTTATGCAGACTCTGGAGCCCCTGCACAGAAGCTTGCTCTCTCTGGGACAGGTGGGTATCATCCAGGCTGCTGAGGACTTGCAAGCAAGGGAGAATCCCCACCTCTTGCTTGGGCTGTCTTGATGTCCATGTTCTCCCACTGGTCCTGAGTCCCTGACCTTGGGACCTTCTTCTGCTCTCTGGCCTTTGTTCCCTGATTAAGCAACATCACTGGTTCTCCTGGGTCTTCAGCTGGTAGCTGGCATGGGATGGGACTTGTTGATTTCTGTAATTGCATAAACAAGTTCCTACGGAAAGGCTCTTCATAGAAATAGGTCCAAGTTCAGTCATGTGTCAGGGATGCATTCTGAGAAGCTAGTTGTTGTTAGCCGGCATCATCATTGAAGGATCATAGAGGAAGCTACTCAAAAGAAGGTGACCATGATATCACTAGATAACATGATTTTAAAAAAATGATTCATGTGTTTTTGTCTGAAACCCAGAATTACAGAGAAGAGGAGAAGAGCGGAAATGCACCTGCGTGTGCGAGAGAGATATTCCATCTGTTTGTTCACTCCCCAAATGGCTGCGATGGCCTGAGCTAGGCTGACCAGAGCTAGGAGCCAGGGGCTTCTTCTGGGTCTCCCAGTGCTTCTCAGGCCATAGAAAGGGAGCTGGGTCAGAAGTGAAGCAGCTGGGACACGTACTAGTGCCTAATGGGATGGCTGCAGCAGAGTGGAGGCTTAGCCTACTACGCCACGGCACTGGCTCCAAGGTGACGGGATTTTCTGGTATCGCTGCCATCTAGATGGCCCCAATGTTGACTTAAATGTAACTGTGTGTCTGATTGGTTCTAGTTTTCTGGGGAATCCTGACCAATATATTCTGCTTATTCTCCTTTGTTTCTTTCCAAGTAAACTTGACTTGGAAATGTTCTCCATGTGTTCATGGAGGTAAATCTTAATGGTGCCTTTTACCTTGAATCTCTGGTACCTCTTCCTCTCAAATGTTGACAATTCAAGGCCATCTGAAAATGATCACTGAGATACTTATGTTAATTCCTTTTCACTTCTGAGAGTCTCCTATCTTCCAACTCCAAGGCATTAAGTACTCACTTGGTAATTGTAATCACCTGCAAAAGGAAGCTGTTCTGTAAGAGCCTGTGTTTTGCTTCTGTTATCTCGACATTTTCCTTTATGATGAGACTGATACCTCCAGATACACTGCACTATATATTGGCACCAAGTATTCTGTGAAGGTGTTATACAAGTAATTGTTAAACACACACTATTTACACCAGCTGTTAAATACTAGTCTCCACATCAAGTGTTTGGCTAGTTTTAAACAACAAACTTGGCTTAAATATCAGACCATGATTCATGTGTCACCTTGGTAGGAGTAATGGAGTCTTTCCTCCTGCTGTTTCCTTAATGCTGCTACCTCACCAGTGTACTCATTCTTGACCAGTAATCTTAAACTTGATATTATTCATTTGGGTTGCTGAGTAATCGGAAGAAAATAAACCTTAGATGAGAAGTCACTCGGTATTCGGGAAATTAGCAAGAGTGCAGATATTTGGAGTTTGGCTTCACATCTTCTGACACTTTGCGATCACATTGTCTTTTTTTTTTTTTTTTTTTTTTATTATTTAACTTCAGTAATTACATTGTATTATGTGACGCAGTTACATAGATACTTGGGTTCTCCCCACCCCTCCCCAAACCCTCCCACCATGGTGGATTCCTCCACCTTATTGCATAACCACAGCTCAAGTTCAGTTGAGATTTCCCCATTGCAAGCGTATACCAAACATAGAGTCCAGCATCTTATTGTCCCGTCAAGTTCAACGGCTTCTTAGGTATACCCTCTCTGGTCTGATGACAGAGCCAGCAGAGTATCATCCCAGTCAATTGAAAGCTCCAACATACCATCAGCAAAAATTTACATCATTATGGAATTAATTGACATAGTAATGAGTAAACAATATGTTAAAAGTAAATGCGGGTTCCCAGCCACCTTCTGTGACCACCTCACCTATACTTCAATTTTAGTTTATACACAACATATAACATTCAAAACATAACATGTTATACATAACATCATATCATCTTAAATTAAGGCAAACATGTGGTATTTAACCTTTTGGGATTGGCTCATTTCCCTTAGCATTATGGTTTCCAGTTTGGCCCATTTGGCCACAAAGAACTGCATTTTGTTTTTTTTAATAGCTGAGTAGTATTCCATGGAGTAGATGAACCATAGCTTTCTTATCCAATCCTCTTTTGATGGGCATTTTGGTTGTTTCCATGTTTTTGCAATTACTGATTGTGCTGCTATGAACATAGGAGTACATGTTGGTTTCTCATAGAACAAGTGTTCTGGATATATTCCTAGGAGTGCTATTGCTGGATCAAACGGTATGTTGAATTTGAGTTGTTTGATAGCCTGCAGAAACAAAAAAATAGATCCACATCTCTCACCATACACTAAGATCAGATCTAAATGGATAACAGATCTAAACCTACATCCAGAAACCTTCAAACTTTTGGAAGAAAATGTTGGAAACACACTGGAACACTTAGGGGTAGGCCCTCACTTCCTAAAAAAGACTCCAGATGCAGTAGAAATCAAGACCAAAATAAACAATTGGGACCTCATCAAACTAAGAAGCTTCTGTACAGCTAGAGAAACAATCAACAAAGTAAAAAGGCAACCCACAGAATGGGAGAAGATCTTCGCACACGACATAGGTGATAGAGGGCTAATATCCAGAATATACAAAGAGCTACAAAACAACCAAAATGTCAAAACAAACAACCCACTCAAGAAATGGGCACGGGAAATGGGCAGACACTTCACAAAGGAACAAACCCAAATGGCAAATAAACATATGAAAAAATGCTCAAGTTCCCTGGCAATAAGGGAAATCCAAATTAAAACATCAATGAGGTACCACCTAACGCCAGTAAGACTGGCCCACATGAATAAAAGCACCAACGACACTTGTTGGCGAGGTTGCGGGGAAAAGGGAACCCTACTCCACTGCTGGTGGGGCTGCAGGCTGGTACAGCCTCTATGGAGATCACATTGTCTTAAACTAGACACATGCCCCTTGGCCCCAGCTTCCTTTTCTGCAAATTGGGGAGTGCTAGTAGCGGGTGTGCTGTATTTCTTTCTTTCTTTTTTTTTTTTTAAAGATTTAGTTATTTTTATTGGAAAGGCAGATATACAGAGAGGAGGAGAGACAGAGAGGAAGATTTTCTGTCCAATGATTCACCCCCCAAGTGGCCGCAACAGCTGGAGATGAGCCAATCTGAAGCCATGAGCCAGAAGCTTCTTCTGGGTCTCCCAAGCAGGTGCAGGGTCCCAAAGCTTTGGGCCATCCTCCACTGCTTTCCCAGGCCATAGGCAGGGAGCTGGATGGGAACTGGGGCCACCAGTATTAGCACCGGTGCCCATATGGGATCGTGGCGCATTCAAGTTGGGGACTTAACCACTATGCTCTCTCGCCAGGCCTGGTGTGTTTTATTTTTTTACATAATTAAATGGAGTGAAACATTTCAAAAGCTTGTGGGAGAACTTGTAGAGTGAAGTACAATTGTCCTTCTGTAGCTGCAGAGAGTTGCTCTCAGAACTCCTCAGGGATGTCCACAAGGTCTTTCTATAAAATGAAGTAGTGTCGTAGTGTGGAACCTACATGCATCTCCTAGAGGCTTTACATCAGGTCCAAATGGCTTCAAACGTCTAATGCCATGTTGATGCTCTCTAATTAGCTGGTAGATTGTGCTGATGAGGGATTCATGGCAAGAATAAAAGTCTATGCATGCCTAGTTTGTGTGCAGTTTGACTCTGCCAATAGGAAGCTCTATCTCTTTGTCATTGTGATGATGCAAGTAGATTCCAGTACAAATGACATCAGTGGAAGAGACAGTTGCAATGAATCAGGTTTTGGTCTAATGGAAATTTCTGGACTTGGTTGAGGAGGACTTCATATTCTCCTTTTGATACTTCTTGAGAATAATTTACTTACATCTACGTACCTTGGTGTCACAGACAGCATTGCACACAAAGCCATTGGATTCTTTTAAGATTTATCCCTTTATTTGAAAGGCAAAGTGACAAAGAGGAGAGAGAGAGAGAGAGAGAAAGAGAAAGAGAGAGAGAAAGAAAGAAAGAAAGAAAGAAAAGGCTCTTACATTTATAACAAAGTTGGAAGATCTGCAGTCAGAATCCAAAGACCCAAGAAAGCTATGGTGCGGAGCTAGCCTGAGTTCAGATCTGAGTCTGGAAAGCAAGAGAAGGCCAATGTTCCAGTTCACAGACAGGCAGAGAGAGAGTAAATCCTTCTCACTCAGCCTGTTTGTCCTGCCCCTGCTACAGTAGAGACTTTCCCTCACTGGGGAGGCCTCCACTTTCTCGAGTCTACTCAGTCAAAAGATACTGTCATGTCGCAACATCCTCCCAGATACCTAGAAGAATGCTCAGCCAAATATCAGGGCACTCTGTGGTCCCAGCAAGGCGATGCTTTACAAGAACCATCAGTTCCTGGAAAGGCAGAGAGATGAAGTCACAGCTCCTTGCAGAGCACTTCGAGGTTGAGTCAAGGAGTTACTATCAGTGAGGAACTCTAGCATGCTTTGTATTATACACATGGCATATATGTTTGTTAGACTATAAAATCAGTGACCTTCCACAGAACATAAAACTGCTCCAGGAAGAGTGTTGGAAATTTTTATTTTATTTTTGGTATATATGATCACACATCTTTTATAGGATTACATGGTAAATACTTTCACTTGCAGTGGGTTTTCATCTCATCTGAAGTCTGACAGCAAAAAAAAAAAAACTTTGGGTTTCTCACCACTTAGGAAAAATTGTTAATGAAAATTTAACTCTGTGTCATTTAATTTCTCTTCAATCTTAAAAACCCTTTCAACCTGTGCTATCTGACATCTTTTATTGGTTATTGTTGCACATAGCCGATAATGGGTGTCTCAAAGCAAACTCAGCTTCTCCTATTTTTGCTGTTTACTCTATGTATTTGAAGCAGAGAGGGAGAGATAAAAGCGAGGGAGAGGAGGGACAGGGAGAAGAGGAGAAAGGAGGAGGAGGAGGAGGAGGAGGAGGAGGAGGAGGAGAGAGAGACCTTTCATCCGGTTTTACTCCCCAATGTGCATAAAGCTGAGCCAACTGAGGCCAGGAGCCTGGAACTGCAGCTGGGCTTTCCCCCAGGGTGGCAGGGTCCCAGCTCCATGTGCGATCACCTGCTGCCTCTCAAGCTGCTCACTAGTAGGGAACTGGAATGGGAGCAGAGCTAGATCTAGAACCCGGTTGTCTCAAGTGGTGGCTTAACTGCTACACCAAATGCCTGCCCCCTAAGCTCATTTTCGAGTGTGTTAGCCACAGCCTTTCCCTTAGAATTCATAAGAAGAAATAAAGGAGAGACTGTTTTCCACATGAAACCCAAGCATACAGTGTGGGTAGAGCTTTCAGTCTTTGAGCCTTATGTGGTGGGTAAGGGCAGAGGAAGGGTCTCTGGGAAGCATGTGTGAAGCTGCCCTATGAGCTGTTGCTTCTGCAGCAGAATGGACCACAGGTGGCAGGGTAGGGTGCAGAAGACGTCATGCTACAGCTGCTGTCTGAATCAGTTACCCCAAGACTATGTGTCCAGGATGGCCACAATTGGCTGGTTTATAAAGGCAACTCTTCAAAAAGATGATTGCGATTCTGCTTTCTGCTCAGAAAGCAAAAAATGATGGAGTTTGTGTTCTGATTTGGGATATCTCTAATTGTGTCCAAATTTTCCTTTTACCCCAAAGAACCCCAGCTGCTCCCTACTGCTTACAAACTAAGATTTATCCCTGTGGGGTTGCTACTGTCCCAGCCTGTGGACTCATTGATGTCCCTGCCCCATTTGCATAAGAAACACCTAAAGGGCCCAGTGCAGTGGCTCAGTGATGAATCTTCCCCTTGCAATTGCAGGGATCCCACATGGGCACTGGGTCATGTCCTAGTTGCCCCACTTTCCTTCCAGCTCCCTGCTTATGGCCTGGGAAAGCAGTAGAGAATGGTCCAAAGCCTTGGGATCCTACACCTGTGTGGGAGACCCAGAAGAAACTCCAGGCTCCTGGCTTTGGGTCAGCTCAGCTCCAGCCATTGCGACCATTCAGGGAGTGACCCAGCAGATGGAAGATCTTTCTCTCTGTATCTCCTTCTTTTTGCAAATCTGATCTGCCTTCCCAATAAAAAATAAATAAAACCTGTTTTAAAAAGAAAGAAACATGTACAGTCTGTTTTTTGGAGGTGGGGAAGCCGGTCAGCCTTGGGTTTAGTCCCAGCTCATCAGCCCAGAACCTCGGAGATGAATGGCCTCCCTGCCAAGTGCCAGGACCACGGAGAGCTCCTGGCCTCTGGCCAGTATCAGGAAGTGCTGACCTCAATTGCTGGGTCCTGTCTATTTTCAGAAAAAAAAAATATATATATAGATAGATAGATATGAGAAAGGTCTGAAAGAAAGAAAACAAATCAGTCCAAGGAATTTCACTAAGCAGTTTATTTCTAAATGAAGAAGTAATCCAGGGAGGGCATTCCAAGGAGTTGCTTCCAGTTTCTGATGCCAACCATGGGGTTTTGATTTCTCTGTATTTCCATCTTCACATTGCTGACAACTGCCCTTATAGTTTTAAATCTGGGTTGCCAGTGTCAATTAAATATGCAAGAGAACAGTGTACGTTTCGGAGGAAAGTAATTATTGTTACACCTTAGAGCAGCTTAATGAATACATTAACAAGTGATCCTTCGCCATGTTTTTCTCTTAATAGCCATCAAAATCTTTATAAACCTACAGCACAATACATAATATCTCGTTACAAGATTTGCTTTTTATAAAAAAAATCAATGCATACGTAAGTTATTTGTGTCAAAACTCATTTATTTTCACAATAACATGGACTGTCAGAACTGACATCCTGCTAATAACATCCAGGGCATTTGCATATTATTCAAATATTTCCTTTTATGAAGCTGGGACTTTTACTCACACTGCTCTGCTCACCCATGCAGCATGCACTTGCACATTAGCTCAGTTCACACAGCCAGAGAAGGGTTACCTGTGGCAGCTAATTATGCCACTCTTTATGCATATTAATGATTCTTAGGAGCAGCCATTATCTGTTCTGCAGAGAGGAAAAAACCATTGCAGCCTAAATGGGAAATCGATTACAGACAGAATAGCAGAGAGTTGGAGAGCGATTTTTGGTAATTTTCCATTTTTGATGTTTGTTTTTCTATTGCTTTCATTAACAAATTGCTGCACACTTAGTGGCCTACAAGAGCACAGGGTTGTCATCTGCCAGCAGGAAAGGCATTCTGCCTGGGTGTCGCTGTGCTGCTCTGAACGTGTGGGCAGAGCTGTGTTCCCTGCTGGAGGTCCAGGGGGAGAACGGCCGCATCTCCTTTCCCAGCTTTCCCTGGTCCTTGCAGCTGCCCTCCCACTTTAGACCAGAAGGGCATGTGGAATTCCTCCCACTCTCCCTCTCTGGTCACTGCTAAAACATTCTCCGCTGCTGCTGACCTCCTCCTGCTGGTCACTTTCTGAGTGTACTTGAATGGTTCAAGGCACTCCACCTGTTTCAAGGTCTTAATGGACAATTACATGAGCAGGTTCCGTGGTTGAGGCAATGGACATCTTTTGGGGGATGACATTTTTCTCCTTGTCCTCCCAGAATTTTGCTTGAAGTGGCAAAAAAAATTGTTTAAATAGGAACTCAAATTTCCTTATGGGTTAGTGTCTTATTCTTTTTTTCACTGATCTTTTATCTCTCTCTTTGTTTTCCTCTTTTATCTGGCAGGGATGGGGAAGCTTTTTGTCCTCTTCTGAAGGTCATTTGGATATGGATTTCTCTATTATTTGCTGGCCATACAGCATTTTCAATGTGAAAATTAGCCTGCTGTAGATCTACAGAATTCTGAGTACCACCAGCAGTTACTGTGCCAGCACCAGCCTGAGCAGTCCAGTGGATAGTCCCCATCCCTCACTCCAAGTCCCCACTTGAGCCCACTGCCCTGCTGAGTTTCCACGCTGTCCCAGGTTCTGTTCTTCATGCCAGCAACATGTGCTCCTTGTGGTGTCAGCAGCTGTTTCATGTCAGCCGTGTGCATTGATCTTTCCATGTCAGGTCTCTCATGGTACTGGGCAGGATGACTGCAAAGATGCCCTACCCACATGACATTGAAATGCCCTTGCCACAGCACACCCTCACTTCTTGGCCACCATGGCTTTCTGCGCGTGGTCTGTTAGCCTGACTATACTCTCTAAGCTTAAAAGAGAAAAAGGGGACTATGGACCATTCCCCCGACCATTGCTCTTGGGGGGACCAATATTGGTGAATAAACAGTGCAGTTTTCAGGCTCCAATGACACAGCTGAGGAGTCCATCCACACTGAGTCCTACTGGCCTTGTGTTGGATGAGCCCCAAAGGTGTGCAGAGTTGTTCTACCTGTTGTCTTCCTTGTTTCATTTCTGACCCCCGCAAGAGACCCTGGGGTCACCTCTCCAGAAAACACTTGCACCCACCTTCATGTCTTAGGGTCTAGGAGATGGCTGGTTTTATTTGTTGACTGCTCTGAGCTCAGGGGTATCCCCGTTCCTGGTAAATACTTGTTTTTGGATGTGTGTGGAGGTATCTTTACATAGAAGACCTGCTATTGCCTGTGAGGCTAAGATGTGTG
This sequence comes from Ochotona princeps, assembly GCF_030435755.1. Classification (NCBI taxonomy): domain Eukaryota; kingdom Metazoa; phylum Chordata; class Mammalia; order Lagomorpha; family Ochotonidae; genus Ochotona; species Ochotona princeps. Next base: position 82,345,954 of record NC_080837.1, read on the forward strand.
ATTCACTGAGGGACCCCAGAAGGACTGAAACCAGAGGCGGAGTGAATCCTCACTCTTCTGGGGCTGGACTTCCATATTCTCACACGATCTTGGGCATTGTGTCCCTGGTACTCAGGCCTCTGTGCCCTTGCTGGTTACCAGACACCTCCACTTCCATCAGTGACTGTCCTGGTTCTTGGGCCAGCAGCCTTGGGCTGAGCTGCATGCTGGCTTTGCTGCCCCGCACCTGTGTGTCCTCTTGGTTGTGCTTCTCTGCACAACCCTGACTAATACAGCCTACTCTGTGGAAGAACCCAATTCCTAAAAGGAGAACTGACTCCTGAACTGGAACGGCAGGCACATAAACAGTAGCACAAGAGCAAGAGGAATGGTGTTTTGGAGCCCAGAAAATAAAGATCCTACACAAAGATTCTCCCTCATGGGTCCAATGCCACTTTAAAAAGTCTTTCTTCTTGTTATTGAAATAAATTTATTTTAGAAACAAATAACCTAGAACTGTCTGTCCCATCAGTGAAGACCAGAAGCCTGGCTCTTCACCTTCAGGACACAGGAGGCTAGACAGATGCAGAGGTGGGGTTGTGGGGGGTGGGTTATGGTCAGGAGCTGGTCTTATCCTCACTCCCAGTGGGACGAGCTGAATGTAAAAAAGCAGAGCCAGGTCTTTTTGCTTGAAGATTGAGTGATGTATGTCCAGGACAGTAATCCTGCTGGACACTGCTCCTATGCTGAGCTGGTTCCAGGGATCCTGTCCCAGGGGCAGATCCTGGCAGTGACAGGGAGTCCTTGTATTTATTTGTCAGTGAAAGCCAGACTCCCAACATGGACACACTCCTGAGCTCATGAAATGTCATGTCTATAGCAGGGAGGGAGGCTTTTTTTTTATCTGAAAAAGCAGATTTACAGAGAGAAAGAGAGAGTGTATTCATCTTCCCTCTGCAGGTTCACTCCCCAAGTGGCCACAATGACTAGGATTGAGCCAAACTGAAGCCAAGGAACTGGAGCTTCTTCCAGGTTTCCCACATAGATTCAGGGGCGCATGCACCGGTGCCATCTTCCCTCGCATCTCCACGTCTTTAGCAGGGAACTGGATTGGAAGTGGAACAGCTGGAACTGGAGCCAGTGCCACGGACAGCAGCTTAATCCACCGTGTCCCAAGGCTACCACATGGAGCCATGGCTGCCTGTTAAGAAATCAGTGCAGTCACAAACTGAAGCACTAATCTAATTTCAGATGTCCAGGCTTGTCTTCACTCAGACTTCGCTGTCAATGTCATTGGCTTGAATCTATGGCCATATCCTCACAGCGCAGGTAATGCATGCCCCGGGAAGCCCCAAGTACTGGTTCTCTGGTCTAGGATGGATGGCCATGTACACTGGCCAGATTTGGGAGGAGCAGCTGACTGTCTTGGTTTTGGGTGGAAGCTTAGATGGGATCCCTATGAAGTGCTTTGGATTGAAGGAGAAGATGGAAACTGAATTTATTTTGGTGAGCATCAAGTCTATTGGGGCCACTGCTTTCAGAATTGCCTTTTGGTCTCTCTAGAGCTAGAAGAAAAAGCTTAAGCAGGATAGTGGCTGAAAAATGCACAATCAAGAAGGGTTCTCCATGGTGGTGGTGGGGAAGGGATAGCAGTGGCTGTTTCTTCAGTGGAGCTTGTGTCAGAATAAGACAGTGTGGGCCAGTGGGTGTGCCCATAGCATGGGCAATAGGTTAGAATTACAGTGTTTATAATATTAACACATATTTTTCAGCTTCTCAACTGGGGATTATTTTTTTTTTAAATATTCATTTATTCATTAATTACATTGCATTACATGACACAATTTCATAGGTACTGGGATTCCCCCCCCCTTCACCCCAAACCCTTCCCCCATCATGAATTCCTTCACCTTGATGCATAACCACAGCTCAAGTTCCGTTGAGATTCCCTAATTAAAAGTTTACACCATACATACAACTGGGGATTATAAAGGACATTTGAGACTCTTGGGGTGGAATGTTGAGTTTTTATTTTATAAAGTAGGATAGAGATTTATTTAAAATTTCATAATACTTCTCCACTTATTCATTTGTGAAGCAAAGGAATAGAGAGACGTTGTTTCCATCAGTTGGTGTGCTGGTTCTCTCCTCAGATGCCAACCATGACTGAGAGCTGAGACCAAGAACTCAATCCAGGTCTCTTGTGTGGATGGCAGAAAACTAGTTATTTGAGCCATCACTATTGCTTCTCTGTGTCTGCATTGGCAGGAAGTTGGCACTGGCAACTGAAGCAAGGAACTGAATCTGGTTATTTGGAAGCCAGATGTGGGCATCTTAACCAGAGGGCTAAGTGTTTGTCCCAGGGCATGGGTTTTAAGAGATTGCAAATATCTTTTGACAGTGGAATATAAACAAAGGTTCATACAACTTGTTACAATGTTAGCAATAAGAGGTGAGTGGGAGAGAGCTGCTTCCAGGAAAGATGACAAAGTGCTTGGGAAATTCCTGAAGAATCAGGAGTAGAGAGCGTGCCAGCTCATTCCACCACCACTCCCAAGGAACCAAAGAGGGTTATCAGATGAGGTCTCATTAAGGGTCTCGTTGTAGGTGGAGGCCACTTTTGTCCACAGATATTCAAAATCCTCAATTTGTTTACTCATTCAACAAAGATTGCTCAGAACTTTTCAAGGCCAAGACATTGTGCTCTGTATGAGGAATGCGCAAATCAGGAGTCAGATGAGCACTTAGACATCGGGAAAAATGAACGGATCCCCGTCCCTCATTCCCATGTGGTGTGCAATGATGGTCCAAACAATAGGTTCTAAGAAGATGGAAGCAAAGAGAGCACCATGGATGAACTGAGGTAGGAAAACGGGAGAAAGGGTATGTGTGGGAGGTGATATCCTAGACAATGTTAAGGGTCAGTGAGGAGGTGCAGACCAGAGGAACATGGACCAATGAAAGAATTAGACTAGAGGTCCCTTGGCAGGCTATACGGAGAGGAGGTCAGTGTCCTGAACAGTCAGCACTGGTTCTCAGGACAGTCTGAGCCCACCAGGCAGAGAAACAATGCATTAAAATATGGTGAGTGTTCGTGACTTGCCCAGCCCTTTCCTGGGTTCTTTCACCACTGTCTGGCTGCATATCCTCCAAAGACTATGCATTTGCAGCAACATCCCTGGCTTGTTTACCTTTGGTAGGAGAACTGATTGTTCTCAATCTACATGTAACATAACTAAGAATCGGGAATGTTGTGATGTGGATATTCACATGAATACTAATTGGTAGAAGCAGAGTTGGGTTACAAGGTTGTGTGCCAAGGAAGGCTGCTGGTTAAAATTCTTGGCTTGGTGTTTCTTCCAAGTGAGAGCCTTCTTTGAGAGCAGACCTCTTTAGTTTAACAGATAGGATGCTCGTGCCCCAAGCAGAGTGCGTTGGCTTTGTTCTCAGCTCAGGCTCCTGACTCTGGGAGGTAGCAGTGGTGGCTGAAGTGATTGCACTCTGCCGTCACGTGACAGGCCTGCATTGAGTTCCCAGGCCCAGGCTCTGTTCGCAGCCATCTCCTTGCTGTCGAGGGTATTTGCAGATAGGAGCTCCATCTGCCCCTCAAATTAAATAACAATAATAACAACAACAACAATAATAAATTTAAAAGACAAGGCAAGAAGGACAGTAGAGGCAGAAGTTGAAGGGTTATATCACAGCCCCAATAAGAGCTGATGGTGGTGGCTATATTCAGAGGCAAGAAAAGAAAGTGGAGGAAGGCAATTTAAGAAGAAGAAAGAACACAGGGAAGGACTGTGGGTAGAGAGATTCCTTCACAATACATTTCTGAGGTTTGTCATTTTAATTACATCATATAAACATACCCATCTGTGTACCTGTTATCCTAGTGACAGAGCCTCAGATTATTTTGCTGTTATGAAACAGGTTCTTGGCATTACAAAACCAGTTCTAAAATTATACTTTCCTCTTCATTTCCTATCATGGAATCAATGCACATTTCCAGATTCTTAACATTTGTAAATCACTAAAAATATTTACTAGTAATCCTGGGAATTGGTTTATCCCGAGTTTCCGAATTTAATTTCCTGCTTTTAGCATATATTTTCTCTTTTGTTTTTCCACTGATAAAAGTGAGCTTATTTCTTCATCGGTATTTCTAATGGGAATGGAGAGAATGAGTCAGTCACAGAATTCATGGTCAAAAAGGATTGGAGTAACTGCTAGAAAGAGATGTAGCATCTAGCTAATGTCAAATTCTTGATGATTCCAGTCCCATCTCTGCCACGATACGATTTTTCAGCTTTTGCTTTATGTTGACCGTTTTCACAAGTCTTGGTGTTCAGCTATATGAGACAAGCAAACACTCAATTCCACACATAGAACTTTGCCATTGACTCCAAAAAACCCCTGGATAAGAGCTCCCAGTTGTTCTGTCAGCAACTCTCTCCCCTGTTCTGAACGCTGACAGTGTGGTTGGGCTTTTCCATTTCATGTATTTTCTTATCAATAGTACGCATTTTTTTTCTTTTGCAATTGGCTGTCTTCAGTCAATGCCATGTTCGTAAACTTCATCTGTGTTTCTCATGTGCAGTTGTTCCTTGATATCCATGGGGGATTGGTTCTGGGAGTTCCCATGGATACCCAAATCAATAGATGTTCAGTGCATATGAAATGGCAGTGTGTTTGCATATCATATGTGCATATCTTACTGTATACTTTAAATCATCTCTGGATTACTTAGCATACCCAATGTTATATAATTACAATGTAAATAGTGGTTATACTGTGTTGTTTAGGACATAATGGCAAAGTAAAAGTTTGTACAAGTTCAGTACAACTAAAACATTTTGTCATGAATATTTTCATCCTGTGATGTGTTCAATCTTAGGATGAGGCTCTGTGACTATGGTGGCAGGGTACCTGGATTGTGGCTTAGTGCCCCATTGCACAGAGGCCAGCACATTTTTTCTATCCTTTATACTTTAGAGGAAAATAGCTTGTCTCTTGTCTTGAAGCCATCTGATTTGGCTCCTCAACTCAAGAAAGCATTCAACCCAAAAGTTTGGCTAGAGGTTGATGGGTTAATGTCAATTAGCTGCAGGTTTGGTTCTAAGTTCCCTTTGTTCCCTCTTTCTAAGGGAAGGATGAGGAGGCCTGGATGACTTGTGAGGAATGAAGATGAGCATTTAAAGGTCTCACATCAATTCATAGACCTCCAAAGAGGAAGAAGCTGTGTTTCAGTAACTGTAGTTTCAGATATTAAATTGCCCACCAACTTTGGCCATGTCTTCCAGGACAGAGTGGGTGTCTCTTGGCTTTTACACCTGTTCTCTTCTACAGCTGGAGAGGTGCAGGGCGCTTACCTGGAGAATGGTGTGGAGTCATTTATTGAATGGACACATGGACTAGAAGGCTTCTTTTCTTTTAGAAACCCTCTGTTGCAGAGCCTTCCAGGACTGGCCCTAAATCTCTTCCTTCATCTGTGACTCACAACCCATCCTACTCCTGGCTCTGAACACTTGACAGCTCAGTCAAGAGATAAATTGTGAAGATTGGAGCCATTTAATCCTGAGGCTTTCGGAAGTATCAGCCAAGATGTTTAAATGAAACAAATTTTCATCTCGTTTTCTTGAATGAAGCCAATGTCTTCATTTTTTTATATCTTCATATACACAATTGCTGAATGTGTATTTAGAGATCAGCCATATGCCAGGTACTCTTCTCTGTGCTGAGAATAGAAAGATAATTTAGAATGAGCAGAGAAGGGCTCTGAAAGCATTTATGTTGCCGAAGTCACTCTGCAGGGAAGTAGAATAGTTGTCTGAAGGATAAGTGCTGGTTTCCCGGACTGAAGTGGCAACACATGCAAAAGTGCAGAGGCCTGGGGCATATTCCAAGTGTTGGCGCTTCAAGTTCAATTATGGTTAAAGTGACACTGCACCATACAATATGAACCTGATGTGAACTCCTATTATGACTTCAGCCTCATGCTGCTGGTCAACTGATTTAATTCTATATAACTCAGTTTCCTTGTTTTTATGCTTGGAGTGTTGTTGATGATAACAATAAAAAAGGTAGTCACCTTTCTGTATTAAGTGTTATTCTAAGCATTTGGAATGTGTTAATTCATGTAATCTTTGAAATCTTCCAAAAGATTAGCATTCCTTTCACCATATTAAAGACAAGGAAACTAAGGAAAATGCTCAGTGAGCTCTTGTAATGACTCAGTGAAAAGCAATATGTTTATATATGTGTATGTTTATATATGTGTATGTTTATATATGTGTATGTTTATATATGTGTATGTTCACATGCAGGTAAATTCTGCTGTGAGAACTGTGCTGCATTGGGTAGTGAGGTCACAAAAGGGAGAAACTCACCTGGCTGTAAAGTTTTACAGTGTTTTTGCTGATATTTTAAGTCAGTCATGTTCTGAAGATATGTTTATGAAGAAGTCACAGAAAAGTATCCCTTGCTCATTGACTTTCACATGTCTCCTCAGGGTCAGCTTCTTCCACTGCGTGACTCCTTTAGATGTTATCAGGATAGTCTTGGTGGCCTGCCACCATGAGCCGTGTTTCCTGTTGAGAAATTTGTATCAGAGAATATCCATTCAGATATTATCAATGGAAACTGTCAACATCTTGAACGATTCAGCTGGAATTTTGGAGTTAAACTCTTTCCTAGGTTGAGTATCAAGGCATCAAACAAAATCTCACTATTCCCTAAAATCTATCGGGTCCTAGAAGAAAACAAGCCTTTATAAAACAGGACAGGAGGTAAGCACAGTCACAGCCCTGGCCTAACAGGTAGCAGGCCAATGGTTTTATGAGAAAGCATCAGATGGGGAAGAATCAATGGCTCAGCATACATCTGAGTTCAAATCTCTTTATGTGGATGTATTATGGACTGGCCATGGAGGATGCGGCCAAGCTAACGCAGGTCCTGTAGGATAGGCTATGGAATCAGAAAGTCTGCCCGTAGCCAGTAGAAAAAATTCGAAAAACTAAAGCCATTAAATGATAATATTTGAAATTTGTTGATATCACTATGGCACCAGTAGAATAGGTGAGTGGGAGGAGGCCAAAGAAGAGGGGATAAAAGTGAGTTAAGGGGAAAGGGTGAGGTTCTGACCTCAGAGGGAGACATGGACTTGTTAGAAAATAGAACCATTGTGAGCTTTCTAGGAAGCAAACATGATATGGTGGGAAATTACAGTCAGTGAAAGATTTTTCATATCTCTGGTCTTTGTTTGGGATCCTATAGAAGGCATGGGGACAAGGCTTTGGATGCAAGTTGGCTATTTAGTAAGAACTCATAGGAAACACTGACTATTTGCTTGGGGCAGGAATCCTAAGTCCCCTAAAGGTAAGGCAGACAAGGAAGGAAGGAAGCTAACTTAGCACGCGTTAGTGAGCAGGTTGCTGCTGTGAGAAACTGGGTTCGCTCGACTGTGGGGTCCTGCAAGATCACCGCAACACGCTTCAGAGTTGTCCCAAACAAGGGGCGTTTACCTTCAGTCTCTCACCTATGACTGTTGAGAATTACTGCCTAGGAACTGATAGTGACTTCCTGGTGAATCCTTTTCATAGACATAATTTTTCCTCAAACAGATTGTAGAAGAAAGGCCTGGAAAGCAGTCAGGTAGCAAGCTCCTACAGTCAGAGAAGTCCCACAGGGAAAAGTGGAAAGTGTGACAACATGAACCCCTGTGTGCTCCAATGATGAGAGATAATAGATGCCAGTGGGCACCAACCCGATATGCCACAGCTCCCTTGAGTGTTTTTCTAAGAGGAGATCATGGGAAGCATCTGAGAGCAAGCCTGGATCTCAGAAGAGCACGTTCGCCTGGGATGGCAGCAGAGTGTGACTTATCTGTACATCGGCCTGGACACACTTCCCATCACCGGTCCTGCCAGGATCTGCTCTGAGCCCAGAACCCCAGCCTTGTGGATTTTCCTGAATTACCACTTTAAGGGAAAATGAGAACTACACCCCCAGAGTTTTTAATTGCTATTGACAAAAGTAATATGAGCTGGGTCTCTCAAGAAGAAGATCGAGAAAGATACAGCCAGGCACCAGGACTCAGATGAGCCTATTAAATAGATGATGAGGAGCAAGGGCTTGTCTTCTGCAATGCGTGCAAACATTATGGTCTTGCTTGGGGAGCTCCTTTCTCCATCCTACCCTTGGCTTACCACTTAGGCAGCCATGGTGACTGCCTGCCCCATATCCAAGCTGAGAAATGGGTGAACTAGTAATACCATGTCACCCAGCACCACAATGATTAGATCAGAAAACTGGGAAGAGGCAGAGTTTGTTATGTTTTAATCAGACAGATAATGACAATGACTTGTTAGGCACAATAACCTATTTTATTCAGGCTGATACACAGAAATGATGGAACATTTAAATACTCTTGACACATTGTGCAGGCATGCACTCTTGACTCCCTCAAGAGGGTGCCCCAGGATTCAGGTCAGATTCATGTCTTTGTAAGAGTCACCTTATTTCATCTTTCCCTTCCATTTGCTCTTTTTTTTTTTTTTTGAATTTTTGTAGTTTTGGGGCACTTTTTGTTTTTAAATATTTTTGTTTATGTCTGTTGATATACAGCTCACAAATGATGTGTATCACATGTATTTGGACTTTCAAGTAGCTGTGAAATCCGTCCCATCTTCTCTCCATGACCATCACACCTGCTGTAATTGAGAGGCGCAGGTGCATGTCAGAACCTGGGAGCGTGGCCTTGGAGGAGAGCAGAAAGGAGGACCAGGAGGATACATACTGAGCCCTGAAGAACAAAACACACAAAATCTTTCGCAAATGACATCCCAACATGATGCTAAGGTGATGGGTTTTGGCCAATACGATGCACTGTTGGCCTGTTTTTATAGTTTCTTGATCATCCTCTGGGCTGTTCCTTATAGGCTAGAGAAGGCCGCATGCCTTCCCTCTGATGCCTCCTGCTTGATTTTGTTTTCTTGACACAGGTGTCTCTGCTGCATTTCATCTGGATAGGTCAGTGCCATTACTTGCCAGGCGGCGGAGGACATCTGGCCTGCTGCCAGTATACATCCCACACAATCTTTCAGTTTGGTCCTTTCAAGGCAGCCACAGATGAGACTTGAAACTGAAGCAATCTGTAACAGGTTAATTTTTAAATTGGTAATTTGGTAGGGCCTGCAAAAGATGTTGTAAATATCCAAATGGTCCTTGGCAGTTAAAAAAAGGTTCCCCACCACTACTGACCTGCAGGTGCACCACTCTGCCACCCCCCAATTCCCTTCGACTTTAGTTGCCCACACATGTGATAAACATGTGATAGGCATTAAAGTTAATAAAAGGAATATATGTGAAAATTAAAACATCCAACCCAGCTGCGGTTGACCCACCATGAAGCACATTTGAGACCTGCACTAGGTCACTCCTGTCATTTTGTTTAATCCATGTGTACCATGGGTAATGTAAGATGCTTTCCTTGCCCACATTTTCTAGATGAGGAATGGAGGCTAAGAAAGATGGAAAGTCATCCAAGAAAGCCTATTTTTATGGTAACAGGTTGTAGGTTACGGAGAACAAGCCTGAATCTAATACTCTCAAGGAGGCTGAGGGTCAGGAACTCGGGCCAGGCAGAGTAGATGATCATCACTGCCCTCACAGTGATGGAGAAGCCAGCCAGGCTGGTTCAAGTCATTGACGATGGATGAGAACTGTTCAGTGGCTTGGTTCTGACTGTCCTCTGGAGTGCTCATGGAGTGGTGCCTCAGGCTAAGCTGAATTCTTGTGGGGCAGCTGGCTTCCCCCAGGGAGGAGCAGGCAACGGACTGAGCCAACTTATGACTTGCTCTCAGAATGTCTAGATCGCTATACCTGTCACATTGTGGTAACTGAGCAAATCACTCAGGCCAGACTGCATTTGCTGGGAGGGGAGTTGGGCTCCATCTCTTAGGAAGCATGTCAGCTATTTTAATCTACTGTATCTGTATTGAGGAAGAGGCTGAACTGGAATGTGGCACACAGATTTGCTTGACTTCCAAATCCTTGCTTTTTTCTTCAATTACTTTGTCTCTGCCAGCATGCTGTGTGTGATGGCCACAGGATTCCTATTTATGAGCTTGAGCCTGGGTCACCATGGAAATAGGCAGCTGCAAGAGGGTTCTGAGGTGGCACCCATGACGTGTCAGGGTAGGACAGTGAGAAGGGACAGTGCCAAAGTCCTGCTGGGACAGAGGGACACCAATGCCATCTCTCATGCTGCAGGGACCATGAGCTTGCAAACAGAGCAGAACTTCCGAATCGAAGGGACCTGCCAATGCCTAGTGCTGATGAGAAGGAGGACAGGGGAGAGGGGACAAATTCTATAAGCAGAAATAGAGTAAGGTAGCTGGGAGGGGAGCTGGTAGGCAAAGGCAGGAGTGCAGTCTACCCCAGGAAAGAAGGAGACCCTCCAAAAAGAGATGGCAGGACCCACTTCTCTGCTGTGCCAGTCTGAGATGTGGGAAGTGGTGACTGAAGGCTAAGAAGAATGCGAGTGTCACCGGAAGGACACAGTAGCAGGAGGCAATGGAACACCTGAAGGAAGCCCATTTCCTCTGGTCTTTAAAGACGAGCCCTTCTATAAACAATTCCTTGTAGCTTACCAGGGGTGTCCTCTCTGGATTCTGAAGAGGGACTGTCTGGCTACTTCACAACAGCCATGCTTGCATCAGATTGAAAACCGTACTTGTCACATCCATGTGATCTGTTAACAATTTTTTAAGGGGCATTAAAAAAAAAGATTTACTTAGTTGTTCGAAAGGCAGAACTATGGGAGAGAGGAGAGAGAGAGAGAGAGAAAATCTTATATCTGCTGGTTCACTCCCCAAATGGCCACACCTACACACACCTGTAGGAGAGCTAGGGTGGTCTGAAGCCAGGAGCCAGGAGCTTCTTCTGGGTCTCCCACGTGGGTTCAGGACCATCCTCTGCTGCACTGTCAGGCACATCAACACGAAGCTAGATTGGAAGTAGAGCAGTCAGAACAGTAAGTAGTGCCTTTATGGATGTCTGCATGGCAGATGGTGGGTTTACTTGTTAGTCACAGCATTGGCCCCCTCTTTGAACACTTTTGCAAGGTAGAGTGGAAAGGAGAGGAGAGACTGTCATAAAATGTTTGCTGCCTCCTTTGGGTGAGTCCATGTTTTTGGTACTGACTGGTCTGATTTCTGTTGGGAGTCAGTGTGTTCATGTTCAGGACACAAATCACCATCAGTGTCATGGCAGTTGACAGTCTTGGCAAGTGACTCAGGTACAGGTGAGCATGGGACCTTATAGGTGTGGGATGTCTAGGGTGGTCAGTTGGTGTTTTCTGGGGAAACTTCTCCCTTTTAATGAAAGAACGAGAGCGATACAAAAGGTACATATTCTTGACTCCTGTCTTGTCTGTTCTGAGTCCTGTAAGGCTTTGGTGGTGCTTTGGGTTCTGGTAGTAATTGTGGACCATGAGGGGAAATGCAAAAAAAAAGTTTTTTTATGTTGTTGAGTCACAGAATCAGTCCTCTTCCACATGCTGATAAATCTCTGACATCTAGCTCTCAAGCCATCCTTAGTTGGGTATTCCGTTCCTTAAAACCTCAAATTGCCTAAAGCATATGTTTGATCATGGCATGAGGTCAGACCATCAGCATATGAAACCTAGGGAGCTTTCAAATGAAGGAGTGCGGCTCAGCTACTCCTGGATTTACTGCTTGTCCCAGTGGAGAGGGTATCATATTTTTGCTTTGAAGCTGAGGACGGACCTTGTCCCAGGTTTAGTTGTGGTGTGTGTGCGTGTGTGTGTGTGTGCACATGTTAGTGGGTGACGGAGGGAAGAGCAAGAGATCGGACTTAGAAAAGAGAGGCGATAGTGTGGAGAGTTCATGTCTCCTACTTTTTACCACTCTAAGTGTAGAGTATAATCTCTCAAACCTGGCACAGTTTTAAATCACAGCTCCCCCCTCTTTGAAAGGATGTCAGTTACCATCTCACATTTTCCTAGCATCATAGACCTATGCCATGGTGTTCTTTGGTTATGCTGCTGAAAAGTAAAACCTTTGCCAGTTGGCTAACTTTCATGATTTGGATGTCTCGGAAGTTTCCTTCCCCGTGCTCATTGTCAACTAGTATCCTTGCAACTGCAAGGCCCTTCTTGGGTCCTTCCTTGGCTGCTATGGCCTTTTCTATTCACAGTGGACTCTGAACTGCTTGCATGAAGATGCTGGGAATCACTGTGAGTAGATGGAGTATCTCTTCCTCATTCTGATCAGCTGCATTTTTGATTCCCCTTGGCTCCCACTGCATTGTCAGGGTTGTGGGCTGAGGGGCCATCCAGGGGTTCTCTGTCCCAGGTCAGAGCTCACAGTCTTCGACCTTACCTGTTGGCCATCTTCTTGTAGCTGTCTCAGCAGAGACAGCCTTCCCTTTAGGACTTGCATTATATCCTGCTGAGTCCCAGCTCCATATGTCTGCATGGCTACTCGTAGCCTACACCCCAGAGAGCTGCTGTCCACATGCCTGGCAGCATGGCCAGCTGTCACCTGGGCAAACTCACCTGTCATGCAATGAGGCACATTCACCCTCTCCTATGAGGTCTAATCTCCAGCCTTGGGGAGGGTTAGCCTGCCTTGAGTCTTCCTAGGGCTCCCTGGGAGTTCTTACTGTATATTTGTATCCTAGTTGGTCGAGCCTTTCTATTAAAGCTCTCATTCTGTGCCAGGACAGTCTCCTGATGACTTAGCAGGTTTCTGACTCCTGACTGGACATTGCACTGATCCACTGCAGTCATACCCAGGGGATACTTAGGGTTAAGACTTTGATAATGAAAGTTCATAGCACAGTCTTCCAGCTTGCTGCATACAGAAAGTGGAGAGCCTCTGTAGCTGCACTGACTGAACTGGCAGTAGAAGCCCAATGATGAAGGACCTACGGCGTTTTGGGGGAGTGGGGGTTGGCCTCAGAGACAGTCGCTGCTATGTGTGGGGCATCTGGAGGGCCCTTTCTTGAAGGGTGACTTCTGGGCTCCTTACTTGGGAGAAAACCCTGAAGCTGGATAAGAAGCTAAAATGCACATAATATTCTGGGTCAGCATTTTCATGCCTTAAGAAGCTTACTTTTCAAATGTATAGATTATACAAGGGGCAAGCCCTAATAGTGCAGCTGTCAAGAGGCTGTGTGGGATGCCAGCCTGCTGTATCTGAATGCCTGGTTTGAGTCCAGCCTCTGCTTCTGTCTGATTTAAGGATGACGTGGTCTCGAGGCAGTGTAGTGTTGGGTTAAAACAGGTGGATAGGCATCTGTATGATGCAGGTGGCCCAGCCATCAACCACATACAGGCTGTGGGACAACATGGGGAAGACCATGCAGAAAGAATGTCCCCACAACTCCCAGGAGGACACTGGGCAGTGGTGGAGTGTCATCCACCACTGCTGGAACATCCTGTGCTGGGCACTTGGGCACTGGTTGTCATTACAGCTGGTGCTTGCCACACCCCTTTAAGGTCCCCAAGCCTTCCAGGCTGTTTCCGTGACTGCTCCAGCTCATGGAGGCCGCTTCTGTCTGCTACCTGGAACAGAGGTAGACCTATTGGACTACGTTTGCGAAATCCTATGAGATTCTTAATAATAATAATAATAATAATAATAATAATACTACAATCAGAACTTCCATGAGTTCTCCAGAATTACTGAAATTACAAGCCATTCCATGCTATAGTTGTCTTTATGAAGGAAAGGTATTATTCAGTATTTTAAAAGTTTTAATTTGTATTTACAAAGAATCCTACTCCTGAGGAAAACTTCAATGAATACTGGGCATAATATTAGCAGCACTACACAGATTTCCATAATTTAAGGACTTAACGTCTTCCTAAATTTGTCATTTCTTAGAACAACCGCATCACTCACAGGAAGTGTGTAAGACAGACCAAGCATGCACTCACTGTATTTGCAGCGATGGATTTAGCAGCAAGCAGGTGCAGGAACTCCCCATGTCAGCTGGGCATGCTGAGAGCAAGGCTGATCAGAACAAGCTCCCTCCTTGCCGTGATCCATCCTGGTTGCTTTGGAAGCATCGGCCTTGACCTTGCATTCAGTGCACCAGCCTTCCTTCCCTGCCCTTGCTTATGGTCAGTCTGGTGGACTTGTTTGAACCCACTAGTGATGTGTCTATTGAACACTGAAGCATATAGCATAGTCCATTTTCTTTAATTCTCATCTAATGTTTTCGTGGAATTATGCTCTTAGTACATATAAACTTCCTCAGGAATTCCAGGAAGGAATTTCTACACAGAAACGCTGCCCTTGATCAATGAGGACCAGAGAGTTGGGATAAATCTGGGGCGTTTCATGGTCCTTTTGCTTCTTTGAAGTTCTCCTGTCTGGTGCCCTCTGAGTTCAGGAGCTGAGAGCATTAGCTGACGTATAAGCTTGGTCCGGAGTAGCTTCCTAGCTTCCCTGTCTAATGCTCCCTGTGGCTGTTTCCTTGAGGGTGGGGAGTTGCTCAGTTATTATGGAATCATGTCTCATTTCCTAAGTTTCTCTGTTGAAACCCTAATCTCCACTCTGGAGGCTGTGGCTGTGTTGATAAAGAGATGTAATGTTGATTACTCTGATTTGATCAGGACACATTGCTTACCCTGCACACTCTGAGGTTTGCACACTTGCAGATTTGAAGGAAATGTTGTTAGGGAAGACAATGGAAAAACACAGAAGATGACATTCACTGCAAGTGGAGAGGCCTGGGGCGGTAGCCTAGTGGCTAAATCCTTGCCTTGCAGGCCTGGGATCCCATATGGGACAGGTTCATGTCCCAGCTGCTCCAGTTCCCATCTAGCTCCCTGCTTGTGGCCTGGAAAGGCAGTTGAGGACAGCCCAAAGCCTTGGGACCCTGCACACACATGGGAGACCCTAAAGACACTCCTGTTCCGGCTTTGGATTGGCTCAGTTCCAGTCTTTGCTGCCACTTTTGGGTGAACCAGTGGATGCAAGAACTTTCTCTCTCCTCTCTGTGTATCTGCCTTTTCAATAACAGCAAATAAATCTTTTTCAAAAATAACAACATGTGGAGAGGTCCTAGGAGACAACAATCTTGCCCCCACCATAATGTTGACTCTTAAGGCAGGTGATGTCCATGTGTAAACCTCCTGGTCTGGGGCGCTTGTTCCTGGCAGCCCTGACAAGCTCTTAGAGATCTGTCTCCAAACCGCTTGCACTTGAGTCAGCCTCCTGTCTGCTAAGGCAGGAACCAGTGAGAACGAGGGTTTCCTTAATCCTCTCAAGACGTGCAGGCTCTGTCCTCACCAGGAGAGGACAGGGCTCCTTGGGCGGAGAAAGCTGAGGGACACTGGAATCCTGCTTTATGGCTCCTCCCCACACTGTGCCTCATTCACCTTACCTCTGGCTTCCCAAACTGTGGCTGGAGCGCCGACAGGACTTGAGCTGACCTGAGGCGAACAAGCAGGCCTGAGTGTTGTCCCTCCAGCCCTAACTCATGTCTGGGGCTGGATATGGACACCACCTCCAGGTGGGACAGTAGGTGAGTGAGCAACATTGTCAATTCCACTTACACTTCAGCTCACGGGCAAGGTCAGATTTGATCAAAAGGGTATGTAACAGGTGAATTAAGAAAGCAGCAAAATATCATTAGAATAATGCTTGAGGGATCAAAATCTGACCTCTATAAATTAGGCAGAGGAATTTAGGTGTGTTGGCTCCTCAAGAAGGAGATCTCTGCTGGAGGAGAGAGGGGGTCAGAGGTCATGAGATGCCTGAAGCCTGCAGAACAAATGAGGCCAAGAGGAGCGTCTTTACTTGGCGGGCGGAAGCCAGCAGGGAGACAGGCAGGCCATGTGGGGCGGAGTTACAGAGGGCTGGCATTCTCAGGCTTCTGGGGCAGGAAGATTTATCCTGGCTAAGTGGCTCAAGGTACTCAGACACAGATGTGGCCCCCTTTCTTCGGTGCAGCCAGATCATCTGTTTTGCCTTCTCCATAAATACGTCTCTCTGGATGTTGACAGGGGGATATTTGGAAATAAAACAAAGCAGCATTTTCTATGGGCCATGAAAGGTTTAATTTATCACCAGCCCTTTCACTAAATAAAAATGCATTTAAAAAGAAAAGGCTTGGGTGAACAAATGTTTCAGAAATGCAGTAGATGATTGCAATAGTGATACTCAGATGAATTTGCTGATGGATAGACTGGTGTTCTGAGAGCTTTTCATCCATTTCTGATCATGTACGTGGCACCTGAGACACCATGACAGAGGAAGAGGGGCAGGTGCAGCTGGGCTTTTAAGGAGGGACACAGACTTTCATACAGCAGTGGCTGCTGCTTGCCAGCTATGAGCATGAGGTGTGCTTCTGCTGTGAAGTGCTCGCCAAGGCGTGCATCGTCCAGCTGAGGCCACTCTCCATCAGGCCCAGGGAAGAAGCACCTCTCAGCCCCTCGCTTGAGTCCCACACTCTTGTCTGGTGGTCTGAGGCTCTAAAAGAGCGGTTGTCTGGGTTGTCCCTGGAAATCACAGAATCCAGTTTGTGTCCTGCGTCTAACACACAGGTAGCACTCTCAGGTTAACTTTTGTGTGCTAAATGAGATTCTTGCTTTACTCCACTTTGTCATCTCTCCACAGGTCTGATTGCTTCTCTGTATGATTTCTTCTTGTGATATGCAATTTTTGGAAGCTTTTTTGCATTTTTGGAACTCTTTCTGCCAGAGGTAGGCAATGACCAGCTGTGGGTTATGCAAGGCCCATGAAATTACTTGGTTGGGCCTTGCCAACGTCACTGCAGGTGGGACTTGAAATTCAGTAAATGCAGGATAATTTTTAAGTTGATAATTTTGCATGGCCTGCAAATAATTTTAAGCATATGCAAATGACAGCTGGCAGAAAAAGTTTCCCCGCCTTTGCTAAAGTGCTGGCTTGTGTTGCTTGCTACTCCCTGCCAGGGCAAGGCACCTCTGCCTCAGCTGCCAGAGTATCCCGCTGACCACTCACATTATGTCTCCCTCTGGAGTCAGCCTGTCCTTTTATGTGGGGATTAGCCTCACAAACTCCAGGCCATGTTCCCTCCATTGAAGGACTGGCTAATGTAGGGGTCAAAGGCTTGGCAGGACACATGCCTCTTTTCAGGACAGTTCAGCATCAGAGCCCTCACAGCCTCAGGACAATGTGGGACACCCGAAGAGACCTCTAAAGCCTAAGTCCAATATTCCTGTCCCTGGAAGCCCCTCTTTGTGATTCTTCATCCCAAAGCTTATTTCTGTGATGCCTGAGCAATGGCAGCAATTGCCAGAAGTGGGTTGAAGCTGCAGCTTCCCAAGTGGGCTTTTGAAGCTGGATCCCCATCAACCAGCTGGAAGTGAAACTCCATCCGCCATGATAGGTGGACTCCTGATTGCGCCAGCTGGGATGCCAAGGAAAATAATGCATGGTGGGCACATTATCTGAAATCTTCATGAGTGAGGTTAAAAAGTCAGTGGTCATAAGAACTGTGGAATTGGGTGGCTATGGATGGAGGTAGCAATGCATTAGGAAAAGATACTGACAAGCTGAGAGTGATTAACCACCAGAGAATGGCTAAGTATGAAAACAGGAGGATGATCTTGACAGCTTCAAAAGGGAATATTTGCTCCATAAGAGGGCAGAAAAAGGCCTGGAACTAAGAAGGTAAGGTGTGACATGGAAAAGGCAGGGTTTCCCCTAGGATGTAGTTGGGACATCAAGATTTGGCATGGGAACACAACTATCCCAAATTCCATCTTTTCTTAGAACCATCCAGGTGTGCAGCATGGGTACAGCGTATCCTGCAAAGGTCTAGCTTGCTTCCTTAATCATGACACAGTATCTACTTTCACATCCTCTCCGGTCTCCAAGGTAATGACTAGGGTTCAGCTATGAACTAAGATTTACTGGCTAAGTGAGAAGTAAGGACAGGAAGGAACTACATCATGGGGCTAGAATTGTGGTGCAAGTGAAGTAATTGCTTGCAATACTAGCATCCCATATGAATGCCAGTTTAAGTTTTGACTATTCTTCCAATCCAGCTCCCTGCTGATGTGCCTGGTAAAGCATTTAGGGAGTGAATCAGCAAATGAAAGCGCTCGCTCTCTCTCTCTCTCTCTCTCATGGCTGAAGGACCATGCATGGTGTCCTATGAGGGAAAGTGGAAGGACAAACTGCAAGGACCTTGCTGTTCGTGTTGACCTGCTGGGTCAGACATGGTATGTTGGCTGAAGCAGGTTAACGTGACCTCAAGTACACAGCCTGAAGCCTTTGATCCAGTGAATGGACTCTTTCCCATTGCTGAGTAAAGAGGCCCAGAAGCATCTAGGGATGGAGGTCTTGCAGCAGAACTGATGAACTCTCCCACACTCTGTTGGGTTTAATCATAGAAAAACACCTTGGTCCACAATACCAACAGCACCATTGAGAATGGACAGGTTGAGGAAGAAGGTACAAAGAAGGCAAGATACCTAACCCATGGAGGGTAGAAGCAAGCCTGTAGAAGTTTAGCGGCCTTCTAAATTAGTCAGGCTTGAGGCCGCTGTGATCATAACCATACTGCAACACCCTCCTAATTAAAAGACAGACTATTACATCTTGGTCTTGCTTCCGCCAACAAAGCAACATAACAAAGCAAGCCTAAGCCCTGGGGTCCTAGAGGCAACATACCTCACACTTGGAAATACTGCTCTGACCATTTACTGAGTGACCAGGAGCTGTCTGATACCAGGAGAGTCCAGAGCTGGGAGGGGGTGGAGCTCTGCCTCTCTACCCCTCCCCTGGTGCCTCCTCTAAAGTCTGTTTTCCAGTCTATCTGAAATCTTAAGCATTTTCTTTTTGTTCTTTCTATGTAAAAAGTTCAGATGGAATGAATCCTTTTGCTAATTTCAATTGATGAAATTCTAAGCTAGAGGCCAGCACATGTTCCAGGTGTGCTTCCAGAGGCAAATGTCTGTGTGGTTTAGACTCAGGCCGGGTTTAGCACCAGCTGTATGTAGATGTAGAGGGAGAGAGAGAGGAGAGAGATGAGAGAGAGAGACAGAGACAGAGACAGAGACAGAGACAGAGACAGAGACAGAGACAGAGATGCTGTATATGCCGTTTTAACATACCTAGACATGTGGTCTGATTGGGTGAAGCCAGGGTGTGGAGTCTTCTGGGCTTGAATGCCTCTGCCCTTTTGTTCAGGTGAAGGTCATGGCTAGAGTCACTTTGGCCTTGTCAACCCCAAGCTCTGATTCTCAACTCACCTTTTCTGGGACCTATTTTCCTGCCCTTTCATCATTTTTATTGCTTTCCCCTGGACCATCTCCAGGTCTTGACATCTCTCTTGGAGCACAGCAGCCACAAACTGGGTAAGGAACGCTAATGAGGAAGGAAGCAATATGGAGTCTATTAGGGGGATTAATTTCTGGCCCCTGCACTGCTGCTAATGCATTCCAGCTTTTAGAGTCACATCCAGGCCATTGCCTTGCTTGCATGGACTTGGGGTGCTTTCTCCACTGTGACTCTGGGGGGTCACCGTTCCGCAGCTTGGCTCACACCTCCTGGGTCTGACGTTGCTTCTGACCAGGTCAATTTGTCATGCATCCCTGTGCTCTGAGGAAAGCTGCTGCTTTGTTTTAAAAGATCTGCTTGGGATTTCATCTCACTTAAGAATCATCCTGCTCTCTATTGCTCATCAGGTCCAGCAGCAAGATGGTTCCAGGAAACCCTGGGCTTAGGAACAGCACAGCGCTGGCCAGGCATCTCCTGCTCGGTCACATGCAAGCAGGTGTTGACTATCCACGGGTCCTGCTCCAGCAAGTGGCTGGACACCCCCTAGTCTTCCTCCCCACATACCCTGAGGGTTGCTGCAGGAAGTATGATCACAGATCCAGGCAGCCACATGTATCCATCTCTGGTACCCTGGTGTTGGTTACAGAAGTGAGTGCTGTGGATTTGTGCAACACAGATGACACTTGACACTGTCTTAATGTAGCTTTCAGTGGAAGCAGAAAGTGTGACTGTAAACCTTGACAGAGGGAAGATGTGTGTGTGTGTGGGTGTGTGGGTGAATTGGTGGGGGGGAGAGAGAGAGAGAGAGAGAGTCCTGATTCCAACTCCTGACTCTAGGTGTTTATTATTATTATTATTATTATTATTATTATTGCAGATCCTGGGACATACTAGTGAGGCGCAAGTACCTGGGTCCCTACCTCCTGTGTGGGAGCCTGGATAGAGTTCCTGCTTCTTTCTAGTGTCTTAACTCCTTTACTGCTTCTTTCAGTATAACTACAGTTAACATGTGAAAGTGTTAAAATCTATATTTTCTTCAGTACCACCTTAATTATAGTATACAAACTTTTGCACCGCTTTTTCCTTCTTTTAGACTGTGCCCAACATAGACATCATCTTTGCGTGTCGTACGCATATGATTGTGAGCACAGGTTCGTAATTATTGCTTCATGTGATTTTATTGCTTCATGTGACTTCTTTCAACCATTACAGGAGAAACAAAGATCAGTATATTTGCTTATTAGTGACCCGTACTCGTTCACTGGATTTATTCACCTGGATTTGACTTATTGCCCTTTACTTTCATTCTGAGTGACGTCTTGTAGAGAATTTCTAGTGATGAGTTCTGCCTTTGTCTCCCTGAAAAAGTTTTCATTTACTCTTTTTTCGTGGGCAGATAATGTTGCTGGATACGGAATTCTTTGTTGCGCTTCTCCCTCTCCCCTTCTGTGTCAACACTTGGTATATGCCATCCATGGTCTTCTGGCCTTCATGGTTTCTGGTATGAAATAAGCTGTTAATCTTATTTAGCCTCCATGTGTATGACTTGCCTCTCACCTATGTAGTCAAGATTCTCTTTGTATTTCAGGACTTGATCATTGTGTGTCTGGATGTAAATATCTTTTTTTTTTTTAAGCCAGAAGGAAAGAGGGAGGGAGAGAAAGAGTACTTCAAACCACTGTTTTATTCCCCAAATGGTCACAATGATCTGAAACTAGGAACTTCTTTTGGGTGACCCATGTAGATACAGGAGCCCAAACAATTAAGCCATTCTCTACTGCTTTTCCAGGTACACCATCAAGGGACAGGATTGGAAATATAGCCCATGGGATTTGAACTGCTGCCCATCTGGAATGCCAGCACCACAGGTGGTGGCTTTGCATGCTGTGCTACAATACAAGCTGTTTCCTACATTAATAATAATAAAAAAAAACCATGAATGTAATAGACACATTAGATGTCAAAGGAACAGTGCTTCAAAACATGACTTTCTGGGTTCATAACCTGGCTTTACCCCTCACAAGGCTCTGGCCTTTTGGCAAGTGAATGAACTTCTCTGGGTCAGCTTCTTTTCTGATGAACTGAGCATCTTAGAAGCACTTGTGTCAAATATTGCTTATGACTCTCTATAAAATAAGATGCTTTGTGGAGGATTTGCACAATGATGCTTAACATACTAAGCCTTTGGCAACCCTTGCCTGTTGTCCTAACTGCTATTCTACACAGTTGGTAAGTTAACTTCTAAACTGAGCCAATAGGATTAGTGAAGTCATCATTGAATGATCCAACCAACCATGTGGAGTTGTGTCAGGGCTGCGAGAGAGTACAAAAGTTTTTCCACCTGTGCATGGTGGATGTGTCGCCATTGGAAGGTGCCTCTACAGGTCGCGGCTCTACTTTATCCTCCACAGTGATGAACATGACTATGCAATCTAGACTTTGTGGAGTGTTTTACTTGACCATCTCAGATGCATTTGTGTGTTTGGATTCCAGCATATCTTGCTGTTCTAAGAAGGTTATGATGAAGCTTTCATCTGTCTATACTGAGTCTTTGATAGAGCTCAAGTGTTAAAAGCCAGAGGTATTGATGGTGGGTTTCTGGTCCTGACGGTGGCTACACAGGAGGGCAGGGTCATCCCGGTGCGAGGAGTCAGCACATTCTGAAACATGCCGTCCGTTCAGGACCTTCATGGCAGAAGGAAGTAAGTCTTTCAAGGCACAGAAAATGTGGTGGAAGAGGTTGGTTAGGAATAGCTTACACTCGAAACAGGTGGTCTAGATAAATAGCAGCTGTGCATGATGGCCAGTTTTATTGCCTGTTTATAATGTTGTCCGTGACTTTTTTTTATAAAGATTTTCTTGATTTGTGACATTGCCATAAATCTCACTATAAAATTGCTTGAATGCAGAAATGCTATGAAGTGGGGGAATTCAAGGGTCGGTTACTTATAGTGGGATGGAGTGGAGGGCAGAGGATGCCCTGAGAGAAAGTAAAGAGAAGCCACGGGGGAAAATGTGATGAACTGTCTCATTACAAGCTGGAGTTTGTCTTGAGTCCATTGAACAAGGAGCTAATAGCACTTTCAGGATACTTCCACCAGGTGGCACCGTTGAAAATGCTTCTTACAGAACTTTAATTATTATTTATACATTTTATGTATTTCATGTATACAGTTTTAAGAGCATGATACTTCCCTTCACCTCCTCATACCCACCCTGCCTTCTCCTTCCTTTTTATATCCTTTCTTAAGTTTTTTGCAACACCATTCAATTTACTTTATAACCACATGCTTAACTAAGTAAAGAATCCAATTAGAAGTAGAAAACCACTATTCCTCAGTAAACTATCTAAGAACTGTAAACAAGCAAAGGCTTCCGTTCTTAGCAGAATGTCTGGAATTTGTTCTACTGAGATATGCAAACAGTAACCATTCACTTTAGAGGCCCTGGCATGTACCATGTTATTCTCTGTTCTTTCTATAACACACGTGTGTGTGTGTGTGTGTGTGTGTGTGCGTGTGTTTGTGTTTGTGTGCGTGATTTCTAACAACAGTGGACCCTGTCTCAGGAAACAAAGCTTTGGGCTAGGTTTTGTAGAGGGCAGTTGGAGCTAAGCATCTCAGATTTAGAGATCGGAGCTTTCTGTGCTCCTGCCGATTAACACCCACGGTCCTTATACTCTCTCCCCTCGCTGGTTTTATCTAGGCCTCCTGACTGCCTTCACCCCCTGCTGAGGGGGGAGGAGGCCCTGATGCAGCCTCCACCCCCCCATGTCCCACGCTCTTCTTCTGCTCAGTCCTGCCCAGTGCTTGGGACTCCCAGGACGCCTCTGTGGAGAGGTGTCCGCGATCCTGGCACACCAAGCCCAGCACAGGCACACACAGACTCCTCCCTGGTTGGAAGTCCTTTTTCATGGGAAGCAGACAGGACTTCAGACTCTCCTAGGCCTTTTGTGACTGTAGGACCTGCTGCCTTGGGACTCCTTCCTGGATGGCAGAGGGAGCTGCAAAGCTGCAGAGGAGGAGCGCCGGAGCACTGAGCACTTTGTGTGTGTGTGTGTGTGTGTGTGTGTGTGTGTGTGTGGGTGGAGTGTGTGATGCCTGGGGGTATCTGTGTGTATGATGCCACGTTTATTATGTGTT
Organism: Ochotona princeps; assembly: GCF_030435755.1. Classification (NCBI taxonomy): domain Eukaryota; kingdom Metazoa; phylum Chordata; class Mammalia; order Lagomorpha; family Ochotonidae; genus Ochotona; species Ochotona princeps. The sequence goes on from NC_080837.1 coordinate 82,369,379, forward strand.
CCAGCTGAGGCAAGAAAGCAGTGACCACATTACCCTTGGCAGGAAGGAAGGGATCCCATGAGGCCCACCCTGCCTGGTCCAGCTGGCACATGCTCCCAGCACTATGTGGTGGCCCCATCTGCAGTCTCCTCTATTGGCCTGAGGGTTATGTCCACTCTAGGGTCCTCAGCCACTCAGGAGTCTGAAGAGTCAGGCACAGACGGAAGAGCAGTGGTTTTGTGGGCCCTTTTCCTAATGCAGTTGGAAGATCCTCTGTAAGGATAAGATACAATGTCATATCAGTAAATGACATCTAAAGATCATACATAGAATGCAGAAAAATAAATCATAAAACAAACATTTTTAAAGATTAAAAAGTCTATGAATATCACAAGATGACATCACATTTTTTTGTGATCTTCCTGGTGTTTCCTGTGATTTTTTTCCTGGATCTTTTGGCTATACCATAATGGTTGACAACTTTATGACACTTACAAGAGCAAGATGATTTAGTCATTATTCTGGCATGGTTAACTAAATTTTTATGTGTGTTCTTGGTAGTTTGTGGAGTTTCTTTTAACTTCTTAATCTGCTTCTTCTAGGACAGACATGTAAATCACTGGCAAAGCCAGGGAAATGTTTATGATTGTTGTCCAGTTTTCAAATTCCTGTTGCAAATATTTCTGATGTCAGGAGCTATGATATTTGGAATAATATATCTCACAGAGTATTCCAGGTTCTGACCCTGTACATATTCTTCCCTCTACACTAACACATGTTTCTGGCTTTGGTGACTGTAGCACATGACTACATTAGGGCCATACCTGCCCCTACATCTTGGCATCATGGCTCCGAGGCCACTTGGTAGGCAGTAGCAGCATTGCTGGAAGCCACCCCAGCCTGCGAAGCCTCAAAATTCAGCTCTACAATGAAATCATTGCCAACTACAGGCCTACCTTCTACTAAAGTCACACTCTCACCTGGCCTCTTGGCTACTCTTGTGCTACCCGAAACAGTGGTAAGTGTGATGGTGAAAAAAAGACTCAGCTGTCCATGACTGCTGTTAAAACACGTTTGGAAAACTGGACTACACCTGTGCCCAGGTGCACGCACTGCTCCAGTCTCTCCCTGGGTGGTGGGGAGGAGCTGGTAGACTACTGAAGAATAAGTTTCATGGTCCCTTGGTTGTTCTACCTCTGGGTTCAGGTAATTGCCAAGTGCCACTGGACATCACTTTCAAAGGGAATAAGGGGCCAAAGCTTTTGACCATTTTCTGTGTCATGATCATAGTGCTGTGTTTTTTCTACTACGAATACACATACACACACACACACACACACACACACACAAACAGGTTTACGTTACACTCTAGCACAGAGATGAAAATCAGCACTTGGCATGCTTTAATTGACTCATGTAAATCGATTAAACTGAGCAAATAATTGGCAAGCTAGTGAAAGGGATGTTGGATCATGGGGGTCTTGGGAAATCACTGATTTCTCATTTTCCAGCCATCAGAACCAGGAATGGGAAAGACGGGCTGGGGGTGGCAGTAAGAGGGCCAAAAGCCAAGGTATGCTCATCTACCAGGATATATTCTGACATAGCATGACTTCAATTAAAATCACGTCACCAGTGAGTGTGCGTGCGGTGAGCAGAGGTGCAGATGTCCAGAAGTGCCAATGGCATGGAGCTACCCTCCCTTGCAGCTCACTGTAACATGTACATACTTTTCTATACAATGGCTTTGGTTCATCGTCACTGAGATTTCCCCAGGTTTTAGACACAGTGCCCTGAGCTGAGTGGCATCATTGCGCTGCTAGGAAGACCCCTGTTGGTCATGTGGTCAACTGGCAAAAGTCTACTCTGCTTGGGCTCAAGAAGGGCACATCATGGTTGTTTTACATCAGTGGGTGTGAGGGTTGTGGGGCACCCTGGCCAGGAAAGGGGAGTGGAGGTCCACTCCTTCCAGGATTTCAGGAGAGGAATTCAAAGCCAGGCTGTAGAGTATGCCTCCTAAGGAGCAATGCTCAAGACTAGACAGAAAATGCACATCTGTGCCGAGGACTCTGCAGAGTGAGACTCTGTGGAGACTTGATGTGTTGCCAAGACCAGAGGGTAGTGTCCCAGGGGCAGGGTTGTCCAGCATGTGGGAGGAAAGCCAGCTGCCAGCACCCAGATTGGAGTGGCTTACAGTACCAGGAGTCCCAGGGTGCCAGGCCACTTCCCTCTCAGCTTGCCTCCTCACCTGGCGACTCTGCCCAGGTGAGCCACCACCTTCTGGGCTTCCAAAGGGAAAAAAAAAGATAGTTCTGGTCTCCCAGGGGGGGTATGAAGAGCACATGCGGTAATCCCTATGAAGCCAGTGGAGTGTAAAAATGACAAGGGAAGGGAAACTAATCATCGGTCTTCCTTCACTTTGCTAAGTGCTTCTCCTGCAGGAGCACACTGCTGGTAGGACGGCAAGAGGAAATAGGCACTTTGGAGTACACCATCTTACACAGTTGAACATCAGTAAAACCTGTGACCCACTGAATATCTCTGCATGCTAGAGAAACTCCTGCCCTAGGGCATTAATGAAAAAATAAACACAAGAGAACATTTTTTTAGTAACTTTCAAAAGCCCAAACAAGAATACCCTCTGTGTCAAATCCATAGGATACTGGGCAATATGTTCAGCTTAGCAGATTGTCCTGCAGCTGTGAAAATGAGTGACCCAGTGGGACGCCACCAACACATGATTATGGATATAAATGAATCATGAGACTTTAGAGTAAAAAATACAGGTGACAACACTTTGCTCAAACTGAAGATCAAGTCATGCTGAAGGGGCATTGTTTTATTTCTGTATCTCAGAGCTCGATGATGTTTTAATGGCCGTGGGCAGGTGGATGTACTTTTGAAATTCTGATCTCAGTCTCTTAGGGTATATACGCAGGACAGTGATTGCCAGATCATGTGGAAGTTCCATGTTTAATGTTTAGATTGTTTAAGAGGATATCGCTTCCCATAGTGTCTTTGGCATGTTACGTTACTTCCAACAGTGCACAAGAATTCTAGTTTCTGTGTTTGCCAATTCTGTATACATAAGGTAATATATGTGCTTCTAAAATACCTTTTGTTTAGGAATATACATGTGTTTTACAAGTATCATTTTTAAAGGTTTATTTTTTATTGGAAAGTCAGATATACATAGAGGAGGAGAGAGAGAGAGGAAGATCGTCCATCCGATGATTTACTCCCCAACTGGCTACAGTGGCCAGAGCTAAGCTGATCTGAACCCAGGAGCCAGGAGCTTCTTCCAGCTCTCCCATGCGGGTACAGGGTCCCAAGGGTTTGGATTGTGCTTGGCTGCTTTCCCGGGTGACCAGCAGGGAGCTGGATGGGAAGCAGGGCTGATGGGATACGAATCAACTCCCACATGGGATCCCAGTAGGTGCAAGGCGAGAACTTTAGCCACTAGGCTATTGTGCTGGGCCTGCAAGTATCACTTTTTAAGGCAATAAGTAGACATACTTATACATAGTGGTTTCCTTGGGTAGAGGTCGAGAGGTGAAATTGAGACACCCTGGGAGCCCAGTAATCGATGGTCTTGGTCATTGATGATGGCTATGGAGTTCGGGGGCATGCTTGTCATAATTGTGCTTCCTAACCTTGATGTATGTTACATCTGCTTTATTGCCCCTGTGGAGTAACTGCACAACATAAACAGCCTTGCTCTCTGTTCTGCCCCACTCTTGACACAGGAGAATATTCTACCTAAACATTAGCCAATTGGAAGGCAGGTGGAAGACTGAAGAGGCGTCTGGAGGAAGGCATACTATCTGACTCTTGCCTGGGTGGCTCTGTGCAGTGGTGGAGTGGAGAACAGAGACATGCAGGGCAGGAAGGGCCATGGCACTGGCCCTTATCCCCATTTCCAGTTCTTGGCCTCTAGTTGCAATGTAGATCTCCCTGAAACCCAAGGTTCCTTGTTTCAACTGTTCTAGAATGATCTCTAAAGCCATGTTTGCACTTGGGAGCAGCGGTCACTGGGTGGGTGATCTGGTTTGGATATGGCTTCTAGGTTTGGCCTGAGCAGTCAACGGGACATGGCCTTTGGGGCTCTATTCAGAAGGGCTGGAAATCCTGAAATGTAATTGTCTCAAAATAATTGGGCCACTGAGAGCCTTGTCCTTGCAAAGGTGGCTGGTCAGAGAATAGCTGGAGCAAATCACAATACGAAGAACAAGACTGGCCCGTCCCCACCCTGTACCTGCCAATTTCACCCTCTGGCACACAGTCCCACCATGACACCATCTACTGTGTTGGGACACAGCCCCAGGGGGTCCCTTATCGGAGTTATGCAGATGAGAGTCATGCTCTGAACCTCCATGTCTTTGACCTCGGTAAAATGTTTTTTCTAAGAAAGTACCCAGCCTTCAGTGAGTCCTGGTAGCAACAGAAAACAGATCCATGCAGTTGAGCTGGGTGGGATCCCAGAGGCAACAGCCCTTTTGTTGCAGTCTTGGCTGTGCAAGTCCTGTTTGTGGTCGCCCTGGCCAGAAGGGTCAGAGACTGCCTCCCCAGCCCTCTGTGTCCGAACTGGATGCCTGTGCTTCTGTGCAGGTTCTGCAGCTCTGTTGGCCCAGTATGCTTTCTTCATCTCTTCTGTAGCTCCCTCTCTCTTTCTCTGTCTTTTGCATTTTCGCTTCAGTTTTGTTTTGTGCCAGTTTGGAGAGTCAGTCCTCTAGATCCAGCCCACTCATCTTTTGAGCTCCAAGCATCTGATTTGATGGGATTAAATTCTGTCTTTTATAAGTGGTATAAAGGAAAGCTGTTTTGATAAACTGGCTCATGCAGCAGGTTGAGTTCTGTTTATTAAAGTTTAAAATGATTGGCAAGGCCCTTTGGTCTGGGGCTATTTCCAGAGAGCAAGTGCAATCATGCCCTTTGTGGCTCCCAGGACAACTGATGGGTTCTAGGGACACATTTCTTAAATAGCCATGACATTACCATTTTCATCACCAGCCCTACCACCAACAGCAACGGCTTTTTGTTCTCCATCTTCTACCTTTCTTCCTTCCTCTCCTTCGCTCATTCTATTTGTCCCTCCTCCTCCTCAAACATCTTCTAAAATTTAAACTTTATAATTTCAAATGTAGTTAAATGTATTCTTCTGAAATTTAAATGTTGTAATGTCAAGTGTAGTGTTAAATTTGCTCTTATATTTCCCAGTCATGAGGCAGCTATACCATGCTTATCAAAAGGATAGATTTTATATATTATGTGCTAATTTAGCTCTTGCAAGGTAGAACAGGTTCATTTAATTTGTCTTAAAAGATTAAAATTTTCCCTTACGTGACAAGGGGTGATACTTGGCTATTCATGACAGTGGCACCCAGTCAAGTGGAACCTTCTATTGGCTTCTGCCACCTCATCAGGTATGAGACACATGAATTGAGTCTTGTAGACCTGCAGATGAACACAGAGCTGAAGTTAATTTAGAAAATACCATGCATCACCTGCCTATTCCTTTCCTAACCCCGAGCAGGCAAGACAGTTGCAAGCTATGGGTATGTTATTTCAGCTGTCAGAATAATGAAATCAGGATTACAGCAGACAAGGCAACTTAGCATGGTGTCTGAAGAAGTTTGCGCTTTATTTATTTTTTAGCTCATAATTTAAAGCCAAACATTGGTCAAAAGTTTTACTTTTGTAATATGTTATGTGTATGCCTCACAGTCACAATGGGAATGGCCATTCAGAGGATAACTGTCATTTCAATGGGCCACGTTATAAAAGTGCGCCTTTCCTGTCCTTTGTAGGCCCTGCCTCCTCACTAATGCTATTTTCCCAGGGACTGGCTTTAATCAAATTCTCCCCATCTCTTTCTGACCTTGGAAAAGCCATCTTCATAAGCGTGTTGGAAAGAAGCGCATCTAATTAAGATCACATTCGCACTTGAAATCCCTCTGCCCGGTGGGGATAGATGGGATTGTCACTTAACATTTGGGGTGCATAATGATATTAATGCTTCTCCCTCCAGGCGGTGTTGTGGAGCTGGGCCCCATCCATCTGAATCCGTAGAGACATCAGCATCTTCGAGGGCAGGGTGCCAGGCGTGCTCTCAGGGAATCCACAACAGAGTGGTCCAAGCTTTTCATCATCCTTTCCACTCTCCTCGGGAAACAGGTTAGATGGCCAGTCATGCTGCCCATGGTTGAGTTGGGATACTAGTTTTATCATGGGGGGCGATTTATATTCAGGATCATTTACCCTTTTCTGATGTTTGGTTTGGTGCATCTTGATACATATAACATTGTGTAACAATTTTCACATCCTCCTTTAAATTCCCTGTTTTTGATCCTTTGAAATCAGTGCCTTCCTTTCTTCCCACTGCCCGCAGCCTCTGGTAAGCGCTAATGTGTCTTCTGTCCCCATGTTTTCCCCCTTACCAGAATGCAGTGTAATCAGGTACCTGGTGAGAACATTTTGGTCAAGGTCAAGGACAAACCTCATGAATGCTGGTACTCACATGAGTTGCCCTTGTCTGATGACATCACAGCCAACTTGTTTGTACCAGTACGGGCTGTACTGTTTGCACAACAACAAAATCAGCTAACAAGCATTTCTCAGAGCCCAGGCAGCCAGTGGGCAAGCAGCGCTGGACTGAGCTGTGGGGTCTGCCAAAGCTTCTGTGTCCATTCATCAGTGGACAGAGACGTGGATGTGTTTCTGCTTTTCCAGATACCTAGGGTTGGGGGCATCAGGTCACGGGTGAGGAGGGGGATTGTTTCAAGCAACCACGGGGCTGTCTTGTACGTGAGCCGTACCTTTTCTATCCTGCCACCACTGCACTTGGCCTAGCAGAATTCCACCTGATCTGCATGCACAGCAGCTCTGAGAGTGAAATGTAAGTTTCAGCTATCTTGTGTACGCTTGTGCTGCGCTGTAGTTTAGTTTGTATTTCTCTAATGATATTGGTGATCTTGTTACATTTGTTTGGCAGATATTTCTCATTTCTGGAGCATCTATGCATAGAGTATGTTTGTTGAAATGGATTATTTTTTCTTATCGAATTTGAGAGGGTTTGTTTTATTTTTACAGACTTTTGGATCTTGGTCCTTTATCAAAGGGTTGTCAAAGGGGGAATATTTTCTGCCAATCTGTGTCTTGCTGTATGTAGTTTTGCAGTTGATCTAGTTAGCTTTTTATAGCTAGTATTGCATGCTCACTGAATGAAAGTTTTGGGGAGAATATACAGTGAATAACCATTCATTTTCCCACGAGTCTTAGTAACTCAGTTCTCCCTTCCAGAAGCAGTCACCACTGCCAGGTGTTTAGGAGAAAGAGGGGATGAGAAAATTCTATAGGAAACATTCCTTGCAATATTACAGTGTGCACACATGTGTGTGTGCGTGTGCGTTTTCTTGTTTTGCCTTAATACCTACTATATCATGCATCCGTCATGCATCTTGCTGCATTGATGTAACAGATATCAGAGCTCTGTGGTCATGTCCACACAGACAGCTGTCTTGTCTTCCTAATGATGATTGGTAGTCACTTGCTCATGTGCGTGATAATTTCTGTACTGCACTGTGACCCTTTGGTATTTGATTGTCAGTGAGGCTTTTGCTTTTGTTTCTTGGATAAAAGCATAACGTGTGTCCAAATATAAGAAAAAATTCTCTTTCCCCTCTCTTGAATTACCTATAAGGAAGGAAGGAGTTGCATCATATTCAAATTCTTAGCACTTCTGTTCTAAAGTCATCTTCTCATGTATTTTGAAAAGTGTGTGCTCTGTGGTGAAGATGCATTAGTGATAAGTGGTAGCAGTCAACTTCAGTTTAGGGTAATCACACAGGTCACCAGAAAGAATTAGAAAGAGAGGGACAGAGACATAGAGATGGACATGGCACTGCAGATGGAGGCATGATAGATACTACTAATGCGTAAGTACTAAGTATTCATAGAAATACCTTTTTAAGGCCATATTTATAACTGCTGAAGAACAAATGTGTCACAGCAAATTAAGCCACAGAATATGGGGTTGGCATCCCATAATAGACTACCAGCTTCCTGTGACTGCACTGGGAAGGCATTGGATGATGACCCAAGGCCTTAGGTCCCTGCCACGTACATGGGAGGTGATTGGAGCTCCCGGATTGTGCCTGGCCCAAACCTAGCTATTGTGGGCATTTGGGGAGTGAACCAGTGGTTAGGAAACTCTCTCTCTTTCTCACTCACCTTTCAAGTAGCTAAAAGTAAACAAATACACCAACATCAGATTATATACTTTAGACCACAGCCAGAGAACTGAAGGAAAGAGTTGTTCTTGTGTTGTAGCAATGACAGCTACAGCTTTGGATACAAGTCAGAGTGATGAACAAAGCACACATCTTAAGACATTTAAGTAGAAGGGAAATTGGCATTGTTGGAAAATGGCACATGATCACCACAGATCAGGTTCCAAGAATGTCTAGGATATTGAGCCAGGTGAACAGTTTGAATACAGGTCAGCTATAAAATGTTTAGAGTAAATAAAGGCAATTTATAAAAAGCCAATGACATGTTATTCTGTGCAGTGTGAGGTATGCACTGCCTGGGTGCAACTAATGTCTTTTTTATACTATTACAGGCTTATTTGCATTAGTTAAGAATGTTCTATTCAAATGTTCACATTAGGCAGGTGGGAGTGTCTTCTTATGTTCAGAGATTTGTTAGAAAATGAGATTTGGATGCATTTTTAGTTTTGTAATTTTCTTAGATGCCTGCGGGGTCTTTAGGGAGCAAATTCAGTTTGGAAAGGAAACCCAGTTGTGCTCATTAGCTGGACTCAGTAAAATGCAGGAACTGGGCTTACCACTAGCTGGGGTATACAAAGCTTCCAGACACAGTCACACCTGACCGTCATCACTTTTCTCTTCACCCTCCTCCCCCGCGTCAGCTTTGCTAAGATGCTTTTGAAGGTGAATAATGCTTTGATGATTGTGAAGATAACAATGTTGATGCTCTACTTGTGGAATTGGCTTTTTCCAAGTCACCTAATTCACTAAGATGTATTTGTCATTCCAAATCAGAATGACTTATGGCATTTTGTGGTCATCTACAACCCTGCACAGAGTGGCAGGACTCTGAGTTGTCCAATACCCGTGTTCCAGGAGCAAATGCTGAGTGAGGCCAAGCTGTCTGGACATGGCTCACAGTCTATCAGTAAGGCCCCTTTTTGGGGTCTATGTAGTGCCATGCTTCTTTGTTTGCAAGTGTTTAAGCTTTCATTATTTTTATTGGAAAGTCAAAGTTACAGAGAGAAGGAGAAACAGAGAGAGAGGGAGATTTTCCATCTGCCGTTTCACTCCCTAAACAGTTATAAAGGCTAGAACTGAGCTGATCCAAAGCCAGGGGCCGGGAGCTTCCTCCTGTCTCCATGTGGGTTCAGGAACCCAAGGATGTGAGCCAGCCTCTGTTGGTTTTCCAGGCCATAAACAGAGAGCTGAATCAGAAGTGGAACAGTTTTCTCGAAGCAGCCGCCATCTGGGATGCCAGTGTTGTAGGTAGAAGGTTAGTGTGCTATGTCACTGCCTGGCCCTATCAGTGATGTTCTGTCTAGAGATTTATTTATTTTTGTTACAAAGTCAGATATACAGGGAGGAGGAGAGAAATAGAAGAATATCTTCCGTTCTATAATTCACACCCCAAGTGACTGCAATGGCTGGTGCTGTGCCAATCCGAAGCCAAGAGCCAGGAGCTCTTCAGGGTCTACCATTCGAGTGCAGGGTGCCAAGGACTTGGGTCACCCTTGACTGCTTTCCCAGGCCACAAGCAGGGAGCTGGATGGGAAGTGGAGCTGCTGGGATTAGAACTTGTGCCCATACGGGATCCTGGTGTGTTCAAGGCAAGGACTTCAGCCACTAGGCCATCATGCTGGGCCCAGTGATGTTCTGTCTAAAACGACCCCAGGGGCTGGTACGGTGGCAGGCTAATCCTATACCTGCAGCACCAGCATCCCATATGATTGCTGGTTCCTGTCACAGCTGTTCCACTTCCAGTCCAGTTCCTTGCTTCTGAGCTGGAAGGCTCAGGTCTTTGGACCCCTGCATCCATATGAGATACCTGGAAGAATCTCCTGGCTCCCTGCTTTGGATCAACTCTAGTCGTTGTGGTCATTTGGGGAGTAAACCAGCCAAAGGAAGATTTTTCTCTGCGTTTCACTTTTTTTTTGTCTCTCTATCTCTTTCTGTAAAATCTGCCTTTCAAATAAAAATTAATATGTATTTTTAAAAGGACATAGTGATGTACTTTTGTGCAGGGTTTGTTAGCACAAGCAGCCTGTAATACAGAAGCGCATGTACAAGGTGTGTTTTCTGCAGGTTTGAGCACCCCGAGTTCAGTGTTAGCAAATTAATGGTGTACATTAAGCAAGGTGTGTCTACACAGCAAAACACATGAAGCACATGTCCACTGACAGCACCAATATGAGTGGGGATTACAGGAGCCCAGTGTTTGACATGGAGTGATGGTTGGATATTTAGTGATTGAATATTTGTAGCTACCTTATAGAATAATGTGACCTTATAGAGTAATGTGACTCAACCATATGGACATAACATTCTGCTTGGTGGCTCACATTTTGCTTATCAAAGTGCCATATGCCTTTTCCTAGGACTAAGAGTCCCAAGGATACTTCCTGCAGCTCAGTGAATGTGGAAATTTACCATACAAAACCAAGATCAGTGGATTTGAAATTTCTACTTCAGGACGAAAAAGTGGAGGAATTAGAGAAAAACCAACTTTCTGTAGTTGAGGCCCAACAGCTTCAATATTTCAAAGTGTGCCGTGATGGGAACCAAGTGAGTTTCCCCTTTGCAGCCAGATGATTGGCTTTCTTTGAGGGATTTCACATTTGTTTACCAAAACAGTACTTTCCATCAGTTTGTGTACACTGGAAGGAACGCAGGTAAAGAACTCGGCAGAACTCAGCATGGTCTGCCTTCCTAAGCATTTTTTTCTACTTTTTTTTTATTATTATCATTTTATGATACAGTTCCATTGGCCCTGGATTTCACTTACCCCCTCCCCAAGTTCCCTTCCTACAACACTGAGTTCCTCTATATTATTACTATTGTATAGTTCTTCACAAAAAGTCATATGTCTGTTGTTGCAGGCATGGGTAATGTCAGAGCCCAGCATCCTGTTGTCAAGATATAGTAAACAGTTTCACTGGGAGTCCATCTTTGATCTGGAAGTAGAGATGCATACTGCATTGTATCCTCACATCTGGATATGACAGTCATCATTTCACAGTTACATACATCCCCTTAAGTGAAAAGTCACAATACAAAATCAACAACAGAAAGAAAAATAGAAATTTACAATGCCATGGAGTTCAATAATATGCTACTAGATATGATAGTCTCCATTACACAGTTAGTGTTCATCCCCTTAAATGAAAAGCCACAAAAACAAAATCAACAACAGGAAGTAAACAAGAAATTAAAATGCCATGAAATTAAATAACATGCTATTGAATGACTAATGTGTTGCTGAAGAAATGAAAAAGAAAACCAAGAACCTTCTTGAAGAAAATGATGCTGCTGTTTGATCTATGACTCAGTAAAGAATTTAATGAGAAAGAGTGTTTTGAAGAGATGAAACAAAAAAAAAATCAAAATCCATGAGATATGGTTTTCTGTAGGCAACAAATAGATGAGTTTTGTGTTTTTAAATCCAGTCTACTTATCTATGATATTTGACTGATGAGTTTTAGCTATTTACATTCAGGTTAATATGAATGGGTGTTAAGTTGGTCCTGTCATTTAGCAATGGGTTGTTCATTGATTTAGTCTTCTGTTGTTATTTTACTGGGATGTTCTTCACATTTGCCTTTGGTGTTGGTGGTTGCTATTTCCATATATATATATATATATATATATATATATATATATATATATACGCACAATCTTTACATTGTTATTAGGGTAAAAAGTTACAAGGGCTAAAGGAATATTGAGGAGAAACCCCACCCACTCTCCCACCCACCCCAGGTCCCGGGTGTAGGGCATGCTCTGAGATCCTTGCTGAAGTGGTCCCGGTAGTTCACCAGTTATGCATTGCTGCCAATCTCGCCACTCTAGACACGGTGAGGCTGTTGAATAATCTACTGATTGACATAGTCCATCATAGAGTCTCCCTTTGTCCAGTGTTTCGCTGCCAACATATAGCTGTGGTGATTGACTGACCTGTTCTATCTTCCGCCTTTTCTTGGTTAAGGTTCTAAGTCCGCCATTTCGGTTGAGGGGATCCCTAAAGAAACTCTGAGGTGTTGCCAGACCAGAATCCTATATGTACCAGCAAGTACAGGACCCGGCACAGTCCATCCCCCGATCAGCTGGTGGTTGCAATTGCTGGGTTGGTTCTGTCTGCAGCCCCGACTTCCACTGGAACCAATGGGTGTTGCAGTCCGTCCTGGTTCTGCTCATCACATACTCGGTCATCACAGCAACCAGTGGGAGGTGCAGCCTAGTCAGAGCGACCCCCAATAACCCCCACCAGGCCCATCCCTGCCCTAATTTGCCAGCATGTGTAGCAGACTAGTTCAATCTGCCCCATATCCCACTGGGCTCTCGTACATGTCGAAGGGTATTGTAGCTTAGTTCCATCCAACCAGCTCAGCTGTCCAGCCCTCATGGATGTTGTTGAGTTCCTCTCTGTCTAGCCACCCCGGCCCCTGTCCTAGTTATTTTGTGCCCTCCCATGGGAGTGGTGACCCAAGAGGAAGGAGCCCACTATTTCCTTCCCAGGTCACTCTCACTCCTGGATTGTGCTCTCTCCAGGTGGCCCTGTGGTTGGATTTGACTGTATTAGCCCCTAGTGCCAGCTTCTGCTACGGTTAAGCCCCGATAGCTCTCATCCCCTCTAGTTTTGTTTGCATTAGTAGGAATAGTCCGCCCATCCTGGCTCTTCCCTGATCTGGTCCACATGTGCACAGGTGCTGCAGCCCTGCCTAGTCCATCCCCCTCCCAGCTCATGCTCTCCAGTGGGAGTAGTTATCCAGCAAGGGAACCACCCCTTATTCCCCTGTCGGCTCTGCCCCTCCCTTCCAGATTCTCACGTGTACTGGTTGGGTGCTGTGGTCTCATCTGGCACAGGCAGCCTCACCTTGGCATTCTGTGTTGTGTACTGCTTTTGTTGCAACAGAACCTGGCCAGACCCACACTCCGCTCTGGCGTTCGGATTTGCCAGTGGACATCGTGAACCGATTCAGCCAGGTCCGCCCCCAAGGTGGTTGCTGTTTCTCTTCTGTGTCAAGAGAACAACTCGAAGTATCATTTGTAGGGTAGGTTTAGAAGAGGCATATTCTTTAATTTTCACTGTGGAAGAAATTTATTTCATTTTCGAAGACAAAAGAATACTTTGCTGGGAAAGTAGTCATGGGCTGACAATTTTTTGCTTTTAGAATCTGGAATATGTCACTCCATTCTCTTCTTGCCTGTAGAGTTTTCTGTGAGAGATCTCCTGTGAGTTTAATTGGCATTCCTTTATATGTCAATTGATTTTTTTCACATGCACATTTAAGGATCTTTTCCTTATGTTTGGTTGAAGAGAGCTTGATGTTCGTGTGTCTTGGTGAAGATCACTTTTGGTTAACCCTGTTGGGAGTTCTGTGCCCCTCCTGGATCCTGTTTCCCAATTTTTTCTCTCCAGATTAGGGAAATTTTCCCTTACTATTTTATTGAATACACCTTTAATCTCAGCTTCTCTTTCTGCTCCTTCTGGGACTCCCATAACTCTTATATGTGGCCTTTTAATAGTGTCTTTCAATTCTTGAATACTTTTTTTAACTTGACCCAGCTCTGCTTTTTGTTTGTTTTCCCCTGGTGACAGGAAGTATTTTCTAATTTTGAGATTCTTACTTCTGCCTTCTTCATTCTATTTTGGAGAAGCTCCACTGTACTTTTAACTTGCTCCACTGTGTTCTTAATTTCTGATATATCAGCTTTCATTTGATTCATTTCTTGTGTGACATATTCCTCAAATTTCGTGAACTGCTGTGTTACATGCTTCTCATTGTTGATAAGAAGCGTTACAACAAGTGTTGTGAATTCTGTATCTCCCATTTCCTTGGTGTCTTTCTCAGTTAACTCTGAGGTCACAAAGGCTTTTGCTCCTTTGCAGCATAGTTTTCAGTAATATTCATTGTGCCTTTGTCTCGTCTTTTGCTCTTGGTCATTGTACTTCTGGTTAGCAGAGTCTTCTCCTTGGGCAGGTTTCTAAGCTGTGTCACCCACAGGTCTACAGTTCGATTTTACTTACTGCAGTTGGTACACGGCTTTTTGTTTGCCACTCCCTCCAGCAAGTTCCAGGCGTGGGTTCTTGTATTTGATTTCCAGCATTGTCTCCATAGCCTCAGCTCCTGGCTCACCAGTCTCCACTTTCTGTGATAGCATGCTGAGGCTTCACTGAGGTCTGTACAACCTTTCTCCCACTTCCTGTTAGAGCAGTTCCCAGGATTAGGGAGACACCTGGTATCTTATATAACTAGATAGTTGATGGTGCTGATCTTACCAGAACCTGTTGGCTGTTAGGTCAGGGGTGGGGGTGGGGGCTACACGGACCTATTTTGACGTGTAATGCCAAAATCAGTATTATTTTCCCTGTGGGCCAGTGCTGTGCCCTGAGCTCAGTGAGTTTGCTCCCAGCTCAGTGTATGTGCAGTTCGCTGTTGTTCCCGCACTCTTTTTTTTCAGATCTTCCAACTGATGATTCACTCCCTAAGTGACCACAACGGCTGATACTGAGCTGAGCCGAAGCCATGAGCCAGGAACTCTTCCCAGTAGCTCACACGGGTGCAGGGTCCTAAGGCTTTGGGCCGTCCTCCACTGCTTTCCCAGGCCACAAGCAGGGAGCTGGATGGGAAGCAGGGCCACTGGGATTAGAACCGGTGCCCATATGGGATCCCGGTGTTCAAGGCGAGGACTTTAGCTGCTAGGCCACCGTGATGGGCCCTGTCCCTACAGTCTTAACGTTTGTCCACACTACACAAAATGGTGCCTGATGTGCTACTACTAGAGTTCTCAATCTGCTGGCTGTCAATTCTGGAGGCTACTCAGATGTATCTTGGGTGGAATCTATTGTTGCAGTTAACTGAGCCAGAAATGAGCTTATTCCCAGCTCAGTGTATGCTCAGTCCTGTCCCATCATCACCTTTGCCTCCTTGCACAAACTAGTGCCTGGTTTGGTTCTAGGGAGTGAACTGGGCTGTGAACTCCACCGTGTTCTCACACCTGAGAGACCTGGGGGCCTGCTGCTCTGTCTCTGCTCCTGGTCAAATCAAACAGACCAGCAGGATGGGCAGTTCTTTTTCTAGGTTCACCTTCTGAGCTCCCAGCGAACATCCCTTCCCACCTTGCTGCTGGTAGAGTTCTGGCTGCTGGTGTAGCTCTGAATGCCACTCGCTGAATGCCACTGGGGTGTTGGTCACTGCAACACCACGTCGTTATGTCCTCTGCTTTCCTGTGTCTGTCAGTCTCCAGGCGCCCCTCTGCTGTTGCTCTGTCCTTTCCTATTTCTTGGAATGTACCCTCTCTGCCTCACACTGGCTAATACTTCTCCATCTGCTTAAACTTGTCCTTACCCTATTCTGTCATCTTGATTCCCTCCTAAGCACTTCTTATCACATATTGCCCAATTAACAGTCTATTCTTGGTTTTTATGTGTTATTCTGGCCTACAATTTGAATTTGCAATCACAGTGACTCTTATCATTTTTTCTCCAAATCCAGTTAAACCTGGTTCTGAACCACTGTGCACTTGTGAAGTAGGAAGAGAAGCCTAGTTGTGTAATGAGCTTTGTCTTCCTCCCTCTCTGTAATGGGAAGGGTGTGGGGGACTTGCACATCTACAGATGCCTGGGATTGGCCCCTGGGGTTGGTTCACATAAATCCTCCTATTACATTCAGTCTCCCAGCTCTGTGGACTGTTGGGGTGCTGGTGGGGTAACTCATGTCTCCATCTTTGGAACTTCTTGCTGTTCAGGCCCTAAGTGCATGGGATGGGAATTCACTTTCCCTAACTAACATGGAGACTTGTGTTTTCCTTCTCTGTAACATCCCACTTACAGAGTGGGCTGTTGTGTGTATTTGGGGAGTTGGACAATCATTGGAGGAAGGTCTTGTGTCAGTGGCCACCCAGAGATATCCACGGGGCTCAGGGTAAGTCCTTGGCATCCACTGAGTAACAGAGCTTTAGAGGGAGACGAAGCCTGGAGTATGGGACCCCACCCTGTTGCTTCTTGGCGTAGTGGCTTTGGGTATATCAGTGTGACCTCTTGGGGTATCCAAGTCTTTTCAGTTTAGGGGGGATGCCATAAGGTTGCTGTGAGAATTGAAAGATTGTGTTATGCCGGGCCATGGCATCATGCCTGTCTTCCAGCAAACACTTGAGGAATGGCACCTGTCTGCTTGCTTATCTAAGGTTCCCACCTCAGCTTTTCTGATCTCCATCAAGGGGAATCATTTTCGCTCTGCATACTTCTCAGAGACATTGTTAGCATGCAGGGAAACTCCAACCGTGGCTGTATTTTAACAGGCATCCACAGTACCACTGGCATCTGGTGCCTGTGTTTCTTCTCCGCATCCCACCCAGAACACAGTGTTTTGTCAGCACAGTCACCTAGCCTTGTGCCTGTCTAGCCTGATTCCTTCCACATTCCTGGTTGCTGTGCAAAGATCAACTGGGTTGCATGGAAAGTTTTAGGGGCCTGTTTGAGCAGTGGTTCCTGACCGGGGAAGCCCCAGACCACAAGCAGTTTCCTGGCCCTTGCCAAGCCCAGAGGGGAGGCTCTGCAGCGTGAAGGGAGGCAATGCTTGACTGGTTAAAGCAAAACAGGAGCTGTGTTTGGGTGAGTACAGTGGGAAGTCCCCAGAAAGAGCGGTCAATTGCCAGTGTCTGATTGGTTAAGCTTCAGTTTTATGTTACTATTCAGATTAACTGGGGTCTGATGGCTAAGGTTGGGACCCAGGGAGCAGCAGCTGCCTCAGTTGAGCAACCTCCCTGTGAATGAGAGCACACATTGCTGAAGGTCAGGGACAGGTGCCGAGAAAGTCAGGGGAAGGTGGTTTTCCTTTGTAGAACCCTCACAGCCCTCACTTCACACCTGGGAGAAGCCCAGGTAGTGTCCGTCACATGCTCACAGGACATGTTGATGCCAACAACACACTCCACGGACAGCAGCTGCTGAATGTGCTGTGTGTGTTGCTCGGCACACTGTTTTCCAGTCAAATGTTTCTTTGAAAAATGATTATAAGGAGTATATTCTAAAACAACAATGAAATGCAAGGTAGTATATATGTAGACAAAGAGCCTAGCCTCTCACGACCAAGTGTTCAGTCCTATGTGTAATTTGTGTATAGGTCTGTCTCTGAAGGCAGCAGCACAAGCAAGTGAAATGTGCATGTCCTTATGGCCGCCACAACACCAATGGGCAACACTGTTAGAGCTTGTGCTGTGGTTATATTCCCCAGTGTGTACTCCTCTTGGCCTGTCATTTAGCAAAGCATCCGAATGAGATACAAGTATGCCTGGGTAAGGGGCTGTTGCCTGCACAGCAGACACTAAGAACTTTGTTCAAGCTGAAGTCCACTCTAGGCCACATCCTGTCACTGTCCCCCACCCCCCTTAAAGCAGGTGGATAAATAAGTCCTCAATTATCATGTGAAGTAGATGACCCCATTTAACTATGGGACTGCTTCTGTGGCCAAGTGTTCTGTTTTCTTTTCCTCTTAGACACTTGGGAAGAAAGGCAAGAAGGTTGTGGGTTTCCATTGTCTCCTGTGTCTTCTCTGGCAACATGACGGCTTCTTGCTTCCCCCAGGAGAATTTGCCAAGATTCTGTCTACACAGCCCTTGCTGGCTGGGATGTCCCGGTTTCCCTGATTTCACACGGGATATTATATATCTACCCAGGATACTTGTTCTTAGAATGACAGCTGAAACTGTACGTGGAAGCCACTAGATTGTTTCAGCATTTTGAGTGTCATTGCCATAGACTGGGGCCAATGACCCCATACCCTGTTTCTGTTTGCCTTGGCAAATGCTGGGCTGGCAGCCAGCCTTGGAAAAGAAATCATTGGGAGCTTCCTAGACCCCAGGAGCGAGATAACAGGATGCTTGTTGGAAGGTCAGGACCCGGCAAGAGTCCTAGGGGCGGTGTGGGCTCCAGAGTGGCGTCTCCTGAATGGCTGTTCCTGGAACCTTCAAATGCAGCCTGCCACAGGTGCGCATGTTGGCAGAGCCCTGTGCTATTTACCTTTAGCCAAGGTATGCCCATACCTGGTGCCTAGATCCTTATCTCAATTGACAGAGAAAGAAATCTGAGTTGGTGAGGCGGTTCTGTAAACTTTGAAATCAAATTACAGCTGATATCCGCAAGTGAAAGGAGACAGATAAACAAGAGAAACTACGTGGCAGGGGCTGGACGTCATCAGACTAAATCAGAGGCGAGCAGTGCATGGCTCACAGTGCCCCGAAGCCTTGCCAGGTGTGTGGCTTCTTGTCAGTACATCCGATTGGGGATGCATAGCAGGCCAGAAGATGAGCAACAGAATGGTAATGGTAATTATTTTTTATAGCAATGTCTTCTTGAGCTTCAAGGAGGGGGCCCTTCTGCTGACACGTGTGTCAGTTTGGGAGGCACAGAGGGTCATTTCCACATGCATATATGGCTGAACTGAGCTGAGCTGAGCAGAGGCAGATAGCAGACTGCTGAAGAGGCACTGTTCTCCCTGTCTTCCCACACAAAGTAGCTGGGCCTGGAGATTACGGCACACACTAGTTGAGTCTCCTTGCTCAGCACAAGCACACAACATCTGTGAGTCTGGGCTTTCTTATGTGGGGGGTGCTTTCAGCATCAAGGCCAGTGCATCGTGGAGTCCCCAAGTTCTTTGAACTGTAGGCCACAAAGCCAGGGGAGAACACCAGCTGTTTTTCCAAACATCCATTTCTACCCTAATCCCTCATTCCAGCTCCCTATGTGTGTGTGTGTGTCTGGGGGAGAGGGATGCCCCTTCCTAAATTGCATCAACAGTCTAGAATCTATGAATAGCACAAAGCTCCCCACCACACATGTGTGCACTCAGAACTCCCTCTGCCCTAACACCTCTGCTGTTGCAAGGCAGGATTTGTCCAAGTTACCCGGAGCCCTGTGGGTCCTGGTAACCCCCGGTCACCCTTTCTTTTGCCTGTGCTGATTAGGGGACCAGGGGGACCTGCTCCCTGTACCTGCCTCCTGCTGTACCACTGGTCTGCTTGACCTGCGTGGACATCCCCTTTCTGTGCTTTGGGTCATGACATAGCTTTTTCTGATTTCTCCTGAGTCCCCCAAGGGGAGCCTGGAGACAGCCCAGGCCGCTCTGCCTTTGCTCTGCCCTACTTCGTTTCCCTGTGGGCACAGGCTAGTTACCTGCTGCACCAGAAGGCAAATGGAGGGCAGGAAGAAAGGAACACCACATCTCCACTGGGTGAAGATTCCTCGCACGTGTAACATGCAGTCCTGTCCCGCCTCTGCTCTGGGGTCAGACTCAAGGGTCCCCCTGGGGTATCCCCACTCTAGTTCTCTGAGTCTCTGAGCAAGGAGCAGCTGACCATTGCATCCTGCTCTGGCTCTCTGAAAAACCCCATGTGGGGAACAGCAACTTTGTGTTTTTGTAAGTCTTAGCATTTTGGGGGCTAGCATAGGCAGGGTTTTAAACACCTATTTCAAACAGGTGTCACAGTGATTGCAGGGGAAACCATTCAGAAATTGATGCCTGCAGCATTTTCTGTATTTTCTGCTTATGGTCAGCATAAAAATAGCCCACAGAGTTTCACTAGAATGTAAAGAAGCTGGCCATAGTAGGCACAACTAGAACATAAATTCAATGAGAAAATGTTTTCATCGTCTTTCTTAGGGCCACAGGGTTTCTTTAATTCTCTAAATGCCTCTTCTGTCCAGGGTTCACAGCCACAAAGCTGGGAAAAACACAGGGCACATTGAAGCTATTTTGCTCATGTTCCACAGAAACAAAGATTGGCTCATTTTGTTCATTCCAGATCCCTTCCAACTCAACGCACATGCTGATGCTTAGCTTGTAGTTTGGAGCTTGGACCCAGGGGGGTCAGATCCGTTGGGTCGGACCACATCAGGTTGCTGAGGTCAGCAGAGGTTTTGGTCACCTCACAAACATGTGTGGCAGTGAAATAATCTCTCAGGGTGTGACGTTAAAATGATGGAATGTTGGCTAGTCATCAGATCACCTTGCTCGTCAACGACCAGTGTGTGACTGAGATGAACCGTCAACCTTAGTAACCAATTTTTTATGTGTAAACAAAGTATGTGCAGAGTAAACTCAAAGGCCCTTCAGGTCTCACTTTCAGTGATTTGGAGTGAAAAAATATTGATACAGAGGATGATAATTAGATGCACTTTGCCTGTTTCTCCAGTAAATACACCAAGTACTTGCATAATGTATGTAAACGAATGTAAGAGACTCTGGAATAAAGACACAAGATGGTTTTTTTCCAGCTAAGGACTCAGGACCTAAGGAATTTACATGATGGTGGCATCTCTGGATTTTCTACTTACCTCCCACGTCATTTCCTTGGGGCTGAAGAAACTAGAATATGGAAATGTTAAAGGCAAAGGCAGTCCCATGTCAACTCTGCGTTCTCTAGTCTAAGGAACAGGAACATGGTAACCTGGGACGACAGAAAAGGTTAAAAAAGAATAACCATTCTCTTCCACCCAAACACAACAGAAAAAACTGTGGCCTTTTTGGCCCCAACAACAAAGGGTGGGTGGGGCTAAGAGTGTGACTTTTTTTTTTTTATCTTTGTTAGCATTTGTTAATTTCTTGAAGTTAGTAAACAGAAATAAAATTCATAATTTCCATGCATGTTATTTTTGTGTGAGAAAAATATTACAGGTATACATACATCGCACCATCACAGTCAAGAATGATAATGTGATTTTCTTTCCTTTATCTCTATTCTTGTTTATTACTAAACTTATAAAATAGGTTTATTTTTTTTGGTTACTGCCTATGAAACTGTCACATAATGCAAAAAAAAAAAAAAAAAGAGTGTGACTTTTATGAGGGTAAAATGAGTTACTACAGCAGCCCTATCACGTTAGTGTCACAGAAAGCCAAATCCAAATATATGCCTTACAGCTCTAATGTTGTGGATGCTGAATATGTCAGGGAGACCCAGGAGGCAGTAGAAGTGAATATGGATATAAGTATTACTGTTTAAATAAATGCAACTGCTTAAAAATCTCAAAGAATTTTATAGTTTCTCAAAAGATTATTCTAAGATTTATATAGAAAAGCAAAGGAGCTACAATATTAAAGATAAATTTGAAAAATAATGAAGTGAAAAAAAATCAGTCTACTGAATTTCAGCACACAGTAATCAAGGCTATATGACTCTGGCCAGATGATAGAAAAATGCAAAGATAAATCTAACAGAACGAGGACATCCAAAATAGCTCCCTTAACAAATACATCCAGATAATTTCAAAAGATGTATTTACTTGTTTATTAGAAAGGCAAAGGCAGCGCAATTATGAGAGAGTGGTGGGAGAGAATTAGAGGAGGGAATGATCAATTGTATATCCATTGGTTGATGCCTCAAGTGACCCCCCAATACCCAAGGTTGGGTAAGGCCAAACCCAGGAGCCAGAACTCTATCAAGGTCTCCCATGTGGGTGTCAGGATCCCAAGGATTTAGGCATCATCTGCTCCTTGCCAACTACAACAAATGGTTTTTATAAATGGACAAAGAAAATTGAGCAGGAAGTACCGGGGAAATGTCATATCCATTGGAAATAAAGTGAACCTCAACCTGAACTCAAAATGAATGTCAGACTTCAAGTTGATAGGTAACACTATTAATTTGTTGCTTAAAAAATTGGAATAGAGTTATTGAAATCCAGGGCTACAGAAAAATGTTCTGAGGATTGACACCAAAGCTATGATGTTCACTTCCCCATCCCCAAGGATGTCCCAAACCCAGGCTACATCTCACCTCTCCCCACTCTGTGTGGCAATAAGAAGTGCACAGGCGGGTGGATGTTGTTCAGCTCGGAATACATGAAATACAGGCCTGCATCTGCTTCTCGTCTTGTTTTCTGCTGGTGTGCAGCAGAAATGACAGCGGGCAATGGCCTGAGTGCTTGGGTGCCTATGCCCCCATGGGAGGCCTGGATGGAGTTCTAAGTTGCTGCCTTCCTGGCCCAGCTCCATTTGGAGATTGAACCAGTTGGTGTAAGATATCTCTCTCCCCCCTCACTTCTCTCTCTCTCTTTCTTGTCCCTTCCCGCCATCCATCCCTCTTTCTTGATCGCTCTCATTCTTTCTGTTGTGCTGCCTCTCAAACCAGCAAATAATTCTTTTTTAAAAAGAAGGGTATATTGCCACTTAGGGGCACAGCCATCCCTGGGATTGAGAGGGATGGTGGGATGTGGGGGAGCTGAGAGCAGGGGGGCAGGAAAGGGATATGGTTTTAAGAATGGGGCAGTCGAGCCTCTGCTAGGGAAGTTCTTTTCTGTCTAAAGCTCTAATCTCAAAGACCCTGCAGAGAGTGTGTGAGGATGTGCATGTCTCGGATGATCGCCTATAAACTCGCACGGCAAAGAGGACAACCCCTCCCCATTAGCCAGGGTCACAACTGGACAAGATATCTGTGTAACGCTATCAACAGCCCGGCCTGCCTTATTGGTCCTTAGTGGCCCTTACCCCAGGAGCTGGGTCTCTGCTGTGGGGAGCCTGTGTCAACATCATCCCCGACTCTGCAGTACCTGGCCCTGACCATTGTGTCAGTATACCTGTCTTCCCAGGAAAGTGCAAGCTCTGAAACAAAGGAAGGGGCATCTCTCTATCTATAATGCAGGAAGGGCTCAGTAACAGTGGGTTATCTAACGGACTAAAACTAGCTTTCCCCTTGTCTTTTATTGTGCTTTATCCAAATCTGGAACACTCATTGCTTCTGCCACTCCGTCAACCTTTCGTACCCATCTCTGCTTTCTATCATGTTCTACTTCGAAGCTGAAAGTAGCCTAACCAGGGTGAAAGAGGATCCGTCACTTCAGCAGTGGAACATTGGGCCTATAAAGTAAATAAGATTTTCTAGTAAGCGCTGGAGGAGCATTGGCATAAGTTTCTAGATAGTGCTGAGGACACCGGGGTCGGTGGACATTTATCATACTTTGTGTATTGAGATGCTATGCTTCACCTACATTGGTTTGTCTTTTCCACTTTCACAGAAAAGAAGCAGGTTCACAAGGATAAGCTATATTCGCCCTGGTCACAGAGCAACACAGTGGAGATCAAGAATCTAAGTTAACGTCAACCTCGTTCGTAAGCTTCTATCTACAAGGGCTGGGATATCTTAGAATATTTTTTGACAATAATTTTAGCTTTAGGAGAAAAGATGAGGCACTGTTTTGTGATCTTTCCAATTATCTGACAAGCCCAGTGTTAATGGGCAGAGTCAGAATTGATGACCTCAACATGGCTTAAGCCCCAAACCCTCTTCGGATGAGATGATCAAATGATACTGTTGGGCTAATTAACAAGTCTACAAGCATTATTTGAGCTCCATTGATGCCTTTGCTTCTGGCCCACCCCACACTTTTGCCAGATAAGAAAGCAGCCATGAGAGTCACTGACATACATGATTAGTATAAAATTAATTCCTGTTGGGGAAGCATTATTCCCTCTCTTAATGAGGTCTAGGGAGTTATTAGTTCTGGGTCTGCAGGAGAGTGAATGCTTTTTATCTCTAGATGAAATGTGGGTGGGATGTACGTTTCAACAGAGAGAGCTATGGTTAGAGATCACATGTCTATGGCCTTCGCCTTAGTCCACCTGGGCTGCTACAAGAGAATGTCATAAGCCAGAGGACATACACAACAGGCACTATTCCTCGCTGTTCTAGAAGCCAACAGGTTTGAGAATAAGGTGCTGGCAGATCAGGGGTCAGGTGACTGCTCACAGCTGCGGTTTTTCCTGTTCTTTCCTGGTACAGGGACACCGGCCCCACCCCTGTAGGCTCCTCCTCAGACCTAAGCACTGCCCTCCCACTGCAGCTGTGGACTCCAGAACGTGAATTTAGGGGGCATAGTCAGTCCCTAGCTGGCACCTTGTGTAAGATAGGCTTTTCTGGGTGGTTTGTGGCATAGAACCCCATGTGACCATGTATGTGGAGCTTTTTGGCGTATTTCCATATTTCTCTTCATGGAAAAATTTTTGTAGAAGGCAGTTTTGACCTTTAAGTCCTTCAAATGAGCTAGATTTTACCTTTCACTCTCTCAGTAATTTTAGACTAAAAACATGAAAATAGGTTGCTGGACTCAGCATTTGGGAACCATTTGTTCCCTGTGTATCCGTAAGTGCTTTACCTACAGCTAACTGAATTATGTATTTCCTTTGAGAGTTTTTCTATGTATATGTATTATTTACCCATAAAATCACATAATGTATTTAAATGTGCATTTTGTTTCTCCCACTTAGAATAATGTAAATGTTTTTCCTCATTGAAAATTCTTCATAAACATAATTAACATTTTCATTGTATTGTATGATCTCTTTTATTTACTTAACCATTTCCTAAATATTAGCCTTTATATTGTTTCCATTTTTTCACTATTTTAATTAATGATGCAATTCATAGCTTTGTGTTTGCTACTAAATCTATTTTTAAAATTTGTTTCCATCTGATTTCCTAAGAGAATTGCTTGATCAAAGCATATTTGGGCACATTTTAGGTACTGGATATAAATGGCTGAATAGATTTTCTGAATATAACTGCCAGTCTAGGATTCTCTCCAGGAAAACATTCCTTAAAACTAAAGAAACAAAAATAGAACATTCCCAGGCAAACCAAAAAGGAAACAACTGTTGCTTTCAGGTACTGAGGAGAAGCTGAAGGATTTCGTAGTATAGTAGAGGAGGAGGTGGGGAAGAAGAGACGAGGCAGGAGGATGAGGAGCCTTCTTTGATAGAAATATGAAATAAAAATGGAATATGTGTGTCATCTAAATGAGTACACACTGTGTTGGGCAATAATGACCTAAAATTCATGTAGAACATAAACAGTTGGAAGCCAAGCAATACAACTCTAAGTAGTTAACTTGTTTCTTCTCCTGGGACGTGATGCAAATATCACTTCTTACTGGAATCAAACACATCAAGAATTGTTGTGATAATCACTGTGCTGTTTTCCATGAAGAGAAAATAAAAGGAACCATAACCAGCAGAGATAAAGAACTAGATAATTTTCAAATGCTTAAAGGAATGTAGAATAGGTGTTACAAGTACTAATAAATAAAACCCAAGCAACAATTATTTTAAGTGGAAGCAGCCTAACTACTTTCATTAAAAGAGAAACCCTCTCAAAATAAATAAAACAAGATGGAACACCCGACATGGGAACTGAAATTGTAAACGCTAATAGAAAGGATGCTGGTATAATTAGGTAAGATGCATGGATTCCAAGTCTGGGGTGTTCCTGCCCCCCCCAAAATGGGGATTTCACATTGACAAGATTATGGGGTGGGTGGTTGGCACACCACTGGGGGCACCTACATCCCAAATTGGAGTGCCTGGGTGCAGTTCCTGGACCTGCTTCCAGATTAAAACTTCCTCCTAGTTTGTATCATCAGGCAGTAGTGATGATTCAAATAGTTGGGTCCTTGCCACCATGTGAGAAACCTGGCTAATACTCTTGGCTCCCAGACAGCTGGGGAGTGAACCAATAGAAGTCAAGTCCCTCTGTCTCCTTCTGTTCCTTTTCTTCTAAACTAAATCAGCAAACAAACAAAGCTGTGAACTTCTAACTCATTAGTTCCCTGGAAAGATGGAACACTTTGCAGTCTGCATCAGAAGTGTGCATCATCCGTATACTCAGAGGACTTGATAGATACCGTTGTTGGGTGGAGCTGGCTGCTGCCAGTCATGGTCAGCCTCATCATGATCTTTGATGTAGCCAGTGATTGTGGGCTTTGGGTCACATCTCTTTCAAGCTGGTGGCTCTCAAAAGTTCCAAACAAAGTGGAAAACTTCTGTGCTCTGAGCACTGGAGGGAAGAATTTTTGTTATAAGGGCTCTTGCTTTCATAAGATTATGCCAGCATTTATGTGTCAGAAATTTAATGATGAGAATTTCATCCTGAAGCCTGCGGGTCCTGGCAGCTTGTCTGTGGGCAAAGGCTCCATGCAACACAATGCGTCTGAGATTTTTATCTGTACTACTGTGGCTGAATGGTTGGATGACAGGTGTATTAGGCAAAGTGAAGGATGAGCTGAGATCCAAGGGCTGAGAATGGCAAGACCAACAACAACATTGGCAACTACCTGACTATCTAACTTCTGTTTTGTCTTAACCACCAGACGGACCATCCCTTCTGTAACTGAGGACAGCTCTGCTCCATTCCATCTGCATTCAATATTTTATAATTGTGGTGTTCTTGCCTCAGTCCTCTGGGTTCCATGGTTTTTTTTTATCCCACTTCACATCTAACTCTATTGAAGATCTAACTCTATTGGATTCTGAAATAAAAACTAAATAACCAAACAGGCAAGGCAAAACTTTGAGATTTAAAAAAAATAAATTTACAACTGTGTTGTCAACATCTCCTCAGCAAATGATAGAACAAGTAGACAAAACCAAATCATTTATAGTATACAATGCAATTTAATAACTGCACCACTTCACACTTCACATTATTTTTAGAAGATGAGACATTTGGCAAATGTAGGGCTCCCGTCTCGGAGGATCCAACGTTGATCGTTGGCTGCCACCCTCGCTGCGGCAGCCAGTGGCTCAGGGAGTTGGGGCCCAGACCGCAGCAGGGGAAACCTGGGTTAAAATCCTGGATCCCAGCTTTGCACCTACTGCAGTCCTAATTGTTTTGGAAGTCATTTCGGGAGTCACCTAGAGGATGGGAGCTTTGGGCTTTTTGCCTTCCAAAAAACTTTATAAGTTAAAAGAATAGTTTTAAAGAGGGCTTGTTAATATGTCAGAAAAGAAAATATGGTAGATGCCACTTTTTAAAAAAATTTTACCCATAACAAGAAGTTTTCGAAAAGAAGAAAAGTGGTAACCAGAGGGAGAGATGGCTAAACAATGGATGTTAATTAGAGGATACAGGTTTCACTAAGAGGTGGGGGGAGGGGGAGAAGTTTAGTGACTTATATATAGTGCCCAATATGGTGATCATGATTAATAGCAGCTAATTAGTAAGCAACGTTTTCCTGAATTGCTTAAACAATAAAATTTTTTGTAAAGATTTATTTATTTTTATTGCAAAGTCAGATATACAGAGAGGAGGAGACAGAGAGGAAGATTTTCTGTCTGATGAATTCACTCCCAAAGTGGCTGTAACAGCTGTGCTGATCCAATCCAAAGCCACGAGCCAGGTGCCTCTTCCAGGTCTCCCACGTGGGTGCAGGGTCCCAAAGCTTTGGGCCGTCCTCGACTGCTTTCCCAGGTCACAAGCAGGGAGCTGGATGGGAAGCGGGGCTGCCGGGATTAGAACCGGCGCCCATATGGGATTCCAACATATTCAAGGTGAGGAGTTTAGCCGCTAGACTACCATGCTGGGGCCTAAATGATAGATTTTTAACAATCTCATCAAAAAAGAAGTAATTTGGTGATTTTATAAGTATATAAATTAGCTTGAATAAATCTTTACCTAATACATCTATGATCAATACAATATCCCAGAAATTAATGTGTATCTAATTCTCATTTGCTAAGTATGTTTTATTTTTTTTTTAAGGAGTACATTTCCCCAGCAATGTATGTGGCCAAATCTCTCAAATTATAATTTTAAAGGTTAAAAGATTGCCACGTTAAATCCAAAAAAAGAGGAAAATAGTTACTGATATCCATGGCAGAAGAAGTCATTCAAATATAAAGTAAATGCACTATAGAAGAAAAATGAGTAGTGCTCAAATTTAATTATTTGAAAAACCAACTTGTAGCATGAATGATTACAGGGAAGGAGCATGTATTGCTGGTGTGGCAAATGTAAATGAGGATTGCTAAAGATCCTTCAAATATCAAAAAAAATAGTGGATATTAGGAACACACTAATTTCAAGAACAATTAAGGTATAAATGAATGGGGAAAATTCCTGGAGAAACATAATCCGTGTATTTGGGGATACCACTTGGTGGAACTCATGCCTTCCCACAATTGTTCTCCAGCACCTGTCTGGCTTCTTCAAAGACGGACTGGTGAATTAGATAAAGATTTGTAGACACCAAGCCAATACGCAGTGTCCCTGCGCCCAGTCTGACATCATGATTTATTCGCTGACCTAGTAGGGCTGCTTGGTCTTCTCTGCTCTGATAGCTTCATTCCTAGGTCACAGCCAACTTTCAGTAAGTCGGCTTCAATGGACCGTGTTCACATAGGGTGCGTTTGACTTTGGCCAGAATCCTCCCCGTTTTTTCCCCCCTGAGCTCTCACAAGCCTCCACTCTAACTAGAAGCCATCAACTCTTCAGGTCTCTGAATCAAAGGGAAGCTGGGCCTACGGCCGGTAGCCCTCAGCACGTGTGTGTGTTTCCCCACCCACGGACAGCTGCTGTTTTGGAAGGGGGCAGGCCTATGGACATCACCTGTGTCTCAGGCTCTTTCTGCCAGGTCCGACTCTTGGATGATTGGGGTTCATGTCTGAAAACAAGCTCTGTTCCAGGAACCAGGTGAGGGACAGTGGCTTTCTGTTGGTCTACCTGCTCTCAGCCTCCTGCTGCTCCATTTTTGTTCTCCTTTAGAATCCAGCAGGCAACCTTGATGCAAAGCTGAGGTGGCCCTTGAAGGAGCTGGAAGAACTCAGCCAACTACTCTTCTCAGTGACTGGGGGTCCCAGGGGAGCTCTGAGAGAGGCCTCTCTGTGCCAGCCGGGACCTGAGGCATGATTGTTGCCATCAAATTACACAGATTCCAGATGTAAGTTAGAGACAGGCACCGGGAGACCAGATGGCCTAGGAGTTCAGGAAAATGCTGCTAGAGAGAGCAGAATGGAAGGCCCATGGCCAAGGGGAGGGATGGAGCGAGGGTGTGAGTGAGGCTGCTCGTTCTCCATCACTGAGGAGGTGGACCAGCAGTTCTAATGCTGATGCTGAGGTCTACACTTCAAAATGGTCAGGCAAGCAGATCTATGATCTTCTGGGTTGGCCCCAGGGCTTGAGCCCCCCCAGCCCTTCTATGAGCCAGGGGGCTTTCTACGCTTCTGGTTCCAGCACTTGAACTCCTCCAATCCTGAGTCGGAAGCAGCTGTGTCATATATGCCAGACTCTGAGTCTCACAGGTCCTGGCCTTGCTGTGTAAGATCTCCAGTGAAGATCCTGGAGGCTGCAGTGGGACTTGCATCGATGCTGCGAGTGACTGCATTCAGCACATGGCTCCTGTTGGATGGTCCCTGATTGCTGCCTACTTCCAGAGCCTCCCTGAGTCTGCTCAGGCTGCTGGGACAAAATGCTCAGAGGATAAGCATTTAGTTGGTTCTGGAGGCTGGCAGCACAGAACAAGTTTATAGCCAAGTTGGTTTCTTTGGGAGGGCTCAAACATGGTGTGCAGATGGCCACTTGCATTATAACCTTGTATGATGGAGAGAGGGGGAGGGAGGAAGAGAACAGATGATCTCATCGTCCAAGGACACTGCTGTCTGACTGGGCTCTGCCCTTGTGGCTTTTGTGTTTTCACCTTAATGCCCTCCTTACCCCAAATACAGCCAGATTGTGGTTATACTTGAACATGGGTATGCCTTTCAGACCAGAACAATACCTTTCCTGCAGCATCAACCTTGACCTGAATCTCTGTTAAGCCCTTGCAGTGGCTCTCGCTTGCTGTAACATGCTGAGGAGGCAAATGGAAGTTCTCTCAGGCCACCCTGGTGCCCAGCTCTCCTTAAGTCAGAAGTTATGCAAATGTGTCTATCCAGGGATTTAGCAGATGTGGGAGACAAGGAGAGGGCCTTCAGGGGGCAACTGTGTGAAAAATCCACCCATAGATCCCTTAGAAGACCCAATGGCTAGGGAAGTCAGAGAGGGAGGCACAGAGAGGCTGGCTCAGGGACTCTTCTGAAGCTGTGTAATGGCTGGCAGGTGGAAGGAGCGCAGGCTGGGGAGCACCTTCAGCATCTGTGGCAGGGCTCGGGCCTTCAGCATCTGTGGCAGGAGACGAAGGCACTTTGCCCAGTGTTTCTATGACCACCACAGAGTGAGGAGTCCAATTGGGATTTGAGGTTAGTTACTAATATGGATGCAGCATTTAGTCCGAGGGACAGTCTGGGCCAGATGACACAGCTGTGTGGCCTGCTGCCAGGGGGACAGCCCATGTCTGGTCTGGTATCCTTGGGAGCTGCTAGCATAGGGTACAGGCCAGTCCTGCCCAGCCATGAGCCAGGGAGGTGCAGGGGGAGAACTCACGTCTGTGGAGCTGCCTGCAGGCTGCCAGGGAGTTGGTTGTGGAAGAATCAGGAGGTGCAGCAAAATTTCTGGTATCAGCCACCTGGGATATTAGACTGTGCCTGGTAATCATGCTTGTTTCTGCCTTTGATTGGCAAGTACGTGGCCTCGGGGGTGACAGCATTGCCGTGGTGTTTGAGTAAGGACCCTGGACAACACTGGGAGTTTGATCGGCATCATTCATAGGTTGTCCCCACCTTTCCCGGGAACTGCTGTTAGTCGGGTCCCAGAGCAGCCTGCTTGGTGACAGCTGCTCTTGCCTCGCCCTTGGGTTTTGTGACCAGATGAGAAGGCTCCATTGATTCTTACAAGAGCCACTTGGCTACTAAACTAGGGGGGTACGTCAACTGTGGTTTTTTAGAACCAGAAGGTCATAGCCTGGAGCCGTGTTGTAGCATGTAAAGCTACTACCTGTGACACTGGCATCCCATGTGAACACCAATCCAGCTTCCTGCTAAGGGAATGGGGAAAAGCTGAAGAGGACTGTGTGTGGGACCTGCACCCACGTGGATGACTGGGTAAGGCTCCTGGCTCCTGACTTTTGGCTGGAGTGGCCCCAGCCATTGAAGTTTTCTGAGGAGTGAATGAGCAGATGGAAGATCTGTCTTTCCCCTCCTTCTCTCTATATCACTCTTTCAAATAAACAAAATCTTTAAAAAGAAATCCAAATGTCACAGCTTTGTAGATGAGTCAAGTACAGAGCCACCAGGGGAGCCAGCAGCCTCTCAGAAGAGTCCAGGGGAAGGCACTGACTTCCAGCCCTGGTGCCTGGGCTCTCCATGACCGCAGCCCCTGTTGGATCACCGTAGCTGTTGGGGCTTCCCGTTCCCAGCCCCGCCAGTAGCCAACCATGGGCCTGGGACTCCTATGGGGATTTAGAGCCTGTAATATTATTCCCTTTCATATTTTCCGGGCTGTCTTAGTGCCTAGTAGATCGAGGACATTTGTTAAATATTCATGGAATGCATGAATAACCAAAATTTACCCTGTTCTCAGAACCGACTGTAGTCCCCAAATGGATAAATAAACGAACAAATAAATCCATTCTTTCTTCCTCCCCATTCATTTGCTCATTTAATGAGTATTTGTTTAGGGGATAGCTCATATTTACTTGTAACACAGTGCCTATAAGACACCCAGTAAATACTCAACTCTCAAACTACCGCGCACCAGGTCCTGGGGAAACGTAAATGGAACATGTAACATAGCAACCCTCCTCCTCTGCGTGTGTTTGTAGACATTTTCCCCTGACATCCATTTACACACAAGGATAATTTGGAATCCTCCCAATGGGGAAAAATGTCTCCAG
Source organism: Ochotona princeps (assembly GCF_030435755.1). Lineage (NCBI taxonomy): Eukaryota > Metazoa > Chordata > Mammalia > Lagomorpha > Ochotonidae > Ochotona > Ochotona princeps. Next base: position 82,401,161 of record NC_080837.1, read on the forward strand.
AAAAGCCTCATTTTCAGGGAGTAGCAGGGGAGTAGGTAAAATGCCTGATCTGGGCAGATTGCCAGGACCAGAACCAGAGCGTTGGTGTGTGCCTTGTCTGTGTGCAGCCACAGAGAGGCTGCTGGGCTCAGGGGGTGGGATGCAGTGATGGATCAGAGAAGAGGGCTCATGACCTTCTGGACTGGAGTGGACCCTTCTGATCTCTGCTCGTCTGAGGATGGCACAGGGATCCGGAACCCCCATGGGTGGTGGAGGGGAACAGAGGGCACCGGGAAGCGACAGCTGTGGGGTCAGGGGAGTTCCAGTGCATTGCAGTTTCCTGTGAACCCACAACTTGGATCATGTGAAAGGCTGCTGCCCAGAGATAGCCTGAGTTGGTTGTGCAGCAGATGGAAGCAGGTGCTAACACCGCCTTTGGCAGTTGTGGGAGTTGCGGAAAATGAGTTAAACACTAAGGAGAATTCTGAAGCTTCTGGGTGAGCGCAGTGGGGCCCCTCACCGAGGTGCAGCTGTTTGGGAAGGTGTTACATGGGGTTGGAGAAGGTGGGTGTCAGTTCATTTAGACCATGTCTGTGAACTGCCATTATGGCATAGTGGGCAAAAATACCATCTATGCCACAATGCCACATCACACGTGGGAGCTGGACTATAGCTCAACTCTTCCACTTCCAATCCAGCTACTTGGTTAGGTGCTTGAAAAAAACATCAGACTGGCCCAAGAGTTTGGGCTCTTAATACCCACATAGGAGTTCTGGGAGAAACTCCTGGCTTTGGCCTGGTCAAGCCCAGGACAGTGAGGCCATTTGAGTGGTGAACTAGTGAACCAGTAGATGAGAGAGCCATTCACCTCATTCCCTGTCATTCTCTTCTCTGTCTTTACTTCTCCCCATGTCTAACTCTGGCTTGCAAAAGAAATGAATTATTTTTTGAAGAGCACATTGACCTTGGAGTGGGACAGGTGGACAGGAAGAGGGGCTGTTACAGGCAGGTGAGGGAGGATCAGGGCTGGCAATGGGGGATTCCTCAGAAGTGAACCTGAAGGAGGAGAGACTTTGAGGGGATCAAGAAAGACATTGGGAGATGCTGAGAGAACAGATGGAAGCCAGGCAGGCCAGGTATGATGGTGGCTCTGTCACCAGCTTGCTGCCCTTGGCTGAGTCCTCAGCTTCCACATCTAGAGCTTCAGCTAAAGTGCAAAAATCACTTAGCACAGTGCCTGGCACATAGACACCCAGCAATATCAGCTGTCATTGTTAGTAGAGCCAGGCAATGAGACCAATTCGGACCCAATGGAGAGGGTCAGAAAAGTCGATGAGTGTCAGCCAGCGCTGACGGTGTCTGTGATCTCACACACACATGGAGTCTGCAGCCCCTTCAGCTTTACTGGGCTGGGTTGACCACCAGCTCTATGCAGACAGAAGACCTCTCTAAAAACGGTTCCTTTCCTCAGAAAACAAGGGTGCTGGGCTCCAACACCAGCAGCCAGGAAGACAGGGAATAATCAAGCATCTCCAACCAATGTTTCCCTTCTATTGCCTGGAGTCCACAGACCTTGGCATGCTTTAGAGCAGCTAGTGGTCATGCTGCCCGTGAGCCACTCTGTCCCCGACAAATGCCTGGTTTCCAAGGAGATGCTTCCCACCACTCAGTTGGCGACCAGGACCACTAGGACCAAGTCCACCAGAATGTGGACCAGTGCTTGGCATAACCACTTGTTTAGGTACCCTGCATATCTGTGTTCCAATTTAAATGTATTACTAAAATTGAAAGGAAAACAAAAACAAACAAACAACTTCATTCCAGCCTTGGGTATTTGCTCAGCTGTAGGTTCAGTCTCCAAAAGTCTGTCTTAGGAAGACACTGTCAAGGGCCAACCAAAGACGCCACTGGAAACGACCTTAGGGATACTTTCAATGCATGTGATGGACAGTTTTCAGAGCTGGAGGCTTAAAAAAAACCCTGCAAGTACAGGAAGAATAAAATAGGATTTTAATTGAATGGCTGCACTGTCCTAGTAAGGCTAGTTAAGCATATAATTAATTGTTGTAACTATAGCAACAGGATTAGCTGGAACTATTAGGGTGGGCACCAGGGGTTCCGTGAGAGACTCTTAAAAAGACAAGTGTTGAAGATTGCAGAGAATAATTCATTCTCCTCCAGTGGTTCTCTGGAGGGCCTCACATACTTTAGCAACCCCAAATAAATCTATTTAATACTATTTTCCTGGATTCACACAGCTTTTCTTATCCCAGAGGACTCTGCGGTGTTTTGGAAGCCATGAGCATAAATATAGATCTGTGATAATGTATTAGGTAGGATTTTGCTTTAGCAACTCCCTGTGGCTTGATTCTGCACTTTTGGAAGCTCCCTTACCTTCAGGAGCTGTGCAACCAGTAATTTATTAATTGGTGTCCCCAGGGGCGCAGAACCTGGGAATTGTGGAAGAGGGAATGGTGGCTCCAAATATACTGTTTTTATTTATTTATACCCTACTTCATTTCCTAAAAGGATTCAAGTAGCCTCACAAAATACAGAGTCCATCAGGATAAAATAAACACGCGAGTGATTACACGGCAAGGGCAAATAACACTCAAAAAGAAACACCAGGATCTTTGGTGATATTAGTTCTGGGGATGAAGATCGTAAGCTCCCACAGAGGAAAGGACAGCAGGAAAAGGCCCAAACATTGTCAGCTACTGGAGCCGACACTGGAGGACAGAGTCCCTTTGCCGTTTATGGTTGGCAGGGGGCGAAGGAGGGTGTTGTCAAGGCAGACCTCAACAGGGGAGCCACTTGGCCTCTCATCCCATTCACAAATGCTAACTTTGATATGCCTTATAGAGTGTAGAATCATTCCCTTTTATTATTGTTTGGATAAGCCATTCAAATAAAGAGATTTGGAGCATAAGTAGCAAGCAACGGTCTATGCATGAGATACAGTCCACAAAAATAATGATCCTGCCTATTTGAGGAGATTTGCCTTCAAATACAGATTCCCAGTTCTCTTGAAAACATTAGAATACCTATAAAAGGGTTCCACCATTCCACTATTGAGTCCTTGAGGGGAAACTATTCCCCCAGAGCTCCCCATGCATGGCACACTCCCTGATACATTTGAAGTTGGAAAAAAAATTGTGTTCCTATTTTCTGCCACTCTGGAATGTGTGATGACAGTGACAGTTGGAAGATTCACCAGTGGGCATTTCCAGGTTATGGGTATCCGTGTCTTTTCCACTGAGACAACACAGTAAAGACTTCAGTCTGTCTGGGTCTCTCCAGCAGATCATCCTCTCATTGTCTCCATGTCTCACGGATCTTGTGGGAGTGGCTCAAAACTCCTCCATAAAGCTTCCTCCAGGTCTTCTGACCTTGGTCCTCTTGGGATGGCACCAGAACTTGCAAAGGGAGGTAGATGCAGGTTTTATTGTTTTTTTTAAACTTTGTTCTTTATTTAACTAATTAAATAAAATATTTTATTTTTTATGATATAGTTCCATAGGACGAGGAATTTTTTGCATTTATTATTATGATTATTATGATTATTTTATGATACAGTTCCATAGGCTCCTGGTATTTCCCTTAACCATGCCCTAATCCCCCCTCCACCTAGTTCCTCTGTACCATTACAAAAGTATAGTTCTTCATACACAATCACATGTCCATCATTGTGGGCATGGACAATGGCAAAGAGTCCAGCATCCTATTGTCAAGATATAGTAAACAGTTTCATTGTAAGTCCATCTTTCTCTGGAAGTAGCAATGCATACTACATTGTATCCTCACATCTGGATATGTTAGTCTCCATTTCACAGCTACTGTACATCCCCTACTGTACATATGAACCCAGACATGGGTTCTTATGTTAGATTTCCACAAAGAACTCCATAGCCCCAACTCCTGGCTCACCAATCTCCACTTTCTGTGATACCGTGCTGAGGCTGCACCATTGTCTGTACAACCTTTTTCCCACTTCCACTTGGAGCAGGTCCCAGGATTAGAGAGACATCAGGTGTCCTATATAGTTAAGTTGTTGGTGGTGCTGATCTTGCCAGAACCTGGTGGACGTTAGGTCTGGGTGCTACACGGACCTATTTTGACCCATACAATGCCACAGTTTGTATTATTTTCCTGCAGGACCAGTGCAATCCACGGAACTCAGTGAGTTCTCATGAGCTCAGCACATGCGCAATTCATTGTTGTCCCCTGCAGTCCCAAAGCTATTGCCACAGTGTACAAAATGGCACCTGATGTACTACTACTAGAGTTCTTGATCTGCTGGCCATCAGGTCTTAGGGCTACCCAGACCTGTCTTGGGTGGAACCTGCAGAATGCCACGTTGCTGCAGTTCACTGAGTCAAAAATAAGTTCACTCCCAGCTCAGCGTATGCTCAGTCCTTTCCCTTGCTTTTGTCCCCTTGCTTTTGGGCAAAATGGCGCCCAATTCAGCTCTAAGGGATTGACTGGGCTATGAAATCCACCCTGTTCTCGCACTGCTCATCTGGGATCTGCTGCTCTGTCTCTGCTGTTGGTCAAATCAAATGGACCAGCAGGATGGACAGTTCTTTGTCTGTGTTCACCTCCCAAGCTGCAAGTAAAAGTCCCTTACCACCTGGAAGGAAAGGAATATCAGCTTGGTAACTGCTTCCCCTGAAAAGGGGCCTTTGTCAACCTCAGAGTTAACTGAGGAAAACAGCAAGGAAAGGGGGATAAAGAATTTTGAAAACTTGTTATGTGACTTCTTAATAGCAATGAGAAACACATACATAAGTTTCAAGGAATATGTTATATAGGAAATAACAGCAATCAATGAATCAAATGAAAGTTGATACATCAGAAATTAAGAAGACAATGAAGCAAATTAAAAATTCAGTGGAAAGCCTCAATAATGGAATAGTTGAGAAAGAAGAAATAATTTCAGAATAATTTTCCCTTCAACAATGGGAAAAGTCAAAAAGTTGGGAGATGAACTGAGTCAGGCTAAACCCAGAACCCAAGAACTCCACATGAGCCTTCCACTTAGGTGAGAGAAGCCCAAGTACTTGGTGTATCATTGACTACCTCTTGCATGTATTAGTAGGAAATTGCATCAGAAGTGAGGGGAAGCTAGGACTCAAACCAGGTACTTGGACACAAGATATGTGCCTCCCACGTGGCCCCTCATTCCTTTGTGCCACCATAAAATGCTATGGTGGATATTTCTCTTAATTATTAACTATCAGCATCCATAATGATAAATCAATCCAGAACACATATAATTATGTCAGGTTGAGTAGAAGAGGAATATGATTTCAAGGCAGAAAAAGAGTGATATAAAATTTCTGAGTTCTGCAGAGGAGCTTGCTTATGGGCTTTTTAGATTGTAGGAGATCTGTCTTTACGGTATCTGTATTTCACTGGATCATTAAGATGATCAAGGATCAGCTGTATTTCTAAAGGTCAGTTTTTGTCATATACCAGAAACTATACTCTTTCTAACTCTAACACACTTTAGAAGCCCAGTTCCCAAAGTATCCCTGAATATGTGTTTTTTTGGGGGGTTTTGGTAGGTATTGCTTGAGTAGTTATAGTCCAAAGTTTCTCTGTAGTTAATTAAGCTAAAGTAGCACAGTAGGAGGCAGTAGGGGCCAGTTGCAGGGAGCATTCAGAGGCTTTCAATGCTGTCAATTAACTTAAATGGCAAGAGAGGTAGGAGGGGCAGGGTGTGTACCTAGTCAGTTTTGTGCATTCAATTAACTTGAATGGTGCTTTGAGAGGAAGTAGGAAGGGCAGGGCGCAGAATCTCCATTTCCAGGCTGTCCATGCCCTCAGTTAAACCTACAAGCCGGTGCTAGCCAATCAACCCGTTGCATCCCATCATGGAGCTGCATAGCGAAAGCCTATACCCTGGACTAATGTCCCTTTGTTCATTCTTGAGACCCAGGAGTCTCTAAATCAAAAGGACCAGCTGCCTGGGAAATAGGAGAGGATTGGCCAATGGCAGAAGGACACCTGGAGACCTTTGAACACAGAAAAGTAGCAGAGACAGCAGAGCAGTGTTGCAGCAGTGACCAGTTACTCCAGTGGCAGCTGGCAATCATCAATCAGAGTTCCACCAGTGGCCAGGTGGGAGGGGGAGCTCACCAGGAACTCAGGAGGTGAACCCAGGCACAGGAGCTCACCGGGAGCTCAGGAGGTGAACCCTGGCTTGTAGAGTTTCCTCTGAGAGGTCAACAGTGAGTCTGATTGGGGTTCCTCTTTATGTTCATTGATTCGTTTTTCATGTGCATGTTTAATGATCTTTTCCATGTGTTCAACTGGAGAGAGCCTGATTGTCATGTGTCGTGGTAAAGATCACTGTTGGCCAACTCTATTGGGAGTTCTGTGTCCCTCCTGGATTTTGTTTCCCAATTCTTTCTCCAGATTAGGGAAATTTGCCTTTATTATTTCAGTGAATACATTCTTTAAAGATTTATTTTATTTTTATTAGAAAGCCCAGAGAGGAGGAGAGGCAGAGAGGAAGTCCCACCGATGATTCACTCCCCAGGCTGCCACAACGGCCAGAGCTGAGCCAATCCAAAGTCAAGAGCCAGGAGCCTCTTCTGGGTCTCCCACACAGGTGCAGGATCCCAAGGTTTTGGGCTGTACTTGACTGCTTTCCCAGGCCACAAGCAGGGAGCTAGATGGGAAGCAGGGTCAGAGGGATACAAACCAGTGCCCATATGAGATCCCAGCTTGTGCAAGGCGAAGGCTTAACCACTAGCTACTGCACCGGGCCTCAATCAAAACATTTTTAAACTCAACTTCAAATGTATCAGGGAGTATGCCATGCATGGGGAGCTCTGGAGGAATAGCCTTGGGACCCTATGCTCATGTGGGAGACCTGGAAGAGGTTTCTGGCTTCATACATGTAATAATAATATAAACATACATTTAATAATAGTATACATAGACAAGTAATAATAATAGAAATATACATGTAATAATAATAGAAACAGAGAGCTCACATCAGTTGATTTATCCCCACATGACCACAATGGCTGGTGCTGGCCTGGACTAGATACCTGAACTCAATCCAGGTCTCCAGTATGGGTGTTTTGAGACAACACTTCTATCCCCCACAGCATATGTCAGCAGGAAGATGCAGTCAGCAGCTGGATCAGAGGATCAGACTGCCCTGATGTGGGATGAAGACATCTTGACCACTAAGCTAAACACACCTTCACTGAGGGTCATTTATAATAGCAATCAACTACAGAAGCTTTCTAGGAATGTGTAGAGCTGGGAGCGATATTTATAGGGGAAATGAAGTCATTAATCATTGCTGAAGTGTATTTCAAATAATCAAAATCAGTGGGAGAGGTAAATTATATTTCTGGATAAAGAGACTCAATATCACTAAAATGTTGATACCCGAGGTTAATCTAAAGGTGCAATCTAAACTAATCTAACCTAAATACCAAAAAATAATATGGAAATCAACATGTTCATTCTAAAACATAGAGAAGAGCCGATAATAGCTCTTTTTGAAAATCACTTTCTAGGAAAAAGGTGACATATTTTAATAAAATCAAGAATTACTTAGAAACCATTGCAATTAAACCAAAATGATATTGGCACAGAGGCCAGACATTCAACGAAACAAATTCGTGACCCCAGAAACTTACTCATAATTGTTCCTGATATCTGAGAAGATTGTTTTGCAGATGAGTGTCAAAATAATGATTCATTTAAGAAATTCATCATCTGTTTGAAAGAAAAATTTATTCTTCAGTCATAAAAAAATCATCTGGGACTGGCACAGTAGTCTAGTGGCTAGAGTCCTCACTTTGCAATCTGGAATCCTATATGGGCGCCAGTTTATATCCCTGTGACCCTGCTTCCGATCCAGCTCCCTGCTTGTTGCCTGGGGAAGCAGTCAAGGATGGCCCCAAAGCCTTGGGATCATGTACCTGCATGGGAGATCCAGAAGAAGCTCCTGGCTCCTGGCTTCAGATTTGTTCAGCTCTGGCCATTGCGGCCACTTGGGGGTGAATCATCGAATGCGGGAATCTTCCTCTCTCTCTCCTCCTCTGTGTGTATCTGACTTTGCAATAAAAACAAATAAATCTTTTTAAAAGTTTTCAGGAAAAAATCATCCCTACAGAAAATAAAGACTTAAAAAATCAAATATCTGTGTCTTATAAAATGTCTGGGAAATATCTTTGAGATTTGGGGACAAGACTGGATATTCCTTTTTAAGGCAAAAAGAGGATAAGCTAAAGACAACAACAATAGCAAAACAAACGAACAAAGGAACAAACCACTTGGCCAAAGGGCGAAGTCTAGGATACAGGTCTGCAGACCTGGGATGAAGGTGTATTTTTCATGTAATGGCTCAGGACACCTGAGTGGATTTTTTGTCTTCTGTTCTGTACCATCCCTGAAGTTCATTGTTGCGTTCTCCCCGCTGGCCTGAATTTGCTACATAGCCTCAGCATTCCAAGCTGTACTTCCTTGTAACTGACACACAATTGTGGTTAGCAGTTACTTTCATGTCATCCATAAACCCACAGCATCCTGACACAAGAGTTAATTACTGTGTGCTACACTTTCCGGCACTGAATGACGGTGTTTTGCTCTGTACCCTGTAAAACAATGACTCAGTCAGAAAGAACTTCTGTTTTGCATGTTGCTAGCCTGTGCTCGATGGGTTTTCCAACAGAAAGGAAAAAAGAGCCTTGGGTCCTAAATGCTGTCACAAAAGCGTGTCTAGGTCCTGTGACATGGGCTGGGCCTTGCTCACAGCTGCAGAACCGGCTCCTCCACTATCAACCTGCCCAGTGCCTGGCAGTCAGAGATGGCACCTGGTTTAAATAAGCAGTTCATCGAGTTTTAACGCTAAATTATTTTTCTCTGATGGTGTATTCTAAGTTTTAGGAACTGCCTGCATAGGTACTTGGTTTTTGAGGAAAGACAAAAGTTTGTGTTTATTTAAAAAAAAATAGAATAGCTTTTATCTTCATGTATGCTTGTATTTAAAATTTATCTTATAATGGGCAAAAAGAAGATATCTGGAGAACTAAGATTCATTATTATAATGTAATGAGATATTCTAAGGTAACTCAACTTCATTTTGTTTTTGGAGTGAGGGGCCACCAATACTTTCCAAGAAAGTGTCTGCTTTGGTTAAGGGTCCCTATGCAATAGGGACAAAGCTATAACGAAGCACAGAAAAAGGAGTGGTTGGGATGTGGCCATGTCCACTCACTGTGTCAGGCAGGGAGGGATATGACTCCAGTAAGCATTTCTCCCAGCTGTAGCCCAGCTGCTTAAACAGGAGGACCCATTTTTGCAGATAAAGAATTCTTATTTCTTAAGACCATATGATTTTCATTTTTTTTTTCTGGCAAGTATGCCGAAAGATACCCTTAAATACAGTTGATGAAAAAGTTTCTTCTTGCTTGTTGTGACTGAAATACTCCCCACGCCCACATTGTTGAGGTTTTGACAGAACCTTGGAGACTCCCAAAAGCCATATTCTGCTTCTTTTTTTTTTCCCAGAGAAGATTGGGATATTTTATTTTTGGTCATGAAATTATTTGAAACACGTAACATATCTTCAGGTTGAAATTCAGGTCCCTTTTTATTTTTAGGTGTTTTTCATTATATTATCTTTTCAAAAATATTATATTCCATGATGTGGTTATATAGGTAGAGAGTCCCCCCCCCCCCAACAGATGTTGGTCTTACTGAATGCGGTAGAAGGACACGCGCATAGGAGTATGATCTCATTAATCCTCCTACAAGCAGAGTATGACCACCACCGTGAAGATGAACACAGTAAGGCCTATGTGGGGTCTCTGTGTTGTGGCATAAAGCAGAACTTTCATGCCACACATGTCTGAGAGCCCTGACCCATCTGGCTGTTGGGACCCCATGAAACTCTGGCTGCTAGGCTGTGCTCAGGTTGGTAGGAGTGGTAGCACATGAAGTACTGCTCTGAGGGTCTCCACTGAAGACCCATCCTCTTAGGCCTGACTCCCACAGAAAGTCTTACAGACAGCAAGCACAACAAGTAGGAAGATCTAAGACTCTGAGTTCCATGGAGGACCTTCAGGGAGGCCAAAGCAGCCCCATGGACTCAAGGAACAGCGAGGCTGCAACAATGGGTGATTCTGTTGGCGTCATAGACACATCACAAAGCCTCCCTTCAGCTAAGGCAGAGGTGGAAGGTGTTTGATGCTGATTGCTGTCCAGGACGTCCCTCTGAGACAGAGGGTAAGGGCTTTCCAGAGAACAGGAGGAACCGAATGTTGGTGGTGAGGGCCTGAGACAGGTCCTGGGCTCTACCATCATCATGATTCAGGCTTTATTCTCACCTCAAGTGCCCTGTAAAAGAAACACAACATAAATATGGCTCTAACATTAGTGGCTGAGAAGGGACCTAATGGAATTCTGATGAACAAACTTTTGAAAGGAAGAGACAAAAAAATCAAGGTGCAGAATGCAGCTCAATAAGTGACCAATGGTTGTTTGGGGCTTTAGTACATGATAAAAGTAGCCTTTCAGACAGAAGGATATTACAGGCTGTTTGATTAACAACAGTAGAATGATTTGCTCACAAGATGAAAATAAAATCCTGCACATACCAAGTGCCTAAACAATGAAAACATTGTGCAAACTTCAAAGGAAGGTAGCGTACATTACTAAACCTGAGTGTAAAACAAAGATTATATGAGTAACAAGAAACAAAAGTTACAAAAGAATATAATTAAATATCAACATGTAGGGACTATACTAAGCTCACAAAAAGATCCCATTGGAGCTTTTTCCTGGGCAAATCAGATCAGGCCTGACAGATCTCATCAACATTCTCTCTCTCTCTCTCTCTCTCTCTCTTTCTCTCTCTCTCTCTCTCTCTCTCTCTCTCTGATGGAAGAAGTGAGACATGCAGACACCATCTTTAGGGGGTGGGGAGGGAAACTTCTATTGGCTTCCTCCATAATTGTGTTATTTTTTCACTTTAAATGATGTATTCCTCCAACCTCAGCCAAAGCTGATGGAGTTCCAGTTTGTTATCTCTGCGTGTTTATCTGTTGTGTGTGTGTGCGTGTGTGCTTGTACGCTTCTGTTGGCACACTTCAAATCAGCAGCAGTGGCAACTCCCAAGCAGGAGAAGTGAGCGGAGTGATGAGCGGTCAAGAGGGACTCTACTTGAAATCTGACAGGAAAGAGCTGGCGTGGATTGGCTCATGCCTTGCGGGGTGGGACACAAAGATTAGTCACTCCTCACCATGGTGTTGATGATTTTCCTGCACACCCCCCCCCAAAAAATGTTCTGCACCTTAAATGTCGACAAATATCTTGTTAGAGTTACAAGCCAGTCTAGATTATCCCGAAATCTGCCAAGATCAGCAAAATTGTACTTCAACACAACAAATGGCTAAATACTGAAATGAGGTAGACACGAGACAGCTGAATGGTGCCCTGTAGCCATTTTAAGGTATATAGCAGCCGGTCCGGTCCTGTATATAAACTAGGGTTGAGATGTCAATGAGCTAATCATGGGTTGTGGTTAGGACTTGTATTTTTTTTTTTTTTTTAACATACTGGTTACTCAAAACCATGTCAATTCCATAATATTGCAAATTGCTGTTGATGTTATATTGGGACTCTTACTTGACCGTGATGATATTATACCAGCTCTAACTTAGGACCAGAAATGGTCTCCCCAAGAAACTGTTCAACCCATCTGGACAATAAGTAGCTGGACTCCATGCTTGGTATATGTTTGCAAGGAAAGAATCTTGATTGAATTTGAACTGTAACGCTGCATCAAGGTGGAGGAATCCACCAGGGGGGAGGGGAGGGGGGGTGGGGGGATTCCCAGAGCCTATGAAACTGTCACATAATGCAAAATAATTAATAAAAAAAAAGAGGGACTCTAACTTTATCTGTATTGTAGGAGTTTTTATAGTAGTAATATATTCATGTATTACTTGTGTAATTAAAAATAAATGAAATTAAACACACTCTCGCCTGGATTGATTGGGTTTCTGCTATTTAATTTCCATCTGCCAATGAAATAAATCCGAAGCCTTTCATTTGGGTTAATGGCTCATCTTAATGTGTTGCTCTGTTGGAAGAAAACCAAATTGCAAAGCGTTTTCAGAGCTCTGTGCTCCAGGTTGCTTGGGGTCACAGTATGTGTCTCCTGGCTTGGGCTTTCCCAGAGGTGTGCTCAGGGTGTCATTTGTATCTGCTCTAGGGCTTTGACTTCCTGGTCCCTGGCAGCCCTAAATGAAGAAATGGCAAGGCCAGCGACTTCCATTTTTGCTAACATGAGGTACGTAGCTACCTGGTCCATTTCCAGCTGGAATCAGAGTCTATGAGGTAGAAGGTTTATCTGAATGGTAAAATGGAAATGGCCCTCTGTTTGCCTTCATAAAATAAGCTAAATAACCATTTTTCTGACTTGTAGACAGCATCTTGGGGATATGTTCGCAAAATGGCAGTCACGGAATGAGCAAGGTGATTAATGCAAAATGTGTGATGTGACTGTGTGGGAGCCTACAACACGAGGTATGGCAGCATGAGCCTGAGTCGTTTCCAGGTTCCTTTCCTCTGGGCATTTCTCACCTTGTAGATGAAAACCTTAGAATAGCTATTCCCGCTTTCTCCTACCCAGACTGCAAGTAGAAAGAACTGATTGGTCTCAATGTCCTGTTCAGACATGCAGACACTTAGGCCAGCATTATAGCTGGGAAATGCTGTGAAAGGAACCCAGGCTTCAACACAGATAGATCATCAGAGAATTGTGGGAGATGACATGGCTTTAGGGAGTGAACAGTACATGCAGAGTCACCAAGGCGTGGAGCAGAGTCTTGGTTTTCAAGGGGCAAAAATGCTACAGACAAGTGATGGTTGCAGCTACATGGAGGGTCCTGCGTGGCATTCCATGGACATCGAATCTGACTTGAAGGCAAGGAGACCATGGGAAGGATTCTGAACAGAGAGGCTTTGAACACACTTGCCCTGCAGGGTGGAGAATTGATGGATGGGAAGGAAGCAACAGTGGGGGTTGGGAGATCATTTTGAGGGGCTAGCTCAGTGACCCACAGGATGAGGGCTGCTCTGAGAGACAGAGATGCCAGGAACAGAGAGAGGAGAGTGGAGCTGAGAAAACAGATGTTTTTCTTGGTGCCTCATAAGGTGCTGAGGAGGCAGCAGCTCGCCCTGGTGCCCTGTGCAGTTCTTGAGTTTGAGAGAATCAGGTTCCTAGGAGAAGTGATAAAACACATGTATAACATCGCCTCTACCCACTCCTCCTGCCTCTCTCCCCACATTTTCCAACCAAATTCCCATGAACTACTGTGATAGTAACATGGATCTACCTCCTCCTCCTCCTTTTTTTTTTTAAGTTTTACTTTATTTTTATTGCAAAGTCAGATATACAGAGAGGAGGAGAGACAGAGAGGAAGATCTTCCATCCGATGGTTCGCTTCCAAAGGAACCAGAAACTTCTTCCAGTTCTTCCACACGGGTGAAGGATCCCAAGGCTTTGGGCCGTCCTTGACTGCTTCTCCAGGCCACAAGCAGGGGCTGTTGGGATTAGAACCAGCGCCCATAAGGGATCTTGGGCACATTCAAGGTGAGGACTTTAAACATTAGGCCACTGTACCGGGCGCTGGATCTACATTCTGAAATGGAATCTCATTGATCTTGGATATATGGGCTCATCTGCACCCTCCGCTTGTTCAGCACCAAATATGGGCCTGGAACCGGGTTTTATTTGCTGCAGCACAGAACTCCATTAACTGAACTGTGGATGCTGCATCCCTATGATTCTGCACTGGCTGGCTGTACTCCAGTAGGCAGGATAGACACCAGATGCACACAGGGCAGAATTCCTTCCCTTATTCAGCACATACTTGCACATGTCCTGCCTTGTCCAGGCACAGTCCTAGGAGTCCTGTGTCAGAATGGTTGCCTCCAAGGTGGCATTAGACAGAACGAAGAACCCCACAGTCAAGGACACATGCTCTGTGGCAGTAGGGACAGGAGGATGACCAGTCCTGGGGAGGAAGCTGTTCCTCTTGAGTCAAGGAAATACAGAAAAACAGGAGGCATTTGGCTTTGATGAGATCAGGGGAAGATGCAGCAGGAAAGTGAGGCAGTGTGTCCTATGAGTAGCTGGGGAGAGTCTTCCTGGGTAAGGAAGCTGTCAGTGCAGATGTGCTTCTGTGGAGAAGGTGTCTGAAATAGTCCAGAAACATGGAAAAGGCAAGGGTAGTGGGGTGTCAGGAGGTGACATCAGAGCAGACAGGGCCAGGTGTGAGCTGTGAAGCCGTAGACGCCAATCCCAGGATGGTGGTTCCTGCTCTGGGTTCACAGTGAACCACTGGAGGGAGCCATTCACAGAGCAGTGACATGCATGACTCGCTTTGTTCAAAAACCACACGTTTTCTGTGGAGAGAAGGCAGAGGCTGGGGACCGCTGCAGTAGTAATGAGCAGGAAGAGGCCTGGCCTAGGACCAGGAGACTAGGCAAGGAGCTGAGTGGTTTTAGAGATCATTGTCCATTGACTGAAAACAATAAGTGAGGCAAAAACGATGGGCAAGGCTGCCACCAAGGTCTTTTTCTAAACCACTGCAAGAATGAACTTGGCTGCTGTTTGGATAGGAGGAAAGTGAAAGGAATTTGGTAGCTGGAGGGAATCACCTTTTTTTGTTTGTTTGTTTTCAGATCTATGTAGTCTTGTTGGAAAGGCAGATATAGAGTGGAGATACAGAGAGAAAGATCTTCCATCTGCTGGTTCAATCCCCAAGTGGCTGGAGTTGGTTCAGTCCAAAGCCAGGAGCTTCTTTCACGTCTCTCACATGGGTGCAGGGTCCCAAGGCTTTGGGCTGTCCTCTACTGCTTTACAGGCCACAAGTAGGCAGCCAGATGGTAATGGAGCAGCTGGAACACAAACCAAGGCCCATATGTGATCCTGGCACATGCAAGGGGAGGGTTTAGCTGCTATTTTATCACACCAGGCCTTGTCACCTTTTATTTTTTAATGCATTAATTTGAAATGTCCAAGTGAACAGCAAAGCAGAGCTATTCATTAGGCATTTGCTGAATTCAAGACTTACTGTTGGATATTGAGATATAAGTCTGAATAACATTCGCTCCTTAGTATGATGAGTCACATGAAGTCTTGAAGGGGGTGATAGGATCTAGGAGAGGGAGAGGTTGAAGACCCTCTCTAGGGATGAACCACAACTAACATGGGAGATTGGGAGAAACCCTGGAGAGAAAGAGCAAGAAGGAGGAGGAGAGCTAAGGGAGATTCTGTGAAGATGCATAGCTACAGGAGAGAAGTTTATGTTGGCAATCAATAGATGAAGTAATTCAGGAGCTGAGGCCCAAGAAGTGAGGTAGTGGCCGCCTTGGGGGTCACTGCTGTGGTGGAGCGTGTGGAAACAGTGTGGTGAGAGGAGGTGAAGACGGCAGGCACGGTAAGTCTTTCAAAGAACTGTGTTGTAAGTGCCAGAGCACAGACAGGGAACTACGCCGACTTGGCAGCTGACTTGCATTTGTTTTCTTCAGTGGATCATGCTGCTGCATGCTTTAGCTTAATAGGATGCATCCTGGAAAGATGCCTTGGCAATGCAGGGTGGTGCCCTCAACCATGCACATACTGGGCCAATTCACTAAGAAAGAGCAGTGGGACTCAGGAATGGAGACACTGTGTTGGGGCAGAGAAGGCAAATAGGAGGATTATGGGCCAGCAGCAACATTGTTGAGAAAGAAAATACTAGAGTCACACTTTATGTTATGGTATGTTGTCATCCACATATTTTTTTAAAGATTTATTTTATTTTTATTGCAAAGTCAGATATACAGAGAGGAGAGACAGAGAAGAAGATCTTCCATCTGATGATTCAATCTCCAAGTGAATGCAATAGCCGGTGCTGTTTTGATCCCAAACCAGGAGCCAGGAACTTCCTCCAAGTTTCCCACATGGGTGCAGGGTCCCAAGGCTTTGGGCCATCCTCCACTGCTTTCCCAGGCCACAAGCAGGGAGCTGTATGGGAAGTGGAGCCGCTAGGATTAGAACCGGCACCCATATGGGATCGCGGCGTGTTCAAGGCAAGTTTAGCCGTTAGGCCACTGCGCCAGGCCCGAATCCCACGTATTTTAACACTTACATGCAGTGGAGAAAAATTGTAAGATATGTGCAAAGAGCTACAGGAAAAATGCCATAGTTGTGTTGGTGTGCCTAAGAGCTTCTCAAATATCCCAAAATGAAAATGTTGGCAACATGCTAGAAATGTCCCACGTAGCTAAAAATAGCCAAACAATTTAAAAAATGTCACAACTCAGACGACCAATCAACAGCCAATTTGAGAAAGTGGTGGCACCTTCATCAATCAGTAAGATGAAAATCCAAGGTGGGTGATGAGGGAAGCCCATCACCAATGCTCTGAGTCAACATGGCTTGTGCAGAAGATTGTCTACAATATCTTGCAAAATGGTAAGTGGATGCACCTCTGCAACTAGAAATTTCATCACAGATGTTTTTCCTACAAATGGAATGCACATATGACATGCTGTTTATTGGCAATAGCAAAAATATTTCCAGCAGGTGCAGAAGAGTTTTAACAGCTTAACCTGTCTAAGGCCAGCTCGTTGGGAGCATAGAGGAACAACAGCTACACTGAAGAGAACCAGAGAACACCTCTTGGAGAAGGAATCTACCCTAGTATAGAAGTAGGGAGTGAATTGATCCTTTAGTGCCATCGTCCCCTTTGCCAAATTCCAGTAAAAAGATACATAATTATAGCGAAAAGCCTTGTAAGTTTTTACTAACAGTGTTCAAGTGAAGAAGGACCTGAGCTAGAACCACAATCCAAAGTTCCCTGAGACAAGAAACGAAGTTTACAGTGAGCAGAGTAAAGCTAGTTTCCAGCATTCGCTCTTCAGCCCCCAGAGGGTGCAATACCGCGTTGTCAGGGCCCTGGACATTCTCGTGTCGTGGCTATGGGACAGATGGCAGCGTGTGAGACGAGAGTGACAGAACTCTCAGTCTAAGGGTGGACCAGACAACTACACAGAAACTGGTTCCTGCTAAGCAAGGCGGGACCACCCCATCGTCTAATCCCCAGGTGCCAAGAATCACTCTGTTTGGACTGAGACCAAAGTGCAAGCATTGTCCATAAAGGAAGAAATAAAGAAAAGCAAAAGCCTGCCTTGTCCAGCACCAAAGCAGGGCCTGAGTGGATCTTAGTAGATGTGAGCCAAAAGGAAAATGCTGAATCAGCCCAGGCCAGGAGCAAAGGTACCACGTGCCTGGGGAGGGGCCAGAGGAGCATGGTGTGAAAAGAAGAGGCCGCCAAACCAGAAGATGGATGGAGTGCAAGGAGAACCTTGGCAACTGTTTTACACCATGGATCAACTAAGTGGGAAGAAACATCTGACTTAGCTCAAGCTGCAAGGATAGAAACAGTCATGAAAGAAGACTTTTGAAGTCCAAGTCATGACTGAACACAAGCGTAGAATATAGTTTGTTACTTTGTTCATGACTATTATTGACCCACAATAGTGTACACACACGTGTGTGGCTTTCGGTATGGTACTCTTACAGTTGTACTCCACCTGGTGTCACCTAGTCACAGTAGCTAGCATTTCCATCTCCCCAAGCGTCCATCATTTCTATCTGCTTGCAAATGTATTTTGAAATATACTGCAGATTGCTGGGGACCACAGTTTCTCTGCCAGATTCTAGAACACCAGATCTCCTCCTACTTACATGGTCTTTGGTGCCCTTCACCTGCCCTTTTTAAGTTCTCCCTCCCTACCCAGTCTCTCAGTCTCTTCTACTGTTGTATCCACAAGTGAGAACATGTAGCATTGGTGCTTCCATGCCTGGCTTGTTTCATTTAACATGATGATCTCCTGTTCCACGCACTTTCATGCAAACGGCAGGATTTTGAAAACGAAAAGACAGACTGCAAGAAGGCATGAGCATTTGCAAATCACATTTCCAATAAAGAAATTATATCTGGAACATGTAACAGATACACAAAACTCCAGAAAATGAATAATCATATTTTAAAATAGGTACAGGATTTACTCATGCAAAATGAGAGAGATCTGGATTCATACGAAAACTCAATTTTATTTGCAGTGACCCCAAGCCAGAAATATTTCAAGTGTTCCTGAAATATAAGGCTCATTTTAGAGAGTGATGAAAGGCTATGTTGTGGTACAATGGGTAAAGCTGCCACCAGCATTCATATATGGGCACCTGTTCACGTTTTGGCTGCTCTACTTCTGATCCAACTCCCAGCAGACAGTCTTAGAAAGCAATGGAGGATGGCCCACGTGCTTCTAACTCCTGATAGGCCCAGCTCCAGCCATTGTGGCCATTTGGGGAATCAACCAGGACATGGAAAAACTCTCCCTCCCTCCACCCCCCTCTCTCTCTGAAATTCAGCCTTTTAAATAAACCAATAAATATTAAAAAATATAAAGAGAGTGGGATATAGATAACTATAATGAAAGAAAATACTCTATGGGTGGAAAATCCACTTTTTAAATAATTCTATTTGGAAGAAATAGTGTCAGATTTCTATAAACTTAATTATAGGATTTTATACAAGATATTGATACCAACTTTCTCAGTTACTCTGTTCTAATCCTACTGAGAAAAATTTGCAAGATACTTATCTAACATATTCATATAAATAACTTATTTATATAAATAAATATTTAATAATCATATAAAAACAATTGGATAGGTTCTCTCTAGATTTGGAGAGCATTTTGGGGAGTGGGCTAAATTTACTTAAACTCTAGGCCACCTAGTAAGCCAGATGTTACATGAGGAGGCTTGGGAGTCATTTCAGAGCAGCTGAAAGGGAAGAAAAGAATTGATTAAATGTGGAAGCTGAGTTTTGAGGCAACCTAACTGAAAATACCGCCTTTGGAGGATGACTGAAATTCCTCATAGGACTTCTAAAGAGCCTCTCGAAAAGGCAGATGGTGACAGGTGCAGGAAGAAGCCCCGGTGATGGCTGAGCTGGGACAGGTCGGCGTGGGCAGAGGAGATGTTCTGTGCTTTTGTATACATACCTGAACTGGAAGTCACAGGGACAAGCTCCAGGAGGGAGAGCAGGCACGGATTGGTGACCCAGTGGTGTGGCAGCCAAAATGACTCACCTGGGCAGTGACTCACTGGGAAGGCTGGGGTGAGGACAGTGTGGAGGTAGTGTTCCTTGTGCCTGGTCTGTCCATGTAAGTAGGCTGGCATCTGGTATATAATCCAGCTGTGTCATGGGTACAATGGTAGCCGGAAACAGTGATGAGCAGGTGAGCAGCAGAAGTGACCAACATCCAAGGCCCGCGGAAGACCTGCAGTCTTGAGTCTCTTCCACCACTGCCACCAGCCAAGTTCCCGCACTTCCTTCTTCCTTGTCTGTAATGCGAGGGAAATCATACTGCATTCCTGCAAGGCTGTCATGGGGATAAACATGTCAAACAATGTCAACATTTGGACAAGACATGGCCTGCTCACAATCCCTGAAAATCTGAGCTGTCATTGTTCTGATCATAGTAAATTCTGGAGCCTCATGCACTCGCTTTACACTTAACACAGCAACAAGCAGACATCAAATGATCAATTCCTACGTTTAAAAAAAAAATGATGCAATACTTGAAATCCAAGAAGTCCTAACTGGAAAATAGTCTCTTCCTTTTGATTCTGAAATTTTGACGCTGAATGAGGTTCAGAGCACTGGTATGGCTTATTAACAGGAAGCTGCCATTGGCCCATAATGCCACGGAGCTTCCTGAAGACTCCAGAATGCTAAGTTGGTTCCTCCCCACTCTGTCATGGCCTTAATTGCTGGGACTCTCTAAAAGTGCTTGTTGTGTCATTGTCAAGCCCTCTTGGCCATCTGTTTGATGCCACCAAGGGGTCGAATGGCCAAGAGGAACACCAACACTAAGCAGGAAGCTGTAGGCCACGCACCAGCGGCACCAGCTGGTGGGGCTATGCTGATGACGTCAACGACTGCGTGGTTGAGGTTGACAGTGACTGTGAGTGTTGGTGCTACCTGAGAAAGGAGCGCATCAAACTCCATGGACCCTTCTTTGTGTCAGTGTCTCTGTTTCTTCGCCAAGTTGGCCAAACACTGTTTTCTTGGATCCTACCGACCTCATTTGCATGACTGCGAGTCCTTCACCCTGGATGCCCACTCCTCTTGTACTGGCATCAGTTTGAAAGTCAGGAAGAAATGCTGGCCTTCACTGAACTCAGTGTCAGGATCATAAAGAAAAGCCAGAGGGAAGGAGAGAGGCTCAGAGCATGCCCAGCTAGCTATCTGATAGCTCCTGAGAGACCTTGGCTCACATCGCTACCAGGCTGGTCCTTAGGCATCTGAAGCGTGGGCATGCACTAAGGAGAGGGGACCACCTGGCTTCGGTTTCCCAGCAGGATGCTTCAGGAACCTGAGACCTGCCATGCCACAGTTCTTTAACTCTCATCTCCCATAATGGGGATCAGCTTGTCTCATTAGAGATGATGCCCGCTCTCCAGAGGTCAGCCTTCACCCTGGTTTGAATAAGCTTCATTCCCTTGCCTGTTTACAAGCCTCTGTTGGCTGATTCGCTGCAGGCCCTGGGAGCAGACCTCAGTGCTTCACAGAGGCAGCCCCAGTGGGCTAGTGATGGTGGCAGACGCCCTGTGTGCAAGGATACATTACTAAATGTCCTGCTTCCTGCGGCCCAGGGAGCTTTTTCCTCAAGGCAGTGGGGACTGTGGCTCCCTGGGCCCACTTTTCACGGTCAGGAGAGCTGGTTCATATTTTATCCAGAATGTTCACTTTCTATTCTAGCTGGTCCTTTACCTGCCATTGTTTAGTCTCAAAAGTGGGCCGCTCTGCAAACTTGACCACACCGCCCAGCCCTGGGTGCCTGCTCTTCATGCTTCTGACACCATCTCTGCCCTGCCTGGGGGACAATATTGCTCATCAGAGGGCGGCTCTTATTCATCTTCTGGATATGAGTTTGGGTGTGACATTCTTCTGGAAGTTTTTCTTACACTCCACACCCTGGACATGGCTCTACCTCTGTTTTGATGAACACAGCTCATGCATCTACCTACCACATAAAGCCATGATATCCTCTTGGGCAGGGATCTTTTCCTGTTTGTTTCAGAGAGTTAGGAGCAAGCATCAGTTACTAGAGGCCACTGTGTTTGTTGAATTAATCTGGCTTCGGATTCCCGTGGTAACACATTGTGTTTAGTTCCATGTGAACATAGGGCCTTCAGCTCGCACAGCTCTTGACCTGATAATGAGATCTAGCAGGGGAAGGCCTGGAGCTGAGGTATGAGATGACCGACAATGTCTCCATGAGGTCAGAGGCAGGTCTGAGTACAGCTAAGGGAGGCCGACCTTTCAGCCTCGTGAGGGCTGGGTTTTCTTGGACAATGTGGCTATTGACAGTCACCTGTCTGTTGCCCTGTTCATCTGATCTATGGCTCCCAGAGGCTTCTGGGACACCTGCTGTGAGGCGGCCACTGCACATGTCCAGGGCCAGGTACCAGGGCCTTCCAGAAGTTCCAGCAAGCTTCCAGAAGCAAGCCCTTACTATGGGCTGGGCCAACGTCCTCCAGAGACTGCAGCTGGTGGTTATGCAGGTCATAGAAGTTGTCTCTCTGGTTAACCACCCCTTGCTCTTCTGTTTCATGCTTCCTTCATGTCAAGGAAACAAAGGGAATGGAGCACCCAGGTGCTGCCCCAAGGTGCATCAGTGCTGGGCACAAGGAATACATCCTGGGGGGGTGAGCAGCCGCTGCTTGAGGAAACCACATCAGGCTCTGTAATGCACATGAACTCATGAACATGTAACACACATACATACCATGTACCACCTCACATAACCCATATGACATGTGCACACATATTTCATACTACATGCAGTACAGCCAAGCTCCATACTATACACAACATACAACATATACCGCAGACACGCACCATATGCACATACCAATACATACACCACATGGATCTCACTATCTACTTCCTACACCATTCACTCAGCCATACTATATACCACATATATCACACACAGGATACACACACTGAATCACACAGTTCACCACACTCCACACTGCAACACTCGACGGCACACATAAATCCGCATTTATACGTACCACAACCTACATGACGTATACACACCACATACACTGTGCACTCCCCCCACTCACATTCACTTTCTAAAATTATGAATTCATTTATTTTAAAAAACAGCGAGCTTCCAACCATGAGTTCACTGCCCAGATACTGGTAGGAGTCAGGCTGAGCCAGGCTGAAACAGAAGCCAGAACTGCATCTAGGGCTGCTCTGTGTGGGGCAGGGCATGAACCATTTGAGCTGCTACCTGGTGCCTTCTGAGGCCTCTCCCAAGCCTGCAGACGGCCATCTCCTCCGGTGTCTGCCCTGGCTGTCCCTCTACCTTGCTGTGCCTTGATTGCCACCTGCTCTGAGGACACCAGCCACAGTGGGACTTGCCCTCTCTACAGGCCTTCTCTCCAAGGCCAGCTGAACACTGCAGTGTCAGAGCTCGGGCGTGGGGAAGACTCTCCGCCTGTGATTGATGCAGGACTTTCTTTTATGGAAAGCAAAGAAGCTTTACATTAGACGCACAATCTGCTGTGAAGCAGTAGCAAGGCCACTTCCTGTGTAAATGACTCTCTCCTAGGGAATTTCCAAGCCTCCTCTCCTGGGGTTTCATTTTCAGCAACAAGACTGCGTCCCTCCCTTTCCCAGTCTGGCCCTGGGCTGAGTGTGATCACGTTGTCCTGCTGAGCTCAACCACAACAGAGCAGCTGCAGGTTGAATTCTATTAGACTCCGTGGAGGGAGTAGGATAGGTGGGAATTGGTGGAAGTTTATTGGAGGGATGGCAGAAATTGGTTTTTAAGTTGCAGGCAAATGATGTGTGCTCTGGGACTGATGTGATCACCAAAGCTCCTAACCTGTTCCAGGCATATGGCCCTGGACTCCTTCCCAGCAGATTGGATGGGAAATTTCCCATTAATCCAGCACTGCTGCCAGTGCTCAGAGCACTTTGGGAATTCCCGGGAAGCCTGGCAGTGAAATTCTTAAACTTCAGCTTTTCGGAAGCATCAGTCATGGTGCAGATCCAAATCAGGTGAATAATGAGAGATCACATGGAAGAATATTGCAGTGGCCCAAAAGGAGGCTTTTCAGAGGGAGCTGGCATTTTCTCAGTCTAGGAGCTGCCTCTGAAGAGAATTCCAAGAGATGGCCTGTAATACACATGCGGTCAACAGGCCTCCAGTAATTGCTTAACTGCTGAAGGCTGTGGCGTCCACTGTACCCCCCAAAATGCTTGTTTTCTAAAAATCAGTCTTCATTTTCTTCCCCTTAGCAAACACAAAAGAAAGAAGAGAGTAAAGAAATACGGGTGGAAGTGTGCTAGCAAGAGATACTTTTTGAGTACCTGTCTGGCCCAGAATATGCTAAGCACCAGGAAAGGAAGAGGATCATAGCAAAGCAGTACAAGTGAGACTTGTACATGGAATACGAATAGAAGTGTCCCGTGTCTGGAGCTGAGGAGTGTGGGAAAACCAGAGTCCTGCCTTCTTCCTCTGGAGAGGAGACCGCTCCAAACAGAGGTGACAGCAGAGAGTTTGGTGTTTAGCTAAAGTAACCATCTGCCTAGTCTTCATGGTGGCCATTCTATAAATAAATACTTTGACTCTTGTCAACTTTAAGTTTACGAAACCAAGCACAAGTGCTGCCTTGATCTGTTTTCTGTTGCTATAACAAAATGGCTAAGTCTGGATAACTTGCCAAGGAAAGAAGTTGGAAGCAGGCTGTTAGCTGAGTGGTTAATTCTCCCATGTCCAATACTGGCTCTTTACTCCAACTTGCTACACCCAGAGACTCTTGGAGGCTGTGGTCATGTCTTGAGCGTTCTGGTTCTTGACACCCTCGTGGGAGTCCTGGATTATTTCCTGACTCAAAGCTTAAACCCAACACAGTCCTAACTGTTACAGGCATTTGAGGAGTGATCCAACATATGGGATCTCTCTCTCTCTCACTCTCTCTCCTTGCCTCTAAAGTTAAATAAAGATAGGAAGGAAGGAAGGAAGGAAGGAAAGACGGACAAGTGAGCTTGATGCCAGCACTGATGAGAGCCTTGTGGTATATAGAATGTGTGCAAGAGGGAAAGATTACATAGTAAGACAGGAAGAGAAAAGAAAGGTGCCAGACTTGCGGTTTTGGAACATCTCTTTCAAGAATGAACCAGAGTCATGTGAGCACTACTTTCAGGATGAGAGACCTAATGGTCTGCCACTAGGCCCCATCTTGCCACACTGATGCCCATTTCCAATAGAATCTCTGGGAGACAGAGGCATCTGTATCCAAACCATAGCAGGTAATCCTTAGGTC
Organism: Ochotona princeps; assembly: GCF_030435755.1. Lineage (NCBI taxonomy): Eukaryota > Metazoa > Chordata > Mammalia > Lagomorpha > Ochotonidae > Ochotona > Ochotona princeps. The sequence goes on from NC_080837.1 coordinate 82,425,594, forward strand.
AAGTTGATGAGAAATAGCTAATATTGCAGGTTCTGATTATCTTGCTAGAATGCAAAGAAGTGGGTCATTTGCAGCTCCCAGTGTTGGGGAAAGGAGACTGGATCAGGACACACAAGACTTCCTACAGTTCAGTGAGCCAGCATCCCCACAGGTGCCCTCTGGCCGAGCATCCTACTGGGAGCTGGGGGTCTTTAATGCCATTCGGAAATGATCATACATTTGAAGGCATCTGTGGTATTCTCCAGTGCAGGATCCCATATCATGTCCATATATGTTCTGTTCCATATTCTTCCCCCGAGCTTGTCAGGTGAAATTAACAAAACAAGGTTCAGAAACATACTGAATTCTCAACCAGAGGGTGCTAATTAAAATAATAAATATGTATTGTTAGCATGGAGTAGTATAATAATTACATTAACGAGGGACCTTTCAGCTTCCAATGCAGGCATTAAAAACAAAGGTACTTTATATGACTGAGATCACTTGGGGAAGCAGTAATGTTTACATGAGCAAAAGGCAAAAGTTTTGGTTTATCTCCAAGTATTGGTTACTTTTGTATTTGTATTTTCTGAATTCTTATGTAGAAAATGCAAGTTATTTAATTATATGAAAAGTAACATGTCTGCCAAACCAAGCATCAGTGTGTTCTCTGGCTTTTGGAATGATTTCTGGAGATTATGGGCAAGGCAGCAATTTGTGGCATTACTCTTCCCAATCTGCTCTCCCATTGCCCCCTGCCTAAACATTGAACCTGGTAGAAGCACAAGCCACAGACAATGCACTGGGAATAAGCTGCCGGAACCCACAAGCCACAGACAATGCACTGGGAATAAGCTGCCGGAACCTCTTCATGTGCAGCCTGGATGTGTTAGGTCCAACTGATCTATGACACAGCATAGCGAAGGTGCTTCTCTGTTGCTTTTCTTATCTGGATGACATGTTCATTTCTTACAGTGGTGTGCTCAAGTATTCTACTTTTACTGCATTGGCGTCTGCTTCTTTTAGGTATTATTTGCTTTATGTGTTTGGGTACTATGCTATTGTGTGCATATAGATTTACAAGTGTTATTTCCTCTTGCTGAATTAACCCTTTATTATTATAACATGTCTTTTCTTGTTTCTTTTTACTGCTTTTGATTTTTAAAATCTGTTTTTTTCAGAAGTATGGATGCTTTTGCTTTTTTCTGGGCTCCATTTGTAAGGAATATTTTATTCTATCTTTTTACTTTCACCATGTATGTATCCTTGGAGGTGAAGTGAATTTAATGTCTGTAACAACCAGTTGTTTTTTTTTTTTTTTTTATCTACTTGGTCAGTTTAGGTCTTTTTATTAAATCATTTAATCTACTTTTCAACAACCTGGGTGGATGGAAATCATCATGTTAAGTAAATTAAATCAAGATATAAAAGTAAAATATTGCAAGGCACGCTCACATGTGGAATCTGAAAGCTGATGTTCTAGGATAGTGGTTGCTGTCAGAGGAGAACCGGAAGAGAAGGAGCGAGGGGAGAAGGTAGAGCAACAAGTGCCACGTAACAGATATCAGTAAGAAGTTCTGATTTTCTATTGCATTGACTGCATATTTTTCTTTCGGAGGAAGAGGTTTGAACTGAATCATCATAAGTAAATGTTGCAGGACATGGGTTTGTTTGCCTTGTTGTTACATAATACATACATGTGTTGAAACGTGGCATTCCATAAATAGTACAATTTTGTGTGACAGGTTTTTTTCTTTAGTTTAAAAATTAACTCATCCACCCTATGCATATTTGTTACACAAATGCAGCATTCTAGGTACAGTTCTGGACATGAACAAAATCCCTGCCCTCATTTTACTATCTCTTCTTCACTGAAAAGCATCTGTCTCTTCAAGGTTCATGTTCACGGTGTCTCCTGGTTGGGAAGGAAGGAGGGAGAGGCTAAGACTGAGTTCAGAAGCACCTCTGCTGTTATTTCATGGGATTCTCATGATAACACATGTGAGGGTTTTACGAAGGAGGAGACAGGCATAGGAGGCTACATAGCTTATTCAAGGTCATGCTGCGAGTAAGGGCCAGAGAAGAGTCGACATCTGCCTTTCCCGTGACACTATCGCTACAGTGGAGCATAAACACATCAAGACCTTCTACTCCAGACTCAGCTTTGGTACGGCAAGCAGATTTAGGAACTCACCAGTGTTTTTAGACTCATCAGACTTAAGGCGAACTGGTTCGCTTCTCGCATCAAACACTTCCAATGCTCACAGACCCCGAAGCAGCACTGTCACACATCCACCCTTGATTTTCTTGAGTTGTCTTTCATTGAGAGCTCTCTAGCTGATCTCTTTGTTACTGGATGTCAAAGATCTTTTCCACACCGAGAAAAGATGTCACAGAGAGGAAAATGGACCCTCATTCTCTCCAGGGGCACAACTGGTGGTCTTGTTCTCCCTGGCTTCTCTACTCATTTCCCTCTGCCCTCTGCCACACTCTTTCCAGTTTCAGACCTTGCTCCTGCTGTTTTAGGGATTGGCCCTCTGGTGGTTGGCTGCTCATCAATGTTGCTACTGCAAGTCTATCCTTCTATACTGGTCTCCCCTGTAAAGGCGACCACCCCCAAGCAGCCACTGTCCTCCTCGCCACCTATGTGTGTCAGTCACAATATCAACCTGTACTCATAATGACCTCAATTATTCACTTCTTGACTTATTTGCCATCCATAATCTCCACATGAACTTCCCAAACCCATGATTATTTCGGCCACTGCAGCAACTGGAATAGTATGTGGTACACGCAGTGACCTTAAAAACTTGATGGGCAATGAAAAATAAAAGACAATTTTATTTGGTTCCCTCATAAGTTTGAAAATCATGCCTAGGTTTTAAGGTCTTAAATACATGTTTTTCTATGAATTTTTGACCACCAGCCATGCAAGTCAATCAATGTATATTTTTGCGTGAGGACTTGGGCTCCAGAGATAGGCAGAATAACTTTGTTCCAACATGCTCACCCTCCAGTCAGAAATGGTGTGGTTGGGGCAGAGAGCTGGCAGATGCTAAAAACAAAGCACCATTGTCAGTAAGTTCGCAGACAAGGTCAATTTCCAAACGCCCAGAATGCTCCCATTCATTGCTTCCACACCTTGTCCTCTATTCCATCAGTGGTCTGAACCAAGGAGGCTGCCTTGATAAGAGATCAATGGTAGTATGTGGTATTGCAGGTGTGATGTCTTGTGTAAACAGCATGCCATTGGCTGCTGCTGAGCTTTAGTTCCTTAATTTCCTTGTCAAATATTTCACCCTTCCCCCATGAGAAATTTGTTCAGGTTTCCTAACTCCACACGGATCCTTTCTGTTGTGAAAGGCGAGCTAACCACCCATCGCCCTGAGCCAAGAAGTGACTTCACTCAGAGGGTGACCCAATTACAATGTTTGTGTTCTGTAACCCACGGACAAAACCACAGCTGAAATCCGGTGGAGATAGAAACTGACCTGAATTCCAGATAACAACCAGAGACAAGGAAGTCCAAGGATAAGCTGGCGTCCTTCCAACACCTGGTTATTGTGTGAATTCCTAGAAGACACTGTGGCACGGACAAGCAGGCTTGGATGGCACACCCAAACAATTACCCCACAGAGATCTGCAAAGGCAGGAAAACAAACTCAGCAGTCTAGCCTTGGTGGACCAAGCGTTTTCTGTGTTTGTTCTTTCTGTCTTGCCATCTTGTTAACCCATTCCAGTCAAGGAAGAAGGGGCTGATGTTTCTCAGGTGTCTTCCTTTTTAAGATCTATTTTTATTGGAAAGTCAGATTTACACATAGAGGAAAGACAGAAAGCTCTTGTATGTACTGGTTCACTCCCCAAATGGCTACAACAACATGAACTGAACTGAACTGAAGCCAAGGGCCTCTTCTGGGTCTCTTTTGCAGGTACAGTATCCCAAGACCTTGGGCTGTCCTTGACTGCTTTCCCTGGCTGCAAGTAGGGAGCTAGATGGGATGTAGGGCAGCTGGGATGTGAACCTGTGACCATATGGGATGCTGTGCTTAGAGGCGGTCGATTAACCAGTTGAGCCATTGCCTGTAAGCAGTGGCAGCAGTTGTAGTCAGTAGCTGGAGCACCCACCATCTGCAAACATGATTCAGACTGTGAGAGTGCTAATAAAGTGTCCCAACTTGGTCCCTGTCCACAAGAGGTACTATCTCCCTACCAGGCGGAGGATGTGCAAGGGTTGAGGTCCATGGCTGAAGCTCCTCACTGTAGGTTCATTGTCCTTCACGTCACATAGCAGTGGAAGGGAGTGTGCCTTGGGTAGCTCAAAGGAGCTGAGCTCTCAGCTCAGTGAAGGAGGGCCTCAGAGCAACCTTGCACCTGTCCACCCTCCAGGGCTCAGCCTTTCAGCCCACCAAGAAGCTCTTCCTCTTAAGAACTTGCTCAGAGTGTCACTTGACGGGACCCCTCTGTGACAAGCGTTCTGCAGCCTCACGCATGACTGAACGGCTCCCTTGCCTCATGGTTCTTGCGCTTTGCAGGTGGACATTTTAAAGTGTGTACGTTTTAGAATTACAAAAATAAGAACACTTCTTTTTTAATTTAAATTTTTAAAAATATCTAAAGATTTATTTTATTTGTTTTTATTGGAAAGGCAGATATACAGAGAGGAAGAGAGACAAACAGAAAGATCCTCCATCCACTGATTCACTCCCAAAACAGCCACAATAGCCAGAGCTAAGCCAATCCGAAGCCAGGAGTCAGGAGCCTCCTCCAGGCCCCTCCCATGGGTGCAGGGTCCCAAACCTTTGGGCCATCCTTCACTGCTTTCTCATGCCACAAACAGGGGGATAGAGAGGAAGTGGAACAGTAGGGACACTAACCGGTGTCCACATGGGATCTCAGTGCATGCAAGGTGAGGATTCAGCCATTAGCCCATCACACTGGTCCCAAGAACATTTCTTTAGCCGTTAGGTAAGAACATTTCTTAAATGCAATGATTGAAGAACTGTATAAAGTGCTCTTTGACAGTCTGAGGCTTCATAAATCTGTTTATGTAGGTACTAAGGGGATAGTCTTCAAGGAGAAATGGAGTAGGAAAAGCAAGGTGATGACATCGGAGTTCAGTCACAGAGCCACCTCTCTAGGCTTCTGTTTCCTGGTATCTGTGGGGAGCAGTGAGATCCCCAACAAGAACTCAAGTTCTGTGAGTCTGAGCTCAGTGAAAATCTTGTACACAGTATTTGGTGCTGTCTGAGTAACAAGCAGCAGAGTTTCCCCCAGAGAATCCTTTTAGCTACAAAATGTTTCTAAGAGTCAAAATATCAGAACTGATACTTGTCTGAAGTGTGTAAGATACCAGCCATTGACCTCCAAGTTTCTCTACAGGCAATCTTTTCTTTAGGCTCCTTGGCAATCCAATGGCAAAAGTCCATTATAAGCCCCACCTCCTCCCCCCGCCGTTTTGTTTTGTATTTTAGTGCATGTGCAAACCAGGGCTCAGGAAAGTGCTGCCTTGGTAAAAGCAATCAGTGTGGAAACTGACATAACTGAACCCAGGCATTAGGTTGTAGAGTCCCTCATGATGTAGGCTTCTTTGAGGCAGCTAGCTGACCTTTACCAATGGCCTCTTGGAGCCCCTGGAGGGAGGAGCTGGGCATTGTATCTTCACTCTCTGGATTTTATGTGTGGAAACAGCTTCATTCACACATTCCACAGGGAGGCCCTTTCGTGTGGATGGGCCAAGGCATGACCTGCCATTGCCTCTCCATCATATGTAACCACCACGTGTGCCCTGGTGATCCAGAGGGATTCAGCTATGACCTTCAAGCCAGTGGCTCCCTTTACTATCTGCCTAGCAATGCCATTGAGTTGGAGCCTTCTGAAGGCCTTGGCTGTTTTTTCATGTCTCAAGGGATTTGTCTCACGTCTAGCTCTGTTGTTTGAGATTAGATATTGCTGAACTGTTTGTACATGTGGCGGGGAAGACATGCCTCATGGATTCCAGCCATGAGAGCAGGAAAGAAGGGATTCCTTGAGTATTCCTCAGTCAACCATAGCCTTCAGACAAAGATGCCTCAGAAAGAGTCATCAAAAGCATTCATTCGCCCATCCGTGTCCGAGCTCTGTGCTGGGCAGATGCAGAAGGCAGGTGCAGCTTCTGCGACCCAGTTGGGAGAACTTAGTTGTCAGAAGAGTCTTTCGTATTTCTGGGAAGTCCTACAAGCGAGGTGTTCTGCTGTAGCTCTTTCATTGCAACCAGAATACCAAAGTTGAGATTCAATTCTGTTCTCTCCTGCTCCAGTTACAAACCCACCTCAATTTACTCTTTTGTAAACTAGGAGTAATCGGGCCCAGCGGCGTGGCCTAGTGGCTAAAGTCCTCGCCTTGAAAGCCCCAGGATCCCATATGGGCGCCGGTTCTGGTCCCGGCAGCTCCACTTCCCATCCAGCTCCCTGCTTGTGCCCTGGGAAAGCAGTCGAGGATGGCCCAATGCTTTGGGACCCTGCACCAGCGTGGGAGACCCGAAAGAGGTTCCTGGTTCCCGGCTTAGGATCGGCGCGCACTGGCCCGTTGAGGCTCACTTGGGGAGTGAATCATCGGACGGAAGATCTTCCTCTCTGTCTCTCCTCCTCTGTGTATATCTGGCTGTAATAAAATGAATAAATCTTTAAAAAAAAAAAACAAAGAAAAAAAACTAGGAGTAATCACTTATACCTCATTTCTACCTCACTTCCCAGGATCTAAAGGAGGCCCTTTCAGTGTCAAGGATGATGAATGCATTGGGTGTATCTGAGGGATTCATCAACTGATTTCCCTCTTTCTGAGATTTGGATATTTTTTCTCCACAGGCTTCTAGGCAAACACTTATATTTTTAAATAGGTTGAAAATAAAAATTATCCCCTTATTAAGTGAGATGTATCATTTTTAAATGATTTCTCAAAATTATAAAGCTTGTGAATTGGCTCTTGGCTCCAGATCTGAGACAATGAGAATTATTATCTTTATCAAGATAAGAGGTAGTCAGAGAATCTTGGGACCATCAACAAAAGCTTCGGGAAACACTTCTGACAGATTTGCAGCACACTTGTGGGTGAGCCACAGAGCATCTGAGGCTTTCTAGTGGCCTCTGACTGGGCTCCTCCAGGCGGTCCATGGGTGAGTCAGCACCTGCAGGTGCCCACAGTAGGCAGAAAGTAAACCCTTCTGTGAGAAGCAGCTCACAGGAGGCTGAGCTTGGCCATGGTGGTTCCGCACTGTGCCAACAAATAAATATACCACGGGGAGGCTGGCCTCCCTACTCTGCTGCCCATTTCCCTGGGCATTCCCTATCTCATTTTGACCCCCATCCAACCTTGCTTTAATGACCCCTAGAGCTCCTCCTGAGCTATGGATTTTGAATATCTTTTGATGTTTCCTGGTTTCAAGCATTCTCCAAGTCTGGGCTGCCCAAGTTCAGCATACAGAGTTTTCTTTTCTGCTTTCTACAAGGACAGAAATGATCATAAGTAAGTGTTGCTGTCAGAGACCTGCTCCTTTGGCAGGTGTGACTGGGAAGATGTGTGTGTGCTTTCTGGAATTTCTTGTTTTAGCATATATATCCAAGAGGATTCTGATGATCAAACTAGATCCCTGTGGGTGGTGATAATAAAGAGGTTATGTTTTACATCCTCACATCTATTTTCATCTTCTCATAAAGTCCTCAGTACTCATGGGTGAGTGGCTGTGGGGATGATTCCAGCCACATATGGCAGCCCTGAGGGAGGTGAGAGAGGCGCTGCATTTGGAAAGATGAGAAAGGCTCTTGAATGATCTTACGGAGCATGCTTCTGTGCTCCTAGAGCCATGAAGAGGAGCCTTCGAGATGGCCGAGGAACCCCTCATTCTTGTAACAACCATGTGGAATGCACCAAAACGAGCATGCTTCCTGAGGGCCTTGGGGTCCTTCCCACAGCACCTTGCACACAACAGGCTCTCCACAGAACCAGTCGAGTAATTGAGAAGATGAACAAACACTGTTCTCGGTGGTGGTACCTGGGCCACGTGTCGTCCTCTCATGGCTCCGTGCTTTCTCCTCTGTGGACTGCTGGAGGATCTCAATGGGAACTATGGCAGTTGATGATGAACTCTGGCTTCCCACTGGCCCCGCCACTCATTTGTCATCTTGGAACCTGTAATGGGGTGGGGTGTCCTTGAGTCACTGTGTGAGAGTTTCCTCGCCTCCTATGGTGGAAGCACAGGGGAAGTATTGCCTACATCTAATTGTCCCTGGGTCCTACCCCATGGAACACAAGCAACATCTCTGTCTTGTATTTGATTGTGTTTTGGCAGGGTCACTGCCTGAAATCTGCAAGATATTCACAACACTGCTTTTTTCTCAATATGTACATGTGTGATACAACTCAGCTGTTACGAGATAATCTCTAAAGTGAGCTGTAGAGAGCTGGCGTGTGCTGCGTGACCCTGGGTAATTCCGTAAGTCCTCAGCCTTGCTTGCCTTCTGTGTAAAATGGGTGGTTGCAATCATCTAGCAGGTCCCTGCTCTGCCATTTGCAGGAGGTAGAGCTGGGTCTGTCAGTAGGAGAGAGGCTCAAATGTGTAAGAATGGAAAACAGGGTTACTACCCTTTGGCCTTTTCTCACATTGTGAATAAGGAAGATAAACAATCAGGAGTAAAGAAAAAAAAGGAGCTTGGGAAGAAAACAACAGTGACCTTATCCGGTTTTTTGGTCTCTCCAAGGACCTCCTCTGGTACCTGCTTTGTGCATTTTCACTCTTTCCTGATTCTGTTCCCATTCAATAGCTATTTACTTGCTGAGTACCGTGTTCTATTGGCCCCTCGTCTGTACACCTGTGTACGCAGGCGGTGTGCCCTTTTGTGGCTACACCTCAGTTTTCAAGGAAGAGAGCAGTTTCTCATTGTTGCAGTTGAGCTGCTCACCAGGCCAGACTCTTCCACAGCCACCATGGCTCTGACACATGATCGTCTGGCCTTCGCTCTCCTGAGATCCGAGGAGCAGTGCAGTGGGGTCCACACTCCTCTGGCTGTCCTGGAGCTGGCTGCCATCTGCCATTGCCCCTCCTCTCAGCCGTGGCTCTCTGCCTGTCCAAGTTGGCCTGTGGGTTCTGCTGGGCAGCCTGCTGCTGTGGTGTGTGTGTTCCTCCTGCTCACTCCCTTGAGCTGCGGGAAAGTAGCCTAGTGGAGTATTACAAACAAATGAAACTTTCTGTTTAACTTTCAAAGCTGAGTAATCACACTGCTTATCACATATTTTAGGTATTGTTGCTGTTATTATGTCCCAGCTAGAAAATAAGTGTCATATTTATTTTCCCCAAAAGTCTAGTAGATTTGATACACAGTATTCACAGAATGAATCTAGTTGTGAATCAATAGGCAGTGAATTTTTAATGCCTATTGGTAGTGAGAAAGATTCCTTTGTGTAACAAACTAAAAAGATCATTGCTCCTTCCTAGTTGAAGTCCCTCTTTGCAATAAAAATTTTTGAAGGAATGAAGATAAAAAATATTTTTGTTTTTATTTTCATTTCTCCCAGAACTTTCTTTTCCTTGTTAGTTTCTCCACTGACTCATAGATCACAGAGTGGCATCATTTGCTTCAAGAAACTTTTTGACTTTTCATTTCTTCAGTGACACATTGCTCATTCAGTAGCAAGTTATTTAGCTCCATGTTGTTGTAAATTTTCTGTTTTTCTTCCTGTTGCTGATCTTATTTTATGGCTTTTCATTTAAGGGGATATAATAACTGTGCAATAGAGACTATCATAGCCAGATGTGAAGATACAATGCATTATACATCTCTACTTCAAAATCAAAGATGGACTGTCAATGAAACTGTTAAATATATCTTGACAACAGGATGCTGCACACTGTCATTGTCCATACCTGCAATTTCAGGACACACTTAATTAGCAGAATGATGGACTTATGATGGACTTATGGCTGTTTATGAAGGACTATGCTATTGTAATGATATAGGGGAAATCAGTTGTGTTTGTGTGTGTGTGTGTGTAGATTTGGGGAGGGGGTAAGAAAATCCCAGAGCCTATGGAACTATATGATAAAATAAGAACATATATCTTTTCGTCACCCCCTCTTTCCCTCTCTGTTGCACACATGCACACATATACAATTGTTTGAATCAATAAGGAAAAGAGAGCTAGTTTCAAACATGGACAAAAGACAAGAATGCAGGTGGAAGCCAAACTGCTGTGGGCATTGGTTTACTCTCCAGCCGGAGTCCAGCTTCTCTCCTCCATGTGTCAGAGAATTCAAAGTGGAGGTATAAACATGTGCAATGAAGCAGGATTTATCTATTTTTCAAATATTTATTTTTTTTTATTTGAAAGACGGAATGTTATAAAGGAGAGACAGTGAGAGCTCCTCTATCCACTGGTTCACTCCCCGATGGCCACAATGGCCAGAGCTGAGCTGATGAGAAGTCAGGAGCTGGGAACTTTAGGTCTTTCATGTGGGTGCAGTGGCCCAAGTGAGCCATCTTCTGCAGCTTTTCCCAGGCTATAAGCAGCGAACTGGATTGGATATGGAAATGTGGGACTCAACCAATGTCTTTTCCAGATGCCAACAGTTCAGGGGAAGGATTAGCGTACTGTGTCATGGTGCTGGCCCCAGTGCACAATTTACTGAAAGCAAATCAAAATGGGCTCATTCAATAAATAAGTCAGGGCATAGAGAGAGAGAGAGAGAGAGAGAGAGAGACAGAGAGAGACAGAGAGAGACAGAGAGAGAGAGACAGAGAGAGAGAGACAGAGAGAGAGAAGAGAGAGATCCCCAGATTACCTCTGCCCCACAAAACTCATCAAGGTTTGTCCCATCCTTTGATACCATTGTGAAGCATAGGTGGTGGTTCTGGGGTGAGACTTGATTGAATATTCAAGAAATGATGGAATTTAGGTGGGGCTTGAGTTTCATCTATTTCCATATTCTGTTTAGACAATAGCAGGAGTGTCATGGTGGCTGGTATGTGATGGGAGTGAGAGGACCAGCATGTCATTTTATTATACCGACATAATAATGACATAAAGGTCATCGCAGGGGCACTTTCTGCAGCCATGTTGGTTATTTCCAGCTGGTCCTGGTTCTAAGTTTGAACCACAGTGGAACCTGTGGTTTGTCCTACAGGGAAAAAATACAGAGTTTGGTAAAGCTTAGCAGGTACACCTGGGTGGGACGCAGAAAGGGGTCTTCATGGTTCTGGCCAGGTGGGCATGTGGGCTTGGCCAGGCCATTATCAGGGACCACCCTCTGCTCTTCCCTGGTACGTCAGCCTTGGGAGCTTCCCTATAGCAGGCAATGTTGCTGCTGCCAAATAGCGGCTTCTCTTCCCAGCTCTGCCTGTTCAGATCAACAGGGCAATAAGCATATAAAACGCCATTCAAAACAAAAACAAAAACATACAACAACAACAACAAAAAAACGCCATTCAACATTATTAGTAATTACAGACATTAGAACTGTGAGGAAACATCTTAGGGAAAAAATAATGTGGGAAATGTTAAGTAATGATGGAGCTGTAGGAAATGAGAAGCAGTCAATATCTGTTTCAGAGTGGGCATTGGGCCTGAGGGTCATACCACCTCACTGTACATCAGAATGCCTAGGCTGATTTCCCAGCTCATTCTCCTGACTTAACGTCCTGCTCAGACTGACTCTTTAAGGCAGTGATAGATGGCTAGAAACAAGGGAGAGCCACACTGGGTTCCTGGCTCCTGAGCTCAGCCTTGGCCCAGTCCCATGTCTCTCGCCATCTCTTTCTGCCTCTCAAATGAACAAACTAAAATGCTGTTTATAGATCATCATGGTATAGACCTAGCACAAACTTTCTAAAATGCAGTGAGAACAGTAAGATCTACCTGTATCAGTGTGGATACAACTGGAAAAGATCGTAGAGAAGTGTAAAGTGTGGAGTATCATGACAATTTGGAATAGCAACATGCATACAGACACCACATGCTACATACCACACATACAGCCATGTCCTGTTTTTTATTACTGAGGGGAGATATATAAGATTTTAAAATGTACCCAAGATGGAATCACATAGCATCAACACCATTGTCTCTTCTGAAAGAGAATGAGGGAAGAAAGGACCAAGAGAGCTGAAATAGGGTCTTGGATTTTATCTGAACAGTTTTATGTCTATAGTTTGATATATCTAAAATGTATCCTCAAGTAGTGGGAAACATAAGTTCCTCATTTTATTCTTTCTAAATTAGCAATATTTCTTGGCTATGGTTTTTACAGGAAGAAACCTCATGAGTGGGAAAGCAGCATTAGTCTTTACCCAGATGTTTCTCTCCAGAACATCCTAGCAATAATCTCAAATGCAACGTGGCAGGGCTGTGGTTAACCTACGCAGAACAACACCTCCAGTGCTGTGAGAATGCACCTTCCATTTTTCCTACAGCAATGTTCCCTTTCATAGGTGATCTCTGTGCCACCTTTTCTGTCCAATGCTAATAGCATGTCACCTGCTGGCCCTGCCTTGGCCTCCAGTGACATGTGCTGCAGCTTTTGTAGCAAGAGGGTTAAACACTGTTGTTTGCTCCTTCATCTTTCCTGGGCATCACTGCTCTGTTATGGCTGTTTGGTACACGTCTGCTACCAGGACCCAATGAAATGGACATACCAGACCTGTAGGCTTGGGGAAGAGTGTTTGCCAGTGGGCAGATGGAGGATGGGCAAAGGAGTGATCTGGGTGTTAAATCTCCATGAGATGAAATGAGCACATCTCATGATTCCACAGACTGAATGGCATCACTTTCCCGGACTCATCTAACATTTGTTGAGCACTCATTATGGTTTCATGCTTGAGGGGAGCTATGCTTTGTGGATATTATCCTATTATTTCTCTAAGCACCCATTGACAATGTATTGTTACTTTCAATTTTCCAACACTGAAACTGAATTCCAGAGAAACTGAGTGATACAGCTGAAGTTGTGTAACCTGGGTGGTAAGGAGGTATAACCAAATCTCTTCATTCCGTTTGATGCTGCCTCTTAGGCGATTCTCCACCTTCATGTGTCTGCTGAAAAACAAATGCTCTTTCTTCCCGTGACATATTGTTTAGAGGCATGAACACATTTATCTTGAGACTAACCCCTATACTTTCCCCTGCGTTGTTCCATCTGGTGACATCACCATACTCTAACACACAGTCCATCTTTTGACCCCTTAACAAACCATAGACCCTGAGTCATATGTGAGAGCTGTGTGTCACTCACAGTGAATCGCTCTGTCTGACGGAGGGATGGGCAGGAGAGAGCCATTATAGGATTACTTTAAATGAAGGTAATAATAAGTTTGAGTTTCTTCGTAACATGGGGCAGCTGATTGTAAGATGTAGTAAATTCGAAGCATTTCCCAGAAATCTGAGATAAAATCCTACCTCTTACCAGTGCCTTCTGCTAGGTGCATATCCATGGCTTAGGACCCCAGGGGGCTCCTTAAGTGTGGGAGCTGAGTGGTTGTTGAAAACACCTGGCTGGGCCTGTAGAAAAGAGGTGAAGGGACTAAAGGAAAGTGCCCTGGTTGTCTCAGCTGGTGGAGGGAGGAAGAACTGTCCGGGATGTTGAGGGTGGCAGCAGTACCCACTTACTGGTAAATGATACAGAGAGGAGGCCATTGTGACATAAGCAAGGGCTGCCTCAGCCCCTCCAGCTTCCAAGTTGTGAAAAGCTGCACCTTCCAGTTTCAGCCAAAAATATGGAATGTGGCTTCAAGATACATTCCTGCAATGATATTTAGTTTCTCATAATGTTGTTACAGCAAAAGCACCATGACTGACACACCAACTCTTACCATGCACACCTGTTGCCATGATACTTTGAGATTTCAATTAAGGAAAAGGATGGCACTCAGACCCCAAACTCTATCCTCTTGGAATATTCAGCTTAGCCTCACCCAAGACAGCACCCCCTATGCCTTCCAGTGACATAAAGGAATGGCCTGATTGAGCCTTTTTGGGAGTAATTTTTCCTGAGCTTGTCTGCATTCCTTCCTAAGCTGGTACTTCCACTTTGTGGCACAGTTAATCCGCTTTGTGCATAAAGGTGCTTTCTATTGACCTTCTCTGCATCTTGTCTTTGAATTCCTGGTTGAAATGGCCAAAAGGAGCTGAACCCGGCCACACAGTTTAGCTTCCTCATCTCTGGAAGCCTCAGGAAGTCCACGGACCCACTACCTGCTGCGGTAATGGGAAGGTCCCGCTTGCAGGCCCCTGAAAGGTGAAGTCGAGGGCACAGCTGCAGGGGTGGCAAGGCTGGGAGTATCAGAGGTGGATGTCTCCGGACGGCCTTCCAGCACCCAGATAAGCGAGTGTGTTCCACAGATCTGGAGCCTCACATTGCTTTGTGCTATAAAAGCCAAATGGGAGCTTGTAAATTATTTGTGTTGCCTAAGAAAGAGTAATATTATCCACAGCAACAAAATCATCAAATTTTATTATGCACAAAGTTAGTGCCATATATTTAGGAATTTTGCTTTAAAAGATATCATTTAGATAAATGGGGCAGCTTTTCACTGTCTGGAAGTTTCTATTGTCAAAAAACATTACCAGAAAAGTACAATACATTGTAAAATTACAAGGAACTACGATTCAGCCCCGTTTTAACTTTATTTATAAAAAACCAAATTAATAGTAAATGAATAAAACTTTTAAACCATTATCTTGGTAATAATACTAAACAAAACAACTAATAAAACAGCCGCATCCAAACAGCTGTTTAAAAAACCCGATGATATTTCATTCATTGTCAAACTTGGCATTTGAGAGGAATAAAGCCAAAGTAAATATTTATTGATTCATGTGGGACTACTGAAAAATCCTCTTTTGTAAGTAGAATAAGCAAATAAACCATGATTTATAAAAACCCTGGCTATCTAAATCAGCTAATGGGTCTATTCAAAAAATTCTTATCATGTAAACTGTGAACTGACAATTATAATTGAAAATTACCAGTTTCTCTATGAATTTAATATACATATAGTTAACCACCTGCTTGACTGTTCCACAGAGCCATTTAAATGTGCAAATGGATGTACAAATGTTTGAAGGCTTTTGAACCAAATGCATTAATTGCCAGGCTATGTTAATGGAAGTGCGCAGAATGGATGCCTCCCTCTCCCTGTAATAAATATAAAAGTTCCCTGAGCTTCAACATCTCTGCATTGAGTACACAGACAAGCTTTTATCAGGAGAAGCTCACTTGGGAAGCAGAAACTACCTTGGGCCGTGAGCCACAACCCAGCTAGAAGATGAAAAGGAGACAGGACAAGGCCACATCAGTCAGATCCATGTGTCACAGCCCTAACCCCGTCACATCCTCGGAGTACCTCGGTACTTCTCAGCTGAGCCCAGGTGGCCGTGCCAGAGGTGAGGTGTCACCATCATGTCTAAGAAGCGCCTCAATGCTTCTCTGCCAAGCCAGATGGCAGTATGAGAGGCAAAGTGTCCCATCTGTAATACTGTCCCATCCATGGAGCATTCCATGCAAGCCCAGGGATCCATCGATACCTGTTGGCATGTGACCTGTGCTTTCCACAGTGGACTGGGTACGCCCTTTCCTGGCAATGACTCTGAGACAAGATGTACTTCCTCCTGGTGACACCTTGGTCATCTGTCCCCGTCTGCTGGCTCTGACTGTTTCAGATGGGAATGGGACTTGGGTCTGGCGTGCCTCTTTGCTTGGGTCCTCATCTACTTGGGACATTGGCCATCGGGGCAGCTGGTCTCTGCTGAAGGCTCGCAGCTGGGCTTCTCCTGTGGTCATCTGGGTGCAACAGAAGATGTCTCAGTTTGATTCTGAGCCACGTCAGGGCTGGTGTGTGTAGGTGCTGAGTAAAGCAACCAAGGACCCCAGAGTGCTGGGGAAATCAGCTGAGTACCTCCAAAGGGGCTTAGGAGATTCCTTTTGAAGGAAGGAGGGCACGAGGGAAGACAAGTGTGGCAGAGTTTCACCTCCCAAAGAGCTGACATGTAACAGCTTATTCAGACCTCTTGGTTTGGGTGTTCCCAGATACCACCAAGTTGCCTGATTCCTACCCTAACTTGCTCTTGCAAAACCTCAGTTTCTTGGCAAGTCCTTCCCCTTCTCTGCAGAGCTTTCTGGAAGGCCCCATGAGTAAGTCAGTTGCTACTATCTGTAATACCTACAATGCCCTGAAGTCATCAGAAACCCAGATTGGGGGTGGTTTTTTGTTGCATATAATTCCTTTCATTACATCCTTTACTTTTTTGAACCCCCTGACCTAGTGCCAACTACAAAATGATTACTGAGGTCCCGAACTATTGCTTTATTTTTCAGAAACACTGCTGCTGTTGCTTTCCATTTTGATTGTGCTTTCTGTAAGACTGAGGCTGGCAACCAGAGTCAGGCCTCAGAAATCAGGTGCTGCACACTCCTGGTCCCCTCACAGCCTGGTGGAGCCCGAAGGGTGAAGTGTTTGTAAGGCGTTGGCAGAGTGCCTTTAGAGCCAGGCGCCAAGCCTACAAGGACCTGCTGCTCCCAGCTCTTCCCCTCCTCACCATTGCACCTTTCCTTGGCCTGGCCTGGCTTTAATTGTGCCACTCCCAATTGGTATCAGGCGTCACTCTCTGGGTTTGTTTCTGAGTGAGGACTCTTGAATGTTCTCTCTCAAGATAGAAAGACTGAGGTTATTGCCGAGACAGGAGCTTTGGATGGCCTCCGAGCCTGGCTGTTAGCCCGCCTGCGAGCCATCCTTCACACACATGAATGTGCCTTCTGATCCTGCCATGGTGCGTATTAAAGAAAACGGGCCAGCCCAGCCTCACTTACCCAGCCTCACTCAACCCAGGTTATTGTTGAAAATGCTGCAAGAGGAACTGGCATTGTCATGCCGCAAGTTAAGCCACCATTTGTGTGGTACTGGCATCCCACTGGAGAGTCGCATTGAGCTCCACACATTCTGCTTCTGATTGAGCTTCCTGCTAATGCACTGGGAAAGAGCAGAAAATGGCCCAAGCACTTGGACTCTTGCTACCTGTGGGAGAGCTGAATGGAGTTCCTCGCTTCTTGCTTAAATCTGGCCCATCCACAGTCACTGCAGCCATTTAAAAAATGAACTGGCAGAAGCAAGATCTCTCTCTCTCTGTATTATTTTCCCTTCAATAAATATTTTTTCCCTTAAGAAAAAGCTGCAAGAGGAAGAAAAGGTACCCAGCAATTCTTGGGAAATCAGTCCCTGTTTTGCAGCTCTTGGTTCCTCTTTTCCATGTAAGTCAGAGAGGAGAGGAGAGCAGGGATAGAGCCTGAGAAATCATGTCCATGGCCTCTGATCACGTACGTTTGTGTGCAGAACTCAAGTCTTGGGAGGAAATGGAGTACACAAATGTTACGTGTTACCCAGACCAGACCTAGTCTCTGAGAGCCCCCATGGGCTGGGCCCTTGGCAGGATGCAGCCCACAGGACAGGCAGGGGAGGCAGAGGAAATGGAAGGGGCCGAAGTAGAGGCTGAAGTGGTAGGAGGGCTGGCATTCAGAGGGGCCCTGTCCATCCCCATCCTGGCTCATTTCTAATGGTTCTCCACTTGGGGGCTGTTGGGTGATAGCAGGAGGCATTGGTGTTGGAGGGTCAGAGGCAGAGGCCAGTGACTCCATGAAAGGACAGTGAGTGTCTGAGGATGTGGGGAGCTGGGTTGCTCCAGATGGGAGTGGCAAGGGTGGAATCACCTGTTGTGCCAGTTGGCCTGGGAATGAGAGGGCCCTGGGATGTGAAACTTTTGTTGCTAAAACCAGGAAAGTCCTGAGCAAACAAGTACATGTTGGTCTTTCAAGCAAGGTCAGGGAAGGGTCAAGAGACTGCTTGGGTGATAAGGTACAAACTTCCTTCATACAAGTCAGGTGCAAAGATTACTCTCTCGGCTATTTCTGGTTTAATCTTTTTAGTTTCAGGAAACCTTTGTACTTTCCTCTCCTTGGGGTCCCTAGTATGGAGGATGAGGTTCTGGATCTCAGGTGAGCAGCCCGCTGCCTGGGAAGGGTTTCTCCCAACACAGCCAGCAAGAAGCAAGGCCCAACAAGGCATGGGTCCATGGACTCAGGCTCAGACCAGACCTGGGTCCATAAGGTGGGTTTCAGCTGTCACCACCAGCAGCTGCCGGGGAGCCCAGAAAAGCATCATTTCTCTTGGAACTGAAGGTTCAAAGACCAGGTAACTGACTGGCAGACACTAGAGAGAAGATTCACAGGTAGGCTGCCTGTCTTCCCCAACCCTGTTTGCCTCATGAAAACTCAGTGTTCTGTTCAGGAGCAAGGCTAAGGCTGTTGGAATGCTCCCTGCTCAAATGCGCATCAGGGCACTTTGAAAAGTTGATGAAAAATGGAATACATTTGGGCAGGCATTTGACACAATAGTTAAGCTGCAATGTTGGATACCTGTGTCCTGTATAAATACCTACATTAGATTCCTAGCTCCACCCTGATTTCAGCTTCCTGCTAATATGTGTCTTGGGAGAGAACAGGTTATGGTTCCAGTGATGGATCCCTGCTGCCCATGTGGGGAATCAAAGTTCTCAGATGCTGTGCATTTTTTTGTAGCAAACCAACACATGGCTGGTCTTTATCACTGTTTGGTCTGTATTTCTGATTCTCAGCAATAAAAATAAATAAAACTCTTTATTTGAAAGAGTCATACACACGCAGAGAGACTTAGATAGATAGAATAGATAGATAGATAGATAGATAGATAGATAGATAGATATTTTCCATTGACTGATTCATTTCCCAGTGACTTCCCAAATGGCCACAATGATTGTGGCTGGACCAGGCTGAGGTCACCAAGGTCCCAAGTACCTGGGCCGTCTTCCACCACTCCCCAGGTACCATAGCAGGAAGCTGAACCAAGGTGTGGAGTAGCCAGGACTCGAATCAGTGCTCATATGAAATTCCAGTGTCACATGTGGTGGCTTAACCTGTTCTGCCACAACACTTGCCCGAAAGAACTTAATTTAGAAATAGGATGTATATTTTCAAATCCATGCATAGCCATGGATTTCGTTGTATGGAGAATTACTTTCCTACTATTCTTGAAAGAAACATTCTCAAGCTCTTCAAGCACAATGAGATTGATGTTCTCCAAACACCACATCTACCTGCTGAGATCATGCACGCCTCCCCGAGGGGCAGCTTTACACATTAGAGGTGAGTTATCTCCCAACATCGTGGTACTATCCCTTGCTATGTCAGAGAAGACAGACAGCAGATGTTGGATAGTGTTGTGTCCCTAGCAACTGACATCTGTACTTATGTAAAAGGCCAGATGGCTGCATAGGGGCTGAAATCATAACATTGAGATTTGCTTGTAAATCCACCTCTGTAGATACTAGTCTTCCTAAGAGGTTTACCAGGATTCTTCGATTTTATTCTCTTCTAAGGAAGATAAAAAGAAGCCACAGATTTTTGGATTAATATCACCTTCCTTTCAAGCACAAACACACACACTTCCACATACTTCTCAGACTTGTTTTAATTTAGACAAGACATTTAAAGAAGTGTTTAGGTTACTAAGATATTTTCCATAGCCTTGGCTGTCTTAGAACTATTGAAATAAAGCTATAGCAGAGTCCTCAGAGGGTGAACACTCAGTATATAAGGAACTTCAAAAGGGTTCTTGAAAATTCTGTACTTTTTTTTGAGAGGCAGAGATACACAGAGAGGTGGAAACAGAGAGACCCTGTGCACTGTTCACCGTGCCAAAGCCCGCAATGACTAGGGCTACGCCAAGCGACTGTCGGAAGTAGAGCTCAATGCAGGTCTCCCACATTGGTGGCAGGAACCCAAGTAGTTCAGTTATCACTAGTTCCTTCCTAGGATGCATGTTAGCAGGAAGGTGGAACCAAGAGCTGAGCCAGGACTTGAACCCTGGCAGTCTGAACCACTATGGTTTAATATGAGAGTTCCTCTTTAGCTTGTTGTACTGAAGTGACAGTGTCTATGAAATATGGAATTGCTGTCTAAAGCACCTCCATATTCCTTAATTGCACCTACCCATCAATATATCTGATACTAAAATTAAGGCTTTCTTATTTTTTGTTATTTTGGTGTTATTCCAGATATAGGCTGCATCAATGTCCATGTGTGTCTTCTCTTGAGTCCTAGCTATGGAGACAATGTAATTTTTAGTTTTCTGTCTCACAAGAAGCAGAGCATCTGTGTTGGGGTGTATGTTTTGTGTGTGTGTGTGTGTGTGTGTGTGTGTGTGTACCTGAATGTGCATTTTGTGTTTGTACCTGGGTGGATGCATTGTGTGTGTACTTTAATGTGCTGTTTTATAGTAACCTAATTAACTAAAACAGCATAAAACCTTTAAATTTTATTGACTCAAATAAATAAATAAATCAGTTCACACAAATCCACATTTTTGCAGTGACAGGTAATATAAGCCATTATGGATCAGTAGTGCTGCAGCAGTTAACAAACGATTAAGAGAATGTGTCCCACACCAAAGTACCTGGTGCAAAATCTGCCTCCAGCTCTTGGCTTCAGTTTCCTGGGATTGCAGACCCTGGGAGGACGTTGTGACTGTCCAAGCAACTGGGCTCTTGCTTGCTGCTACCATAAGAGACCTGTTTTGAGTTAAACTTGTGAGCACTGAAGAATGAACCAATGGATGGGAGTGCCTCTCTCTCTCCCTGTCAATACCCAGTTTGAAATCAGCAATTGTGATGCCTTTAGCTTGACCTTTTCTCTCTTGGTATTAATCTGGCAATTCTGTGTATCTGTGTGTGTGTGTGTGTGTGCGTGTGTGTGTGTGTGAGAGAGAGAGAGAGAGAAAGAGAGAGAGAAAGAGAGAGAAATTCCATATAGTTTTAACATTTTTTTTATTCTGTAAAGAACATCATTGGTATTTTATAGGGATTGTATTAAATAGGTAGATTATTTTAGAGAGAACAGACATTTCAGTGATATTAATTCTTCCAATCCATGAACAAATAATATTCTATTTCTTTTATCCCTGATGATTTCTTTCACCAATATTTTGTAATTCTAATTGTACAGAACTTTTGCTCCCTTGGTTAAATTTATGAGTAAATATATAGTTTGGGGTAGCTTTTGTAAAATGAGGTTTTTTTATGTTTCAGTAAGATCATTATTGATCTGTAACAGTATTACTTTATTTTTATATGTTAATTTTGCACCCTGTGATTTTACTGAATTGTTTGCTCATTTTTGGCCACTTTTTGGTGAAAGACTTGGATTTGTCCATGTACTTCATGTCATCTACAAGTATGGAGTTTTTACTTGCTACTTTCCAATGTCAATGCCTTCTATTTGTTTTATTTCCTAATTGTTTGTTGCATTTTTCAAAAATAGATTTTGTGGGTTTTTTCTATTTTGAAACTCAGAATTATAGAAAGAGGAAGAGGGAATGGAGAGAGAGGGAGAGAGAGAGAGAGAGAGAGAGAGAGAGAGAGAGAGAGAGAGAGAGAGAGAGAGATCGAGATCTTACATCTACTGGTTCACTTGCTAGATAACCTCAATGGCCAGAGATGGGCCATAGCAAAGCCAGGAGCCAGAAGCTTCACCCAGGTCTCCAAATAGGTGCCAGTGGTTCAAACACTTGGTCCATATTCTGATACTTGTAACAGGCTGTTAGAAGTGAACTGTATCCGAAGTGGAACTACCAGGACCAAAACCAGGACCCACATGGGATGCCAACTCTGCAGGTGACTGCATCACCTTACAGTTTCCCCTTAACTGCTGTTGATAATGTTGCTTGTACTGTATTTAATAGAGTGGTGGAAGTCAATCTCTTTGGTTTGTTTCACATTTGAGGGGAAATTCTTTCAATTTTCCCCATTATGCATGATATTAGCTATGGGTCTGTCAATTGGTCAGATTTTTTTTTTTTTAAATCATGGAAGGATGCTAGAAGTTATCACATTCTTTCTCTGTGTCTGTGGAGAGGACCCTCATTTTTCTCTTATTTCTGTTGATGTGATTTATGATGTTTAGTGGTTTTTACATGTGAAAGCACTCTTGTGGCTATGGAGAATGAATTCCATTTGATTGTGATGTATGATGATATATATATATATATATAATCGCTAAACTCCAATTGCCAGAACTTTTGTATCTATATTCACAGAGGGTACCGGTTTGTACTTTTCTTGTGTGTTGTGTCTTTACTTTTAGTGTCAGAGTGATGGTGATTCAGAAAACAAGTTTGGCAGAATTCCATTCTTTTCAATATTTTGAAATAGTTTCAAAAGTATGAAAGTCAGTTCCTCTTTCAATATTTTGAGTAATTCATTAGTAAGATCATAAGGCCATGGCATTTTCTCAATCACTGGTGCAATCTTGTTGTTTGTTATGGGTTTGGTTATATTTTAGCCTCTTGATTTAATCTTGGTAGGGTATGGGTAACCAGGAATTTATCTGTTTCTTTGAGATTTTCCAAAGTATTAATGTATTCTAATTCAGGATCCTTTCCAATTCTGTGGTACCCCTTTCAACATCTTCTTTTTCATCTCTAATTTTCTTTCTCCTTTTTTCAGTGTCAAAGGTTTGTCTACTTGTTTATCTTCTCAAAAAAGATGTCTATTAATCCTTAACTTTTTAACATCCTGCTTACTTTGTATTATTTATTCCCTTATGCTCATCTTGGGTTTAGGTTGCCTATGTTTTTCTATGTCCTCGAGAAACACCTCACTAGATTGAGTTGTGATCATTTTTCTTTTTTTTTTAAGTGTATGTGTTTATTGTATAAGCTTCCTTGTTAACAACTCCATTTGCTCTGCCCCAAAGGTTTTGACATGTTGTGTTTTCATTTCAATTTCTTTCTAGGATTTTTTTTAAAATTTCCTTTTAAATTCTTCAGTGATCTAGTAGTCATTGAGCAGCACACTGTTTAGTTTCCATCTGTTTGTGAATTTCCATTGTTCTTTGTGTTGCTGATTTCTAATTTTCTTCCTACGGGGTCTGAGAGGATGCACTGTATGATTTCCATCTTGTTAAATTTGCTGAGACTTCATTAGTGATGTAATATATATTCTGTGCTATGGGATAATCCATGTGTTGATGAGAACATACATTTTTGTAGCTATTGGATGAAATACTCTGTAAATGGTTGTTACCCTGTGCTAAGTAGCATGTTTCAATTCTGATATGTCTGTTGATTTTTCTGTCTGATGACAATTGGGTATTGAAGTCCCTCATATTATTGTACTGGAATATGTCTCTCTCTTTAGGCCTAGTAAGATTTGCTGTATATATCTGTGTGATCTCATGTAAGAACCTATTTGTTATATTTTGACTGACTCAATTCTTTTATCAATACAGAATGTCCTTCGTTTCTAATTACAGTTCTTGATTTGGGGTCTGTTTTATTTGATATGAATATTGCTATTCCCACATGGCTTTGGTTTTCATTATTTTTTACATATATTTCCAATCTTTCCTGCATTCTGCATGCTTACCTGTGAAGTTCATTTATTGTAGGCAACTTATGGATGATTCTTGTTTTGTAATCCATTTAGTCAATCTATATAATTTAATTGGGGAAATTTAATCTATACATATTCAGAATTGACCTTGAAAGGTTAGCTTTTAAGGGAAAAGATCAATTTCAGGCATCCAGTGCCCAAGCTCACTTGTGTGACAATGTTCCCTGATGTCTCTCTACCAGCATGAACTCTGGGGCAAGATGGGTGGGTGTAGAGGAAGGAGCAGAATGAAAGGGTGTCTGTCTCCATGTCTGCAGGAGTGGTGTATGTGCAGGCATGTGTGCGACTGTGTATTGGGGCTTGAAGGAGGAAGTGTGCAGTATGAGGGAAGCACCTTTTGTCTAAGATTTTTGTTTTTGTTTTAATTTGAAAGGGAGAGAGAGAGAGATTGATTTGCTGGTTTACTCCCCAAGTGGCTGCAAGGGGCCAGAGCGGGGCCAGCCTGAAGCCAGGAGTTTCTTCTGGGTCTCCCATGTGAGTGCCTGGGCCAAATTGAGTCACCCTCTGCTGCTTTTCCGGACCATTAACAGGGATCTGGATCATAAGTGAAGCAGCTGGAACTCGAACTAGTACACATATGGGATGCTGACATGACAAAGTGTTGGCTTAACCTAGTACACCATGGTGTTGACCCTCTGAAACACCTATTTTTGCCTTGTTCACAGAGATGTTTCCTAAAATGGATGCATTTTTCCATTTAAAACAACTTGGATCCTTGAGAATTTGGGTGAGAATGAAATTTGTACAATTGCATTATAGAAAGAGCTTCACTAAAGAAACACTCATGGCCAGCACGTTTAACCAACCTCTCACTGCCAGCACTGCCAGGCTGTCTATTTTGCTGCCTCCTTCCATTTTGTACAGGTGGTTGTCTGTTCTATGGAGAAGCCCCTTGGGTTAGTATGCATATAACGGTTCTTATGAAAACATAAAGAGTTCTGTATGGAAACAGGTAAGCCTCTATTTCATATTGTTTCATTAAAAATAAGCAAGCACTTTGAAAACTTTTTTCAGCTTCATAATGGACTTTTCATCTCATCATTTATTAAGGAGTGGGACTAGAGGGTGCAATGCTTGCATTCCTTGCCTGGGATTGAGTCCCAGCCCTGCTGATTCCGTCTTTTCGTTCATGCTCAGCTGGGTGACGGCATGATGGCTCAGGCACCCAAGCCCTTCCACCCACAAGGGCCTGGCACAGACGTGCTTGTTGTGGGCATCTGGGGGGTTAATGAAAGAGTGGAAGATTGATCTCTGTTCTTTCTACATTAAAAATTACTTTTACTTGACAAAGTGGTATTGTAAAAGAAGGGTATTAGAGAGAGAATTAAAAATTCTGTAGAATTTGTATCTGAACACACAAGACAAATGGGAGTTTTTCCTGTATAATCTATGAGATTTAGAATGTGATAGGATTAATAAGCCCACATATTCTCCACCTGGCCTATCATCTCGTAACAGGCATATCTTGTCCAATAATAATGTGATAGCTTGCTAGTTAAAGGTAAAATACCTCAAGTACTTTGGAAAGCTAAAAATCATACCCTGCAACTGTGTAAATGTGCGTTTACTTATTATCTACCTAAGAGTTAGTTCAAAGACTCAGATGCATCGTGAGCATATCATTGCAATTTTATTTGCAAAACACACACACACAAATCTGAATGGTAGTCAGATCTGATGAGGGAATCTATCCATCCTGCACAAAACCGCCTGTGCGGTTCTTGATCGTCTGTGTACAAAAGCCAGTCTCAGGAGATACGTCCCGAAGGACTCCATCTGCTCATCATTCTCAAAAGGACTGAAATACAGAGATGGAAAACAGATCAACGAGGCCACAGGCTGGCAGGGAAAGGTGGAGGGCGTAACCCAGGGATAAAGGGTTTCTGTGTGCCGATGAAGTAGCTCCCCATCCTGATTGTGGTGCTTATTCTATGAACCTAGACAAGTGATAGGATGTCACAGAGCTCTACACAAAAACGTGAACAAGGACCCAGGGTGCCTGTTGAAACTGGGTGTCTCAGTTGTGTCAATGTCCCATTAGAGGAGACTGGGAAAGGGGTGCCCAGTGCATCAGGGCACTATCATTGTAACGTCTTGTGAGTCTGTAATTACTTGAAAATATAGGAATGCTGTTGAAAAAAAAGACTGCAGCTACTAATTAAACACACTTAGGAAGCTCTTTAGACTGTCAGGAAAGTGAGCTTTTAAAATGCAGTGATTCCTAACCTGGCATCTGTCTGGTCCCCAGGCCTTCCAATCACAAGCCGTGCACCTGAAAGCCAAGACTGTTTCCATCGCTTGTACCACAGTGGCAGAATCGGGAACCTTTGGAGCCAGCAGGAACCTTCTGGTGACATAGGCCAACCCCTGTGGTTTTGTCTCTGGGTTTGGCACCATCCTTGGTAAGGTGAGGGCTTGTCCCAGTTCCTTTGTGGTGTCGATTCTTGGGAAATTTTACAGTCTACAATATCCCAATGTAAATGACAGAAACTCTGATGGATGTTTTGGAAATTTTGCCTCAACATTTATTGCATGCAACAAGTATTTTGGTTCATGGTGTTCAGAAATGTGGGTATAGGGGCCCGGTGGCGTGGCCTAGCGGCTAAATTCCTCGCCTTGAACGCCCCGGGATCCCATATGGGCGCCGGTTCTAATCCCGGCAGCTCCACTTCCCATCCAGCTCCCTGCTTGTGGCCTGGGAAAGCAGTCGAGGATGGCCCAATGCTTTGGGACCCTGCACCCGCGTGGGAGACCCGGAAGAGGTTCCTGGTTCCCGGCTTTGGATCGGTGTGCACCAGCCTGTTGCGGCTCACTTGGGGAGTGAATCAGTGGACGGAAGATCTTCCTCTCTGTCTCTCCTCCTCTCATATATCTGACTTTGCAATAAAATAAATAAATCTTTAAAAAAAAAAAGAAAAAAGAAATGTGGGTATAGAAGCAATGAATTTGTTAAGTAACATCATATCACATTAAAAATGATGTTGGCAGTGGGGGGAGATTTTCCAGGACAGAGGACTGGGCAGGTAGAAAGGATGTACCATGCTTGTCTCCACTAGGGAACTGAGCAAACATGCTCCATCGCTTGTGCCAGTTCTGATTCTACAAATACTGAAACACAGCAGGCTTTCAGGAGTGGCCCTCCATCGGCTGAGAATGAATGGAGCTGCACAGCACTTCAAGTTCACGGAAGAATGGAATTAAAAGTGCAGTTGATTCGGGTGTAAAAACCAGCCGAAACCTGCACATAACCATTCAGCATGGGCACGTTCATGAACATTTTGAAGACGCCTTACTGAAATGCATATATTTCAAAATTTCTTTTCACCTTAACAAATTTGGCTTTTTACTTCCATTTTCCATGAACTTTTTTTTCTTTGCCTGTTCAACAGTCTGTATGGGTCAAGCTTCTTCCCTCATCTTGATTCTTCCTCTTCCCACAGTGCTTAGAACCGCTGTCTTCGGGAAACAGGTCATGGCAGAGCGGCTCCAACTGCTCAGGCTGTATTTCCCCTCCCGACGGCATGCACACCCAAGTCCATCTACCAGCAAGAATATCATGTTGTTTCTGGTGATTCCCTAAGTCTCTAAGACTTTAATTAATTCTTTCAAAAATGCAAACAAGAGCCAAGTAACTTCACAGCATTACTGTATTCATTTTATTAACAAAAAGAACCCATGGGGTTCAAACGAGTACAAAATACAATCTCTTTTCCCCCGTGGATTAAACTGTTACACTTTTAATAATAAAAATAAAAAAAATGCTTTCATGGTTAACTTATCAAAAACATAACTTCTGCTTATTGAGTTATTTGTTGTGCAAAACAAAAACACAAAAAAGTAAAGTTTTGCCAAGGAGGACTTTATGTACCAAAAGGTACGTGTTTTCAATTTCAAAATTTTTGCATCAAAAGGAAACTCCTAAGGCCACTTTTTTCTTTCAAACTAAACAGCAGCAAGAAGGAAATAAACAAGCAAATGGCGGCATCTACATTGTTATCTTTATCCCCAGGTTTTCTCTGCTCCTGTGTGGTTTTCTACATTCGTAAAATGATATCTTGATTATATAAATATTTCACACTACAGCTTAAGGTCAAGTATACCGACATCAGTTCCACATGGCAAGTCTGACCTTGGAACTATCCTCACAAATGTCCCCAGCTAGCTCTGCGACAGCCACGCAGGGGGACTTCGTGACTCCTCTGACAAAGGCTCCTCTAAGTAGGTGCTTCCCTCCGGGCAGCCCAATTACTACCCTCTGCCTCTGCGAGTCCTGCTGAGCCTCTTTCCCTCTCTGTTCTGGTCCACGGAGGTCGACAATGGCCTGATGAGCACCCAGCTGCAACGGAGGCCTCAGCAAACAGCCCAAGAAGAGCTTTTCCAAAGCGAAAGCAGAACTTTCTAGATAGGACTGAACAAACACACCTACTGATGAGCATACAAACTGCACAACCGAAAACCAGAGTAAGCACGACAGCTCTCCGACAGTTTCAGTACCTCGATTTCTGGTAGGGCAGCATGTGCGCTGATTTCAAATAGCAGCAGACGAAACAAGGACAAGTATTTGAAGATTACGTGACTGCAGAGGAGAGCGGAGAAGCACACACTGCCTAATGTTGGTAGAAAAATCCCTGATCCAATGCCCCAGTGAAGTTTAAATACAAAATTTAACCTTAGAAGAACTGTTCTATTTCTAAAGGCAAATTAGCCATTCCATTGAATCAAGTACAGTATTTCGTGTGGGAAGCACCAGGGTTTTCAGATCAAATCCTCAGGACTCAGCTAGTCCAAGATCTGCTATCAGGGGATTCCCTTTCCCCTCTCCTTAGTGTCCAGAGAGGCTCATCCAGGAACCGAGAGATGGAAGAAGCAGCGAGAGGCCCTGTGAGCACAGACAGGAGGGAGAGGGTGAACAGAAACACTGAACAAACTTCCAGCAGCGACACACCCCTGGTGGCGGGAAGGTGCGGAGGGAAAATGATTCTACAGTATTGCACCAAAACTAGTTTAAACAGAATCGCTGGGCAGCTGGAAGAAACAACGGACAATGCAATCACTGCCATGTGGAGACTCCGGCCTGGGACAGGAATTCATTTACATCTTTTAGAAAATGGCGTGCCTACCTTCTTTTGATTCGGGGTTCATTCTGAAATGCCCTAGGCATACATCTATCTACGTGTGGCTAATGCGCACTCAGGGAGCGCTCCCTTGGCGGGGAGAGGAGACTGCTCCTGCTAGCAGCAGACACTTCAAGCATCACTAAGCAGGCCTTGAGCCTTGAACGTGCCTCTGCTAACCCCACGGGAGGTAGGTTAACCAAAGCTTTTTGTTTTGGGCTGTGCAGGAATTGAGGCATCCTGAGGATACAACTGTAAACATCATAAGAGGGAAATGACACCTGTGATCCACTGAAGTACTTAAAAGGGCTAAAAGGTACAGCCTTCCACCAAATCTTTCACACTGAAGTCAACTCTTCCGCTATGATCTGACCACTTGCTTGCTTGCCCACAGCCCATTTACGGACCATTCCTAAGCCTCCCACGATCCAAAGGGCGAAAATCACATGCCCTCCTCAGGACCTCGTGTGACCATCACACCCACAAGGGACCCTTCTCAGGCCCTCAGTCCTGGAGGCTGGTCAGACTGACATCACCAAGACCCAGAGCACCCAGCTCCACCCTGCCTTCAGAGCAGGCCGTGTCCCCATCCACACACATCTCTTGCTGTCAGCACACGCACAGGCGCGTCAGCATGCTCCCACAGCCTGTGCTCCACGCTGAGAAACCTCCCTGAGGGTTTCCTCGCAGCGTGTCCTCTCACGTCAGCGCCGACACTCCTTCACTTACTCCGTCACCATCAGGACATCCGGTACCTTCCGTGGCTTCTCACATCTTCACCCCGTCTTCTCAAGGGGAACAAACGACCGTCCTGTCACCTGTCACCCTGCTCCACTGGGAAGCTCTCTTGCTTGTTTATTTTCTACGGCCTCCAGTCTTTATATCCATTTGTGATCTTAAGTTAAACCCCACTCCCACCCCAAAAGGGCAGGAAGAAAGAAAAAATTGTGCTGCGATGACGGACACAGTGATTTCCAGAACACATTCAGAGAATGAAGGAGACAGGCTGTGTCTCTTCAACATCACTGGGGTGCGGATCGACCTGCCAGAGAAGGGGACAATAAGTAAGCAGGACCGGGTGCCTGGAGTTCCAACTCCAACGTGATTCTAGCGTCTACCTCCAAATCACAATGCTTATAAACCAAGTTGCTCAGAACCCATTATTAATGAATCCCAGTAGGAACCAAGTTGCTCAGAACCCATTATTAATGAATCCCAGTAGGCCATTAAGTATTGTGTATTCCACAATCAGATCAAACACCCTAAAGGGAACTCAGCCTACTGTGCAGGCACCACACAGATCACAAGAAAGACACCAGGAATGTGACAATCTGTCACTACTGGACAAACAAACTTATAGAAGTATCTCTGCTTAACTGCAAGTCAGCCACACATACTCCAGTGAATGGTGGGCAGCAAATGGCCACCTGCACAGAGCACAGGCAGAGCCTAACCTCCTTTCCCTGGGTTTACCTCTGAATAAAGAGGTGGCGGTTGAAACCGGAATTCTTGTATGCAGGCGAACATGGGGTAGCAGGCTTCTTCCAGGCAGCTGGGGGGCTGAGGGTAGAGAGGGGTGTGTCTGGAAAACTCCTCCTCGGACACCACATCCACATAATTCGGTGGTGCTGAAACACAGTGCAGGGAGAGCTGAGAGCCTGGACTATTACAGAAGCAGGAAACCTAGGTCCACTCGAAGACACACGTAGGGCAAGTCACCCTCTAACCTACATGCTTTGGTTCCTTTTATAATAAAGATGCATTCTGTTCTTATTAAGTTGCTGCTAACATTAATTATATTCTGCTCTTTTGAGATGTGTTGCAATCTAGGCAATACAAATTTATTGATATGTGACTAAAACTGGCTATAATGCCCCATACTTTCATTTTCACGGGTTTTCCTTGTTTCACACGGTGAATTTGGAACATTTTATTCCTGCACCTAGCATTAGCAGCCCCGAGTCCCGGATGCATGGACAGTTTCAAGGTCTTTTTCAGGAGTAACATTTTGTGATTTTTCAGCAGCAAGAAGAGAGATGAGTTTAGCAGTAACAGTAACTAAGGTGGAGCAGGTGCTGCCTCAGTGTCCCCGCCCCGGAACAGACCTGCAGAGGGCCTTACCTTCAGGTTGCTCCGGCAGGGTGAGTGTTAACCAGCTCATGTCCACGCTGAACTGGCTGGCCACGCTGGAGTTCCTGCTGCCAAAGCCGCTGTACGGGACCGTGCCGATCACCAGCGGCAGCTCCAGCATCAGCTTCTTGGCCCCGGGGATGTGAATGTACACCTAGCGTCAGAACGAAGGGACGGAGGGCACGGACGTCAGTTACCTCCCAGAGCAGGTGCCCTGCCTTGTGGCTGCCATCCCCCCACCGTGTTGACTAGACCACAGGACACCCAGAGTGCCCTGGGGCAGGGGCGTGGCCCTGCATCACCCAAAGCTGGCATGGCTTCCGCAGCAATCACAGGCGATTGGGCAGAGGAGTACAGCCCAAGTCCTCCATGGACTTCTCTGTTGTTTTACCAGCACCATTAAGGAGGGAAAATAGTTCCTGAGTAAAAACAAAAGCCAATCTTTGTGTGTCCCCTAATTGGGAGTAATGCTCTCATCCTGCGAAGTTTTTGCAGGTGCTAACAACATATTCACGGCAACACAGCATCAATTACTGCTTCACACCAGGCATGCCGCGTGTGCAGGGAGCTCTGCTTACAGCCAAGGAGTAGTCCACTCTGATGATGCAGCAGTCCAGGATGGACGGAGTGACCGGGGGGATTTTCAGGGTCTTGCCGTTCCACGTGTCGGTGCTACCAGAGGCAATGTGGTTCCCTCGCA
Organism: Ochotona princeps; assembly: GCF_030435755.1. Taxonomy (NCBI): domain Eukaryota; kingdom Metazoa; phylum Chordata; class Mammalia; order Lagomorpha; family Ochotonidae; genus Ochotona; species Ochotona princeps. Next base: position 82,457,013 of record NC_080837.1, read on the forward strand.
CGTTGGCGACCATGTGACGGATGGTCTTTGTTTTCCCACTAGCCAAATAGGTCTGGGTTTGGAAAATGGCAGCTTTGGGAACAATCAGACGAGAGGAACAGTTCTCTATTTCTGCGTAGATTGGGATAGCTTCACCTACCATGGAGATAAAAACAGGGTGCTTTCAGGGACTTTGCACAAAGCTCTTGCCACGATGGATCGTGCTACTGCCAGCTAAAGCTGCAATGTTCCTATATTACTTTGAAGACTGAAAAGCCTTGAAGGAAAACTCACCTCTGACTCAGGGAAGTAGAAATGCACCATAGACTGTGGCAGACATTATTTTCTAATTAGCACATTATTAACTTTTCTGCCGTATATTACATTAGCAATTCTAAAGATATGCAAATGACCAGCATCTATATACGTTAAAATAAGGCCTACAAGTAAGTACTACAGTAAGCATAAAAGATGACTTGCAAACTCATTAGTGTCCCTAAAATTAAAATCTGCCCAACAGGAGAACAAAGTCTGTGTATTTAAGGAATTAACCATGTTAAGGCAGGACGAACGCTGCAGCCAGATCCCTGCAGGGCGAGCAAGGCTCCAGAACTGAAAGCACCACTTGCCGAGAGAGTCTAGGCGTGTGCTGCTCGGGCCAGAGCGGGAGCGACTGCCCAACGGTATTTTCAAACTATAACAGTTCTCTCTGAGCAAATGCAACCCCTGACGTGCCTGTGTTAAGATGAAAAGATGATGTAGGCTCTTTCTCCGTCTGCTCATTTTGCTCCTTGTTACTAAAGTAAAAAATACTGAAGTCAGAAACAGCAGGAGTTCTACTGGAACCTGGGTATCTGCTTGAAACAATTAAGTATCAACCATCTGTACTAAAAGCAGAATTTTATCACTTGTTTTCAAATAGTACTTGAAAAGGCACTCAACCTAAGCTAACAAAATGAATGCGTGTTTCCTTTGGGCTTTTGGCTTACCGTTACAGTATCCCTTTCTTTCAATTTTGGCACTCAGCGAGACTGGACCAGAAGTGAAAAACCAACAGCCAACCATTTTCTCTTGAGTTTTCAATACAGGGGTCTTGAAAATTTCAAATAACAAAATGACCTTGATTAAATCACTTCAAACCATTGTACGAAGTAGCAACAAAAACAAATCAACTTTTCTTATCCTCATCTTACATATTAGGGAACACAGGGAACCAACGGAAGATTTTGAGGTTCAAATTAATACAACTCCATCCTACATCACCTTGGAGTCTATTTCTAGGAAGTTATCCAACATTCCTTATAGTAATCAAAAGCTGTATATTAATGTCTATGTACATAACGGATTTATTTGTAAGACGTAGGCAGTGAGATACACAGTTTTTTTCTCCTTCAGAATTTATCTCAGGCAGAACTTTCTAGTGTCCTTACTTCAGAGTGGTTTGGTGCTATGGTGTAGCACTGCAATAACGTACAGACATGAAAAAGTTATCAAACACTCCACTGTGGTATTCTAAAAGGGCACTTGAAACATGCCCATTAGAAAATGGAATTAAAAGATTATTTTCCTGAAAACATTTTGAAATCCGGGGGTGGGAATTCACAATACAGAGCGCTACATGGGATGCCGACACGCCATGTCGGAGTCCTTAGGTCCATGTCCTGGGTCTGCTCCCAGCCCAGCTTCCTCCTCACGCATACCGTGGGAAGCAGCACTTGGGTTCCTACCAAGTAGGATAAATATTTATGAAAACACATGTATTCAGAGAATTTTCAAGAAGTTCGAGAAAAAAAATGTATTTGAATACCTCATACTCTATAGCAAATAGGGTGACAAGATTTAAAAATCTCTCGTCTTCTCACAACGGTAAGGTAATCATTACATTCTGTTTTGTCCTCATTTGAAAACCGAAGCTAGCCAACTTTTCACCATTTCTTTTTTCCTTGTCTTTAAAAACACAGACTAGAGAAACGAAGCTCTGATACTAAAAACCTCTCCGTCATACCAGGATCATGTTGGACGTGTTAAATTATCAGTATTTTCTATAAAGTAAAAAAAAAACATTCATATTTAAATGAAGAACCATTAGGTCCTAGTAGCTATCATGAATGCACAAGGTATAATTTTATATTATTTTGATAATATGGGTTTAGATAAAAGAATTCAGCTCATTAGCTCCGTCTTGCCTATTCTGTTGTCCTTCTTATCAGTCTGCAATATGTCTGCTGCTCATTACAAGTTCAATAGCTTAATGCAGCCAACTCTGTCAGAAGGAGACACTGAGCGAACGCAGCTCGGCGGCAGCTGCACGCACGCACTTAATGCGAGAAAATGACATGCAAAATGGAAGGCGGCAATAACAGGCTGAGCATGATTAATACTCCTCCGTAATTACTGCTCCTCAACCTGCTATTACTGAGGAGTTGGGAAGAGCCAGTCCCGTGCATATGGCCACTCTGGTAAAAGTAACGACTCTCCGTGTGCATTATTGTTATTAAGCCCTATTAATGCATTTCAAGCCTGTGTAACTTTTTGGCAAAAGAAGCCCTGAACAGCAGGGGCATAATCAATAGTATTAACACACACAATTTGTAATTTTCCCAACCTAGAATCATATATTTATAGTGAATGCCTATGGGTTACAAGATTGCATTTTCTACACTGTCAAAGTGACAGGACCGACTACCGCTAAAACGACAGCGACAGAGGCCGCCCGCTGCTGGAAGGCTGGGACCCAGGGAGGGGAGCAGGGTGCTCACAAGCAGTGCTGGCGTGTTGACATCCACACGGCTGACGACCTGCAGCTCCCGTCTCACGCTCTGCTCCGGCACCTTGGGGCGCTCCAGGATGGCTCGCACACAGTACTCAATGCCCCCGTATTTCCCGGTGAACGAGGTTACTAGAGGTCTGTGGTGGAACCAAGATGTCAACTTACAAGGTCATGTTCCCATCATCTCAACCCAGCCCAAGTGTGGGGGGAAACACTGGGGTTATGCCTAAGGGGGCGAGCGAGCAGACGTGGAGAGGGCTGAGGGGCTGTGAGGAGAAGCGACGGTGCCTGGGCTGTGCCTGGGCTCTGCGCTGGGTGGACACGGGACAGGCACGGACAATGGCCCAGTCACCTTCACTTACTCAGATGGAAGTTGAAAGCGAAACGGAAATTCATGTTTTCCAGGCGGCAGCAAGATGACCCCTTCACCTACAGAGAGATCACATTTGGTTTTAACTGATGTTATATTAAAGAAGCGTTTCCTAATGAAGATCATCATGGAAAGGACGTCTTCCTGGCTACCTAACACCGTCCGCCAGAGCTGGGGCAGTGAGAGACCATGAATACCCCTACTTCATCCACGCGAGCGAGAAGGCAGCAATGCAATGAGATTCCTCTCTGAGATGAGGCTTATGGCTGAACACAGTCAACTTGACATTCCAACCTCCTGTTTCAGAAACCAGGAACGGTTAGTCCATTAAGTCTTCTAAATCAGTCGCTGATCGCCAGGGTATGATACGTTCCAGGCATGGAATGGTGTAAGTGTGTGGTGGTGTAAGTCATGCTGGCCTGAGGGCAAAGCTGCCATGCACAACACCTACCCCCGTACCCCTGCCAGTGTGTGCTTCCTGTCCAGGATCAGTGAGTGGCCTGAGAAAAGCAACGGAGGATAGCACGAGTGTTTGTACCATCCTGCCACCCTCATGGAGAACCTGGATGAAGCCCCTGGCCCTGGCCTGGTCCAGCCCTGGGCACTGTGGCCAACTGCGGAGGGAACAAGCAGATGGAAGAACTCTGTCCTCCTCTGTCACTCAGATAAATAAATAAATAAATAAATAAATAAATTTGCAATAACAAAGAGAGGAACAGGAGTAAGAGGGACAGGAGGGGTCCCAGGGTTTCTGGTGTGCTCAGAGCCACCTACAGCCATGTCCCAGCCAGGGGCCAGCAGTGTACCAATGTCACAGCTGGTAAGGGAAGCTCACGACTCCCAGAGGTCCTCGAGGGCTGGGTTCAAGGCCCACCTTGCACTCCTCAGATTCCTGAACGTGACAGGGAACAGTATTTGATGTGGATCATGCCCGACTTCAACACCCACAGTTCTGAGAGCCCGGCACCGTGGGTGTCAGGGACAGCAGCGCCAGTAGGAGGAAAGGGGGCTGGCCCTCTGTGCGCCGGCACCAACACTCCTGGCATGTGCCAGGAAGGTGAAGGCAGGGATGGCGAGGCCTGCAAAGGAGACCAGTGCGCGGGGCCTGGATGAGGGGCAGGGCATGAAGACAATGTGCAGGTGGACAGCGGGCAGTTCTCAGGACGAGAGAGAAAACAACGACTTAGAACCAAACTTCCAATCATCTCAAAACATAAATGGAATAAAGTCAAGAAAAATGACAGACACAGCATTGACCACCTGGAGGGATCTTTGTTTCTCACCCTCTTTTTCATGGAAAGCCTTCGCAACCGGAACCGTGTGCAACAGCTTATTACTTCAGTCTCGGCCATGGAAGACCATGAGTCACAGGGCGATGCCCCATGGCTGAAGCTGGCAGCCACCACCAGAGAGCCAGTGAGGGGCTCGGGAGGCCTGAAGGGCTGGCCGCAGCTGGCATTGCTGGTGGGTGTGCAGGCCTGACGCCCATGCCCACGTATTCCCGTCTCTCCACAGCCATTCCTCAACCCAAACGTGAGGGAAATCCATCACATGAAGATGGAGGACCTGTGCGAGCACCGCCGTGAGGGAGACTTTCCCACACGGCAGCCATGGTGACCATCCACAGATGCAGACCTCGGCATATCCCTCCAGCCTGTCTGAATTCTCTGGCCCTGGGAACCCACGGCCATGTCAAGTCGCTAACGGCCCCAAGTGAACAGACTGAAGAACGAGATGATAATTCTAAATGAAGTGCTGTTGCTGCCAAGATTTGCCATGATAGATTCTGAAACATCCCCATTCCACGCCAATCAGAAATCAAGATCTGGCTTGTTAGTCACACACACAAACACACAAATTAGTCCATATTTTACTGAAAGCCAGTTCAAATCCCATGTTCAGCTTCTTTGAATTCTCCATCTATTTACTCAGCAGTTACGGATTTAGACACGCAGAGAACAGGCAGTCCAAAGCCTTGGCCCAAACCCAACCACTACTCTCTTGAGGCAGCCATCTTGAAAATCAGTGTCCTCAAGGGCCCCGGGGGAAGAGGCCAGAGCGGCGTGGGGTGCTATCAGTCACCCCGACCACAGGGCCCACTGGCGGGTGGGCGATGGCTAAGCCAGGTGAGAGCCCAGTTCCCAGCACCGTCTTGGCCACAATTTGGAGAGCGCGGCTAACCCCATCACAGTGGCCAGCTGCACCTTCCATCTGCAGTGTCACAGGACAGACAGGGAGCAGTTTCCTCTTCAAGGGGGAGGGTGTGGACCACGACTGGAGCCTTCAGCAAGAGGGTAACCGGGCAGAAAGGAGAGAGTTCCCAAGAGTGTCACCGCAGACTCAAGCCCACCCCTGGCAGTGTGTTCTGGATGAAGGCAGCGATGGTCACGCCTCATGTGAAGGAGATGCCCGCGTGGGCACTTCAGGGCACAGCCTCCACCACGAGCCGGACTTGTCAAGCCCAGAAAGGCACACCCAGAAAGGCACCCCTGGGGGCGGGGGTCCGGGGAGAAGGCATGGCAGCAGTGTCCAGAGGAGCCAGCCCCCTCCCGGGAGAGGGGCACCAGTGTGTTTGTAGGGGGCAAGTCTAGCAACACTTCCTTTGACCGCCTGCTGCTGGGGAGCCACTTCCCTCTCACAGCGACTGGAGTTTCTGCTAATTCATCATGAACCAAGAAGGAGTGGTCAGGTCCAGGCCGGGCGGCACAGGCCCCTCGAAGCGCTGGGTGCTCGTGCGTATATTATACACTGGGGTCTTCTGGCCACAGGGGCTGGGCCTGCATCCCAGGGTGCCCAGGCAGCCCATCACCGGTTCCCATGGCAACAGCCCATCTCTGCTCTCTGCGCACCCCACCTCCTCCTGGTTCCAGGGGATCCCCAGGGCAGCCCGCAGGGACAGCGACGGCTGCGAGGGCTCCCCCACCGCCGCCCCGCACCCTGCCCGTCCCCCGGCAGTCCATCGCTCACCGGCCGGGGGCTCGCGCAGGCTGAGGCGCACGTTCAGGTACTCGACCTCGGAGGAGGCTGCCGGCGCGGCGCCGCTGCCCTGACCCCAGGCGGCGGTGGCCCGGCCCTGGGCCTCCAGACGCAGCGCGCTCAGGGTCAGCGGCGCGGCCGCCTCCAGCAGCACGTGCCCGGCCACCGTCTCGCCGCTCGAGTAGCAGCCTTTGCGTTCGTCCTCGAACACCAGTCCCAAGCTCTTGACGCGGCCCTCGGCGCCCACGGCCGCCGCGGACCCCGCTTCGCCGCCCATGCCGCCGGGTGGCCGGGCCCCGCGTCCGAGGTCGGCGGAGGCCCGCAGCCGGGATCGCGAGCACCGCGGGGCCGCTGTCACGGGCGCCCGCCGCTCGCCGAGGGCCGCCGGGGCCGCTGTGCCGTGCCCGGTGAAGCACCGGCTCGCCGCGGCGCCTGTCGCTTTAACAAACCTAACCGGGTCGCGAAAGGGACCTGAACAGCCCACCCCCGGCGCGCTCCCATAGGTCAGCTGTGAGCCCTGCCTCTTGCCGATTGGGTGTTGGCGGCCACTGAGTCATTTCATTGGCGCCCCCACGCACGGACTA